>NC_084797.1:230242308-230873141 GCF_963169125.1 Humulus lupulus | reverse complement strand
TACTTTATAGCTCCAAAAATCTTGCCCCTTAAGGTAAATGGAGTCTATCCATTTAACCCATAATAAGTCTTGCTTAAAAGCCACAGCCCACATAAATTTAGCAAGAAGAACTGTGTTCCAAGTAACCCCATGCTTAAAACCAAGACCCCCCATGCATTTAGGCTGGCAAACTTGATCCCAAGATGTGAAATGCAATTTGCAACGGTTGCTATTAATGTCTTTACGCCCCCAAAGAAAATTTCTGCAAAGCTGGTCTATGTCCTTAAGGACACTCTTAGGAAGAATGAAGATGCTCATCCAGAAAGTCCTAATACTCAGAAGAACAGAGTTAATAAGCTGAGCCCTTCCTGCAAATGAAAGGTGACGACTTGACCAATTGTGAAGCTTCAATTGAATCTTTTTAATTATCACAGCGCAATCTCCCGCTTTCCATTTAGTGGTACGAAGCGGAACACCCAGATATCTGAGAGGGAAGTTCACCTTATTAAACTGAACTTTCCGCATCAGATTTTTCATTTCACAGTCAGCCACTCCCCCAAAGTAGACTTGCGATTTTCCCATGTTGGCTGAAAGACCTGAAACCGAGCTAAAATCATTGAAACAGTCCTTGATAATCTGCACTGACTTACTCTCACCCTTGCAAAAAATAACCAGGTCATCCGCAAAACACAAATTGATAAGTTTCAACTTTTTACACTTAGGGTGAAACCGAAAATCCTTCTTAAGGGTAGCTTGACTAAGGAGCCTAGTAAAAAATTCCATCACTAGGACAAACAATAAAGGAGAGATAGGGTCTCCTTGTCTCAAACCCTTTTTTCCTTGAAAACCTCCTTGAATCCTACCATTTAGTAAAACCAAATAAGTAGGATCCCTTAAACAAGCCATCACCCAATTGATGAACCTTTTCGGAAAACAAAAGGCAGAGAGAGTATTTTCTAGAAAATTCCAGTCAAGCATGTCATAAGCCTTACTTAAGTCTATCTTCATAACACAGCGAGGAGAGATGTTTTTCCTAGTATAACCTTTGATGATATCCTGAAGAATCATAATATTATGCGCTAACAATCTCTTTTGCACGAAAGCTCCTTGATTTTGGCTAATAAGGCTAGGGAGGACTGTTGACAATCTACTACAAAGCATCTTGGAAATGCACTTGTAAATGGTATTGCAGCAAGCTATTGGACGAAAATCTACTGCTTTGGTAGGGGTATCAACCTTAGGAATTAAAGTGATAGTTGCCATGTTTAGCTCTTTCGGCAAATTGCCCTTCTCAAAGAATTCAAGAATTGCCCCTGAAATTTCCATACCCAACTCCTTCCACATGGCTTTAAAGAAATCCGAACCATACCCATCCGGTCCCGGACTTTTATTAGCATTAATACTGAACAAAGCTACCTCCACCTCTTTCCTAGTAAAAGGCTTAATTAGACCAAGCTGCTGGTCTACCGTAAGTCTATGACCCAAGCTAAAACAAGAATCCTGAATGGGCATTGTAGCATTACTAGGACTCCCCATTATCTTTTGAAAATGGCTCACAAAGTGGTCAACCACATCCTCAAATCTCTCAACCAACTGACCCTCATCATTGATAAAAGAAGTGATCCGATTAGAGGCCCTTCGCTGTTTTAAGCACGCATGAAAATAGGTAGTATTGTCATCACCATGGCAAAGCCAAGTCACCTTACTTTTCTGTCTAAGAAAGCTGTCATAAGTTTTAGTATGCTTAGAAAATAGCTCCCCTGCAATCCTCTCCTTGTTTTGTAATTCTGTTGAGTGCGGGTTCCTTTGGAGAGTCAAATTAGCCTCTTGGAACTTTTCCTTCGCACTAGTGTAATTCTGACCAACATCACCCACGGTACACCTATTAAACTGCCGTAAGACCCGTTGAAGTCTACTCAGTTTCTGAATAATTTTCCCTAGCCCCTCTCCTTTACACGTCTTTCTCCAGTTCTGAAGCACCACCTCCGAATACTTGTCATGATCAGTCCATAAGTTGAAAAATCTGAACAGCCTAACCCCTTGATTAACAATAGCCTCAGACTTGATTATACAATAACAATGGTCAGATAATAAATCCCAGTTAACCACAGCTACTGAATGAGGAAAAACATCCCCCCACTCTTCATTTATAAACACCCTATCCAATTTTGAATAAATTCTGTCCTCATTAGCTTGTTTGTTTGTCCATGTAAAGTGAGACCCATTAGTGCGCATCTCATCAACCCAACCTAAGGCTGTCCAATTCTGCGCATCCTCCAACTCCATAGCAGTGATACCACGGTCTCCAACTCTGTCAGTGACTTCAAAAACGGCATTAAAATCCCCAGCCACAAGCCAAGGAGTATTTGGAACGAATAAACCAGTTAAGTCATTCCAAAGTTGTCTCCTCTTCAATAGTGTTCCTTCCATAAACAAAAGTAACATAAAACTTTTTATTGGTCCTCACTTCAGTAGCAAGAACATGAACTAATTGATCACTCTCCATCCTGACCTCAACTGAAACATATTGTCGCTGCCAAACCAGAAGAATTCTTCCTTCAGCAATAGTCCCTGTATAAAACTCCCAGCTACTGAAAAACATGCTCATCATCTTCTCAATTTTGTCCCCACGCAACTTGGTTTCTAACAAAGCTCCAAAACCAACTTTATTAACTAAACAAAACTGACTAAGGGCTTGCTGTTTCTCCCTTTTATTTATACCTCTCACATTCCAACTAATGATGTGGTGACTCTCCATGAATAAGATTGGCTGTAGACAATCCCACTTTTGTGACACCCAAAACCTTATCTTGTAGAGCAATGTATGAGTTCTGCACTAGGTGCTGTGTTTTTGAACCAATTCTCTTTCTTCCCCCCACTCTTTTAGGTGTAAGCCAGGTCTCTGAATTGTTGTCACCGGAAACCAAACTCTCATTCTTTGTTTCACACGTCTCATCACCAGGGGGCTTAGCCAAAACTTCAATCTCTTTAGCATCCCTGTTCTCTGTTTGCTGTTTCCCAATCTCAGAGCCTTCAATAGTAACCTCTTTTCCTTTAGTTGTCTGTTGTTGTTCCTGAATAATCTGCTGGGTGCCCTCCATTTCCTTCACGCTTTTCTGCCTCCATACTTCCTTTTGCTTCCTATTACACATTATCTCAGTGTGACCAAACACCCTACATTCTTTACATTGTGTTGGAAGCCATTCAAATTCTAACAATTGCTCCATTAACTGCCCCTTCTCATTGAGAAACTGAATGTATTTTGGGATCTTCTCTGTTATTTCTACCTCAACCAACACTCTTGCAAATTGCATCATTGATCTTTCCTTCGTCACTTTATCCACTAGGATCGGAGTCCCAATTGTGCTCATGAGAGCACTCAGACAATTAGTCCCCCAATACTGCAATCCCAATCCCGGAAGTCGAATCCACACTGGGACCGATTTTACAGTCTTCAATGTGTCTAGTTCAGTAGTCCACGGTTTAACAATGACAGGTTTCCTGTCAAAATGTAAAACCCCTGCTTCCAACACCATATCTCTTGTTGCTTCTTCTCTGAATTTCACTAGAGTATACCCGGCATTCAATCGAGCTATTCTATCTATGCCCAGCTTACCCCAAATTCTCTTAATGAATCCTTCAAAAACTGCAAATGGAGGATTGGCTCCTAGAACCATACACACCACAGCTGAATTCCAAAATGAGGCTTCAACTTGGATCTCCTCCAAATCTACCTGTGCTATCCTTTGTCCCTCACGAACCATAGGTTCCTCATATTTTAGTTTAGCCTCTCCCTGGTTCGGCAACAAAGAGAGAAACTGAGTCCATTTGTCTTTCGCCTGGTTCTGAAATTCATTTCCATCCATCGTCATCTCACTCCAGTGAGCATTAGTTCGTATCCCTCCACTTGATCCCTCATCCGTACCTCGTATCTCCCGCTCCCCACCATCTGGGAATTCAACCATCGAATCCTTATATTCTTCATCTATTTCCTCTGGTAAAGCAACTTCTATCTCTTCCCCTCTTTCGTCAGTAGCTTCGATTATCACTGGAGTCTCATTAGCCCTAGATCTAGCAGGCTTTAGGTTGGATTTCTTGCGCCTCGCCATGGAGAGAACCAGAAAACCCCTTCACGCCCCTTGTTTTATGATTATAAGTAAGTATCATATTTTGCCTAAACATAATCTCTTTGATTTTTTGTAGTTTCATTAGGTTGTAACACAACTAATGCTTAGAAATTATATCTTATATAAGTGAAGAAAAATCCTACCTTTTTGAAAGTAACTTGTGCTTGAATAGAAAATGTATTTTGAAAAAAATATAGTGTGATTTATTTCAACTATATCTAAACTTGGGAATCAATATACTTATAAATACTATTGAACTTGCATTTTGTGGATTCTAATATCTTAATAATCTTATTTTACTTATCTCATTTGAAAACCATTTTTCTATTTAATCTTAAATCTTTTTATTACTTGTCTTTTATTTTTCTAAAAAAAAATCTCATCAAATATTTGGAACTAGGTTAGAATATTCTTGCTTTGTTTGAAATAGTTTCTTTTGATGTTAGTCAACTCCCATGGGTTCGACCTCGTACTTACATGAACATTATATTCTGAAACGATTCGTGCACTTGCGAGTTTAAATATTAAAACACCTTCTTTTGGGATCAACAAAAGACAATTGATATATATTTACTTATATTTCTTGCTTAAATGTCAATGGTAGTTTTTATTTTTATGCTTTTATTCCTTGTTCGAAATAGTTACGCATATTGTCTACCTTGGATGCTTTTTAATTTTTCACATGCTTACATTTCTTGCTCAAAACATTTACACACATTGTGCATAAATTGTTGTATTTGTTTAGCTATAAAAATACTTGTTGGATTTAAGCTCAAATTTCGACGCATTCATGCATAGTTCACTCGATTTCCCTTTTTCGAATTTGTTATTGTCAAGGTTGAATATTACTTTTACCATGTATTTTTATTGAAAAAATACTTAGTGGCGTGTAACCTCGTTAGTTTAGTTATATTTTTTTCTTCCATAGTAACTTTTCCTCATCCTCAAGTATGATCTCGAGGTTGCGAGGTTGAAACTTATTTGCAAAAAATTCCAGTCCTTGTCCCGACTTATGATTTTTGTTGGTTTATCTAGAAATCCAACTTTTGGTTGTGTCGATTAGGCTTTGCTGGTTTGTTTAGTTTGTGTTTGGTTAATAATTCATACACTGTTATTGTTTACTTCATGTTAGGTTAACAATCCATACATTGCTTGTAACGTCCTGAGTAGCCAAGACCGTTACATTATGTGTTTATAAATGTGCAAGACTTGCTAATTAAGTCATTTAATTAGAAACGTGTTACTGAAACTATAATTGAACTAGGGTTAAAAGAATTTGGTCATAAACGATGCATTTCATTTAGATAAACATTTCGTACATGGGATCCCAAAAGAACTAGAGTTTAAAAGACAGTTTACAAAAATTCCAGGTTATAAACATGTATTGGCCACTCTAAGCACAAAACAAACATTTAGGTTTCTCCTGTCCTGTACCACTCCTCGGCTGTGGCGGCCGATCAGCTGACCATGTACATTCAGCCTCAAAGCTCTCCAACTCAGGACTGGTCCACCTTGCTCTTGCCTTAACCTGCACCACGTAGCACCCGTGAGCCGAGGCCCAGCAAGAAAACCATAATACAGAGTATAAACAATAAACAACAGTCAGACATTTCATAAATCATCAATCAGATATACGACAGGTCATATTGCTCACATAAGCAGTAATATCAATCTACAAGACAATAAAAAGTTATTCAGATAACCACCTCATCACAATCATCAGTTTAAGCAACAATAAACATATCAAGCAATATCCAGGGTCGACGCCCTTAGGCCGCACCCTCTAACTATCCCACTGACTCTGGCTTGCTTAGGACAAGCTCAGTGATTATGTACTAAACCTCAGCTACCAGTGGCCGAGCTGCGCCCTGTGCACAAATATTGATTCCGACACTCTTAGGCCGTTTATCATATGTCCCCATGGCATAATACCATCTCATGACATCACATACAAATATAGGGAACCCTTAGTCCCAATATCATCACATAACCGAGTGCAGTTTCTTACCTTTGATTCTGATAGCTTTGATTAATGAAATCGACCTTCAAGCACGATCCTGTTCGAACCCTAGCGTACACCTAGTCACAACCATAAGATAGAACCATCATTAAACTTTAACTCTAAAACCTAACCTCGGAACCAATCCCGAGCCCTCGGGAAGCCCTAATTCCACCAAACGGGGTGGTGGAATCAAACCCAGAGCCCCCGAGCTAAAACCCTAAGAAAATACCCAAAAATACACTTTTGAAGGCAGGGTAGCGCTACAACGCCACAAGGTGGGTGCTACAGCGCTAAAAGCAGAGGCACAAACCCTTAGACAACCCAGGCCTAGCGCTGTAGTGCCCTAAGGCTAGCGCTTCAACGCTACTTACAGCACCAGAACACCCTGAGTTTTCTCCTTCGATTTTCCTCAAGCCAAAACTCCCTAAAACCCCTCCAAACCTCAACCACACACCAAATTGAGCCTACCATCCCCTACATCTCATCCCACATAGCCCAACAACATAAAACTTAGTCACATGCATCATCAAACAAAGAAAACAAGATTTGAACTTAAAACTCAATAACTCATCAGCAGAAACCAGAACTAACTCAACAACTAAGATAATCAAGCTCAGAATTTCTTACCTTTGATGGGGAAATTTGACCCTAGGTTGCCCTTAGTATCCTTCCAGCCTTAAGCTCCTTAATTCTTCAAGCTTAATTCCTTTAACCTCCATCCAAAACTCAAGTTCAGAAAACTCAATAGAAACCTTTAAACCTTACCTCAATTGAGTAATTAAATCATGCTAAATCCTTTAGCTTCACCAAGGATCCTAACCCCAAGCTCCAGCCTATCCTTGAGTTAAAGCTTCAAAAATTCTCAAGAGATGATGAAAAATGGGGAAACCGAATGGGAGAGAAAATGGTAAGCTCAATGTTCTGTTTTTCCTCTTCTTTCATTCTTCTTTTCTTTTCTTTCAACTTCTATTTCTTCCTAAACATTCCATTAAGTATAAAGGCAGAATATCACTTATCCCTTTTTAAATCAAATGACCATTTTGCCCTCCCATTAAAACCTAAGCCTTTAAACATTCTAAAGGTATTTTGGTCATTTGTTCCCAATTCCCGCTAATTCCTCGAGTGTTCCTAATAATTACAACTTACTTCTCGACACCTAACTAATCACCAATTATTTTCCTCAATGTCAAATAGTCTCCAATATATTTCCCAAATTCCCAGAAATACCCCTAGGCTCCCCCGAGCCGAGTATAAATCCCCACCTTGACTTTTTCGCTAAATCGCTCACTAAGATTGCCTCGAGTCACAAGCTGCAAATATATCCACATAATCATGTTTATGCCCTCAACGGGCCAAAATTACGAATATGCCCTCATAATCTAATCAGGGTCTACATGCATACTAATACACATAATCATGCATCTCACATATCCAAATAATCATATAAACATGCTTATCACATAATCATGCATTTAATCATTTAAATCACACATAATCCAGTTATGCCCTACCGACAAACTAATCAAGGCCCTTAAGCCTTATTAGTAATTTTGGGTCGTTACACTGCTATTAGAGTTTATTTTTATTGATGTTATGTTTTTTCGAGCTCATGGTATAATTGTATGCCACTTATGCCCCCTTAATATCCTATGATTGTGATCTTAGGTTATTGAATTTTGAGAGCTTGAAAAAAGTATAACAATAAAAATACAAAATTTGAATGAAATCTAGTGCTTTATTGATGAAAAGAAAAAATTAAATACAAGCTAGGTTAAAATGAATAAACATCATTCCTACTTACTGATAATAAGGACGTAGATGTTCATCATTCCAAGCTTGCGGGACCAAACCTCCATTCAATCTCGTTAATTTATAAACTCCAGGTCGAATGATGGACTCGATTTGGTAAGGTCCTTCCCAATTAGGCCCGAGTACCCCCAATAGATGGGTCTCGTGTGGCCAGAAACACACGTTTGAGCACCAACTCTCCCAATCCAAATTTCCTGTCTCGAACCTTCTTGTTGAAATATCTTGTAGCCATATGATTGTATGCAACATTTCTTAGCTGTGCTTTGTCTTGTCTTTCTTCAATTAGGTCTAGACTCTCTTCGAGCTGGGATTGGTTTGAGGTCTAGTTGTACGCCTCGCGCCTTATATTTAGGATTTCAACCTCAATAGGCAACATGGCCTCACAACCATAAGCCAGGGAGAAAGGGGTATGTCCTGTTGAGGTTCATGCTATCATTCTGTACGCCCTTAGGACTTATGGTAGTTCCTCTGGCCATCTTCCTTTAGCTTCCTCTAGCCTTTTCTTCATAGAAATCTTTAGAGTTTTATTTACTGCCTCGACCTGGCCATTTTCCAGTGGATGGACCACAAAGGAGAAACTTTTAATTATTCCATTATTTTCACAGAAATGTGTGAACATGTCGCTGTCGAATTGGGTCCCGTTATCTGGCACGATCTTACTGGGCATCTCATACCTACAGATTATATTCTTCACCACAAAACCGAAAACTTTTTTTCGAGGTGATGGTAGCTAGAGGTTCAGCTTTGGACCAGTTTGTGAAATAATCAATAACGACTACCACATATTTTACTCCTCCTTTCCCGGTTGGTAAGGAACCTATGATGTTGATTCCCCATACTACGAATGGCCACTGAGAGCTCATCATGGTAAGCTCGGTGGGTGCAGCTTGTGGTATCGAAGTGAACCGTTGACATTTGTTACACTGCTTAACATATTCAAACTAGTCTGCTTTAAATGTAGGCCAGAAGTATCCCTACCTAATCACCTTTTTTCGACAGACTATGCCCCCAGTGTGGTCTCCGCAAAATCCCTTATGGATTTCTTCTAAAATATTCCTTGCCTCGGGCAGAGTTACACACCTTAGTAGTGGCATGGAGTACCTTCTTCTGTACAACCTTCCTTCTAAGATGGTGTATCTTGGTATTTTGTACATAAGTTTCCTAGCCTTGTTCCGGTCTGCTGGGAGACTGGTTTCAAGGTAGTCAATTATGGGGGTCATCCAGGTAGGTTGCGAGTCAATCATGTCGACATCTTTTTCTTCGGGCTCGGTTATACTTGGGACCAGTAAGAATTCGACCGACACCACATTAAGAATGTCAACTTCTTTGGTCGTGGCAAGCCTTGCCAGGGTGTCCACATTTGAGTTTTTCTCTCGCAGAACTTGTTCTATGGTGTAGAATTCAAACTCCCCGAACACCGCCTTAACTTTCTCCAAATAGGCTGCCATTTTAATGCCACGAGTCTGATATTCACCTTGGACCTGGTTAACAACTAATTGGGAATCATTATAGCAGTGAATGGCCTTTGCCTTGAGGTCAGAAGCTATCCGGAGAGCTGCAAATAGTGCTTCATACTCAGCCTCGTTATTTGACGCTTCAAAGCCAAATTGTAATGCTAAATGAAAACGATTTCCTATTGGAGTGATCAAAATGATTCATGCCCCCGGCCCAAACTCATTGGAAGATCCATTGATGTAAAGTTTCCACAGCTCGCAGGTTGGGGTTAGGACTTCCTCGTTGGTGATTCCCGTACATTCAACAATGAAATTTGCTAAGGCCTGCCCTTTGATCGTCGTTCTTGGATGATAGGTGATCTCGAGCTGTCCGAGTTCGACAACCCAATTTGACAATCTTTTGTAGGCCTTAGACTTGGATAATACTTGCCTTAATGTCTGATCAATTAATATATGTATATGGTGCACTTGGAAATAGAGTCGAAGCTTTCGAGATGCATGTATCAGGCACAAAGCTAGCTTTTCCATTAATGGATATCTCAACTCTGCCCCCAGTAACCTTTTGCTGACATAGTACACAGATTTTTGCACTTTCTTATCCTCCCAAACAAGTACTGCGCTGATGGCTTGCTCGATTATGGTGAGGTATAAGTATAATATTTCCCCTATAATTGGCTTGGATAAGATTGGTGGCTCGGCGAGGTGCTTCTTAAGATTTTGAAATGCGAGTTCACACTCGTCCAACCATTCAAATTTCTTGCCCCCTCTCAAAAGGTTAAAGAATGGGAGACACTGATCTGTAGATTTCGAGATGAACCTACTTAGGGCCGTTATTCGTCCAGTTAGGCTCTGGACATCTTTATGGTGTCGAGGTGAGGGCATATCGATGAATGCCTTAATCTTATTGGGGTTTGCCTCTATGCCCTGAGCATTCACTATGAATCCGAGAAACTTTCCCGAGGATACTCCGAATGAGCATTTTTGAGGGTTATGTCTCATATTGTACTTTCAGAGCACAACGAAGTATTCAGCGAGGTCATCCACATGGTTGTAGTTATGCTTTGATTTGACTAGCATATCGTCCACATAAAACTCCATGTTATTTCCTATTTGTTCAGAAAACATCCTATTCACCAATATTTGGTATGTGGCTTCTGCATTCTTGAGCCCGAAAGGCATTACATTGTAGCAATACCAACCCTTATCGGTCATGAAACTCGTATGTTCTTGGTCAGGTGCATGCATGGCTATTTGGTTATTTCCAAAGTATGCATCCATGAATGACATGATGCCATGACCTGTAGTGGAATCTACGAGCTAATCTATTCGAGGCAAGGAAAAGCAATCCTTTGGACATGCCTTATTGAGGTCCGAATAATCAATGCAAGTTCACCACTTTCCATTGGGCTTCGGAACCAACATAGGACTGGCTATCCAATCAGGGTAGAAAGCATCCTGAATAAACCGATTTGCCTTTAGCCTTTTGACATCTTCTTTCAGGGATTTCTTCCTATCATCGTCCATGAACCATCTTTTTAGTTGCTTCGGAGGGAAGCTTTTCTCTATGTTGAGTGCATGGGTTATAATATTTAGACTGATCCCAACAATGTCCGAGTGCGACCATGCAAACACATCTTGATTTTCCCTCAGGAAGCGAATTAGTTGCTTTCACGCGTCCTTGGAGAGGTTTTTCCCTATTTTCACCACCCTAGTGGTATCCTTTCCATCGAGCTCTACGTCCTCGAGCTCCTCTATTGGTTTGAGATTGGCCCTATCCTTTTCTACTCTAGGATCAATTTCTTCTTCAAATTCGAAGACAGACCCACTCATTTCCCGGATAACAACAAGTGCCTGTGCACTTGTTTGGTTCTTCCCATCATGGAAATGCTATAACATTCCCGTGCTGCGAGTTGGTCTCCCTTTAGCGCCCCAATGCCACTAGATGTCGGGAACTTGATGGCAAAATGCTTAACTGATGACACTGCCCCCAACCCAATTAGGGCTGGTCTCCCGAGCAGTACGTTATAGGCAGATGAGGTGTCCACCACTATAAACTCCATCATCTTTGTTACCGAGACTGGATAATCTCCCAAGGTTACTGGGAGCTCGGTGGATCCCATTCTGGCTATCCCTTCTCCTAAAAATCTGTAACGACCCAAAATCACTAATAAGGCTTAAGGGCCTTGATTAGTATGCCGGGAGGGCATAATTGGTATATGTGCAATTTAAATGATTTAATGCATGATTATGTGATAAGCATGCTTATATGATTATATGGATATGTGAAATGCATGATTATGAGTATTAGTATACATGTAGGCCCTGTTTAGCTTATAGGGGCATATTTGTAATTTTGGCTCGTTGAGGGCATAAATGTGATTATTTGCGATAAATTTTTAAGACCACATTATTATGTGGATATATTTGTAGCATATGGCTCGAGACAGTCCTAGTGAGCGGTTTGGCGAAATAGTCACGACGGGGATTTATACCCGGCTCGGGGGAGCCTAGGGGTATTTTTGGGAATTTAGGAAAATATATTGGAGATTGTTAGATATTGGGTAGATAATTGATGATTAATTGGATGATGGAATTCAAGTGGTAAATATTAGGAACACTTGAGGAATTAGTGGCAATTGGGAACAAATGACTATTGTACCCCTAGATTAAGTTATATGTTAGTTTTATTTTGGGAGGATAAAAAGGTCATTTCCTAAGACTAAGGGTATATTTAGCCTTTTTATTAGAACAATGCAGAAGATTATAGTGTGATCTAAGGAAGGAAAGAAGGAAAAAGGCTTCAACTTACTTCTCTCTCTCGCCCACGTATCCTTCTCTCTCTCTTGCTTCCATTTGAGCTTCAAGCTAAGGACTCAAGAAGAGCTTAGGCTAAGTGTTGAGGCTGTGATCTTTGAGGAAATTGAAGGGGGAATTAAGCTTGAATTGTAGCTGGAAATCAAAGGAAAGTTAGAATTTTTGGAGCTGTGTTGGTGTGAAGATTCACCTGAGAATTGGGTCTCTATTTGAGGTAAGATTACTGTTTAAATTTATGAGTTTTGCTGAATGGTTTAAGTTAAATTTTAGGTTCTTGAGTATAGGTTTAGTGATAAATTTGGCTGAGTTTGTGAGGGGATAATATCTGTTGAATTGGATTATGATCTTAGTGTTGTGGCTAAGGTTTTGAGGAAAAATTCTGGGTAACTTAGGTGTTCTTGGCTGGGAGAAGGAGGAGAAAACTGGTTTTCTTTGGGTTTGCAGGGTACGCCATGACCCAGCCTAGGGGCACCACGACGCGTGTGGCCCTTCTGGCCGTGGGAGCTCTCTGACTTGGGGGCGCGCTGCGACTTGCTTGGCCAAGTTGCGACCCGCCTTCCCTTTTACTTGGGAGGTTGCTCTCTAACTTGGGGCAAGTCTCGACTTGCTGAGCCAAGTTGCGACCTGCCTGGGAGTTTTGAGCTTAGAAATGTTCTTAGTGTTGTTAGGGCTCGGGGGTTCGAACCTAAGGGCTCGGGACAATTTCTACTACCCGGTTTAGTAGAAATTGAGGTCCCAGAGGCTAGTTTTGTTCCCTAGGTATTTTATTTATGATTAGAAGTTGATAGATATCAATGACTCTTGTGACTAGGTTTGTCACCGAGGCTCAAGGCTAGGGATCGTGCTCGGAATCAGTTCACCTTCTCCGCTCGGAATCAAAGGTAAGAAAATTGCACCCAGTTGTGTGGCTATGTTGGGACTAAGGGTTCCCTATACTTGTATGCTATGTTGTATGATTGTATTGTGCCATGTGAGCATGAAATAAATGACATAAGAGTGCTGGAATTGATATTTACGCACAGGACGCAGCTCGGCCATTGGTAGCTGAGGTTAATTATATAATCACTGAGCTCGGCCTAAGTGAGCTGGAGTCAGTGGGATAAATAGAGGGTTCCTGTCATGCCCCGGAATCCCTAATGCAGTTTAATGGCTGGATTAGTAGGCCGGGAGGGCCATAACTGTTTAATTATGCCATTAAATGATAATATGCATGTTTATGTGAATTATATTATAATATGAAATTAAATGCATGCATGTGGGTCCACATTTCATGACAGGGGTATTTTAGTAATTTGGCCCGTTGAGGCCATAATTGTATATTTGTATGCATGTCGGTGATATATTGTTGAGGCCACATTATAATGTGGATTTGTTCGAGCTATTCGGCATGAGATGATCTTTGAATATTAAGTAGCGGTTTAGTCATAATGGGATTAAGTTCGAGGCTCGGGGTGAGTCTCGGGATGTTTTAATGATTAGAGCGTTGCCGGGAATAAAAGGGTAACAATATTTGAATTATTGGTATTTGAGAATATCGAGAGTAGCGGGAATTGGAGAGCGTTAAATATGATTAACGAAATAGGTGAAAGATGACGATTTTACCCTTGGTTGACTTTAGAAGCTTTAAATGACCTAGGGGCATTAGGGTCATTTGGCTTGAGATATATATGATTTTGGTTGGCTGCAGAAACATTTAGAACAAAAGCAGAGCTCTCACTTCTTCACATACATCACCTTCCCTCTATCTTCCTTTGAAGTTTTTGGTCCCAAATTGAAGTATCAAGCTAGGAAATCAAAGCTTGGAGGTTATAGACTTAGTTCATCTATTAAGGAGGATTCAAAACCAGCTTGAGGTAAGAAATTGTCCATGAATTCCAAGTATTACTATGCTTTTCTTTTAGTTTTAAGCCTATAGATTTTGATGTGGATAGTTGGAATCAATGGGAGTTTTTGTGTAAGATTGATTGGGTTTTGGTGAGGGGGTGATGTAGATGAGGTTTAGGGGTTGAATTGGATGTTTTCTTAAGGTTTGGGATTGGTTTGGAAGGTTGGTTTCAAGGGGAATCGCAAGGAGGGAAAATCAAAGGAGTTGCTGGTCTGAAGCTGGCGCCCTAGTGCCAGTCCTGGTGCCCCAGCGCTATGCAGGGCAGAGAATGGCCCTCTCTGTTTTTGGGGCAGCGCCCCAGCGTTGGTTGGCAGCACCTAGGCGCTAGGTCAGTTTCAGGGAATGTTATTTTTAGGGCTCGAGATGGTTTTTAAGGCTCGGGGGTTGGTTCCTTTACCCCTTTTGAGTAGATTGAGAGTCCCGAGAGTGAGGGATTGATCCTGGGAGTGTGGTTTAGATTGTGAACCATTCATTGATTTACTTTATTGATGGTTTCTAATTGGTTATGATTAGGTAACCGCTAAGGAATCTAAAGGTTGATCGTTCTCAAGGGTCGTTCTTATATTATTTCTCGCTCGAACCTGAGGTAAGAAAACTGCACCCTGTGTATATGACATGCATGATTGTTGTTGAGGTATGTTGGTTGATAAATGTGGACATTGATTGCATATTAAATGCTAGCGAATATTGCTTACCTGTATATGGTACTGACTAGTCAGGGATACTAACCTAAGAGTCAGAAACGGCATAAGCGTCCTGAACGCAGGGCCGAATGAAGATTAGATCTAATCGATATCAGCATTGAATGACTCTAAGGCATTAACGCTGGACCAACCCTAAGGTCAATGAATCTTATAAGCGCTTGGCTAGTCTAGGACTAGTTACTCAGAGCCAGGGCCAAAGGCCTAGGTGACTGTTTGTCACATGGCTAGGGAACTGTGTTCCATGGTTATGACTCTATGGTCATGAGGTAGGTTATGTTGATGACTAGTCATCATGCACCTAACCTGTTTAAGCTAGTGAAATGATCACTTATCTTTAAAGCCCCGGTGACCCTATCTTCACATGGCTATTGGGAACTGAACCCACTTTAGTGACTTTCCAATTGTCACTCCTCTATTTGGATTGAAAGTCCTGAATGATTATTATGATCATTTTTGATATTATATCATGCTATATTGTGTTTTCTTGCTGGGCCTTGGCTCATGGGTGCTATGTGGTGCAGGTAAAGGGAAAGAAAAGCTCACCCAGCCTTGAGTGGAGAGCTTAGGTGGTGATGTGTACATATGCGGCCGCTTGATCGCCACGACCAAGGAGTTCTCAGAGGAACTAGGGGGTTTACCTTATTTTTGCCACTTAGGACGGCGGGTTTGTAAATTTCAAACAGTAATGACCATTCTGAGTTGTAAATAACTTGTAAAAGATTTTATGGGCCCATGAATAGTTTTATGTACTTAATAAAATATATCCTTTCCTTTTTATTGGTTTTTCACCTTAGCCTGTTAATAACACTTAGAAGCACGTTTTGACCAAACGACTCGGGTAACAAGTCAAATTTCCAGTTCACCGTAACTGTCCTGGGGTAACCAGGGCGTTACAGTTCCGCCTAAGGGCGTCGACCCTAGATATTGTATGAGATGTTTACTGTTGTTAATCTAATGATTGTGGTATGTTAATTATCTAGATGATAGATTGTTGGTTTGTTGATTGACATCACTGATTATGTGAACAATGTGGTCTGCTGAGTATCTGATTAATGATTTACGAATTATTTGATTACTGTTTTTGGTTATGCTCTGTATATGGTTTTCTTGCTAGGCCTTGGCTCACGGGTGCTATGTGCTGTAGGTGAGGCAAGGGTAAGCTGGACCAACCCTGATTTGGAGAGCTTTGGGGGTGGAATGTACATAGCCGACTTTTTGGCCGCCACGGTCGAGGGATGGTATAGGGACAGAAGAACCTAAAATGCCTATTTTGCCATTAGAGTGGCTTGTGGTTGTACATAACCTTTGAAATTTTGTAAGCTGTTCTTTAAACCTATTTTTGGGATCTCATGTATCAAACGCTTATCTAAATGAAATTTTATCTTTTATGACCAAAATCTTTTAACCCTAGTTCGATTATGGTTTTAGTGTCACATTTTTAACTAAATAACTTGATTAGCAAGTCTTGCACCTTTATAAACACACAGTGTAACGGTCTTGATTATCTAGGGTGTTACAACTTGGTATCCGAGCGGTCTAGGTTTAAGGGTTCCTGAAGACTGGCTGGACATGTACATTCTTCGCAAAAGACAAGCTCGACTCAGGGTTTGGTAATTGTGTATACATGTTTATATGCTTAAGTGATTGGAAAGAACTATGATTGCTGTTATCTGTTTGATTAATAGGGAGCATGAGATACTGATAGGGCCTGGCCCTTGACTGTTGTGTGATGATATTAAGGCATGCTTATTAGCATTGTTGTTGCATGTGGGTGAATATTTGGAAGAACTGTTATATTTTGATTGTGTTCCAATGGTGATGCATGGAAAGATTGTTACCCTGTCATCATAGTCTGACTGCCGAGTCGTTGATTGCAAATTAACTTGGATAGCTATGCATCCAAGGTGATCTATACGACTAGCCGGCACTGGGATTGAGGCTGGAAAGGGTGACCAGGTCTAGAACCCTCTGCCAGTCCCTGAGAACTGGCAACATATTATGGTAGACATGCAAGCCCGACTTTAGAGCCAGGAAGAGCAGTTCCATCTTCTGAGACAGTAGGCTCCATCAGGGAGTGTTGCATCTATTGTGCCACATGCAGTGGCATCATTTGTTCAGCCATTGGATGTTGGGAATAGGTGGGAGCCGTTGTATGAGCGGTTCCGGAGGCAGCATCCTCCAACTTTTGAGGGGGGACCAGATCCACCAAAGGTCGAATAGTGGATGAGTATGATTACCGCTATAATAGACTTCATGAGGGTAGAGGGTCATGATAGGGTGGCCTGTGCCACCTATATGCCGAGAGAGGATGCCTACATTTGGTGGGAAGTGGCATCACAGACCAGAGATGTTACTACTCTGGGTTTGGATGGATTCACGGATTTGTTCAGTCAGAAGTATTACAATGTTGCCGTCAGGGCAGCGAAATTTAATGAATTTGTGGGGTTAGTGCAGGGCAACATAACAGTTACAGAGTATGCCCTGAAGTTCGCACCAGATCTTGTGCCTACTGATACAGCTAGGTGTTGGATTTTATAGAACAAGTCAGAGATTATACGCAGCGGAACAACAATCAAAATTCTTAATTTAATCCCGCAAGATTTCTAGATCTACTTCTTCACATACATATATATATTGAATCAAAGATATGAATAGAAAATTACCTCAAGTCCTTCCTTGCTGCTATCTTTTTGTATGGAAAAAATCCTTGAGATCTCACACCAAGATCTTCCAAAATGTTCTCAGCACACAAAGAACGAGTGTGTGCTCGCTATACAAAATAATAGGCAAAATCTATTTATCAGATGTTCTCAACACATGAGATTTGATAAAGTTTGGATCTAAGTTTGTGAAGAACACTGACCTATGCTTGTATCACTGTTCTCTTTCTCTCAGAGAGATTTCACGATATATTTTCTATCCCTGAAAAGTATCGTTCTGAAAAACTGATATTCTATATTTAATATATCCAATACATTAAAAATAAAATATTAGTTATTTAAATTTTTTTGAAAATAACTAATAAGTTATCAGATTATGTTTAAATAATAATATTTTAATCATATTACAATATCTCATTATTTATTTAATATTTAAATAACTAAAATTGTGGAATCAAGAAACTACCAAGAGCTTCTTATGCGTGTAGCACAGTGACTGAGCACTGTGCTACACGTGTACCACATGCCAGGGAAGGCCTGTGATTTTTCCCAATTTTTATTATTATTTAAATACCAAAATTCCCAATAATAAATTAATTCAAAATTAATTATATTTTTGTCAAATCAAATAATTAATTAATTACACATAATTATAGAATAATTATGTTTGGTGCATAGAAAAATATTTTACTTATCAAATAAGTCCTTTTGCCTATATTTGTATTTACCTTTGTCAGTGTTTGTTTGAGCCATTTCGGGGACTATGGACCTATAACATTAAGCTCCAATAAATTGAAACTAAATAATTAAACTCTTTAATTATAATAGTTAATTTATTAATTATGATATTTCTCCACTATAAATTCAGAATTGCACTCTTTATGTTATAGATATACTTTTACAGAAATCTTATCTTAAGTCGTCCATTGATATAAACATCTTACAATAGTTCAACCCTCTAATTAATTAGTTCATAAATTAGAATGGAAGAATTACCATTTTACCATTCTAATTTACTTCTTATTCCTTAAGTACCATTAATTCACTAGTGAATAATTAATCTATAATCTAATTATAGATTTGAGCTCAAAATCATTCAGTTTCAGAATTAACCCTTAAGGGAACTAATATACGATCCATTAGGAAAGATTAGATTCCGTATTGTTGATACATGTTCCCAGCCATCCATGATATTAAATCTAAAAAAAAAAAGTCATTAGCCTCATTCTAAGAAGAGACCTTAACAAATGAATCAAAATATTTAATAAACATGAACATGAGTTCATGAACACTCAAGATTTAGGTTGATCTATAAATGATCATCAGTTATGACATGAATTACAAGTCTTTATTGTTAAATGGTTTTTGGATAAAGACTTTTATTCATATCGGTCCATGTCATATATAATCATATTATATAAAGCACCTTTACCGAGATGTCTTACCACATCAATAATCCGAATCTAGATTATTTGTATCAATATGATACTCAGCAAATCGTACTTACAATCCCAATTAAAGAATTCCTTAACTTTAATTTGTTGTTGTTGATTATTTTTATTCATTCATGTGATCTTAATTCTCTCGTACTAATACAAGATTACATCCTCAATAATGAATATGAAAATTTTCTGATATTTACTAAATTATTCAAACAATAATTCAATAATCCAAATATAACAATAATAAACCATTGTATTTATTTATTCATAGAAATAACAAATGTCTTTTACATGCTTTTAGGACATACTCCTAACAATCTCCCACTTGTACTCAAAGGAAGTGAGGCATTTCTCTCAATCCCATATTAGGTACATGACCCTCGAATTGCTTTGAAGGAAGCGTCTTCGTGAATGGGTCTGCTAGGTTGTGTTCTGATGCAATTTTCTAAATGGACACATCTCCTCTATGTACGATTTCTCTGACCAAGTGGTATTTGCGCTCTATATGCTTTCCCTTCTTGTGGCTTCTTGGTTCTTTAGAATTGGCCACTGCTCCACTGTTGTCACAGTAAAGAACAAGTGGTTTCTCCACTTCTAGAACCACTTCCAGATCTGTGAGAACTTTTTCAGCCAAACAACTTCTTTAGCTTCTTCACAAGCTGCTATGTATTCAACTTCCATGGTTGAATCAGCTATACTGAATTGCTTAATGCTTCTCCAGACAACTGCTCCACCACCAAGAGTGAATACTGACCCAGAAGTAGACTTTCTACTATCCTTGTCAGATTGAAAATCTGAGTCAGTGTATATAGTAGGTTCAAGGCCACTACCCGAATATACTAGCATATAGTTCCTCGTTCTCCTGAGATACTTGAGAATATGTTTCACCGCAATCCAGTGTTCCAAACCTGGATTTGATTGATAATGACTGACAATCCCTACTGCATAACATATTTCAGGTCTAGTACATAACATTTCATACATTAGGCTCCCTACAGCTGATGCATGGGGATACTTTCTCATGTCCTCTTGCGCTTGTGGTGTCTTTGGACACTGATCTTTGCGAAGAGTAATTCCATGTCTGGTCAGCAATTGACCCTTTTTGGAATTTTCCATAGAGAATCTTTCAAGCACTTTATCAATATAATTTGCTTGTGAAAGTGCCAGGAGCTTGTTCTTTCCATCTCTTAGAATTTTAATGCCTAGAACATAGCCCGCTTCTCCCAAATCTTTCATTTGGAATTTGTTAGCCAACCATTTCTTTACATTTGATAATGTCTCTACATCATTCCCAATGAGTAGGATATCATCAACGTAAAGAACTAAGAAAACCACAACTTTCCCTTTGATGTATTTATAAACACATGCTTCATCAACATTTTGTTCGAAGCCATATGTTTTGATAGTTTCATCAAATGTTAAGTTCCAAGATCTTGATGCTTGTTTCAATCCATATATGGATTTCAACAACTTGCATACTTTTTGATCTTGATCCTTCTTAATAAACCCTTATGGTTGTTCCATATAAATAGTTTCATCAAGGGTGCCATTCAGAAAGATTGTCTTGACGTCCATTTGCCATATCTCGTAATCATAGATGGCATCTATGGATAAAAGTATGCGAATGGACTTAAGCATGGTCATAGGAGAAAATGTTTCTTCATAGTATACACCCTCTCTATGTGTGTAGCCTTTGGCCACAAGCCTTGCTTTATAGGTCTCTACCTTTCCATCTGCACCCCTTTCTTCTTGTAGATCCATTTACATCTAATGGCATTAACATTGTCAGGCAGATCTGCAAGTTTCGAGACTGAATTGGAATACATTGATTCCATTTCTTGATTCATGGCAACTTGCCACTTATCAACATTAGGGTCTTCCATTGCTTCTTTAAAAGTCAATGGATCATCCTTTTCAGTATCTGATACAAGAAAGTGTGCCTCATGTTCGTAGCGAATAGGTTGTCTCACAATCCTCCCACTACGACGTTGCACTGGTTTTTCCTTTGCAGGAATTGTGGTTTCTTTGGTTGTTTTATCATTAACCGATGAAGAAGATGGAGATGAAATTTTATCTATCATTAGTTCCTCTAAAACTACTTTGCTCCGAGGTTTAAAATCATTCATATAGTCGTGTTCTAAAAAGGTTGCATTCGTCGAAACAAATACCTTTTGATCACTTGGGCTATAGAAATATCCACCTCTTGTTTCTGGAGCATAGCTCACAAATATACACACCTCAGACCTTGAATCCAGTTTTCCAGATTCAGGTCTTAGCACATGAGCAGGACAACCCCAAATACGGAAATGTCGTATACTAGGTTTATTTCCATTCCATAATTCTAGTGGTGTCTTTGACATAGCTTTGGATGGAACTACATTCAAAATGTAATTAGCTGTTTGAAGTGCATATCCCCAAAACGATAAGGGAAGTGAAGAGTAGCTTAACATAGACCTGACCATGTCCAACAGGGTCCAGTTTCTTCTCTCTGAAACTCTGTTTTGTTGTGGTGTTCTAGGTGCTATGAGTTGGGATAGAATACCATGCTCCAGCAATATATCTTTGAATTCAGAATCCAAATATTCACCACCACGATCAGATCAGAGTGTTTTTAAAGATTTACCTAATTGCTTCTCAGGTAAGGCTTTGAAGTCTTTAAACCTATCAAAAGTTTCTGACTTCTTAAGCATTAGGTAAACATGACCGTATCTAGAATAATCGTCAGTAAATGTGACAAAAATATTCATAACCACCTCGAGCTTGAATGTTAATTGGACCACATACATCAGTATGTATAAGCTCTAGTGGTTCTTTGGCTCTATTTCCCTTCGAAGTGAAAGGTTGTTTAGTCAATTTTCCTTCTAAACAGGATTCACAAACCGGTAGGGTTCCAACTGTTAGTTCCCTCAAAGGTCCATCTTTATTTAACCGGTTTATCCTATCTAGAATAATATGACCTAATCTTAAGTGCCAAAGATATGTGTCATTTTCTTTAGAAACCTTTTGTCTTTTGTTACTTTGTGGAACAACTACTTTAAATAATTCAAAATTATTGAGCGATTTTTCAATTGGATTAAGCATGTATAGTCTGTCCTTTTGTTTTGCATGACAAATATTGTTCCCATTCCTTGAAATAAAAATCATATTATTATTAAAAGAAATGCCAAATTTTTGTTCATGTAACAAAGATAAAGAAATAATGTTTCTAGTAATTTTAGGAATAAATAGAACATTATTCAAAACTAGAAAATTGTTCTTAAAATCTAAACGGACTGTTCCACATGCTTTAGCTGAAACAAGCGCTCCACTTCCCACTCTCATAGTCATCTCTCCTTGCTCCAACTACTTTGCGGACTCAAGCATCTGCAAACAAGAACAAACATGGTTAGTGGAACTAGAATCAACTATCCATGATAATTTATCTTGTTCCACCATACAAGCTTCGAGTACAAGTAAATATAAATTACCTTTCTTTTTCCCTTTCAGCTCGGCGAGATACTTTGGACAGTTTCTCTTCCAATGACCATCGACATTACAATGGAAACACTTTCTTTTGGGTGCCTTTTGTTTGGGGTAATAGTTCTTTTTGTTCTCGGGTTCCTTGGATGACTTCTTTGCCTTTTTTGGATTGTCCTTTTTAGGTTTGCAGTCATTGTTATTGCTTTTCCTTTTCTTCTTAGAAGAAGATGGTTTTGCTTCAGCCTAACTTGAGATCGTCTTGTTCAAAGACTCAAAAGTTTGTAATTCATTCAGCAATTGTGTCATGTTAAATTCTAATTTATTCATGACATAATTTGTTGTGAATGTAGAAAAAGCAGGAGTTAAAGACTCAAGTATAATGCTTACTTGAGTCTTTTCATCCATGACTGCTCCATGCATCTCAACTTCATGGAGTACGCTGATCATGTTCAAAACATGCTCACGCACAGATTGACCTTTCTTCATCTTAGCATTCATGTAGGTTCTAGTAGCCTCATGACGACTTTGATCATATGGGTGCCCAAACATTTCCTTAAGAGATTCTAGTATCTCAAAAGCAGTTTCCATGGATTCATGCTTTGTTCGTAAGACATCACTCATGCTTACAAGCATATATCACTTAGCTTTGTTATTTGATTGAATCCATGCATCAAATTTGTCCCGAACATGTTTCGGGGCATTGGCGCCAGGTTCTTCAGGACATTCCTCATTTAGGACAAACTTGTGGTTTTCGCTAACCAACGACAGATTCATATTTGATTTCCATTTTATGAAGTTATCACCAGTTAATTTTTCTTGTGCGATCAAAGTAGTGATGGGATTTCCAGAGATAGACATATTCTGAATAAAATAAAAAATACAAATATTATTATTATATTTAGAAAAATAAATATCAAAGTTTTGGAAATTAAACGTGATGAATGAGCACGATTAAAACACATAAAATAAAGATTAATTTCCACGATAAAACTTTATAACAATTAAAGTGCCGCCTTAGAGTCGGTCAAATTAATCTTAGAGAATTTATAAGACATTCTTATCTTTATTGTTTAAAACTTAAAATAACTCTTTATTTTCTCTTTTAAACATTAAATTACTGCTTAGTTTGGCCAAGTTATGATTATCCACTGCAAAAGCTTAATCATAACTTTGTGAGTGCAACCCATTATTTTAGAGTTCATGACTTAACTTAGGACATGCTGCCTTAGGGTCGGTCAAACCTAAAATACATCATTAGTTCCTATCTATGTAAGAAATATAACCTTGCTATTGACATGTCTAGACACCTTCCTTAGGGGGACGAAAACAAAGCCGTCGCGAGGCGCTATTCATATCTCACGGTGTTATATTAATAATGGAGACCATGGGTTATGTTGAGTTATCAACCCTCTCCCACTCACTATTTTAAAATAAGTGTTTTTAACCTAATTAATTCCAAATTAATTATAACTTCTTTAAATCTTATGAACATAATTAAAGTTGGAAAGAAAGCGAGTTTCTAGGTCCATATCCAATTTTAAATTACCAATTATGTTCATCTAAACTTTACTAAAAAACAATTTTAAAATAAAGTTGGTTTAAAGAAATTAAGTCATAAAGACTTAAAACCAATGTGATATTTTACCAAGTTTTCAAAAATAAAACTAAGTAATTTATATGCAAATGGTTTCACAAAACAAATCATATAAACATATAGGACAATCCTAATAATCATGTTTCTACTAATGAGATGCATGATTATGACTGTGTGGGTTTTTATGTATGGCACAAAATGCATGAACATGTTATCAATCACATCAATCACATGAAAATAATTATTTAAATAAATAAATAAATAAACAATAAATGTTGAATCGGGTGCTTTTGGATATTTCTAATTTTACAACCTCTTTATAAAATTAAAAAAAAAAACCGCCTTGATCTCCATCGGGCTTCTTTACTTTACTTTCGGTAGGATATGTGTCGTTGGTCTAGAATAATAATAAGAAAACAATTTTCTAATTATTTTGATTAATTAAAACAAAACTTTTTAAATAATCATTATTTTATTTTCCTTTTAATTAAAACAACTTTTAATTAAAAACAAGAAACTGAAATATTTAATTAAAATATGTTATTTTTTTAAAATTAAATTTTGAAATAAGATATTCAAAATTTTTTGTTAGGATAACAAAATTATCTCATTATTTAAATATCAAATTTCTAATAAATAGAATATTTAACATTTTAAAATTTTAAAAAAATAACAGAATAATTTCAGAAAAATAAAAAAATTCTGGACCAGCACGACGGGGACACGTGGCACCATTTGGTGCTGCCGGGGCCATTTTGTACGAAACCGTACGGATCCGTACGGACCCGTCCGTACGACGTCCCTGGCAGCGGCTCGGAGGGTGGCCTCGGAGGAACGGTGGCTGAATTCTGAATCCCGAGCTCCGTTTTGACTTTTGTGTGATCGGAATTACAATTTTATGGTGTCAAAAACCGAATAAAATTACATAAATCCTATGCCCCATAATGGTTTACAAAATGATCTAATCATAAACAAATCCTAACCCAAAAACACCACATAATTAACGATTTAACATTCCCATGCATTTAATCATATTAAGCCATCCATTCATTCATCAAAAATAAATAAATGCATAAAACTAAACCCATACAGATTCAATATATATATATATATATGTGAAGATGGCTCTGATACCATTTGTTAGTTTTTATAGAATAAGTCAGAGATTATACGCAGCGGAACAACAATTAAAATTCTTAATTTAATCCCACAAGATTTCTAGATCTACTTCTTCACATATGTTGAACCCAAAAGAGCTCGCAAGTGCACGAATCGTTTCAGAATATAATGTTCATGTAAGTACGAGGTCGAACCCATGGGAGTTGACTAACATCAAAAGAAACTATTTCAAACAAAGCAAGAAGATTCTAACCTAGTTCCAAATATTTGATGAGATTTTGTTTTAGAAAAATAAAAGACAAGTAATAAAAAGATTTAAGATTAAATAGAAAAATGGTTTTCAAATGAGATATGTAAAATAAGATTATTAAGATATTAGAATCCATAAAATGCAAGTTCAATAATATTTATAAGTATATTGATTCCCAAGTTTAGATATAGTTGAAATAAATCACACTATATTTTTTCAAAATACATTTTCTATTCAAGCACAAGTTACTTTAAAAAAGGTAGGATTTTTCTTCACTTATATAAGATATAATTTCTAAGCATTAGTTGTGTTACAACCTAATGAAACTACAAAAAATCAAAGAGATTATGTTTAGGCAAAATATGATACTTATGCTCTAAGAATTAGATGTGAACAATTTAATGAAAAACATTTAATCAAAGAATATCATACTTTTGCATAATGAAGAACTAAGTGTAATATGCTTTAACAATCAATAATAGATGAAAAATGCATATCTTTGATAGAAAAATCCTTAAACAATGTTGCACAAATGGGAAATCAACATACAATAAAAAATACTATCTAGTTACATTTTGCTTCATCATCATCTTAATAATCTTGAAAAAAGATTAGAAGCTCATAACTAGATTGAAATAAAAATTACAAAATAACATACTTGACATGCTCTTCAAAAGATGAAAATGGTAGATAGAAAATAGTGAAAAGAAGAGAGAAAAATATGAAGTGTAGAAGAGGTTGAAAAGATGAAGAAGAGCTCCCCAAATGGTCTTACAAGACTCTATTTATAGGCATAATATGGAGATTAAATTAATCAAATTAAAATAAATAAATTGATTAATTTAATTGTGTTGGGAAGTGGTAAGATAAAAAGAGTAAGTGTAAGGGTATTGGAAAGATGAAATGTTTGGTTGGATGGGAGATTAGTGAAAAACTAGGGTAAAAAAAATGAATTAGGAATGTTTATTTAGCTAAGAAAAAATAGGGAATAGTGAATTGATATTTGAGTGAAAAGAAAAAAAAAACATTGGGAAGGAAAATATGTTTTTGGCCTTTTGGTGGCTGTGTTGGCAGCTTGGTCTAGGCAGCTCTGGCGTGGTGGGCCTGATTGGGCCGGGTGTGAATTGGGCCAGGCGTGGGCAAGGTGCTGAAAGCGTGAGGCATGCTGAGCGTGGGATGCAGCAGGCAGGCCTGGCAGGTGGGCCTTCGGGTGTGAGTTGAGGAAGGCTCAAGCGAATGGGCTGTTCTGCTGGCTGATGCTTGCGGGCCCAGGGGAGAGATGGAAGCAGCTGGGAGGACTTTGGTGGAGTGCTGAGGTAGCTGGAGGCAGTTGCCTTGCTGGCGCTGGAAGAGGTGCTGTGAAACAGCTAGCTTCAGGTGGGAATGGGCTGAGGCGCTATTGGGCCTGGCGGGCTGGGCTTCAGGAGGTGGTGAAGGAGGCAGGCCCTTGTGCCAATTTTTGTTATTTCCTCTTCAAGAATGCCATTTTCCTTTCTTTCCCCTCATTTTCCAAATACAAAAATAAAAATAATAAATTCCCTACAAAATAAATAATAAACTAAATTAAAATTAAATATTTTCATTAATAAAATATACCATATAACTTCTATGAAAATTTTAATTAAAACTTAATTTACTTAAACATTTAAGCTCAAAATTACATCTTTTTACTCCTAACTTAACAATATTAATTTTAAATAATTAAGCCATAACATTTTACAATAATATAACAATAAAAATACACAAAAATCTATAAAATTAAAATAAACCTAATAAATTCAAAATTACTTAAAAACTTAAGAAATCAATTAAAAACTCAAGAATTAAGCAACAATTAGCACATAAAAAGTGGTAAAATAACTTTATTTTATAGAGTATCAACATACATATGTATATATATTGAATCAAATATATGAATAGAAAATTATCTCAAGTCCTTCCTTGCTGCTATCTTTTTGTATGGCAAAAATCCTTGAGATCTCACACCAAGATCTTCCAAAATGTTCTCAGCACACAAAGAACGAGTGTGGGCTCGCTATACAAAATAATGGGCAAAATCTATTTATCAGATGTTCTCAACACATGAGATTTGATAAAGTTTGGACCTAAGTTTGTGAAGAACAGTGACCTATGCTTGTATCACTGTTCTCTTTCTCTCAGAGAGATTTCACGATATATTTTCTATCCCTGAAAAGTATCGTTCTGAAAAACTGGTATTCTATATTTAATATATCCAATACATTAAAAATAAAATATTAGTTATTTAAATTTTTTTGAAAATAACTAATAAGTTATCAGATTATGTTTAAATAATAATATTTTAATCATATTACAATATCTCATTATTTATTTAATATTTAAATAACTAAAATTGTGGAATCAAGAAACTACCAAGAGCTTCTTATGCGTGTAGCACAGTGACTGAGCACTGTGCTACACGTGTACCACATGCCAGGGAAGGCATGTGATTTTTCCCAATTTTTATTATTATTTAAATACCAAAATTCCCAATAATAAATTAATTCAAAATTAATTATATTTTTGTCAAATCAAATAATTAATTAATTACACATAATTATAGAATAATTATGTTTGGTGCATAGAAAAATATTTTACTTATCAAATAAGTCCTTTTTCCCATATTTGTATTTACCTTTGTCAGTGTTTGTTTGAGCCATTTCGGGGACTATGGACCTATAACATTAAGCTCCAATAAATTGAAACTAAATAATTAAACTCTTTAATTATAATAGGTAATTTATTAATTATGATATTTCTCCACTATAAATTTAGAATTGCACTCTTTATGTTATAAATATACTTTTACAGAAATCTTATCTTAAGTCGTCCATTGATATAACCATGTTACAATAGTTCAACCCTCTAATTAATTAGTTCAAAAATTAGAATGGAAGAGTTACCATTTTACCATTCTAATTTACTTCTTATTCCTTAAGTTCCATTAATTCACTAGTGAATAATTAATCTATAATCTAATTATAGATTTGAGCTCAAAATCATTCAGTTTCAGAATTAACCCTTAAGGGAACTAATATACGATCCGTTAGGAAAGATTAGATTCCGTAGTGTTGATACATGTTCCCAGCCATCCATGATATTAAATCTCCAAAACAAAAGTCATTAGCCTCATTCTAAGAAGAGACCTTATCGAATGAATCAAAAGATTTAATAAACATGAACATGAGTTCATGAACACTCAGGATTTAGGTTGATCTATAAATGATCATCAGTTATGACATGAATTACAAGTCTTTATCGTTAAATAGTTTTTGGATAAAGACTTTTATTCATATCGGTCCATGTCATATATAATCATATTATATAAAGCACCTTTACCGAGATGTCTTACCACATCAATAATCCGAATCTAGATTATTTGTATCAATATGATACTCAGCAAATCGTACTTACAACCCCAATTAAAGAATTCCTTAACTTTAATTTGTTGTTGTTGATTATTTTTATTCATTCATGTGATCTTAATTCTCTCGTACTAATACAAGATACATCCTCAATAATGAATATGAAATTTTTTTGATATTTACTAAACTATTCAAACAATAATTCAATAATCTAAATATAACAATAATAAACCATTGTATTTATTTATTCATAGAAATAACACATGTCTTTTACGTTCTTTTGGGACATACTCCTAACATTAGGCATGATAGATTTATTAGAGGGCTTAATGCTATGATAGCCCGAGATGTGAGGATTACAACAATACCTGGGGGGATGACTTATGCCCATGCTGTTGAGAAGGCTCATACCGCCGAGGAAGTGGAGAATAAGATCTGGAGGGAGAATGCTGTGAGACGGGAGGGTTGTAGAGCGGTGCCTCCACATTCTGGGTCTGGTAGGGGCGGAGGCCTCAGTGATCTGAAGAGGAAGACCCCTGACACTTCGACCGCTGCTAGTTCTGAAAGGAGGGATCGGGTTGTTCAGGGTGGCCGTCAGGGAGGCGGTGACACATGGAGGAACTATCCATAGTGAACGAGGTGCAGAAGACGCCATCCGGGTGAATGTCATGCTAAGGCCTGTTATGTGTGTGGTGTGGTGGGACACCTCAAGAAGGACTGCCCAAAAGTAAAGAAAGGGGAAGCAGGGAAGGTGGACAGCTTGACTCTAGCTCGAGTGTTCACCTTGACGCAGGCAGAGGCCGAGGCTAGTCCCTTGGTGGTGATAGGTCAACTTTCTAGCGCTGGCTCTCCTTTCACCGTATTGATTGACTCTGGTGCTACACATTCATTTGTTTCTAGTAAGGTAATTGATAGATTATGTAGACCTAGTGAGAACTGTACTGTGGGGTTTGGGACTATATTGCCTAACATAGGAACTGATAGTTTCTAGGAGGTGGATTAGAGCACTTCCAGTGATGATTGATGGTAGGGAGCTATCAGTAGATCTGATTGAGTTAGGAATGGAGGATTTTGATATGATTTTGGGGATGGATTGGCTGGTCAAATATGGGGCTACTATTGATTGTAGGAAGAAGATGGTGACCTTTGAGCCAGAGGGAGAGGAACCTTTTGTTTTCGTGGGTGCGGTATGTGGACCCTGCATACCCATGATATCAGCACTGAGAGCCAGAAACTTATTACAGGGAGGATGTATAGGTTTTCTGGCTAGTGTGGTGGATACTACCAGAGTTTTGCCAACAGGGCTGGGAGAGACTAGATTGGTTTGTGAATTCTTGGATGTATTCCCTGAGGATCTACCAGGATTGCCGTCGCACAGGGAGATTCAGTTCATCATTGAGTTGGCACCGGGGACAGAGCCAATGTCGAGGGCACCATATAGAATGGCGCCGACAGAACTGAAAGAACTGAAGATACAACTGCAGGAACTTCTGGATTTAGGGTTTATCAGGCCTAGCTACTCGCCATGGGGTGCTCCAGTTTTGTTTGTGAAGAAGAAGGATGGGACTTTGAGAATGTGTATAGATTACAGAGAGTTGAACAAGTTGACTATCAAGAATAAGTATACTCTACTAAGGATTGATAACTTGTTTGATCAGCTGCAGGGAAAGACGGTATTCTCAAAGATTGATCTTCGATCTGGTTATCACCAGCTGAGGATCATGGATGAGGATATATCAATGATGACCTTCTGAACGAGGTATGGGCACTATGAGTTTCTGGTCATGTCGTTTGGTTTGACCAATGCCCCAGCAGCCTTCATGGACTTAATGAACATGGTATTCAAGGACTTCTTAGATCTGTTCATCATTTTCCTCATCGATGACATTTTAGTGTACTCCAGTTCAGAGGCAGAGCATGAGCAACATCTTCGACAAGTCTTGCAGAGATTAAGAGAGCATTGATTGTATGCCAAGTTTAAGACGTGTGAGTTTTGGCTACCAGAAGTGACATTCCTTGGGTACATAGTTGGCGAAGATGGGATTAAGGTGGATCCATCTAAAGTGGAGGCAGTTAGAGATTAACCAAGGCCAAGGAACACCTCAGAGGTTTGGAGTTTCCTCGGGTTAGCAGGTTACTTCAGGCGGTTTGTAGAAGGGTTCTCGAAGATTGCTGAACCAATGACAGAATTGACACGGAAGAATTTGAAGTTCATTTGGTTAGAAAAATGGAAGGGTTCTCGAAGATTGCTTGGCCAAGTCGCGACCCGCCTCCCCTTTTGCTTGGGAGGTTGCTCTCTGACTTGGGGCAAGTCGTGACTTGCTGAGCCAAGTCGCGACCTGCCTGTGAGTTTTGAGCTTAGAAGTGTTCTTAGTGTTGTTAGGGCTCGGGGGTTCGAACCTAGGGGCTCGGGACAATTTCTACTACCCGGTTTTAGTAGAAATTGAGGTCCCGGAGGCTAGTTTTGTTCCCTAGGTATTTTATTTTTGATTGGAAGTTGATAGACATCAATGACTTTGTGGCTAGGTTTGTTGCCGAGGCTCGAGGCTAAGTATCATGCTCGGAACTAGTTCACCTTCTCCGCTCAGAATTAAAGGTAAGAAAATTGCACCTGGTTGTGTGGCTATGTTGGAACTAAGGGTTCCCTAGACTTGTATGCTATGTTGTATGATTGTATTGTGCCATGTGAGCATGAAATAAACGGCCTAAGAGTGCCATAATTGATATTTGCGCATAGGACGCGGCTCGACCACTGGTAGCTGAGGTTAATTATATAATCACTGAGCTCGGCCTAAGTGAGCCAGAGTCAGTGGGATAAATAGAGGGTGCGGCCTAAGGGTGCCGACCCTAGATATTGTATGAGATGTTTACTGTTGTAAATCTAATGATTGTGGTATGTTAATTATCTGGATGATAGATTGCTGGTTTGTTGACTGACATCATTGATTATGTGAATAATGTGGTATGTTGAGTATCTGATTAATGATTTATGAATTATTTGATTACTGTTTTTGGTTATGCTCTGTATGTGATTTTCTTGCTGGGCCTTGGCTCACGGGTGCTACGTGGTGTAGGTAAAGGAAAGGGTAAGCTAGTACAACCCTGATTTGGAGAGCTCTAGGGGCGGAATGTACATAGTAGGTTGCTTGTCTGTCACGGTCGAGGGATGGTACAGGGACATGAGAACCTAAAATGCCTATTTTGCCATTAGAGTGGCTTATGGTTGTACATAACCTTTGAAATTTTGTAAGCTGTTCTTTAAACCTATTTTTGGGATCTCATGTATCAAACGCTTATCTAAATGAAATTTTATCTTTTATGACCAAAATCTTTTAACCCTAGTTCGATTATGGTTTTAGTGTCACATTTTAACTAAATAACTTGATTAGCTAGTCTTTCATCTTTAGAAACACACAGTGTAACAGTCTTGGTTATCCAGGGCGTTACAAAATCCGTACAATGCCATTGCACAGGCTTTCAAATCTTGAAGCGTGAGTCCCATCTTTTCAAAAGTGGCCTTATAAAGGATGTTAACCGAGCTCCCATTATCTATCAGAACCCGACACACCCTTTTGTTGGCGAGTTGGAGTGTGATGAACAGAGGGTCAGTGTGGGGAAACTGGACGTGCGATGCATCCTCTTCTGTAAAAGTAATGGGTTGAGTTTCAACCCTTTGTTGTTTTAGAGCTCTTAGTTCAGGTTCGTAGGGAGATCCGTCCCCTGTCTTGAGCTCGTTAACATATCTTTTCTGGGCATTTCTACCCGACCCAGTGAGGTGTGGTCTTCCAAAAGTGGTTACCACATCCTCCCCATCTATTGGGGGAGGTCGATCATCCTCCCTCACTCGTGAGGCTGCATTTTGCTGGGTAGGCTGCATAGGAGCTGCCCTCTGTCCAACTGACGCTTGAGCCAGATATCTGTTTCTTACATATTGCCCAAAATATCCTCTCGAGATCAGACCTTCAATCTCATCCTTTAGTTGTCTGCATTCATCGGTGGTATGCCCGATGTCCCTATGGAATCTGCAGTACTTATTGGTGTGTCTTTTTTATTTCGCACTGGGTCAGGTCGTCTAAACCAGACCTGATTTTTTTTTGCAATAAAGATGTTTTCCCGAGTTTCATTAAGCTCGGTATAAACTGCGTAGATGGAGAAATACTTATCTCGTTTTTTCTTTTTCCCCCCGTCCGCCTCTGAGTTATTCCCTTCATTTTTCTTTCTCTTTGAAGGGTTGTCTCTTGAGGATCGAGACCTTGAGGGGGTAGCCGAGGTTGAGGTTGAGTTAACATTCGTCGTTGTAGTTATAATAGGCTGAGGGGTCAGTTTTAAGGCTAACATTGCCTCCTCTACATTGACAAATCACTAAGCCTTTTTGTTGAACTCGGTTATGGTCCTTATTGGTTTCCTTTGCATATCATCCCAAAGGGGACTTCCTGGCAATATCCCAGATCGTATTGCCCTAAAATGACCACTGCCATCGACATTACGGGCTCATGCCACCTCAATGTTAAACCTTGCCAGGTAGCTTTTCAATGACTCTCATGCCTGCTGTTTAACATTGGTAAAGGCCGAGGCTTCGAGTCTGACGCCTACCATGGCCTTAAATTGTTTCTTGAACTCTTTCGCTAATTGTTCCCATGACGAGATCGAATGCCTTCAAAACTTGTTGAATTATTTTTTTGCTAGTCCCGTCAGAGTGGTTGGAAATAGCATGCACCTGAGCTCATAACCAATGTTGCTAGTGCGCATGATTGTGTTAAACATGCTCAGATGCTGTATGGGTCTGAGTTCCCGTCAAAAGGAGCCATGCGGGTATCTTGAATCCGTAAGGAAACAGAGTATTCAATATGTGCGGAGCAAAAGGCTCGAGCTCCTCATCGGAGTTGTCTGCCTTTTCCTTATTCTCTTCATCTTGAAGGAGTCAGAATGCTCTTTTGAGCTGGTTAATTCTTTCCTGGACCAAGTCCATAGGAGGTTGAGCTTGCGCTTGGGGCAGCTGGTTATTGTTTGTGAAAACTCCATCTCCCTGCCCCAGTACAAGGTTATAATGATTCCCAAATACTTGCTGCATGGGCTCTTTTTGGCTATTCAAATGTACTCGTAAATCCGGTTTTGAAGGGTTAGCCTGCCTCAGTTTTGATTCAAATGATCTTGAAGATCAAGGCTGTTGTTCTCGCAATTCTCAGTATTCATGGGTTCAGTATTATATACACTCACTGACCTACTGGGGTCCAAACTTCTGCTCACGAAACTAACATTTCTCTCTGGTTGTGTGGCTTGATGGTTCGAGGTGGATCTATTAGCCCTCTCACTCTAGTTGTTTGTGACCTCGACATGTGACATCCAGTTGGCTAGGATGCCCTATGTCCTCGAGGAGCCTTTCACTCGCCCCCGTGTCCGGATCGAGCTCCGTGGTTCTTGTCTTAGCTGCCACTCTGAGAAGGTCTCTAAGGTGCCCGCTCCTCTGTCTGATTCCTATTGGGAGCCGGCTAGGGTGCCTCTCGAACCGAAGATGGGTGCCTTATCAGAGACAGAGGAAGCTTTATAGGAGACGGCGCGTGCCTTCCATTGTTGGGTCTGGAAGGTCCAGAATTGGTTCGGACTGGCTCTGGGTTATTCCTGATAGGCTTGGGGTTAATGTTCCAAGCTGTTGAGGGAGCTCGGTTATTCCCCATTCCCGCAGCCATTCACGCAGTTACACTCACCGTAGGATTACCAACAGTAGTAGTTTGAGTATTCCTCCCAGGGTGAGCGTTGCCGGTATTTTCCCTGGGCCTTGGCTGGGCCTACTGGGCCTTTTGTTCGGCCATTCTAGCAACCATACTCTCGTGAGGACACCCTCTGGTCCTCCGAGGAGGTGCCTGGGCCTCAGCGGCTTGCCTGGACAATTCTTCGTTACGCCGTGTGGCTTTGGCCAACTGTTGGCGCAGTTGGCGATTCTCTAATTGCACAATGGGCACGTACCTCTCGGTATTATAATAGAGATCCTCATTGGGTCTGGGGGTTGGAGCAAGTGGCCCCCTGGAATCGGATGATGCGCTTCCTTCATCCGGGCCCTGATCTGCCATAGGTTGCTTCCCAGGCCTTCGTGGATAGCTCTCAGTCTGAGGAGTTCGTTCAATAGGTATTTGTGGCAATGGTCGTCCACCAATTCTTGGATTGTTCGTGGCGACCATTGATGCTATACAAAAGGTTTCTGATTAAACAATACAGAGATTTGCTTAATGCTCTCAATGAAAGCACCAAATTGTTGATGTTGTTTTTTGTCAACTTAATTATGAAGAGCACTAAACAATGTTTAAAAAAAAAATAGAAGAACTCACAAGCTTTTTACGTGGTTCAATAGTTAAAATCTGTCTAGTCTACGAGTCAATATTCTTGATCTTGATACTCTCTCAAAGCTTTTTTCATAAAGCAATTTGGTAGAGTATTCTCAGTACAATTTGTGCTTAAGTACAAATGAAATTCCCCAGGCTATTTATAGGCCTGGTTGACAAAATATCTTCCCATTATTTCGGGAAGTTACCAACAATCATTCAAATTATGAAATAAATACATTAATTACATAATATCCCATGATAATTGAGGTTTAGTATCTAGTAGAAATAAATCCCTAAGGAATAAGGATTTCCTAACAATTGCTGTGTGGAAAACGCGTTCCTGAGCTGATCGTAAGGTTGACGCACTTTCGAGATCGATCCAGACTTCGAACTCGTCATTCCAGTCAATCTCCTCCTCATCTAGTGGTTTCATCGAGCTCATTATTTGGAGAAGAGTAGTGCTTTCGAGCCTACAACTTAAGCTCGAACAATATAACTCATGTTCGGGTGTTAATAATTGAACAAACCTGGAATCATATCAAACTACACAAGTGTACATCCAACACTTGTCGTTTTCGAGCCTACATTTTGAGACTTATTTATTCATTATCAAAATTTAGGTGTAATAGTAATATTTAAATTCAAATAAGTAACTTTCACATCATAATATAAATACTAATTTCACTTTAAAAAAGTTAAAATAAAAAAGCTTAGGGTTTGATTGGTTCGCGATTAGAAAACTGTATTTTTAAAAAGTGTGATTCTGAAATGAAAATATGAATTTAGTGACTAAAAATATGTTTATGAAAATGTGATTGATTTACTATCTGTAAACTATTTTTGAGTTTTAAAAAATAGAATATGTGATTGGTAGAATATCTGAAAATACAACATAAACAAAATAAGTGATTGGTAGATTTGGTATGATATATCAGCAACATGAAACAAATTGTCTATTATATTAAATTTTAATTTGCCAATAAATTTAGTTAAATGAAATTTAAAATTAGTACATTAATTAAATTTATAATAATTGTTCATTCTCATAACATTACATTTTTTTTTAATCAAAGTTACATTATTTTTAATTAATTAAGCTTTTTTATTATAGCTAAGCCATATTGTCCAGCAATATCATCTCCAACATTTTTTTTATCTTAGTGGTATAAGTTTTGACTGAAATTAATATATGGTGTCTTATAAATTTCACCTTGATCTCCACCTTGTTGAAACATGATGTCATTAATAGATCAGTGCATACTAAAACATCAAACAACAAAGATATTGCAACATAAAATGCTTATAAAATTTTTACTAGCCACTCTTCTCAGTCTCCTCATGCATACACAATAGAATGGTACTACAAAGTCCACTCTCTTCCCATACATCACTCTCTCATCTTTCTCATTCTCTTTCTATAATGATGAATTTATATTCAATAATAAGAGTCCACTCTCTTTCCTATTTCTTCTCTCTCTTCACACGCATAACTCTCTTTCTCCTCGCATACATACTCTGTTTTATGATGATATAAATCATCATCATCATCTTTTCCAATGTTCCTCTTTTCATTTCATCAACCATAGTTGTTTTATGATCCAATTTTTTCATAGTTTTTTATTTCCTCCTCAGATATATTTTTCGTTGGTAAAATTGTATATGTTGTATGCATATAAATATATGTTGTACCAGAAAAAGATATATATGTATATATATGTATATAAATTAGTCTAATTACCCAACCAAACATACCCACCATCTTACTCATTAATCAGTATTATTATCTCGTCATTTTTTGTTGTTATATATATATATCCTCATTTCTTGTTGTTATATGATGGACTGTAAGTCTTTATATGTCAAAATAGCCATATATATATATATATTGTACGCCCTGATTTTCCCACGGGCTGATTAGCAGGCCGAGCTACGGACTAATCACAATTAGTCCACGAACATCCCCAAGACCGGAGCTCCCGTTTCGAGGTCGTACCTTCTTAGCTCGAGCAATCCCTAAGGACTCGCCAAGGTTGCCCAGGACTGGAGCAAAGAATCTGAAGGCCGAAGGTCGGGTCAGGGGAGCAGCTCGTGGCACGAGCTATATATGGAGCTCTGACCCTCTGTAAATTCAACACACGCAAGATAAATGTGCATATATCTGACATCACGTGTCCGATATCTCCCTGACTTCTCGGACACGCAGCAGGAACGTGCGTGTTCAGAAACCCACGGCTGGGTTGGGCCGTGCGGCCCATTATCTCCTTACCTATCGATTTGACCATAGTTATGTGTCAGGTTTAGGAATTAATCATGAATGTCACAGAGTTGATATGACAAATAATAAGGTCACGGGATGACCTCCTTACCAACTTCCAGGTGCCTTCTCCTATTAATATGGAGAACCTGGGAGTTGATAAGGGTTGGGAAAAATAGCCTGTGAATAGATATATGCTTTGTAACCAAATACCCAGAGTATATCAATAATATTGACTAGTGGAGTAGAAGGATTTTAACCTTCGAACCACTTAAAAACATGTCTTGAGTCACCTAGTTCATTCTCTAAGATTTTATATCTGTGACGGTTCTATATTCAACACTAATCCCTTTCTCTTCTTTTCTTAATTAACTGTTGGCGAAGAACCGCGCCAACAGTTTGGTGCTTTCGTTGAGAGCAAGTTCGATCAGTGCTGCCGCAAACATCCAACTATGGTGACCACTCGATCCAGGCATGGCAATGAAACAGAACAGCATGATGGGCAGGAGGCTCATCATATTGCCATCCCTGATGAACAAATTCCTGAAGTCCAACAGAGGCCAGGAAAGCAGCCGGCGGGCCAGGACGATACAGGTAGTTCGGCGCCCTGGCCACCTAATCCAAACCCGTGTTATTATACTGCGGTGGAGATGGAGAATGCTCAACTGAGGAGACAGTTAGCATCAGCCGGTCAGCAAATCCAGGATATTCTGGCCCGACTACCCCCTCTCACAACCAACGTTAACGTTGGAGAGAGACAAGGTGAGGCTCCAAGGTCTCGCCGGGGTAATCGGTCCAGGCATAGCCGTTCGGATAGACTTCCGGCAGCCAACTCCACCCCTTCATCACACCATCGAAAGGCCAACTTCAGGGAAATACCTGGGACCGGACAACAGCAATACAGTCGTTTGGTCAGGACGTCAACTCCTAGCTCTCAACCTTCCTCGAGAACGCCCAGGAGAGATCGAGGGAATTCCCGAAGGAGATCCGGGGAGGGCCCACAATGTCAGCCCGTCCCCGAAGACTGTCCTGCGCCCCGTCCAGATCGCCCGGCGCGGGACCAGCAAGTTGGCAGGGCCGAAAGGCCCCCACCAAATTTTATCCGTCCAGACGGGACCAGGATCGCTTCTCCAGTCAGGCATCCTCCATCTCCGATCAGATATCCGTCTCCTCCTCGGCCCGTCCGAGACATCCCAGCTTACGGGAGTAGTAGGAGAAACCCACCATCAGCGGGACCTTCCCGGCGTAGCAGGGCGCCTGAAGAAAGCTCAGGTCCTCACCACCAAAGGCGGACTCCAAGCCTATCCGGCAGGAGTCATTGGACCGACAGTCGCCGGAGTGATCTCTCTGGGGGAGACCTGCGTCAGCGACTAAGTTCGGCACAGAGTCACCGGACCACCCAGGGAGGCGACCTTCGAGATCGCCTCAACTCTCACAGAGAGGATCGAGCTAGAGATGGTAGCCAGGCTCGCTCCGGGGGGGGGGGGGGGCGATCCGAAGTACATAACGGAGGGAATGTCTCAAATAACCTATCTCAAGATAGGAGGGGCAATAACCCACCTACTATGTACAATGGGTCCGGAGCTGTTGAGCAGCCCCGGAATAACCCAGGACCTCAGGAACAAACCCTCGAGCGCCTAACTCAGATGGAGGAACTGATGAGGAAGCTCCTATCAGAAAAAGAAAAAGACGAATATGATTCGGGAGACGAGGTGGAACTCTTCGCCACCAACATAGTAGCGACGGCATACCCATCTGGTTTCCGTACGCCTCACTTGTCAAAGTTCAACGGGGACGGAGATCCGTCGGACCATTTAGGGATGTTCAACACCCTAATGATGGCCCATAATATTGGCCCAGAGCTGAGATGCTTGATCTTCCCTTCCACACTGACTGGACCTGCCAGGCAATGGTTCAAGCAGAGTAAAAGACAGTCAATCAGCTCCTGGAAGACCTTCTCAGCTGATTTCAAAAGGGCGTTCCGCGCCTCTCAGGCCGCCTGTGTTCAGGCCGACTCCCTAGCCAACGTAAGGCAGCAGCCCGGTGAGACGCTGAAAGCCTACTTGAGCAGATTCGCGAATGTCGCTGCTCGAGCCAGGGACGCAGATGATAGCTCCAAGCTCATGGCCATGAGAACCGGAATCCTGGTCGGGGGAGACCTGTGGAAAGACATTCAGAGGAAGGGAGTCAGCTAGGTTAACGAATTCCTTAACAGAGCCCAAGAGTGGATAAACTTGGAAGAAGCTGAAGCTTCAGCCGCGGGGACCAGCCAGGTTCTCGAGAAGCCCGCTGGAATGGGGACGGAGATCGTGATGGCGACCCCCGACGTCGCGCAGAACAACCAACCCGGTGGTGGCAAAAGAAAGGGGAATGGTGAAAACAGTCAGCACGGTCCAAAGAAGAATAAGTCCGTGGATAAGTTCAAGCCCGTGTTCACAACATATACCGAGCTCACCCAGTCCAGGGAAAGTATCTTCCTGGCCAACTCTACTCGGGTCCCCTGGAAGAGGCCGGAACCATTGAAACACCACAAGGGAAAGAGAGACACTTCCAAATTCTGCCGTTTTCACAACGACGTCGGCCACAATACCGACGATTGCAGGCATCTAAAAGATGAGATCGAGACTCTCATCCGAGCAGGCCCCTTGGCGCAATACTCACGAAATAGGGTCCCAGCGAATCGACCCGCTCTAGAAGTCCCAGCCAGTCAGCCCGGGCCTCGGGTAGATCAGGACGTCCCTCCTCCCATGGTCGAAGGAGAGATATCCACCATCTCTGGAGGACCGCACATGGCTGGAATGAGCAGAGGCGCCCAGAAGAGATATGTGAATGAATTAAAGGCCCACAACGGAGCGGAGTTCATCCCGGAGCAGCGTCACTCAAAACAACAGCGGTTAGAGAAGCAATTGATCACTTTTACGGAGGAAGACGTAGGCCATGTCCAATTCACTCATAATGATCCCTTGGTCGTAGCAGTCTAGCTCGCCAACCAGAAAGTAAGGAGAGTGTTGGTGGACAACGGAAGCTCGGTAAACCTCCTATTCTGATCCACCTTAGAAAAGATGGGATTGACTGTCGCCGAGCTAAAGGCGACCTCCATGATGCTGTATGGCTTTTCGGGAGAAGGGTCGGCAGCGATAGGGACGATCGAGCTGGTGATCACCCTAGGAGAAGAGTCTCGAACAGTCTCCAAGCTACTTGAGTTCGTGGTCATTGACTGCTCCGCTGCCTACAACGCCATTTTAGGCCGGCCTACCCTCATAGCTTTCGAGGCTATCACTTCCATTCGACACCTCGCCATGAAGTTCCCTACTTCAACCGGAATCTGTACTATCAAGGGCGATCAGGTTGCTGCCAGGGAGTGCTACAACATTTCCATGAAGGGAAAGTCTAAACCCGGGCAGCTGGCAATGGCCATTCAGGGCGAAGAGGAATCTCAGGGACTCTTGGTGGATCCTGAGATTGAAAAACCTCAGAGCGCCGAAGAGGAAAAGGTCACCTTGAGTGAGGACATTGACCCCCGAGTAGGCGAAGACAGATCCGGGCTCTAGGCCATTGAGGAGCTCGAGGAGGTGAACCTTGATCCGCAAAATCCATCACGGATGGTCAAGCTCGGGAAAAACCTCTGTAGTAAGAGGAAGACGGAGCTGGTTACGTTTCTCCGAGTTAATTTAGATGTATTTGCCTGGTCCCACGAGGACATGGTAGGAATTAGCTCGAGTGTCATCATGCACACGCTCCATCTGGATAAAAGCGTTCCTGCCAAGTCTCAGAAGCAAAGGCGTTTAGGAACAACCTGAGCTGAAGCCCTAGAAGAAGAGGTAGCCCGACTCAGAAAATGTGGCTTTATCCGGGAATCCAAATTTCCAATTTGGGTCGCCAATCCCGTGCTAGTTCCGAAGCCCAACGGGAAATGGCGGACCTGCATTGACTTCTCCGACCTGAATAAGGCCTGCCCCAAGGATTGTTTTCCATTGCCAAGGATCGATCAGTTGGTGGACGCCACGGCGGGGCACGAGCTCATGTCCTTTATGGACGCGTATTTAGGCTACAATCAGATCGCGATGAATCCGGCGGACTAGGAACACACTAGCTTCATGACCCCGACTAATGTCTATTGCTACAAGGTCATGCCGTTCGGTCTGAAGAACGCCGGAGCTACCTACCAAAGGCTAGTAAACAGAATGTTCGCGGACCAGATTGGAAAGAACATGGAAGTATATGTTGATGACATGCTCGTCAAGTCAAAGATTGCCGACAACCATGTTTCCGACCTGGAAGAATGTTTTAAAATACTACGGAAATACGGCATGAGGCTCAATCCCAGAAATGCACTTTTGGTGTCGCATCCGGGAAATTCCTGGGGTTCATAGTTAATACGCAAGGAATCGAGGCAAACCCCGACAAGATCAGGTCACTGCTCGAGCTTCCTTCCCCCAGGTCGCGGAAAGATGTCCAAGGCCTCACAGGAAGAGTGGCAGTACTCAACTGGTTCATTTCCAAGTCAACCGATAAGTGTTTGCCCTTCTACAACCTGCTCCGGGGAAACAAGAAGTTTGAATGGATAGTAGAATGCGAAAGTGCATTCCTCGACCTGAAGGCACATCTGGCCGAACCACCTGTGCTATCCAAGCCCAAGGCAGGAGAGTCTCTCTTCCTCTACCTGGCCGTCACTAAGGACGCGGCCAGTGCCGTACTAGTACGAGAGGAAGACCAAGTTCAGAAGCCAGTTTATTACATCAGCAAGAGACTCCTCGGAGCAGAATCACGGTACCCACTGATGGAAAAATTGGCGTTCTGCCTAATCACGGCCTCGCGAAAGCTCAGACCGTACTTCCAGTCCCACTCGGTACACGTCATGACCGATCATCCTCTAAGGCAGGTTTTGCAGAAACCTGAAGCATCGAGACGTTTGTTAAAGTGGGCGGTCGAACTCAGTCAGTTCGAGATTTTCTATACTCCACGAACTGCCATAAAAAGTCAGGCCTTGGCCGAGTTCGTGGCAGAGTGCACGGGATTCCAGGAGGATCCATCAGAAGGCTCATCTCAGCTCACCTCGCCCGAATCGTTGTGGAAGATCTTTGTGGATGGTTCATCCAACGAGAACGGTTCCGGGGCCAGAATCATTCTGATATCCCCCGAGGGACATAGGTTCCACTCGGCGCTAAGGTTCGGGTTCAAGGCCTCCAACAACGAGGCGAAATACGAAGCTTTGTTAGCCGGGTTGAGGATAGCCAATGAGTTAAAGGCGAGCTCCGTCCAGTGCTTTAGTGACTCCCAGCTCGTGGTAAACCAGGTTCTGGGCGAATATCAGGCGCGTGGACCTAAGATGGCCGCCTATTTGGGAAAGGAAAAAGCCGAGCTGTCCGCATTTGAGCGAGGATCGATAAGATAGATACCTCGAGAACAGAACGCCAATGCGGATGCCCTTGCCAAACTCGCCACCTCAGGAGAGACGGTGACCCTGGGGTTGGTACCAATAGAATTCTTGGAAAAACCAAGTATAGAAGGAGATCGGGCAGAGGTCGAGATGATTGATGCTCGGCCGACCTGGATGACCCCCATTCTTGAGTATCTCGTCGAGGGCAAGCTGCCTGAAGGACGTAACGACGCGCGGCGAGTCCTATATCAAGTTCCTAGATATACAATAGTTGATGGGGTATTGTACCGACGTGGGCACTCCCTACCTCTCCTCCGATGTGTTCTTCCAGGTGAGGCGAAGGCCATCCTGCAGGAAATTCATGAAGGATTCTACGGAGACCACACTGGGGGGCAAAGCCTGGCCTTAAAGGTTCTCAGGCAAGGTTATTACTGGCCAACTCTGTCCAAAGACGCGATCTCATACGTGAAGAAGTGCGACAAGTGCCAGCGATTCGCCGCAGTTGCCTGAGCTCCTCCAGTCGAGCTGAGGATGATCTCGGCCCCTTGGCCGTTTGCTGTTTGGGGAATAGACCTAGTGGGCGCCCTGCCCACTGGAAAGGGCGGGGTCCGTTATGCCGTAGTAGCCATCGACTACTTTACCAAATGGGCCGAGGCAGAACCATTGGCAACAATCACATCGAAGAAGGTACTTGACTTCGTGGTTAAAAGCATCATCTGTCGATTCGGCCTGCCGAAGAAAATCTTCTTCGACAACGGCACTCAGTTCGATAGCGACCTGTTCACTGAGTTTTGTGAAAGGCACGGAATTGTGAAAAGCTTCTCCTCCGTGGCCTATCCTCAGGCAAACGGCCAGGTCGAGGCTGTCAACAAGACTCTAAAGGCGAGCCTCAAGAAAAGATTAGATGAGGCAAAGGGGGTCTGGACAGAACAGCCCCCCCAGGTCCTATGGGCATACCGGACCTCGCATCGGACTCCTACGGGTCATACTCCTTTCTCCCTAACCTTTGGGAATGAAGCAGTTCTCCCCGTGGAAGTTGAGGTTCTGTCGCATAGAGTCTAGTCTTACGACCAAGATCGGAACCATGAGCTCCTGTGCCATTCCCTCGATCTAATTGATGAAAGGCGAGAGGATTCGCAACTCCAGCTCGCCCATTATCAGCAGAAGATCACTCGCTACTTCAACTCTAAAGTCAAAAGGCGCACCTTTAGCGTTGGCGACCTGGTCCTAAGGAGAGTTTTCCTGGCCGGGAAAGATCCCAAAGATGGAGTCTTGGGACCAAACTGGGAAGGACCATACCAGGTCATCGAAGTCATCAAGGAAGGAACTTATAAATTAGCTCGACCTGATGGAGGGGCGGTCCCGCGGACTTGGAACGCCATCCACTTAAAGAAATATTATCAATGATCCACTTGTAAGGCCTGGGAGGCAACTTTTATGTATTAATAAAAATCAGTTTTTTTTTACGCATATTTGTGAGTGTAATCTTAAAGTAACCACGAAAGACCCTTTCCCAGTTACTTGGGGGGCATATGGTACCTGGATATAACCAGGTCTCCTTAACGACTTAGATGTTGATTTTTTTCTATGGATCGTTGCTCTTCCTAAAGAGCTCGAGACACGGATAAGGGTTAACGCCAACTAAGTCCTATCCTGGTTTTAACTGGGTCATAAAACTTGGAAGTTAACTTAAATTTATTGATCGTGGTTCTTCTTAAAGAACTCGAGATATGGATAAAAGTTAACACGAACTAAGTTTTCAAAATAAGTTCCTGGTTTTAACTGGGTCATAAAACTTGGAAGTTAACTTAAATTTATTGATCGTGGTTCTTCTTAAAGAACTCGAGATATGGATAAAAGTTAACACGAACTAAGTTTTCAAAATAAGTTCCTGGTTTTAACTGGGTCATAAAACTTGGAAGTTAACTTAAATTTATTGATCGTGGTTCTTCTTAAAGAACTCGAGATATGGATAAAAGTTAACACGAACTAAGTTTTTAAATAAGTTCCTGGTTTTAACTGGGTCATAAAACTTAGAAGTTGATTTAAATCTATTTATCGTTGTTCTTCTTAAAGAGTTCAAGATATGGATAAAAGTTAACGCGAACTAAGTTTTTTCAAAAAAAAAAATATATATATAATGTAGCCAAAAGCATGAAAAAAGCCTAAGTTAAAAAGTGTGAATTAAAGGCAAAGCGTCTCGAGGTGAAAACACCTCACGCAAAGGTTACACAAAGTACTTAAAAATGTTCGAAGGTAAAAGAAAGGAAAAAGCATCCTAAGCCCCATCGGTTGGCCCCTTGGAGGTCGCCGTCTCACCCTGCTCCGCTGCGCCAAAGGCTTCCCCAGTCTCCGAGGGCGGCGCCTCTTTGTCGAGGCGAGCTTGGAACTTCACCAGCAGGCGCGCCCAGAGACTCGGTGGCATGAAAGAGAAGTCAGCCTCCGAGTTGTGGGCCCAGCAGTGGTAGAACAGATCCTGCATGGACTGCTCCGAGGTGGTCCGTTCAGCTTCCAGGGCGGCTTGGGCCTCAGTCTTCGTTGCCTCGAGGTCTTTCCGCGAGGTGTCAAGGGAGGTCTCGAGCTCTTGGACCTTCGAGCGTGTCCTCTCCAACTCGGCCTTCAAGGTCGCCAACGCATCTTTTGCCGCCTGAGCCTCCTGGAGAGCGGCCTGGTGCCCGGTCCTCATTTCCTCGAGCTGAGCTCTGGCCCTGGTGATGCTCCGGTGGATTGCAGCGACGCCCTACGAGAAATGAAAGATAAATTGGCTAAGTGGAAAAATAAGGCAATGTGCAAGGGTAAAAGCTTTAAAAGAATGGGGCGGCTTACCGTTAGGGTCATGCCCATTGAAGACTCTATTACGTCAACCAGGCTCATTTTCTCAATAGCCCGGAGCTCCTTCTCTTTGAACTTGTAGAAATGGTTGACGGCGTAGTTCGCCGATTCGTACACCGTTCCCTGGAAGGCCTCTGGGATCTTCTCCAGGTCCTGGGGATCAACCGGGATGCGTACCTCGGAGGCTACCACGTCCGGAGTCCCGATCTCCATTCCTCCATCCTGGGGGCAGGCGGAACTCGCTGAGGCGGTGGTGGCATTTGTCCTGCTCCGGTAGTTGGAAGGATCGCCCCCACGACCTGGGCTGGAGGGGTTTTCTCCTTCTCCTTTGCTGGAGATTTAGTGGAGACCCCGGCAGAGCTCTTGGAACCCCGGAGCCTTTTCAGTCTTGGCCCGGCTGGGGGGTTCCCCCCGAAGACTATGCCCCGCAAGCTATCCTTGGGCTGAGACATCTCTTCTGTCAAACAAAAAACATGGTTATTACAAGTTAGCAATCATACGGAGATAAAGACAAAGGTTTAAAGCTAAAAAGCATGTGAATACTGAGGGAGCCCTACCCCCCGAGCTGGAAGAGCCTAAGACGATTATTTCACGAACTGGCGCAGGTTCTAGGTCCGGTTCTGACTCAGGGCTAGACTCTTCTACATACTGCCTAAGCCCCAGAGCATAGATACCCCTCTGGAGTGATGGCCATGTGCGTAGGTTGGTCCCATACTCCTCGAATAAGATCGACCTAAAAGCTAGGGTGTTATCTACTACTACGGTACCCCTAGGCCGGCTCTCTTGGTGATCCAGCATGAGCCGGTCAACACAATGGAGAAGGAGTGTGTTCAGGTCCGGGTCCCTTCGGTGATGATGGACGATCTGCTTAGGATTGAACCTAACCAGCCGGGGGTCTGCAGTGGCCCTATCTAGATTCTTAAACAAGTAAGGGTTACCTTGGCCGGAAGGACCCGCGGCTGCTCCGGATTGGATCCTCTCCTCGCCCATCCTCTGGGCGACCTCCAAGGCCCTCTTCCTATTCCTCACGAGCGGAACTTCGGCTGCCTCGTCCTCCTCGTCTTCCTCTACCGCGACCTCCTCCACGATGATAGGTCTGTTGTTGCGGGCTGGGGGCGGCCCCCGGGGCCTCTTCAGGTTCAGGGTCTGATTTGGGAAAATCAGTTTGCAGAACACCATCGTCTCGTCCGTCATGAGCACGCGATAGTCCTTCTCACTGGGGGGCAAGCCCGCCAGTGTTTCATATTGGCCCCCGAGGGTCACAGACTTTTCGGTCCTAGCGTAGATGGCTGCAAGATTGGCTGGAATCAGAATGGAATACGGGAGGAGCTAAAATAAAATAACACTTAAAAGGCGAGCTAAGATCGGGGATTACTTACGAGGACGATTGAAGTAGTGATGGTCGCAGTTCCGGAACCCAGTTGACATGAAGAACTGGTCCTTGAAGTCATTTGGGTGGCTGGGCAGCTCGATGACCACCGCCGTATTGGGAAAACGAGTTAAATAGTAAAACCCGTCACCTCGCCCCCGCTGATCCGGGCTGGCTTTGAGGCAAAAGAAATATAAAATATCAGCAGGAGTAGGGACTTCCCACTCCTGCTTCTTGAATAAATACCTCAACCTTGCCAGCAGACGGTAGGAGTTGGGGGGGAGCTGAAAAGGGGCCAACCCCACGTAGTTCAGGAAATCAGCGAAGTACTGATCTAGGGGAAGGAAGGCCCCTGCCTTGAAGTGTTCACCGCTCCAGGCCGCGAATGATTCATCGAGCAGCGTGCAGCTCCGCTCGCCATCCGAGGCAGGTCGGGCAATAACAGAGGCTTTCCCCAGTGGAATGTTGTGAGTGAGGAAGAGTTTGTTGATCTTCGTCTGGTCGGTTATCTTTGAGACGATTCTCTACGCCTCAAAGAATGCGTCGGGGGCCACCTCGACCTCCTTCTCCACGGCCGGCCCGAAGCGGGGAATCGGGGAGCTAGGCATCTCCGCCTCAAAGGCCGAGCTTCCAACGTTCTTCTGGGGGAGGTTCTTTTTTGGAGCCATCTGGTCGCCTAGCGAACAAAAGAAAACACTTTAGAAAAGGCGACCCAAGCGGGAGAAAGAAGCAATTATTATTTGCACGAGCTGAGGAAAGCCCAGCTCGTGGAGAGTGGAACCACGCGGTTCAGTGAACACGCGCGTATACTCCCAACAGATCCTAGATTACTCGGAATTCGCGTGTCAGGGGGTTCATAATAGAATTTTCCTTGGGGGGAAAGTTTCAATAGGCAGAAAATTACAAAACCGCTTAAAGGCGTGTTCCTTAAGCTACCCGGTTTTGCACCCAAAAATTCTCAAAACTCCTACCCAGAAATTTTTCCAGAAAAAACATCCTGAAACCCATACTCTAAAGCGATTTCCTACAACAAATGTGCCCTAACCTAAAAAGGGCTGTCACCCTCCATATCCACACAACCCAGAAAACCCTTGCACGCGGCTACAGTGAAATTTCATACCTAAGCTGCAGTAGCATGTTTTCAAAGTGAACAGGGTCAGGAAACTTACAGTGTATGGCTGAGAGGTAGACGAGGGCGTTGCGTTGGTAGAAGCTTCGTCGGTGTAGTGGCTTCCAAAGCTTCGGAGAAATCCGTGCGCCTAAGCTTCGTGAACGATGAAAATGGCAGCAACAGGGTTGAGGGTTTCGTTCTTCTGAAATATGGAGAGGGAAGAAGAAAGAAGATTTGGAAAATTTCGAATGAAAGGGTGGCCCGTGCGTAGGGTGGCCACCCCCTTTTTATATACGTGAAGGATCACGTGTAGAAGGCTCTTGGATGGCCCTGGTGATGGATCCGAGGCCTTCCACTCGAAATACGAAACGACGGCTGGGCATAGGCTAGGCCATTAAATGCGGTTCTCGTAAGACGTACCATCACCACCCACGACGTTCCACGTATCAGACGCCTGTGTAAAGAGTGGAATGCGAAGAGTTTATGGGGAAGTCTAAAAGCCCCTACTGTGGTCTTATATACGACGTCATGTATCACGAGTAGGAGCTTGGGGGGCAGATGTACGCCATAATTTTCCCACGGGCTGATTAGCAGGCCGAGCTACAGACTAATCACAATTAGTCCATGAACATCCCCAAGACCGGAGCTCCCGTTTCGAGGTCGTACCTTCTTAGCTCGAGCAATCCCTAAGGACTCGCCAAGGTTTCCCAGGACTGGAGCAAAGAATCTGAAGGCCGAAGGTCGGGTCAGGGGAGCAGCTCGTGGCACGAGCTATATATGGAGCTTTGACCCTCTGTAAAGTCAACACATGCAAGATAAACGTGCATATATCTGACATCACGTGTCCGATATCTCCCTGACTTCTCGGACACGCAGCAGGAACGTGCGTGTTCAGAAACCCACGGCTGGGTTGGGCCGTGCGGCCCATTATCTCCTTACCTTTCGATTTGACCATAGTTATGTGTCAGGTTTATGAATTAATCATGAATGTCACAGAGTTGATATGACAAATAATAAGGTCACGGGATGACCTCCTTACCAACTTCCAGGTGCCTTCTCCTATTAATATGGAGAAGCTGGGAGTTGATAAGGGTTGGGAAAAATAGCCTGTGAATAGATATATGCTTTGTAACCAAATACCCAGAGTATATCAATAATATTGACTAGTGGAGTAGAAGGATTTTAACCTTCGAACCACTTAAAAACGTGTCTTGAGTCACCTAGTTCATTCTCTAAGATTTTATATCTGCGACGGTTCTATATTCAGCACTAATCCCTTTCTCTTCTTCTCTTAATTACCTGTTGGCGAAGAACCGCGTCAACATATATATATTTATATTATTCTATCCTTTTCAAATATTAATCTCCGTCAAAACTCTTGTATAAAATACTTTAAAAGCAGTTGCTGCAGAATTCTAGATTTAACATATATATATATATATATAAACACAAAAACCCACATTTAACATATATAAATAAAAATCTCACAATATATATATATACATAAAATATAACAGATTTTAGAGATACTTTAGGTTGATAATGACAGAAAAGAGGTAGAGGGGAGGGGAGTGGAGTGGAGCAGAGAAAAAGAGAAAAATAGCTTTAGTTTTTAGGATTTTGGAGGAGAACTTTCGCAAAATGGAGAAAACGAGATTGATTTGGATTCCATTTTACAAAATAACTTACCAATCACTTATTTTGATGAGACCCACAAACTTTAAGTTTTCAAAACTATAAAATTGAACCCAAATTACATACCAATCACACTCTTAGATATTTGTTTTTATTGTATTCTTGGCCACGTGGCGAAGAGTATCACAAATCTAATAATAATATTATAGCCACATATTGATACTATATGTTTCTAAACTAACATTTTCTATTTTAACTAAAATAATAGGAAGTAAATACTGCATGTTTGTTTATTTGAGTAAATATTAATAAGAACAATATTATGCTTTATAACATGTCAAAACCCAATGATAATAGTTAAATGAAAACAATAGTGGGAGAAAGACAAACCACCCCATTGTAGTATCAAGTACATCTTAATGTTTTTTTTCTTTCACTATTTCTTATATACAACTTATGTAATAACAAGCATCACTTTGTGGAACATAAAATGTGATGAGAAGAAGTATGATTTATATTAGGGACTCGAGTAATAAGTATAAAAATAATTATGAATTTTAATTGCTAAAAGGTCCTAATTTAATATTTTGATTAAAATAAATTTATTTTTTATTAATAATTATAAATAAATATATTTTAAAAATAAAATAATTTTAATTAGTTTTTATAAGGAAACAAAATATTTAAAATGAATAATAAATGATCAAATTAGTTTAAGGTTATATGTCACTCATTAAATACAATATGCATTGCACATTTACTTAGTTTTATTTAGAAAATGTATTATTTTATATTTATTATTTTTTTAATGGTCATATAAATTTTAAATAAATAAACAATGTCATAAATTATAAAATAATGACAAAAACATGTTAAAAAAAATTAAACCAAAACATTATCTATACTAAATTAAAACTATGAATTTATTAAGTTGATTTGATTTAAAATTTGAAATCCAACAAAAAGTTATATGTAAATATACATTATTTAATGGCTAAACAATAAAAATAAGTAATTTCTCATTAAAAAACTAAACTAAAATATTTATATTTGTATTTTATTTCACTATTACATATATATTTGGATAAACAAAACACGCATTGAATGACAAGACAAATATTTAATAAAAGAAAAAAAAGAATATGTTTAACCACATAAATATTTTCGGTTATAGTTTTGAAAACATAATTAATAGAGTAATTTAAATAATTTATTATAATTTTTTTTTGTGGAGAATTTAATATGAAATTTAAAATAAGTGATGATAAATTATTATGACTCATTTATTACTTTTTATTTTTTCAATTTATTTACCTTATTTAGATAACTTTATCACTTCTATTTATTTTTTAATTTTATTCACTTTATTTAGATAATTTTAAAACTAACGGTGTTAAAAAATAATAAAAAAAATGTTAAATCTAACAGAAAACAACAATTTCTGTTAAACTAAAATTAAATTATATAAATATAATAATATAATAGTATATATATTAATATTATATTATTTTAGATATATGTATATTATTCTTTATGACTTATTAATTAGTTGTTTTGTTATTTAGGTATTGGTTAAATTTTGCAATATATGTATTATTTTTTATATTTTGTTATTTCGATTACAATATTTAGAATGATTATTTTTATTATTTTTGAATCAATTTACACTTTAGTTTATTTTATAAATTTGGGTTAGTTTAAAATAAAGTATAACTATATTTTTTTAATTGTAGAGTATAATTTTATTATTGAAAGTGAGATAAAATATTTAAAATGAATAAAAAATATTGAAGTTGATTTTTGGTGATGTTAAATATAGAAGCTGTATGCTAGTGTGAGGTAAAATAAAAAAAAAGTGGATTTTTAGTAATGTAAAATGAGGAAAAAATAGCACACCTGCTGTGAGTACTCTTAGGATGAGAATGTTATATGTAAAAGTGAAACTCCTATAATGTATATGATCACTATTTATAGGTGCTTCTCATATCAAATTCAAAATTTGATTATTTGTGTAATTCCTTTTACCCAATAAAATGTGTAACTCTTATCTTGCATAATGGATTGTGTAACTCACATATTTTACTATCTTTTACACAATTATAAGTTACAAAATTGATTTTTTAACTCTCCAATTTCATTGTTTTCTACTTAATCAATATAATATTATATTTTAATAAAAATATAACACTTTGAAAGGAGAAAAACAAATTATCTCTCCCTCACTTTTTAATAAAGATAATTGCTCTTTAATTGAGGATACCAATTGTAATATCCGTTTCTCGAAAGGGTAGTTTCATAATTTTTTTTTTTTTGGTCAAGAAGAATAGAAAAACTTCATTGAACAAAGAACAAATACAAACAAACAACCCAGTTAAACCTCAGGCAGAGGCACTAGCCGAAACATAGACCAACCAGCAACAACTAATTACAAAGAATATGTTTAATGAACAACTGATCTTGAGCCGAAAGATGATTCCTATACACTTTGTAAAGCCTAAACTTGGTTGTTAATTTTACTTCCTGAACTAGACTCATAACAGATGAGGAAAAACAGTCATATATACATCTATTTCTATTCTTCCATAAACTGTAGATGACTGCTGCAAAAATCATGTTAACTATATCAGCCTTAGCACCAATTCGAGCTCTAGCCAGCCAAACCAACCAGCTATTAAACTCCAAAGGCCAAGCCACAAACCCCAGCCAATTGAAGATGCTTCTAACCAATTGAGAAGAAATATTGCAATCAAAAAACAGATGAGAGTGACTCTCATTACAGCTCTCACAGACCGGACACAAGCCTGAAGCAATCTGAATATGCATCTTGCTGAGGTTGTCCCTGGTTAGAAGATGGGAATTAACTACCTGCCATAACATAAATCTATGTTTAGGAAGAATTTTCTTACTCCAAACAGTCCTATGATACTCCACCCTTTGCTGGACCAACAGACTATTATACAATCTGCTAGACTGAAATTTTCCTTGAATACCAGCAGAAATTATGGCAGCAGGACCAAAGTGAGCCTTGATTCGACAAAGCTTTCTCCAATACCAGCTGCAGTCGCCTTTCAATTCATAGCTCCAAATGTTAACACCTTTCAAATAAATGGAATTTATCCATTTGACCCAAAGCAAATCTGGTTTAGCTGATAATGCCCAAATATACTTAGCTAAAACAGAACGGTTCCAGTTAGCACCATCTCTAAAACCCAGCCCTCCATAGGCTTTAGGGAGACAAACCTTGTGCCAAGAAGGAATGTGCATCTTACTTCTCTGCCCTGAAGATCCCCACAGAAAGCCCCTACATAACTTCTCAATTTCCTTAATAATGCTCTGAGGCAAGACAAAGATGGTCATCCAATAATTTCGAAGCCCAAGTAAAACTGAATTGATGAGCTGAATCCTACTAGCGAAGGAGAGATGTCTACTCGCCCAATTCTGAATCTTTAACCTATATTTCTGAATAATCACCTCACAATCAGCATGTTTCCATTTAGTAGGTCTCATGGGAACCCCAAGATACTTAAGAGGAAAGGTTCCCTCTGAAAGATTTATATCAAGAGCAATTCGGGTTCTTTCAATGCTCGGGACACCACCAAAATATATTTGAGATTTCCCTGTATTAATGGACAGACCTGAAACAGAAGCAAAGTCTTCAAGAACTACCTTGACACTTCTAACAGCCTGGAGAGATCCTTTACAAAAAACAAGCAGATCATCCGCAAAACACAAGTTAATTAGTTTAAGACTTTTGCACATAGGATGAAATCTAAAAGGGGAATTAAGAGCTGCGCATTGTAAAATTCTTGTTAAATACTCCATGATAAGGACAAACAACAAAGGAGACATGGGGTCGCCTTGTCTCAGCCCTTTCTTCCCTTTAAACTTGCCTTGGATTCTGCCATTTATCATAAGAGAATAAGATGTACTTCTAACACAAGTCATTACCCAACCTATGAATTTCTTTGGAAATCTAAGAGCATTTAAAAGATCCTCAAGAAAGTCCCAATCAACCGTATCATAGGCCTTACTAAGATCTAATTTGATAGCACACCTCGATGAAGTAGACGACCTCCCATAGTTTTTGATAAGATCTTGAAATATCATTATATTATGGGCAATGGTGCGACCTTTAACAAAAGCCCCTTGGTTAGCTTGAACAAGATCAGGGAGAACAACATCTAGCCTCTTACATAACAGCTTAGCCATGCACTTGTACAGTGTAGAGCAGCAAGCAATGGGCCTATAGTCAACAGCCCTAGAAGGGTTAGCCACCTTAGGAATTAATGATAAGGTAGCCTCATGAAGTTCAGGCAGAAATCTACTAGTCTCAAAACAGTGCAAAATGGCTGTACAAACCTCATCCCCTATGTCATGCCAAGCTGATTTAAAGAAACCAGAACCATACCCATCAAGACCTGGAGATTTGGTAATAGGCATACTAAACAAAGCCTCCCTAATTTCCTTCTTAGAAAATGGTTTCAGAAGCAACACCTGCTGATCGACTGAAAGTCTTGGACCCATTTCTATATGCTGAATATTCAGTTTGCTAGTGGCCGAACTAGCACTACCCAAAACACCTCTGAAGTGCCCCACATAATGAGAGACAACCTCTGAGAAGTTATCTATTAAACTACCAGCTTCATTAATGAAAGAAACAATGCTGTTATCTGCCTTTCGTTTCTTTAAACTAGCATAGAAAAAAGAGGTGTTCAGATCACCCTGTCGCAGCCAAGTTATTTTACTCCTTTGTACAAGAAAACTATAGTAGAGCCTTTCCTGAACTGAAACACTTCAGCAGCAAGCTTCTCATCTTCCTGAAAACAGTGATCATGGGGGTGAGCTTGGGCTTGCATCCTAGCTTCTTGATAAAACTCTTTAGCCTTATAGTAATTAGCTATAATATCACCAACTATATCCCTGTTAAAAGCTTTCAGAACATGTTTGAGTCTCAGCAGCTTGAAGTATATAGCTTTGATGCCCGAAGCTTTGATAGGAGACTTCCAGCTAGTTGACACCCAAACCTGGTACTCAGGATGCTCAGCCCAAAAATTATAGAACCGAAACAGTTTAGAGCCCATATTCTCTGAGGATTGAAGTCTAACAAGACTAGAACAGTGATCTGAAATGGATTCCCATCTAAACAAGACCGTAGATTGAGGAAATAAATCTAATCATTTTTCATTGCTAAACACATGGTCAATTTTTGAGTAGATCCTAGCCATACCCTCTTGATTGTTAGACCAAGTGAAATAAGACCCAACACTTCTTAAAGGCTCAAAATGAGCATTAGCAAGCCACCAGATTGAGTCTTCTAATTCAAGGCCTGAAATAGGCTTTCCTCCCAATCTATCCTTACCTGAAAAAGGGGCATTAAAATCCCCTAAAATTAGCCATGCTTTATCCAAATGAAAAGGCCTCTGCAAACCATCCCAAAGACAGCATCTCCCTTCAATTGAGTTAAAACCATACACAAAAGTGACCCCAAAACTTTGCTGCATACTACTCATCTTCACCAAACAATGAACCGCTTGAGACGACTCCTCTATGATATTAACTTTCACATAATTCCTTCTCCAAAGAATCAGTAACCTGCCTTCAATAACTGAGCTATTACGGAATTCCCAATTCGGAAACTCATGATCCATGAGATTACTTATTTTACTACCCTTCAACTTAGTCTCTAAAAGACCACATATTCCAATTTTATTACTACTACATATATCTCTAACAGGGCTATGTTTAATAGTACTATTGAGCCCTCTAATATTCCAACACAGAATATTACAGCTATCCATTAGACTTGTTTGAAGAAGAAATTCCTCCTTTACCACTCACCAATGGCTCTTGAAGCACCACAAACTTGTTAGCTTTCTTATGCTTTTGAACTTCTTCCTTAGCCTTACCAGCTAACCTCTGACCCTCTTTAGCTTTAACATCCACTTTTTTTGGGGTATGCCAGTGATGGTCAGCCTGAACTCCTTCTTCACATCCAGATGGCTCAACAGAGATTGGTGGAGACACAACCTGGTCCACCTGAACCTTATTGATCTCTGGGAAAGCTTGAGATACCTCCTGCATCTGCGTAGAATGCTTCAGTTCACCATTACCTTGATCCTTTTCCTCCATCTTCAAATTAGGTTCCTTCCTAACTCACTGAACAGTCTTATCCTTTCTACACTCTGTCATTGAGTGACCAAAACCAGCACAGGTCTTGCACTTGACCGGAAGCCATTCGTACTCAACTCCTTGTTCCAAAATTTGGCCATGTTCATTAATATACTGTATATGTTTCGGGGGATCATCAGTGACCTCCATTTCAACCAGCACTCGAGCAAACTGAATACGAGATCGCTCCCTTGTAAATTTGTCCACCATTATTGGCTTACCAATTGTGCTCACTAGGGCACTGAGACATTTACTACCCCAAGATTGGAGCCCCAAATCATGGAGGCTAATCTAAAGAGGGACAGATCGCACTAAACGAATAGCACTCAAATCTGTTGTCCAAGGCCTTTGAGAATATTCTTGTTTTTTTTTTTATTATTTTGTAAGTTTGATTATGGATAGAATTCCTATGACATTAAGAAATTGAGATTTCTTATGTTGAATTTTTCTGTTATCAAAATAAAATCTCGGCATGTGCATAATACCTAATAAATAATTAATTACGTGTGTTAATTTAATTATTTATTTATGTTATGAATATTATTATTATTATGAGCATAATAATAGTAATAATATGATGTGAGTTTATTTTATTATATTATATGGTTTATTACATTATTATTATTTAAATAGATTAAATAATGATATTTGCATGTAATTGTGAAATGAACATAATGTCCCTATGCTTGAATTTGGTTGAAGGACATTTAGAGGACATTAGAACATGATTTAAAATTCAATTGATTGAGTAAATTCGAAATTTGGTTAAGTCATAATAAGATCATTATTTCTTTTATATTTTATAAAAAGAATGTAAAGAATTCCTTCATAATAGGCTTTGAAGAGTGAGTTTCTCAACAAAGTAACAGGTGGTTTGTTTTCTTTATGTTAGATATGTTTCCTGAACACTTTAGAGGGTGATTAAATTGTGGGGAGAAAGAGAGAGAGAGAGAGAGAGTCACATGAGGGGAAGAAATAAAAGTATTCTTGAATTTTCTAGAGAGAGAAAGGGGGATTTCGGGTTTGAGAGCTCTAGGGAATTTTCGGGTGCTTTTGAATGTTTGGAATCTCTTTCTTATGATCTAAGAAGGGTATTGGATGTAATCAAATGTGCTAGAAGGTTAGTTTTCGAAGATCAGCATTTTCCACCATTAAAGTTGATGTTCTTGGAGGATTTCAGATTTGAGAGTGTTTAGACAAATTCAGGGTTCGCGGAGGTGTGTGTACAAGATTTGGGGACTCCAATGATCAATTTTGATGTAAAGAATCAGAGCTTAAATGCCTAGAATGCAAAGTGCATTTTTTTCACCAGTTTTGGCGGTACACCAGAGTTGGAGAAGAAGATCGATCTTAAACCAAGGGGTTGCAAGCATAGTTTTAGGCTAGGATTGCATGTTTTGAGTTGTTGGAAACGTGAGAATAAATTTCCAAGCAAAGGAGGGTCGGAAAGGGCCAAAACCAAAGCTCTAGAGTCGCCGACATCGGAGAAGAAACCAGCTTCGATGAAGCTCCGACGAAGCCCAAATTGGGTAGCTGTGAAGGTCTTTTTCTCAATTTTCTTCTTCTTCTGTTTTCTATATAATTTTTTTAGGGATGATTGGTGATGTTTAAGATTTTTTTGAAATTTTCTTGAATTATTGTAAATTATTTGGTATTTTAAATGAATAATTATTAAAAATACTTAGACTTCTTTAAAATGCTTGAAATAATTTTTGAGGGTGTATTATGTGTTAGGAAACAGTTCTGGGTAGTTGGTTTAAGTTTTTTATTGTTTGTGTATTTATTTGTAATTATTTTATTTAATTCCTAGCTTAAATATGAAAATTATCTAGGACATGCTTGAGTAAATTTTTATATTTTTGTGATGCTAAATACTGCTTATGAAGTGATTTGAAACTGAGTTTTAAGCATAGTTACTATTATAAAGATTCTTAGAATTTAATTGTTGATAATTATAACATAAATGAGTTTAAAATAAAATAAATGGTATAAATTATTATTTACTGTTTGGGCATTATTCTTAAGATGTCAATATGTTATTATAGTGTCTAGAAGTTATTTTGTAACATCCCAAATTACCTAATAAGGCTTAGGACCTTGATTAAGGAGCCGAATGACAAATTATGGAAATTATGTGATATATATGTGTATTATTATATGATTATGTGAGTTATATTATAATATGACTTAATATGCATGTTTAGGTGTATAAAATATGCATGTGGGCCCATTTCTGATTAAAAGGGAAATTTTCGTAATTTGGTCCGTTATGGGTATATTTGGCATATATGTGATATATGTGTGAGACCACATTATTATGTGAATATATTTGGGTGGGAGCAAGCTAGTGAGAAAGTCACAACAAGACCCATATTTGACTCGGTGTGAGTCAAGGGGTATGTTGGGTATTTAGTACATTACCGGGTTATTGGGTAATGGGAATAAATAATTGATGATATATTTGGAGTTAGTGAGATCATGTTGAGAATTTTGAGGATTTTGACTATTTGGCCCCCGGGGACATTTTGGGTACCCCGAGCATTGGGAATTGCTTGATGTTACTTAAGCTCGAAGTAACCTGTCAGAAATAAAAAGAACGTTCAGTCACGTTCTCTCTTTCTCTCTCTCCTGTTCTCTTTTTGATGCCCGTTAGTGTTTTCGAAGGAAAATCGAGTTTTAGGACTCGGATTCAAGCAAGGTTAGAGTCATAACGATTCTAGGGAATATTAGAAGCTTGTTAGTCAGAGGATTTAATTGGAAAACAACTCAATCAGAGGTAATCCAAGCTTTAAGTTTTGAGTTTTTGAGTTTTAAGCTTTGATTTGGATTCTATGTTTTGATGAGTTTTTGAGTTGTTTGAAGCTTAGGTTTTGGTTGTTTTGGGTGTAGCGTTCCGAAATTTTACTTAGCTAGACAGCAGCAGTAGTAGTAGTAGCTGTAGAGTTTTAGCTTTCATGGATATTGGACAAAGCCGGGATTTAGTTAGAAACTCGTAGAAATAGTTATGGATTTTATAAGTTTAACCTATGATTTAGAAATATTAATTTTAACATATGGTTTGATTAATATAGTTGGTCCTAAGAATATTATTTATTATTACCTAAGGTTTAGATAGATTAAATTAAGAGCGTGACACTTGTCACATGTATGTATATTAAGGAATTAAGGATTTTTGATGAATAGTTTTATTAAAAGAAAGATCTAGAAGCTCTAGAACCTTCCAGAAACTATTAGGATCGTATTATGACTCAGTCAAAGCTGTTTATCCAATTTAAAATATGCTGAAAAAGTACAAATATGTGTTTGATATATCAGCGTATACCGATATATCGCCTACGGAAGATACGAAAAACACGTCGACTTTGCACAAATGATCGAATGGGGCTTAGGAATATAGGGAGAGGCGATATATCGCCTATTGGGGGGGGGGGGGGGGGCGATATATCGGCAAGTGTGATTTTTGAAAAGTTTGTGATTTTGATTTTAAAAATAGCCTTAACCACTTAGACTTGCCATTGAACGATTTTGACCGAGTTCTGGGCGTTTGTTGAATGAAAATTCAAATATTTTTCATTTTATATTCATTTATTTATTCAAATTAAAAGGGGTTAGTTTCACTCCTTGAACTCTATAAATAGGACCCTTCACTCAACCATTCTATTCATCATTCAAGCACAGTTCAGAGCCTCCAAGCTGCTAAGATTATTCTAGAGTGAAACACTAGGGTTTTGGGGTTAAAGCTTTCAAATCTAAAGTTTTCATAAACACTTGGGAAGTAAGATTTTGTGTGATTTCGGGTTTCGAGGTGTAGATCAAGGTTCTAAGCTTTCTAAGGTATTCATTATCTTCAGGTTCAGTTCATTATAGTTTTTATTATTCTTTCATTTTTCTTCAAATCCTAACTTGTGATAGTGACTTTTGGTTAGGTGTTCAATACCTTTGAAACATAAGGTTTTTGGTAAGTTCTTATATCGATGGTTTAGATCTTCTCTTCAAACTTCATTTCTTTAGAAACTTATGGTTTCTTATGTTTAGTTTTAAGAGTTTCAATCCCGCTCTTGTCTCCAATATTCCGGTTTTGGTAAGGAAAATTAGGTAGTTTAGTATTATGATCTAGTTTATGTAGTTTATGATATAGTTTATGTTTGTATGACCTAACATTTCAGGTACAATAAAGGGGTAAATGTGTCTGGACCTAAGGTGTCCAATGATGTATGACGGACTATGTCCGGTAGGCTCGTTTCCCAAATCTTTATGACAAACCTAAGTGATGTCCGGTGTATGACAGACTTATGTCTGGGGCTTAATTTCCACCCCCTGTATAAACACTTATCTTTTTATTATATCTGACTTGTTATTATGACCCATAGTTATAATTATGATTATGATTTATGACCTATAGTTATGACTTATGATCTATGACTTATGACTTATGACCTATGACTTATGACTTAGATTATGATGTAGAATTATGACTTAAGCTATGATATGACCTAGAGGTTTGTGTTTGTATGACTCTTATGAATTAATGTTATGTTTGATTATATGACTAACTCTTGTTTCTATTTTCCTTACTGGGCTTAGAAGCTCACCCCTTATGATGTTGTTGTGCAGAAAATTAAGGATAGAAAGGCCGGTGGTGAGTGGAACCTAAGAGCATCGTGATGTACTCGTGGGGACCATATAGTCGAGGAAGATCAAGCAGGCCTATTTATTTATTTTTATCAAAGAATGCTTTCTTTAAAAGTTTTATTTAAATGTTGCTCATTTTTATGTTAAAGACAATTTTTTTTTTTTTGTAAAACCATGGATCCATGTATGTATTTATTTTCAAGTTTTTATTTAATAAAAGAGCAATATTTATGAATTTACGACCCAATACTGTGTTCTCGGTGATTTATGAGAAATTAGGGCATTACATTGGGCCATTGAGATGCTTGGGAACTTTGTTTTTGGGATTTGGATATATTTATGGAAGGCTTTGAGATGGGAAAAATGGAGAAAATGGCTGGGTTCGAGGTCAGGCTGCGACCTTGTTCTTAGGCACCGCGACCTGTGTGAACCCAGAGCCAGATGGGTTTCTGCCTAGGGGGTGAGCCACGACTTTCAGGGGCAAGTCGCAGCCCATGTCTTGAAGCCCAGGCAGAGGGCTATCTATCTGGGAGGCGTGCCGCGACCCCTAGGGTCAAGTCGCAGCCCGCTTGAGCATTTTGGCCAGATTGCGTTTTTAGTGATGGGAACTTAAACCTAAGGGCTCGGGATCGATCCTACTACTCGACTTGGTAAGATTCGATGTCCCAGAGGCTAAGACTCGGTTCGGAAGCCTTTATTTACTCATTTTTGATGGGATTCTATATTATGGTTGTGACTAGGTTATCACTAGGGGCTCAAAATCAGGATCGTGCTTGAGGGTTGTTTATTGTTAACCTGTGCTTGGACTAAAGGTAAGAAAACTGCACCCAGTATGTGATACCTGTGATTATGGCTTGGCCTAAATGTTGAATATAAAATTTATCAAAGCTTGGGTCTTTATAAATGTGCATGATTATGCTTTTGCTTGTGATTCTCGAATTGTTGAACATGAATATGAATAGGGCATGAACGCCTGAGTCTATGGATGATTATGATTATGCTTGTGATTGTTGATTAAGCATGCTGAATGCTTTATACCTGGATATTTGATATATGATGAATGCCTGTTACCATTATACAATTGAGAAAAGCATTGACTTATTAGTCAAGGACGACATTAGCACGTTGAGTGCAGGTCGTAAGGCATTGACTTATTAGTCAAGGATGACAATAGCGTTGCGCACTGGTCGTTATGGTTATGCTTAACCAGGAGCGCATCATACGCTTGACCGACCTATTTATCGGGAAAACTCAGCGCTAGGTACGCTAGATCAGCTCCAAAGCTGGTTATACAGAGATAGGGCAATGAGCCCCGGGGTGACTTATTAGTCCCATATCCTAGGGCTGGGCCTCAGCATTGACTTATTAGTCAAGGACGGCCTTAGCACGTTGAGTGCTGGTCGTAAAGCATTGACTTATTAGTCAAGGATAGCCTTAGCACGTTGAGTGCTGGTCGTAAAGCATTGACTTATTAGTCAAGGTTGGCCTTAGCACGTTGAGTGCTAGTCGTAAAGCATTGACTTTTTAGTCAAGGACGACATTAGCACGCTGAGTGCTGGTTGTAAGGCATTGACTTATTAGTTAAGCATGAAAGTAGTGCAGAGCACTAGTCCATATGGTTTACTCTAACCAAGAGCTCATTATACGCTTGACCGACCTATGGGTCGGAGATAACTAAAGCGCCAGGTACGCTGGGCCAGCTCCAAGGCTGGTTATACAGAGGACAGGGCAAAGGGCCCTGGGGTGACTCATTAATCCCATATCTTAGGGCATTGAGCCAGTATGATTTATTAATCATGTGTTTGGGTGCTGAGCCCCAGTATGATTCCATAATCATGTATTTTGGGTATTGGGCCCCAGTATTGTAATGACCCAACTACTCTAGACCTTGGACCATTAACGAAAACTATACATAGACACTAATATTTAACAAAACTTACAAGTGAAAAGATCATAACTTTATTAAAACTTGTAAGAAAAAATGTTAGACTTACATAAAATCTCAAGTAGGATATGGGATCCCATTGTTTTAAAACAAAAACATTACATAATGATAATTAAAAAGAGATTACATAATAAAATGCGGAAAAATACATATAAAAACCATAAGAACAAAAACTACATCCTCGAATCGAAACTCTCGGCTCTTTGAATCCATTCCGCCTCAATACACATTCCCCAAGCTGCCAAGAACCTTACCCGCCACTAAAACTATTTTCCTGCACATATAAACAAAAAGGAGTGAGCCTAATGCCCAGCAAGGAAAATCTAACACATAGTCCATATACATAAATTTCATAAGAAACATAAAACATATCATAACACTTATGTCACATACATACTATAATGGCCATTATTACTTGGGGTCCCATAAACTAAGCAAGTCATATGCCATTAGATTAGTGGGGTCTTGCTAGCTAAGCAAGTCATATGCCCATAATCTATTTGGGGCTTGTTAGTCATATAGGTCATATGCCCAAGTCAACAATCATACTTAACATAACATATTACATAACATAAAATCATAAGATAACATATAAAAGCATATAACACATAAATCCTATCCTATTTTCCTTACCAAAACAACCGGGATATGGGAACTGATTTGGGACCTTGGAACACTCCTAAAAACCATTTATAATATGGTGAGTATATTGAAGAAAAGGGGTGAAAGTGAAAAAGGGACTATGATATCAAAATATACTTACCAAAAACCTTGTGCTTAAGAACTTGGATTTCCTAACCAAGAATAAGAATAAGGTTAGAATGAGTAGAAGACTATGAGAATTTTTAAAGAACATAATACAGAAATGGACTAGAGTTTGGAAATACCTTGAAGACTTATATGACCAATCTAAACCTTGAACCGAAATGTGAATAAACCTTACTTCCACAAGTGTTTGATAAGCTTATAGTGATCAAGCTTATAATTCCCAACCCAAGTGTTTACACTCTCACACTCACCTAGCAACTTGCAGCCTCTGAACTTAGAGTAATAGATGAATAAATGGCTGGGTACTAGGTCCTATTTATAGAGTTTAGGAATGAAAAGATCTTCATTTAACTTGAATAAAAATAATGGCTTTTTAAGTGAAAATAATTTGAATTATCGTTCAGCAGAGGCTGAAGACTCGTTCAAAAAGATGCTGGACTCATCAAGAGGTTGAAGGTTTGCATGGAGAACGTTTTTGAAAACTTTCAAAATATGATGAGAGGGGCGATATATCGCCCCCCTGTAGGCGATATATCGCCTGGGCCAGTATGCTCGAGGCAATCGTGCAACGTTTCGTGTTTTTCGTATCTTCGTGCTGCGATATATCGCCCCCTATAGCTGCGATATATCGGCATACGCTGATTATTTAAACATGAAATTACACATTTTTAGCTTAATTTAAATTGAGTAAACAGGCTTGACTAAGCCCTCTAACGTTTTCAAAGCTGCTGACTGACCTTAGAGTATTCAAATTTTAACCTTAATAAATTTAATCCTCAAAATACTTAATCATTAATAAACCCATACATAACATGTGCTATTATCTAATTGGTTCTTATCTAAACCTTATAGTATAATAAATATTATCCTCAATATCAGTCATATTAATCAAACCTTAGGTTAAAATTAATATTCCTAAACTATAGGTTAAACTTAGAAAATCTACAAATACTACTATGAGTGTCCAAATAAATCCCGGTCTGAACCAAAAATCCACAGTCATAAAGATAATACTATTATTACTATTATACTACTATCTAACTTAGCTAAGTAAAGTTCTTGGACTCTACAAGTATGATGCATTGATCATTTCTCTAGGGCAATTGGCTCCATATGACATTGTAGTCATTTATATGAATGGTATGCATGCATGAGTAGGGTTATTACTGCTGGGCATGCTTATTATGATTTGGTAATATGTTATGAACTGCTTATGAGCATGTTTAAGTTTTCTTGTTGAGCCTCGGCTCACAGGTGCTATATGGTACAGGTAAAGGGAAAAGAAAGTTGGACCATCCTTGAGTTGGAGAGCTTAGGTGACGATGTGTACATATGCGGCTGCTCAACCACCACAGCCGAGGGTTTAAAGAGGAACTAGGGTCAAACCCTGTTTTTTTGCTTAGGTCTGCAGGTTGTAACTCTTTTATTGTAATTAACCTTTTAAATGTATTTTGGGATCCCATGTATACAGTAAACTTTTTAGTAAAATGTTTGTATCTTTGACAAATTTTTTTAACCCTAAACCGTTAATCATGTTTAATTACTCAATTATGGCGAAATGACTTGTTTAGCGAGTTTAACACTATTTAAAATACACAATATATCGGTCCCTGAGTAGTAGGGCATTACAGTAATGGTCCTGGATTAGGTGGACGTTACAGATTTAGAAACATGTTAGGATGTTGGGTAATTATTTGATAATTTCTTGGTATTTTCACGTAATTTTAAAGGGAAAATTTGAATAATAATTATTGTAATTATTATGTATGATCACTGTAATTTTCTAAGATGTCTAATATGATAAAAATGGTTAGGAAGCATGTTAGAAACCGACTTTGGTAATTATGGCAATATTTGGTTATTTGTCGAATTATTATGAAAAAGAGGTAAATAAGTAAGTAATAGGAAATCGTTAATTTTTTATGGGATGTATGGCTTCAATCTGAGTTAGAAGTGACAAATAAACTTAGGGGCCATTTTATTTGAATTAAATTGCTTGTGTGAATTTTTTATTTTTTTTGGTAATTAAGTAACTTGTATTTCTAAAACAAAACTATAAGAGCAGCGCCTTAGTCAGGGTTGAACAAAAACAACTCCCTAATTTTGATCACAAATACAATAAAACCAATCTATATTTGTTTTAGTTGTATTCCTAGGTATAATACTTAGAAATATACTTTTAACATCATGCTTTATCTTTTTTACAGTTGTATTAATAGTATCTATCATGAGCAACCTATAACAATCATTTATAACTCTCCAAATCTCATAAACTAGAGCAACAACAGTAGCAGCAAAAACTAGCTTCCTGAATTGCTTCATCTTAGCTCTAGAGATCCATCTCAGTAAAACCAATAACGAGTTGGTATTAGCATGCCAGTTCAGCCACCTTTTAATCTCCTTAAGACAACAGCTACTAAAATAACACTCGAAGAATAAGTTTTGATGATTTTCCTCTACATTTCCACACAATAAACACTATGTCTCTTGACACACATGAAACTTGAACAATCTGTTCTTGGTCTGAATCTACCCAACACAACCAGCCACATAAAATTTCGATGTCTCGAAATAGAAAGCCTTCCCTAAACTTCAGCATGCCAAAACACTTTACTTTGAACAGGGAGAAGAACTCTATATGCTTGACTGATATGATAATTTGCAGAAACAAACTGAGGCATGTCTTCTATGCCTTTAAATGTCTCTTTCACATCTACAATCCTTTTCCAATACCAGCTACTGCTCACTGGGGCCTTTTAAGCCCACGAATCTGCATCTAAAAGACAAACATTATGAACCCACCTCACCCAAAGATTATCCTTTTTATTAATTACTGGCCAAACATATTTACCAACAGTTACAATATTCCACTCAATAATACTTCTGAACCCCAGACCACCTTCTTTATTTGCTTTACAAGCATCTTTCTAGGCCACATATCTTGGACCATTAAATTCAGCTTCGCCTTTCTACAATAATGAATGACAAATATCATTCATTCCCTTAAGAATTTTCTTAGGGGGATCATAATTTGAGCCCAATACGTATGAATCGAAAGGAGGACAAAATTGACCAAAGTTACTCTTCTTGCAAAAGAAAGATGTCGAGAACTCCAAACTCGAATCCTAAGCACCATTCTTTCTAATAAGCACTCATAATCGTCATCAGGGATCTTCTTAGCACAAATCGGAATGCCTAAGTATCGAAAAGGCACGGAGCTCCTGCTAAAACCTGAAGCATCTAACACTTGCTGCACTTCTTGCTTATTCATCCCACAAGAATAAATAAAATATTTTGATTCATTCGGTTGCAATCCATAAGTTTTCGAAAAAAGCTAACTCCTTGGAGCATATAGTAAATGGACTTGAAATCACCATGACAGAAAAGAAGCATGTCATCAATGAAGCACAAGTGATTAAGTTTAATTCCAACACACCTATCATGGAGTTTAAAGTCCTGCTTTTGCCCAATTTTCTTCATTATTCGAGAAAGATACTCCATTCCCAGCACAAATAATAAAGGAGACATTGGATCCCCTTGTCGCAAGCCCCTTTTAGAGTAAAAAAAACCATGCATGGTTTCATTGAACATCAAATAGTATTTTGGGGTGCGAACACAAATCATAATAAGCTGAATAAACTTTTTTGGAAAATTAAAAGCATGTAGCAACTTTTCTAAGAAGTCCCTCTCAACTGTGTCATACACTTTCCTCAAATGTAGTTTGATCATGCAGTTCCGTTTAGAATTCATTCTCCCATAATGCCTACCTAAACCTTGACAAACCATTATATTATGAGAAATATACCTTCCATGAACAAAACCTCCTTGGTTTTTCGCTATCAAATCTGGGAGAGCATGTCTCAATATAGTACAAATCATCTTTGTGGCTACCTCATAAAGAGCATTACATCACGCTATTGGTCTAAAATCACTCACTGTCTCCGGGCATTTAATCTTAGGAATGAGAGTGAGTATAGTTGTGTTAATCTTCTTTAAAATTTTCCCCAAATGAAAAAAGGAAAGAATTGCCCTGCCCACATCTTCACCAACTATATCCCAAATATCTTGATAAAAGTAGCCACCATACTCGTTAGGACTTGGAGCTTTACTGCCAGGAATACCAAAAAACACATCTTTAACATCTGCCAAAGAATACTTATCCATAAGTTGCTGAGCTTGCTCTTCAGAGAGGCTGGGACCATCCGATGCTACTCCAGTAATTACCCTCTTCCTATTACTCATAGTAGTCCCTATTAGATTTTTATAAAACTCAAGGAAAACCTCACCCACCCTTTTTGAAGTTTCTACTTTTTGCCCTTCCATATTACTAATGGAATAATTTCTGTTTTGAGCCCGCCTTGTCCGAATACTGGCATAAAAAAAAAGATGTATTGTCATCTCCTTCCGTAATCCAATTCACTTTTGCTTTTTGCTGCAAAAAGGACATATAAGCTTTGTGCACCTTTACATACTTCTTCCTGGCTACAATTTCAACATTTATTAAGTGATCACAAAGAGGATTCTTATTCAACTCTTCTTGACACTCTTTCATTACTTGCAAAGCATTTAAGTCACCCACTTGAATATTACTATAACCCTGTTTATTGACCTCCTTTAACACACCTTTTAATCTCCTAAGCTTCTGAATAACAACATACATAGGAGTTCGCACCACACGCTGCTGGCAATTAATTTTGATACTCTCTTTAAACCATGGAGTTGTTTGCCACATATAGTGGTACTTAAAAGGCTTTTTCCCTATGCTCACATCTGGATAAATGGATAGTAGAGTTGGACTATGATCAAACTCTCCCTCTGTCAAGAAGACTACCTCCGCTATCGGGTAACTAACAAGCCAATTCTGATTAGCAACCACTCTATCTATCTTCAAACAAACTCTATCCTCCCCTTGCTATTTATTATTCCACATGTAATAACACCATGTATACTTCACATCCTCCATCCCACAAGCTTCTAGACAATCCCTAAAAGCTGTTGAATGATGCAACTTCAGTTTTAAACTTACTCTTTCTTCAGAACTCACAATATCATTAAAATCTCCCATCATCATCCAAGGACCATCTATATTACTAACCAGTTGGACCAGATCTTGCCAAAGAGCCTCTATGCCAATTTTGTCATTATGAGCATAAACAAAAGTAACTTGAAAAACTCTATCAGTAGCCGGACGCACACAAAGATGCACTAATTGACTAGTACACTTATGAATATCAATACTAAACATATTCAGATTCCATGCAACTATTATTCTCCCACCTTTATGCCAAGTGAGATTTGTAGTAAAACACCACCTCGAAAACATCGACACATACAAGGCTCCTAATTTTTGAGCCTTCACCTTTGTTTCAAGGAGACCAACAGGCCAACTTTCATGGAATAAATCAATTTCTTGACCTCATTTTGCTTCCTAGGACTATTGATCCCCCTGACATTCCAACATAAGAGTCTATCCATCAGGAAGAGGAGGCTCTCCCCATCCTCCTGTATTAACCACTTCCACCATGATTTTCGAAGATGCTCCTTGTTACATAAGAGATTGAAAATTATTCCCTACTCCCATAATTGTTTCTACCTCTTGCTTCTGCCTCCGCCCTTTCTTGACTAGTTGAAAACCTTCTATATCTACCTTTGTATCAAACTTAGCCCCAAGAACCTTGATCTCCTCACTTTTCTTAGGCTTCCAAACTTGCTTCTTACTCTCCTTATTCCTGCATTCTACAGTCACATGCCCCATTCTCTTACAATGCCTACATATAGAAGGTTTCCATTCATATTGAACAGGAAGGATGATCGCTTGATCAAATTCATTAATGAATGAAATTGAAGAAGGGAACTCCTGCGAGATTAAAATTTCCACCATTACTCTCGAATAATTCAAGCGTTCTCTGCTTTTGGTAATTTGGTTGACAGCAAGCGGTTTCCCTAATTGACCTGCGATCTTATACAATGTGTTTTCTCCCCAATATTTGATATCCAATCCTGCTAGCTGAATCCAGATTGGAACAATCCTCACACCCTTCTTTTTGAAGTCAATTGAAGCATCCCAAGGTTTCATAATCACAGGCTTATTATCAAAGAATATAAAGCCACCTACTAATATTGAATCTCTACTCTCCATGGTTTGAAACCTCACTATGAAAACTCCATGAGATAACATTCCTACTTTATCTACTCCTTTAGCCTTCCAAATACGCCTCACAATCCTTCCAACACAAAAATTAGAGGATTAGCTCCTAAGACATAGCACACAAGTGAAGAATTCCAAAACATAACCTCATCTTCAATGTCTTCCATATCTATTTTAACCCCCAAATATTTCTGGTCCTTTTCAATTTCATGCTCACCAAATTGAACACTCAAATTTTGAATTACATTACCAAATCTCAAAATTGGAGGTGATAGATTCTTACTCTTCGTGCCTCCTCATAACATTTCATATTTGTCGTCATCCAATCTAAGAAAACTTGATGGATCTCATTGTGCTTTGCAAATGCTGCAACATTGTATGAGGAGAAATAATATCTTGCTCCTTTACCAGCTTCGGTTCCGGCTCATCATCCGTAAAATCAATGTCCTCCACCTCCAAGATTTCAACCATAGTTTTTGTTTTTGCCACCCCATCAGACGAAGACGAACCTTGCTTCTTCTTCTTCTTCTTGCCAGATCATTTGGATTTCCCATGAAATTTTTCCCCCTTTGCCATGGCGGCAGCGTTCGCTGAGAGAGAAAAATTTATAAAAGGGAAATGATTTTGTGAATTTAGTTGGTTATAAAATGCTAGTTTTGACTAGAAGTGCATTTTTTTTGCATAAAGTGTTTGTGAATATGCAATAATTTCCCTTAAAGCATCCATCACTAAAGGTGCAAGACTTGATGGATTAAGGGCCTCGCATAGAGAGGCACTAGCCACCTGCAGGCACAAAAGTGTGCATCTCCCTCGGCCAAGGGCCTCACATAGCGAGGCCCAATCCTTGTGTGCATCTCCTTCGAACTCCTTGTGCAAAGATACCTAGGCGTGCTTCTCCTTTGGCCAAGGGCCTCGTATAGGGAGGCCCAATCCTCATGTGCAGGAATTTAAATGTGCATATCCTTCAGACTCCTTGCGCGAAGACACCTAGACATGCATCTCCCTTGGCCAAGGGCCTCGCATAGTGAGGCCCAGTCCTCATGCGCAGACGCTTAAGTGAGCACCTCCTTCAGACTCCTCGCACGAAGACGCCTAGACATGCATCTCCCTTGGCCAAGGGCCTCGCATATAGAGGCCCAATCCTCATGCATAGATGCTTAAGTGAGCATCTCCTTTGGAATCCTTGCGCAAATACACTTAGGTAGGCGCATAGATGTGCAACCCCCCTCGGGCAAGGGCCTTGCATAGTGAGGCCCAACCTTCTTACACCCTCACATCTCATCTCCTCTCACAACATGATTTACCACACTTAGCAAAGTACAAGGAAACATGGAGAAAGGATGTATCTTGGAAACATTAGAAGGGTCATCTGGTATGAAGCACGCGTACGGGTACAAGATGTACGACCTTGAGAAAGATGAAGGCGTGACTCTGACATCTGTATCCGACAAGTAATGGTAACACAAATTAGTACAAGAAGTGGTGGCATGCTCTACATACCCCTGAACATAAACCAGAAGTGACACCACGACCCTCTGCACCATTACGTCCTACACCACTACCCTGACAATGTACCTACGTACGATCTTGTTCCTTGGGACCACCATGTATTAGGGTCCATTAGTGCTCAGCTATAAATAGACCTCCATTCCTCATAATGGGGGGTTGAAAAATTCTTTGTATGCTCAGACAATTAAGGAATATACAATTTTTGCTCCATTGTAGTTCTGCATCTTTCTTCTTCAAGTTCTTTCCATCTTCTTTCTACACAGTTTTTGCAACACACTTTTAGTTTTTTGATCCTATATCGTTAACGAGTTCTCACTGTCAATAGTTTGGCGTCGTCTGTGGGAAGAAAAAGTATCAAGCCATCATTCTTTCATCACTTCCAACAAGGAAAAATTCCAAGGCATTTAAACTGTTTACGTCAACTACAAGATATTGAGGTTCACCTAGACAGAGAACAGCTGAGAGCCTCTAGGAAAGACCCTCCACCACCTAAGCATGGAGATATGCTGGAGGAACATCCTGCCCCAAGAAAGGAGAAGGAGGTATCATCCCCAACTGTCCAACCCGACAGAGGTCATCCAGAGCCACTAGCGCACCCACATCCTTGACCTCTGGTTGCACCACGCTCCGGCCACCGAGATCCGAGTCCCTCTATGCACAGGCCAGGAAAAAGTCCCTGAGTACACTCTGTGAGTTCTAGCTCAAGGACTCGCTTCTATAAGGATGAGATATGCGAGTTACACAAAAATAATCGAAGGCGGGAAACCACACTAGAGAACATGCAGGAGGTTTTGAACGACCTTCTACAAGGGAATTTGAGCATGCCCCTTCCCAGGCATAAGGAAATGGAGCGTGAGAGAGGAGAAACCACTATCCCCGTAGACGACAGAAGAACCTGACTTTCCACCAACAACCCTCCCCAGACAAAACACCATATGAAGGACCTAGGCCGGCAAAGTACCCCCAGGAACAAAGGCGGAGGAATGACACTAGTCATAGGAATGAAGCCAAAGTCACCTCTAAGGAGGCACCCCCTAACCTAAGAGAAAAACTCAATGGAAGAAGGTTAGAGGTAAGGAAAACACCTCCTATGGCCCCTCCGAATGGCAGAGAGAAGAGAAAGGCCAACCCTACATAGCTGAGGGACTTCTTGAATTGAAGGCGGCAGGAGCTAGACACCGAGATGAGGAGCCTTCAGAGTAAAATCATCATGGCATCTGGGGTGCACATTACCGATGAAGAGTTCGACTACGATTCATCCTTCACAAGAGAAATCCAGGTTGAATGCCTCCCAGATAACTTCAAAGAACCTCATATGAGGGCATTTCGGGCCCCAAGTACCACTTAGATGCCTTCAATGATTTAATGAAGCCGAGAGGGATCGATATCAGAGCAAGGTGTCACTGTTTCACTCTAGAGGCTGAAGTCGAGAACCATTAGGTCATAGCAACAATTTTCTGATGAGTTTCTCTAGCAACACTATGCCATACACGATTACACCATGCCAGGCACTACCCTTGCTAACATAAAGCGAGGTGAAGGAGAAAGCCTGAAGAGTTATATCCATAGGTTCAATATGGAGGCGACTAAAGTGGGAAGCCTTGTAGCACCCACATTATTTTGATATAATATAGCCAATAATCACATGATTGCATTGCATTACATTACATAGCATACAATATGTATAATTGAGCATATGCATATTCTTATAAGTGTTTTCATGTATAAGTATAAAAGTTATGTATGTGATGTCTATGTGTGTGTTCAATATTATTAACCTTGTGGTGGTTGAGTTTTCTTTTATGAGTGTGTGATGTGCTCAAGATATAAGAAAGTATGAAAAATATGGACAAGGCATGAAATCAAGTGAGAAAAGTGAGATATAGAAGGCAAAAGATGTTAAGTGGTGAAAAATACTACAATGTCGATTACTAGTATTTCAGTGTAAAATTGAGTATTAGTGGATTTACCAAATATAATTGAGGTATGATTAAGGTCTCATTGATGAAGTAAAAATGGTTTTAGAACCATTAGATCAAGTCTTGATGGGAGGTATACATAATTAGTGGTATTGACGCAAAGTCAAAACGAGCTTAGCATAAGTGCGCTACACTCAATCGGGTAAGCATAACTATTGGGTATGAACTCATATGGACCTAAGGTTTGGTGTGAGTGTTTCACACATAAGGATAATAGGCCTAGTAGATTATTAAGTCGAAATTATTGAAGTGATAAGGTTTTCATAAGTCAAAAAGTGAAATGATGAGGTGAAAGGTGTCAAATTTTGATACAATAAGGCCAAATTATTGAAAATAAAGGATTGTCATCAACCTTATCACTTTGCACGACCAAGAATCTAAAAAAAAGAGAGAAAAGAAAACCAAAAACCATTTCTTGGCTGGTTTTAAGAGATTCTAAGGAGATCCAAGTGAAATCAAAGCCAAAGAAGTGGATTAAGCTTAGTTTTGGCCTTTTTATGGTAAGTTCTTGTACTTGGAAGTTGAACCATGCTTTTGAATTTTTCTGAGAGCTTACATATGGTGTTTTATTTTTTTAAGATATTTCTTGGTGGTTTCCAAGTTGTTTGAGGTTTAGAAAAGCTAGAAGAGATTGTTTTTGCCGAAAAGTTGCTCGGTAAGTGAAATTTTGTGTTTTATGAGGTTTTTGTGGTTCTTGGAGTACAAACTGATTTTTGGTTATTTGATTGAGTTTATAAGAGGGTAGATATGTTTATAAATGTTTGAATAGATGTGGAGATTCATTTAATTTGGGTGATGATCTTGGAAATTAGAATTTTATCAAAATTGGTATGTGATAACTTTATGATGAATTATGTTGGTATTTGGGATATATGGTTGTAACGACCCAAATTCGCTAATAAGGCTTAAGGGCCTTGATTAGCGTGCCAGGAGGGCACGATGGAAATTATGTGTGATTTTATGAGTTAAATGCATGGTTATGATTTAAAGCATGTTATTTGACTATTTATTTATCTTAGACGCATGTATATGTGTATTAGTATGCATGTAGGCCCTGATTGTGTTTGAAGGGCATAATTGTAATTTTAGCCCGCCGAGGGCATATTTGTGATAATTGTATTCCGTGATTTGTACCACGTGAGTGTGGTGTTATTTTGTGATGCACGTGCCGAGGCGGTCCTAGAGAGCAATTTAACTTAAGAGTCACAACGGGATTTCTATACCCGGCTCGGGAGGAGCCTAGGGGTACCTCGGGAATTTTATGGTTAAGTTGAGATTTAGCGGGTAATGGTTATTGGAGATTTAGTAACCTGGGTAACCATTAGTTACTGCTGAGAGTAACAAGTTCTAGGTAGAAAATGGTAGAAATGAAATAAAAGTAAAAGGACTTAAGTGCCCTTGAGGTTTAGTTGGGAAAGGATAGGCAAGGAGGGGTAAAATGGTCATTTGGCTGGGAAATTGATTTATGGCAGCTGGGTTATAGGGGGTACACGGTTTGGGGCTTGGCATTGATTGGTTTTGATAAAAACCAAAGAGAAGAAAAACCAAAGAGAAGAAAAGTTAGGGCAATGAGAAGAAGAAGAAGAAGAAGAAGAAGAAGAAGAGAAGTGAAGGAGCTGAAATTTGGAGACTTAGGAGATGAATCAAGGGAGCTTGGGAAGGGATTCTCTACTTGAGGTAAGGAGTTTATACACATTTAAGACTTGATTATGTTATGGGTTAAGAGATTTGAGCATGGTTTAAGTTTGAACTTTGAGTTTTTAATTTTCTGAAATTTAAATTAAGGATGTGGATTTTGGGGATTTGATTGTGTGTTTGATTGCTTTGATGATGTTTATGGGTTGTTAGATGGGTCATATGAAGTTTGGATTTGATTTTGGGGTTTGGGTATTGGTTTGGTATGAATTGGGAAGGTTTTAGCTCGGAGAAAACGCAGGAGAAAACCCAGAATTCTGGGTCTGCGAAGGCGTGCCGCGACACAGCTTTTTCGTGCCGCGGCGAGGAGCCCCTGTCTGATGGGTGCCGCGGCACAACTTTCTTGTGCCGCGGCACAAGGCCATTTTCAGGGCACCAAAAGTTGCATTTTTGAGCTTTTGCTCCGGGGGTTCGGGGGGTGTTTCCGGTGAATTGTTTTAGGGATTTGGGAGTCCCGAGAGTGCGGGATTGGTCCCGGGAAGTGGTTTTGGGTTGATTAGTATTGAGGGATGTTTCTTGTGTGTTGTGACTAGGTTGTTAGTGAGGCTCGTGCTTGAGGACCGTGCTCGCGGCTTTAGTGCATCAGGAGGCTCAGAATTCAGGTAAGAAAACTATAACACCCGTAGGATAGGGCGTGGGCCCATAGTATGATTGCGGGGCGCGGCCCTATATTGCATCACATGTTAGGGTGCAGACTTAAATGAATTAATATTTGATTGCATGTTGTTGTGTTATATTATATGTGTGATTATGATGAAATGAACGGCAAGGGCCGAGTACGGCGTAGGCCGGGGCGGCCGTGGGCCGAAAGTAACACCTAGCACATGGGATGCTATATTCAGGGTGGGACCCAAGGGATACATGAGTTATCCTCGCGGTGAGAACCGATACCCCAGGGCTTTGGTAAGGTCTCTGGGGCGGCATGGCCGTGTTTGTTTAGTCTAATGGTTGACTTGTTTGTTTGAGGATTATCTGTTATGATAAACTTTATACATTGCATATGTTATGTTCTGCATGAGTTTTCTTAATCGAGTTAGACCTCATCATGGGAGAGCCGCCCAGACAGACCATTGTAATGACAAACTTTGTCATAGTAAGTTGTTCATCAGCCTTCAACGTGGTATTAGGGAGACCCTCCCTAAGAGAATTGAAGGCGATAACCTCAGTATACCACTTGGCCACAAAATTCCCAACTCTTGGGGGGTAGCGAGTGTTAAAGGGGAACAGAAAGAAGCAAGGGAATGTTATAACACGTCCCTCCGCACAGTCATGAAACTGCCAGAACCTATGGCGATGGTAGTGCAAACCCGCATGAGTTCAACCCCAAAGTTACTGAGGAGATCAGAATCGATGGTTTTGCATACTCTCCTGAGAGGAAGTATCAGGCAAAGCTCCACTTTTAGTACGATAAATCAAAAGGGTTACCATAGTTAGCCCCCCCAACATAGGTGTGAGTCCTCCCCTTAAAAGCAGCTATGGATTAAAGGGGTAACCTAGATGCCCTGATATGTAGTAAAAACAATGTTGCCATAGATACCTATGTACTCTACTCATTTTTAATGAATATGTTTCTTATTGGCATGACACACTCCTCATTTACGTGAGCACATATCTAACTCTCTTGTACCTATCACCAATTAGAATTATCAAAGTGCATGAGCAAAATGATCAAAGTGCCCGATGAGATAAATCTCACCAACCACTTGGGGGCAGAGTATACAGCCAAAAAGGGTCCTAAAAGAGACCCTTATAAAAAAAAAAGGAAATAAGGAAGAAAACCTTGCAAGGCATCTCTTGAGTTCACAAGGATTAGCTACCCTAATGAACATCAAGAGGGTCAAAATGTCCTACAGGAAGAGCTTCCTAATAAAGGCTGATACCTCCATGAGAGGAAAGGCCTCAGGAAGAGCATCCACCAATAAGCCTAGAGTGGCCACCAAGCCGTCTAGCCAAAAAGGGCACTAAAAGAGACCCTTGTAAAAATAGTACTATGTATAATGACGAGAATGACGATTCTCGCAAGAAATAACAAGCGCCCGCGAAAATATATAAAAGGATGGCTAGAACCCAAAGGGTCAACATATCCATACAAATATAATTAAGGTGCACCAAAGAGACCATCACTATTGGTCCAAATAAAGTATCAACGAGTTATTAGAAAAAAAAGAGACACCTATCGAACCCATTTGGCTCCAGCATACAGGAGTGGGCTCAAAAGGACCTCAAGCATAAAGAAACAAAAACAAATGATCACATATATATATATATAAAAGAAGAAAGTCGTTATAATGTTGCAAGATAAAGTTGGCATTAACAACAACAAGACTTAGAAAAGTTCTTGAAGAAAAAAAAAAAAAAAAAAAAAAAATTAAAACCAAGAGAAACCTCTCCGGTATAATAAGGTTCGAGAACACCATACAAAAAAGTCTATCGGAGCACCTAAAGGCCCTCCCATAGACTAGGGGGCAAGTATGAATACCAAAATTTAGCTTGAACGAGGCCCCCGCCTCGTGACACTCAAAACATAGGTTTGGGATGGAAATAGCTTTGTAGACACGCCCTTGCATCTCACGCCAAGAGCCTTGCACACACGTCCCTGCGTCTCGCACCAAGGGCCTCGTGCGCACACCCCTGCATCTCACACACACGTCTATGCGTCTCGCACTAGGGCCTCGCGAACACGCCTTTGCGCTTCGCGCCAGGGCCTTGCGGACACACCCTTGTGCCTCGAGCCAGGGCCTCACGCACATGCCCCCTACACCTCACTCACACGCCCCCTACGACTCGCGCACACGCCCTTGCGCATCGTACCAAGGCATTGCGCACATGCCCCTACACCTCGTACCAGGGCCTCACGCACACACACCCACGCCTCGCACTAGGGCCTCGCGGAAACCGCCTCAACAACACAGCAGTGCCTCGCACCCCACTCGGCCACACGACAGTGCATGCCTTGATGCCAAAGTGCACATCATCCATAAGGAAGGCTCGCTTCTCCCAACCCCATGCCACAAGGCTGATGCGTAGAAGGGCCTCATTACGCAAGGTCTATCTCCCACAAATGCCTCGGCATGGAGGTCGTGTGCAAGAAATATGCTCTATATTAATAGAGAACCTGTAATGTTCTTCATTACTTAGCAAAACACAAGGGATCTTGGAGAAAGGATGTGTCTTGGAAATGTAAGAAAGACCATCAAGTACGAGGCACGTGTACGGGTGCAAGATGTACGATGCTAAGGAAGGCAAAGGCGTGACTCTGACATCCGTATTCGACAAGTAGTGGTGGTCCGAATTAGTACAAGAAGTGGTGGCATGACTTTCATACCTCTAACCATCTATCAACATCGATACCACAACCCTCTGCTCCACCACGACCTGTGCCACTACCATGATAGTGTACCCAAGTACCTTCTTGTCCCCTGGGACCACCTTGTATACGAGGCCATTAGAGCCAAGTTATAAATAAACCTCCTCCCCTCAAACCAAGGGGTTGGAAAATTCTTGTAATACCAGACTATTCAAAGAGAAATATATGCATTTTCTTTCATTATTCTCTTGTCGTTGTTCTCTGAGTTTCCATAAGTTTTCCTAAGTCTATAAGTTCCTGGTTAAGTCTTTGAATTTTATGACCATTATCCATTGATGAGTTCTCACCGTCAACACATCCTATGGCCGCGAAGGCAAGTAAGCATGAACGAGCGTCCCAAAAAGGAGTTCGCCCCTCCAAGATGCCCCAAAAGACCGAGGTGGTCCCTCCAGTCTCGGTTCCCCAAAATTTGAGTCAGACTGCCGATCCCACTCCTGAGGTTGAACCGAGTATTGTTATCGAGCTAGAGGCGCCTGCCACCACTATGCCTCCTCCTGTTTTCCAATCGATCTAGCATGCCCCTGCAGCCCTAGAGAGACAAGCTCCTACGGGGGAATGTTTATTGTCGATCTCAACTCACGTTCCTGAGTTTGTGGTCGACAATGCACCTAGATCTCACGGAGTTGATTTGGGCTCTGACATTTTGACTCGCGTGGGTCAAAGTCTCAGTCACCTTAGGGCCCCTCAATGGGATTTTTCGACCTCCTGCAGGGATGCCAACACTATTTTTGACAAGGGCAGTGAACTCCTATCCTCAGTTAGTCATTTTTGCTCTGACCCTCTTATTATGTACTAACTTATGTTGTACTTTACTAACTTGTTTTTATTTTTGTGTATAGGCATTTGCATCCTTCGTTCAGCACAACTTTATGCTGAATAACGAGGTTACCGCGAGTAGGGCGCATGCATAAAAGGCTAGAGACGCCTAGCTGAGGCTTGCGAATGAACTAAAACTAGCGAAGATGGAGGTGGCGGCAAAGGATGCGGCCATTCAGAAGGTCATTGAGCTCGAGTCGAGGTTAGATGTCGCTTTGAAGGAGGCTTAGAAGATCCTTGACCTCGAATAAACACTAGCGGTGACCTTAAAGGAGGTTGAGGCCAAGAATTCTGAGATCAAGGAGAAGAATTCTGAGATCAAGGAAATTCAGGAACTCAATGCCAAGCTGGAAGAGGAATAGAAGATGACCTTCAAAGTTATTGAAGGTGAGAAGGCTCGTCTTCTGGAGGAGTTCAAAACCAAAAAAGATTACGTTGTAGACAAGGCAATGTATCAGATTTGGGTGAACAATCTCGATCTCGACACCAGTTTCCTAGCCAACCTGGAGGCTGATTTCATCGCCAAATGGAAAGCTTAGCTTGAGGAGGAGGAGGCCAGGCTCGAGGCTGAGGAAGCAGCAGAGGCTTTAGGGGCTGCGATTGGAGAAACATCTAAGTCTTGAGGCCAAGATTATGGGTTGCGACCCATTGGAATAATTTTTGTAATTACTTTTATGATTTTTGTGCCCTCGAGGCAAAGAAAATTTATAGCTCAATTTTGAGCTATCTTAATTATCAATTTATAGCAATAGCAATTTTTATGCACACAATTTTCTAGCTCGAAAATCTTTATGCACTCGATTTTTCTTTTAGCTTTTTACCTTAATATTATGCTTTACATTTCTGGATCGAAATATTTCGAGCTTGCCACTATTAAGGACATTCTTTCATACTTGTTTATTCTTACAAATATATCTATTGGATTTAGGTTCGAATTTCAATGCATTCATGCACCATTTATTCAAAGTATCCATGTCCAACTTTGTTATTGTCAAGGTCGAACCTTACTTTTACCATGTACTTGGAAGTACTTAATTGGCATTTAATTTTAGTAGTTTAGTTATATTTTGTTTTTTCACTCACTTTTCCTCATCCTTGAGGTTGCAAAATTTTCCAGCCCTAGTGTCGACTTAGTTTACAGTTGGTTTATCTAGAATTCCAACTTGTTACCGTCGGTTAGGTGTTGCTGGTTTGTTCCAAACTTATTTAGCTTGCGTTTTTGGTTTATAATCCATACACATATTTTCATGTCGAGTTAATAATCCGTACTTTTTTAGTTCACGTGTTTGGTTAATGATCCATACACTTATAACAATTTTTCATGTCGGGTTAATAATCCAGACATTACTTTTTATTTTTTTCATGTCAGGCTAATAATCCAGACATTACTTTTTATTTTATTTATGTTATATTTTTTCAAACCTATGGTATGATTATATACCACTTATGCCCCCCTTAATATCCTATGATTGTGATCTTAGGTTATTAAAATATGAGGGTTTGCAAAAAAAAAGTATAGCAATAAACAATACAACTTTTGACCGAAATTCAAAATTTTATTGATAAAAAGTAAAAAATCAAGCACATGCTTGGTTAGAATGAAAATATCATTCTTACATTACTGATAATAAGGTCGTAGATGTTCACCATTCCAAGCTCGTGGAACCAATTCTCTGTTTAACCTCGCCAGCTTATACAACTTATATAGTCCAGGTCGAAAATGGACTCGGTCTGGTAAGGTCCTTCCCAGTTAGGTCCAAGTACCCCGGTAGATGGGTCTTGTGTGGCTAAGAATATGCACCTTAGCACCAGGTCTCCCAATCCGAATTTTCTATCTCGGACCCTCTTGTTAAAATATCTAGTAGTTCGTTGCTGGTATGCAGCATTTTTTAATTGGGCTTCATCTCATCTTTCTTCAATGAGGTCCAGATCTTCTTCGAGCTGGGACATGTTCAAGGCCTGATTGTATGCATCATGCCTTATTGTTGGGATTACGACCTCAATAGGCAACATGGTCTCGCATCCATAAGCTAAGGAGAAGGGAGTATGCCTCGTTGAAGTCCACGTTGTGGTTCTATAAGCCCACAAGACTTGAGGCAACTCCTCTGGCCATTTCCCCCTTGCCTCTTCTAACCTTTTCTTCATGGAGCTCTTTAAGGTTTTATTGATTGCTTCGACCTAGCCGTTTGACTGGGGATGGGCCACAGAGGAGAAACTTTTTATTATCCTATTTTTTTCACAGAAATTTGAAAATAAATCACTGTCGAATTGGGTCCCATTATCTGATATTATCTTCCTGGGCATCCCATATTTGCTGATGATATTCTTTACTATAAAATCTTGGACTTTCTTCGAGGTAATAATGGCCAAGGGTTCAGCTTCGGTCCATTTTGTAAAATAATCAACTGCGACCACAGCATACCTTACTCCGCCTTTTCCAATTGGCAAAGAGCCTATGAGGTCAATTACTCATACTGCGAATGGCCTTGGGGAGCTCATCATGGTGAGCTTGGTGGGTGGAGCTCGTGGAATTGAGGCAAACCGTTGACATTTATCACATCTTCTTACATACTTAAACGACTCTTCCTTGACTATGGGCCAGAAGTACCCCTACCTAATCACCTTTTTCGACAAACTATGCCCCTTAGTGTGATCTCCACAAAACCCTTCATGGATTTCTTCCAAAATCTTTTATGCCTCGAGAGGAGCTACACACCGAAGTAATGGCATAGAGTACCCCCCTTCTATACAACTTCCCTTCCACAATAGTGTACCTTGGAATTTGGTACATCAGCTTTCTAGCCTCGTTCTGGTCTGCTGAAAGACTTCCGGTTTTGAGGCAGTCAATAATTGGGGTCATCCAGGTTGGTTGTGAGTCAATCATACATACATCTTCTTCGTCAGGCTCGTTAATACTCGGGGTCAATAGAAATTCTACTGGGACCACGTTCACTGTGTCAGCCTCGTTAGTTGTGGTGAGCCTGGCTAATGCATCTGCATTTGAATTTTTCTCCCGGGGGACTTGTTCTATAGCGTAGAAATCAAACCCTCCGAGGGTTGCCTTTACCTTCTCTAAGTACGCGGCCATTTTTATTTCACGAGCCTGATACTCCCCCAGGACATGGTTAACAACTAATTTTTAATCGCTATAGCAATGTATGGCCTTTGCCTTGAGCTCAGTGGCTATTCGAAGTCCTGCTAATAATGCTTCGGTTTCAATCTCGTTGTTTGATGCCTCAAAGCCAAACCTTAGTTTCGAGTGGAAGCAATTTCCTGTTGGGGTAATTAGAATGATGCCTGCCCTTGATCAATTTTCATTGGAGGATCCATCGACATAAAGTTTCCACAGCTCGCGGGCTGGGGTTACAACTTCATCGTTGGAGATCCCAGTACATTTGACAATAAAAACCGCCAGAGTCTGTCCTTTGATTGTCATCCTTGGGTGATAAGTGATCTCAAACTATCTGAGCTAGACAACCTACTTCAACAGTCTTCTAGATGCTTCAGGCTTGGATAAAACCTACCTCAGTGGTTGGTCAGTTAACACATGGATAGAGTGTTCTTGGAAATAGGGTTGAAGCTTTCGAGATGTGTGCATTAGGCACAGAGCCAGTTTTTTCCATTAATGGATATCTTGATTCTGCCCCTAGTAATCTCTTGCTGACGTAGTATATAGGTTTTTTTATTTTCTTATCCTCTCGTAGTAGTACTGCACTAATGGCGTGCTCGGTCGTGGCAAGGTATAAGTACAAAATTTCTCCTGTGTTAGGTTTAGACAAGATTGGTGGTTCAAAGAGATGTTTCTTAAGATTTTGAAATGCGAGTTCACAATCCTCCGACCACTCGAACTTTTTGCCCCCTCTTAAAAGATTAAAGAATGGGAGGCAACGGTCTGTAGATTTCAAGATAAACCTACTTAAGGCCGCCATTCGTCCAGTTAGGCTCTAGACATCTTTATGTTTTCGAGGTGAGGGAATGTCTATTAACACCTTGATCTTGTCTGGATTAACCTTTATTCCCCAAGCATTTACTATAAATCCAAGGAACTTACATGAAGATACTCCGAATGAGCATTTTTGTGGGTTAAGTTTCATGTTGTATTTTCGAAGTACAGCAAGATCATCCACAAAGTTATTGTTATGTTTAGATTTGACCAACATATCATCCACATAAACTTCCATGCTATTCCCTATTTGTTCATCAAACATCTTATTTACCAGCCTTTGGTATATGGCTCCAGCATTTTTGAGTCCGAATGGCATGACGTTGTAGCAATACAATCCCTTATCGTTTACAAAGCTCGTATGTTCATGGTTAGGTGCATGCATGGCGATTTGGTAATATCCAAAATTAGCATCCATGAATGACATGATGTCGTGGCCTGCAGTGGCATCTACCACTACAACAATCTCTATTTCCATAACACATGAATATAAGCTTTTTCAAAAAGTATTATAATAAGTAAGATTAAAAAGAAGTAAATTAGATTATAGGCGCGGGACATAAAAAATTTAAGCGCCAAATGAAAAAATGGGTTAACTTTTTGCCCAAATTCAATTTTTCTTTCTCTCACCTCATTCCTTTCTCTTCGCTCAAATCACTTTGACAGGGGCTCCATCGCACAACTCCACCTCCATCTCCATCACAACCTTTGTTTCTTCTCTCCCCTAATTTGAAAAATTGACCTTCCCTATCATCGGCAAAAGGCGCAAATGAAAGGGGCTCGTGGGTCTTGTGAAAACGACGGGCCCAGGGTCGTGGGTGGCTCGGTCTCGCGGAGGGGGTGGGTGGCTCGGTCTCGCGGAGGGGGTGGGTGGCTCAGTCTCGCAGAGAGGTTGTAGGTGGCTCGGTCTTGCAGAGGGGTCCGAGCCCCTTCTTCTTTCTTCTTGAAATTTTGGTAAAATATGAATCTCTCTAATTAAATTATTTATTTATTATATCTTCTTAAGGTGCAATTCTTCTCCTAACATACATTTCTTGTGTTTGGTTGATTCAAACTAGCTTCTATATGAAGCTGTTTGAAGGTGGTGAGTTGGACCGTAAAGTTATGGTGAAAGCTGATTGTCAAAACTATTCCCACACCCCATGGGAATCAGAGAAAGGTGATGTCTATGAAAGGCAAACTTATTACAAATTTTTGTGATTTTCATTTATAGGACATAGTGTGTGATGTAATGTTCATGGCTTTGAGCCATACTTCTACATAAACTGCCCTCCAGGAATGAGACCTGACGATATATCCAACTTTCATCAAATTTTGGATGTATTTGGATTTAACACTTAACCTATTTAGAATGCTATTTTTAGTGTGTTCCTTATTGTGATTAGTTATACTAGAAACTATGTATTATATGGTGATTCAGGGAAGGATGAAGGAGGCTAATAGGAACAGTAAGGCACCTAAGTTCATCCGTCGTATTGAGATGGTCCAGAAAAAGAGCATAATGTACTACCAGCAGCAGCAGTCTTACCCTTTTCTCAAAATTGTTGTTGCTCTACCAACAATGGTTACAAGCTGTCGTGGTATAGTGTTTCCTTTATTCTTATGCAGTTAATACAGATGTAAACTGTTGGCTTTTATTTATTTATTTTTTAATAAAAAAAATTTGTATTGCTACTTTGAGGAAGTGGCTAGTGTACTATCATGAAATAGTCCCTATATAACGCTTTTGATTATTTTTTTAGTTGTGTGGTATTTTTAGTCCTTTAATGATTTTTTAAATTGGCATTTATGGGACCAAATGGGTTTTTTCATCTTTTCTGTGCAAATTGTTGATGTGTGCTATCACCTTCTTTTCCAGACTTGTGATTAACTGCTATATATGATTTATGCTGTTTTCCAGCCTAATGTTTCAAATTAATTGGCCGGCATACTTGACAGAGGAGTACCAATGTTCTATTTGCTCTTCACTTTATGATTGATTGCAACATAGTTGGTGGCAACTGGATTGAAGTACCTACTGGAAAATATAAGAAGACAGCTAAACATTTGTCATACTGTCAGCTAGAGTTTGATTTCCTGTATCCTTATAGATGTGAGGAGCACTTATACTTCACATGTAATTTTTTTCTTTCTTTGTTCACTTTGTATAGGAATGTTACTGTAGCTGCAAGATTTCATGTGCTTTAGATGGTACTTAGCTTGTGATTATTAAGATAATTATGCTTACCTATTACCTTCCTGGTGTGGTCACAAGAATAATAGCGTTGATGATTAATTTTGGTCCCTAAAAGGGGCTGAAAATGTGGGGTACATAGATTTACTAGAGAGACAGGTTTGACAGGGATTTCTTCAAAGTTGTAAATTAGTTCATCGTAATGATGATTGGTTTATGTTGAGGTTATAGGGTGAAGTTGTTTTGGAAATGTGGTGGTGCTTTTTGGGTTGTGGCACAAATCTTGAAAATATACGCCAAGTTAGAAGGACAATTTTTATTTGTTTATTTAGTTTTTAGTTCTTTCTCTGATTTGTTTATTCAGTTTTAATTGAAATTTTTACTTTCTTGTCTTTATGTTTTTTTTTCTGAAAAAAGATGATTTTTTTTCCTAGATAAAAATTTCCTTTACAAATGTCTTTAGATATTCAGAACTTATCAGGCATGCACCAGAAGGAGAATTTTCCAAGATGGCTCCCTTTCGCATACTGAGTTTTGACATTGAATGTGCTGGTCGTAAAGGTCATTTTCCCGAGCCTGGCCATGATCCTGTTATCCAGGTCGGACATCTTCATCTGTTATAGTTTATATAAAATTTACTGACTTTTAATTATTTATTTTAAATTTTTTTATTGGTCATTCTGTTTATAAGAAAAATGATAACTGATATTGCTCTTTTATTTGTAGATTACAAATCTGTTAACTTTACAGGGAAATACTGAGCCATTAATCGGTAATGTCATGACCCTTAAGTCATGTTCTCCTATAGTTGGTGTCGACGTGATGTCCTTTGATACAGAAAGAGAAGTCTTGCTAGCTTGGAGGGTATTAGTTTTGCATTGCTTTTCTTTTATGAAAATGAAAAGTGTTTGTTAATACTGTTAAGGTGCATTTGTATGAATCTGTTCTCAATATTTATATCTTATTTTTCATACTTTTAGGGATTTTCATTTATAGGTTCCTTTTCATTTCACTCTTATGGTGGGAGCTCTAGCTTCAGAAAACTATTTCTCTTGCCATAGTGAAACATAATTTTCATTCTAGTCTGGAAAAGCAATCAGACAAGCAAGCAAGTTTGGGGATTAACTTGAACTTGAACCCACCAAGCAAGTTTTGGGGATTTATGCTGGGATATTAGAGCACACATGTGTGTGTGCATATGAAATTATTTTTGTTATATATTATAACAACTTTAGTTTGTTCAGATATTGTCTATAAGTCAAAGGCAACCAGCCAAATGCTATTTTCATTTTCAAATGGTAATGCATAGTATTGAACCTTTTACCATGTGTGATTCTTTGCATCATTAACTGATCTTATCTTGCATTTTAGCTTAAATTATTTTGTTCTCATTTATGGTTTTCTAATTTATATTAATAGGGGGCATTATACACCATCTGAACAAACTAGCATCGATATTGCTATGGTAAACCTTAATAGATCACATTTCTTGATTGTAAAAATAAATTTGGTGATTCATTGATAAACTTCTGGCTAATTTTACAAAAAAAATGTATTATTTTATCATTCACAATCATGAGCATAGTTGCCACTTGAGTAGCTCTGGTGGTTTGGTGTGTGTGGGAGGAGGGGGGGTTCAAATCCCCATTGATGCAAGAAAAAAAGAAAAACAATCATGAACATGACTACTATAATTTTAGATCTTTAAAATGCACACTGATTTTGGTCAATGGGTCTTTAATTATTGTTCTCTATTTTTAGTCGCTTAATGAATCTTTCAACTATGAACACAAATGGGATTTTTCTTTTTATTCAAATATATTCCATATATGCAATAAGTATTTTCTTAATATGCCATAAGTGATTTGTAATACAAGGTTGTTTCATATAAAATAAATGCCATAAGTGATTTGTAAAACTTTTCTAATTGTGCCAATGGTATGTACCCATGTTAAAGGGTAGAAGTTTTGTATAAATGTAATCACCATGCTAAGTATTTGTATTGAAATTCTTTTCGTTGTAAGATGTGGAATAGAATGATCTGGTTGAAGAGTACAACATTAAAAACATGATTAATTTATTCAATGGAATATTGTATTGCTTGTTTTTCTCACCTCTTTCTTTTTTGTTGATTATTTCTGGTGGTACTGAAAGAAAATCTAGTTCTAACATTATTTAGGGATGAGGTGAGACTTGCCATTTATATTTTTCTAATGAAACATGTTATCAAATTGAAGAAGTTGACTGTTTTCTTGACTTTAAAATATGCAGTATATACTTCTGCATGAGGAATATCAGCTCTATGTTCTACCCAGAATTTTGGAATCAAAGAGGACGGCAAAATCTGGATGCACCAAGCAAAAAGAAGCAGATTTGGAATATAGTGTTGCAAAGCTGGTTGAAAAAATGATTAGGTATGACCCTTTTATTCTTCTTCTTTAAGCAGTTATTTAATTTTCTTGCTCTGTTAGGCTCTGATCTGATATGTGTGCTGATTATTGCTATTCATATATGGACTAAACAAGTCTCTTTTAGAAATGTGGTGTAACTCCTACACCCTTAAAGAACAGCAAAACAAGAAAGAGTAATAAGCAAAACAAGAAAGAGTAATGCAGAAACATAGAATAAAAACTGATAAGACTTTAAAACAAAAAATACACCAAACACATTACTTGGTTCAACTCAATTAAAAGCCTACATCCAAGGTAGAATAGCCCCAAATAATGGCTGATTAGACTTTATTCTTTCTTGAGTATCAAGTACAAAATTACACAAAGGGAGACTTGCTCCATGTACAAACACTCTAAAAAAAATGCTTTAAAAAACAGAACAAACAAACGCAGAAAAAATTCTCTACTGATTCTCTTAACCCCGAATGAGAGTAGTGAAGACATTATATTTAGGCTTCTATGGTAGCTAATGTACCAACTGTATTACCAAATTTTTGAACTTCTTGGAATAAAAGAATTGTCACATTAGCTGTCACTTAAGTGGCATATCAAGTCATACAATGTAGAGAAGTGAGCTAGTTTGATTTGATTTCAAGTTTAATGGGTTCGATTTAATATTCCCAGCATTATAATCAATCATGTTGTTGTGGATTTCGTTTATAATCAATCATGTTGTTGTGGATTTCATTTATAATCAATCATGTTGTTGTATATGATTTTGTGTTTATACCTCAGATATTAGTGTAAAAGAACATATATTCACTTTATGCAGCAGTCTTAGAGCTGATGTGGTTGGGCAACTCATTTTCTAACATATTTTTCAATTTGATTGATTGACAAGCAGATGAAACAGAGAGACACCGCTCCGAGCTTGCAAAAGTTGGTGTTGAATTAGAACCTTGGGAAAAACAACTTATTGAGCACAAGGGAAAACTTGAAGTTGCATCTACCGAGAATAAGCTTTTGAGTGAAAAGGTGAGGTTAATAATTTATATTAGGACTTTCAACATCAGTATATTGAAACTCTAATAGATAACCATTTGCCTTATAATTTATACTACCAGGAAGCTGCTCGTGCAGCTTTTGAAGATGCGGAAAAGTAGATGGAAGACATATTGGGAGCTATTGAAACAAAATCTGAGAGTATCACAAAAATTCAAAGTGATCTTGAAAGGAGCAAACTCGAAGCATTGGAAGCTCATAAAGTGGAACAAGTTCGTGTTTTAATGATGTACAGGGAGGGGCTCGGCAGGGACGGTGGCTGGGCGCGGGGCTGGCTGGTGGGGTTCTCAACTTCACGGTGGCAGCAGGTATATCTTTCTATGGTGTTGAACTTTAGTTTGGTGATGTTATGGTCTTAGATTTTCTTGATAGCTCTCTTATATTATTGTTCATCTGAAAATTCCCTAGCTCTTTCTTGATAGCTCGCTTATTTTATTGAACTAAAACAAATAAGTATTTATCTTAGTTTTCCATTTTCTTCTTTTGAAGTTTTCTTCTTTGTTGTTATGGTGGCAAGAACTTTTACTATGTTCTGGGATAGCTCTCTCAACTCAGTATGCTTGGGCTTTTGTTGGCTTATCAGTCACAGAAGTGATCATTGCAAGCATAACAGTTGTTATAGGTCCTTTCTTTCATTCTCTCTCTCTCTGACCATTTCTAAATGTTGATGTTTGTCTGTGTTGCTCTTATAGATACCGAATTTTTTGCTTCTGTTGCGATCTTTAATGGTGACAAGAACAACCTTGAATTACTTTTTAGACAATATAATTAATAGAGCCGAGATCCTTTTCCCTGGTGTGGCTGCTTCTTGGTTGTAGTTTGCCTTGCTTCTACTGTCCCCTCATCTAATGCAGCTGATAATAAAGAAAATCTTGAAGGTTTTTAATCTAAAGAGGGGTATTTTTCATTCATTAAATGTTAAGGTTATCAAAGAATTATCTTGTTTCCAGGTGGCATTCTTCTTTCTTTTTATTAGAAAGAGTTCTTTTTTCTAACTTTATTTTAGTTTTATTGCAGAAATTAGGTTAAACCTTATAATAAAGATGCTAAAGAAGTTTCCAGGTGCATTTTTATTTTATTTTTTTTCTTTATGATTTTGTTGTATAAGAAGTCAAAGTGTGATTATGTTTTTATTCTTTAATTTTTTTGGGGATATATTGACAGAATTTAGAGTTCTGGAATTAATTCTTCCTCACATACTTTTTTATCATTGAGAATGATATATTTGTTATCTTGATACATTTCACAAGCCTTGTTTTAAGTTGCATGTTTTGTTGCTTCAGTCGTTGTTTTGCATGGTAGTACATCTTGCTATACCCTGTTGTTTCGTCAAGTTTTGGAGTTATTCCAAATTTAATTTAAACTTTATATGCTTACAGGTGGAAACTAGCTTAAGTCTTATGTTCTTAATAATAAAAGGACTTTTTTTTTTACAATGTGCAGGTATATTGAGATGATTTCTTTGGAGAAATTCTTGACAACATTTGTAGTTGAGGCCTTTAGAATGGAAGAATGTATTTCACTAATTTTTGTATACATTTCTTGTTTTGTATTTAGTGATAAAGGAATCTGAATTAGGCATAAATTATGTTGTAATATGATTTCTTAAGCCTGGACTAGTAGACTAAATATTGTAATTACATTTGAGTAATTAATAAAAATCTATTTATGTTACCTTATTTGGCTTCAACTTTCATATTTGTTTTCCTAGTTTTGTGTAAGTAAAAAAAGATTATGTTTCTCTAAGCTAATATAACACATGTTATACTAAAGTGTAGTATAACACAAAAATAGTGTTATACTAAAGTGTAGTATAACACAAATTGATAAGTATTGAAATGTGTTATATAATCGACTATAAATAACATAATTAAACACTTATCTATTTATTAAAATAACATGGAAATTGTGTTATCGTTGACAGTATAATAACACATATGTATAACAATGATAAAGTGTTATGTAAAGTACCCTGACCTATGATAATATAGTCGGTCTTAACACATCAAAAAGTGTTATGGTATGTTTTGATAACACATTTTCGGTGTTATTAAAAGCATTTTTTCTTGTAGTGTACGAGCTGGACTATTCGAGGCAAGGGAAAGCAGACTTTGGGGCACACCTTCTTGAGGTCTGAATAGTCAATGCAGGTTCGCCATTTGTCGTTGGGTTTTGGGGCACGCCTTCTAGGGGGTTGATGAAGTCAGTCGCTCACAAACCGCATGTTGTCTCTATTCAGGTACCAAACATGCCGAGGGGGATCCTTGACGATTCTAAGGATGTGGGCATCGTGTCTACTCTTACCCAGGTTAAACTTTCCAACATGTTGAAGGTCCATCAACTGTCACTAAACATCAACTTCATCATTCCATCTCGCAATGACCGTGCGTCTGAGTCGCCTGAGGGGCTTGTACCTTTCAGTGACTCAATAATTAAGTCTGGAAGGGCCTTACCACTTCACCCCTTTTTCGTTAAGGTACTCAACTATTTTGAGCTGGCACCTCTCCAACTTTCTCCCAACTCCTGGGTTGTGCTTGGTTGTTTGTAAGTGTTATATAAGCAAGTGCACTCTCGGGGGCCTTCCACGAGGGAGGTCCATCATTTGTACACTCTTACGGCGAACCCAATAGCCCCTGACTTCTATCAGCTCCAGAAATTCATAGCTCTTACAGGGTACCCCCTCGTGGAGGGTTCTATTTCCAATAGGGGCTCGTGGAAGAGTGAATTCTTCTTCACCAACAGCGTATCCACTTAACATACATGTTTCAACACATCAAGTGATCTTTTTCTACCTTGAGTGCGTATATAAGAAAAAATTTCTTTACCCCTCTCCTCAGGTTTGTCTAACCATAGTTATTTCTTTTTCTTGACCATATGTCTTGAAGGAGTGGTTGGCCCTACCTTGAGTCTGGCAGCCCGCAATCGTGTGGCAAAGATCCTGGTTGTGCCTGCCTCACGTAAACAGGCTTGTAGCCTTTTTATGAAGGGCAATCTCTATTCGTACAAGTTTTTGTCTCCAGATCAAGTCATTTCCTTGTGCTCCATCTCATCCAAATCTACCATCTCGAGGGTAATAGATGGTGATGATGATGATGATGATGATGATGATGATGATGATGATGATGATGATGATGATGATGATGATGATGATGATGATGAAGATTATACAAACTCTGAGGGTGACTAGATGGATACGGAAGATGAGGTTGAGGTGGAGTCCAAGAACTATTCATGTTTAAGGTCCTTGGCTAGCGGAGCTGAGGATATTGCCGACGACGGACATACTAATGGCATCACTTCTTGGGTCCCGCCACCGATGCTTGGTGGCAAGTTTTCTTTCAACACCCATGCTCTCGCCCCTCCTATCCCGAAGAGGAGTTTCATCCTACCTTTTTTTGGCGATGCCTTTCCACCCTTGGGGCGCATTTGGGGCAGGCATCTTCGGGTGCCTCACTTCCTAAAGAGGTGACTCCATGCCTCTCTGCCCCTCGTGCCTCTGTGGACGGATCAGGACCTTCCCAATCCCCTTCCTTGTCTAAGCATGCATCGACAGGTATACATGTCTCCCCTCGCCGAGCTCATACTTTCGCTTCCTGGGGTCATCCTTTGGCGAGCCAGTACGGAGAGGCCATGAGCCATTACATGGGCAATATTTTCGAAGGTGAGTGAGGGTATATGTATGATATTCCATATGCCGAGTTGGGTGAGGCTTATACGCGAGCCTCTATGCAGGTACTTGTCAAAACACTTAAGGAATGTTTTTTGGTTTTGATATCGCCCGGCCATTGATGCTTAGCTTTGTTTCTATATCTTTACTTAGGCTTCCATCCTGGGTCACCGATTTGTCGCCTCAAGCTCCTCATCCACGCAACAATTATAGCTCGAGTTTGAGGGGGCGATGAAGAATCTCTCCATGGCCGAGGCAGAGAAAGATGGTTTGGTCGCACTGGTCTACAATTTGGAAGGCCAGCTTGTTGAGGCGGTTCTCCAGAGGGATGCTACACCAGCCAAGGCTACTTCGACCTCTCACTCCAATACAAGGATTGAATCCATTATTGATGCCCTAAATGAGAAGATTAACGCTCTCAGAGCTGAGTTGGTAAATGTCGAGAATGGTAAAGTCGAGCGCACGTTGCACGCCGTGTGGAGGACCAATCCTGACGTTAACTTGTCTCCCTTTCGAGAGTATGCGACCGGGAAAATTTCTGAGTGGAAAGGTCGAGGTGGAAACCTATAGGCCCCTTTCCAAGGCTTACTTCTATATATATACTACTGTTGTGTAACCCTCTGTGCTGTTTTTTTATGGAACTCCTTATAAGTCTTTAATAATATGTCGGACTCTTGATTTCTAAGTCCTTGATTATTTTCTATATCGACTACGAGGATGCACTTTCCTTTCTTGTCTTTATCATTCTCTTTTGGTTATCATGTGTAAGGGACTTTGATAAGTCCCTCTTTTTTTTTTTTGATGAATTCCTTATGTCTTCTTTGGGTTAATGATAATAGTCTTTTTGGTGCACCCTGACTATACTTGTAAGGACATATTAATCCTTTAGGTTCTTGGCATCCTTTTATATTCTTTGTGCACGCTTGTAATTTTGTGCGAGAAGCGTCCTTCTCATCATTATGTATAGTACTATTTTTACAAGGGTCTCTTTTAGGGTCCTTTTTGGCTAGAGGGCTTGGTGGTCGTTCTATACTTATTGAGGGATACCTTCTTTGAAGCCTCACCCCGTATGGGGGTGTCAGCCTTTGGTAGGAGGTTATCTTTGTGAAGTTTCTTAACTTTCTTGATATTCATAAGGTAGCTAATTCTTTTGAATCTAAGAGACAGCTTGCCGAGTTTTTTTCTTCATATATATTTATATATGTTTGATAAATGCTTGCATAGAGAAGAAATGTAGCATGTGAAGTAGGAAATACTTTCATTTATAGTAGGCAGATTACAAAGACATATATAAAACGATTACATCTACTATGAGGTTATCTGAGTAACCTCTTTGATTCTTATTTGCTAAAGTTAGCATAACATAAACAAACTAAATACGGATACTTTGCATTAGATACGAAAGTCTTACTGGTAGTATTTCTAGAGGTGTTCCATGTCCATGCTCGAGGTATTACGGTATCATCCATGCGTGCTAGTTTATAAGTGTTTGGCAGTATACACTGGGCGACTTGGTAAGGTCCTTCCTAGTTCGCCCCTAGTACCCCCGCCCTTGGGTCTCACGTGTTGGGGAGTACTTTTCTCAGCACCAAGTCTCCTACTCTAAACGTTCTTTCTTGTACCCTGGAGCTGTAGTACCTCGCTGCTCGTTGTTGGTATACTGCCACTCCTAGTTGTGCCCTTTCCCTCTTTTCTTCCAACATGTCTAAATTTTCAGCCATTGTCGTATAGTTGACTTGGTCCTCGTATGCCTGTATCCTAAAAGAGTTAATCTTCATCTCAACCGGGAGGACATCCTCGCATCCATATGCTAAGGAAAAATGGGTCTCCCCAGAAGTAGTCGAGTGTGGCATGGTCCTATAGGCCCAAAGTACATTGGGTAGCTCATCGACCCAGGCTACCTTCAGTTTTTCTAGCTTTGTTTTTAGGTTCTTCTTGTGGACCTTGTTAATGGCCTCCACTTGCCCATTACCCTGCAGATGTATCATAACTAAGAAGCTTCTCCTTATTCATTTCTCCTTACAGTACTCCTTGAATGTTTCTCCCTTAAACTGGGTGCCGTTTTCATAAATGATTTTGTAAGCAACTCCATACCTGCAGACAATGGACTTGTTGACAAAGGTGGTAATCTGCTTGGCCGTTATTTTTACTAGAGGTTCTGCTTCAACCCACTTGGTGAAGTAATACTCCGCTACAGCTGCGTACTTGGCCCCTCCTCTATCTACGGGAAGGACGTCGATCAAGTCTATTCCCCAAATAGCAAATGACCAAGGGTGGTCAGGTTGATTAGCTCATTTGGGGGCTTTCAGGAGTAGTTTGCGTGCCTCTGACATTTGTCACACTTTCTTGCAAAGTCGCTAGCATCATTCTCCATAGAGGGTCAGTAGCACCCTTGTCTCATGGATTTCTTTGCCGTAGATGGCCCACTCGCATAATTGTTGCATTTGCCCTCGTGTATTTCATACATAACTTTCATTTCTTCCTCTTCACCAACACACCGTAAGAGTGGTATAGAAAATCCTCTCTTGTACAAGACTCCGTCTACTAGGGTGTACCAGGCGAGCTTCTCTCTCGTCTATCAGTAGAGTTCCATCCTTCAGGTATTTCATAATCGGGTCCACCCATGATTCTTTGGGGGTGTTGATCATGTGAACCTCTGCTTCAGCGATACTTGGCTTTGATAAGTACTCCACAGGTACAGACTCGAGTGTATCTCCATCCTTTGTGGAGGCTAGCTTTGTGAGGGCATCAACATTGGTATTCCTCTCTCTTGGGCTTTACTCAATGGTATACCCCTCTAATTGATCCAAATATCCTTTTACCCTTGCTAGGTATGTGACCATCTTGGGACCCTTCGCCTGATACTCACATTTCACCTGAAATACTACCAACTGTGAGTCGCTAAAAATGTGTAAATGTGTTACCTTTAGCTCCTTGGCCAACTGCAATCCAGCTAGAAGTGCTTCATACTCCGCCTCATTGTTCGAGGCTTCAAATCCAAACCTTATCGCACAATATATCTTGTGCCCCATGGTCCATTCATCACGATACCTGCTCCATCTCCCCCTTCATTGGATGCTCCATCCACGTGGAGGCTCCATTCCTCGAACTTTCTTTCCTTTTCCTTACCAATCGATTCACTCTCTCCTATCTCTCCTTCTTCATTTGGCCAATAGGAGAACTCGACTATGATGTCCTCGAGCACCTGCCCGTTGATTGAGGCCCTTGGGGTATATGTGATGTCGAATTAACTTAAACTCAATTGACCATTTCATTAGCCTTCTCGAGGTTTCAGGTTTGTGCAAGACCTACCTCAAGGGGTTATTAGTGAGTACCTCAATCGCATGGGCATGGAAGTAGGGCCTTAACTTTATTGAGGCCACACTAAGGCATACGCTAACTTCTCTATTTCTGGGTATCGGGTTTTCGCATCTATCAAGCGTTTACTAACATAGTACACAGGTTGTTGGTGCTTCTTCTCTCCTTTAACCAGGGTAGCACTTATGGCATGCTCGGATACTGCCAAGTATAGGTATTGCCTTTCGCCCTTTTCGGGTTTGGCCAACAAGGGTGGCTTCCCTAGGTGCTCCTATAACTTGGCAAAGGCTTCCTTGCAATCTCCATCCTAAGCAAACTTTTTTCTCCCTTTTAGGATGTTGAAGAAGGGGAGGCACTTGTCCATGGACCTCGAAATGAACATGTTGAGTGCTGCCAGTCTTCCCATTAGAAATTGCACCTCTTTCTTGCTCTTGGGTGGATTCATCTCTACTAGGGCCTTAATTTTGTCAAGGTTATCCTCAATGCCTATGGAGTTGACCATGAAACCCAAGAATTTTCCCGAAGATACTCTAAAAGTGCACTTGAGTGGATTTAGCTTCATCCGGTATTTTCGGAGTATGTCGAACATCTCACTTAGGTCCCAGTTGAGTTCTTCAGCCTTTTTGGTCTTCACCAACATATCATCTATGTATACCTCCATGTTCCTTCCTATCTAGTTAGCTAACATCTTGTTCACCAATCTTTAGTAGGTGGCACCTGCATTCTTTAACCCAAAATGCATCACTTTATAGCAATAGAGCCATTTATCGGTTATGAATGAAGTATGCCTGTAACGCCCTGGTTACCCCAGAATAGTTACGGTGAACCAGAAATTTGACCCGCTACCCGAGTCCTTTGGTTAAAAACATGTTCTAAGTATCATTAACAGGTTAAGGTGGAAAATCAATAAAAAGGAAATGATATATTTTATTAATTACATAAAACTGTTCATGGACCCATAAAAACATTTACAAGTTTTTTTACAACTCAAAGAGGTCATTACTGTTTCAAAATTACAAACCCACCGACCTAAGCGGCAAAAATAGGGTAAACCCCTAGTTCCTCTAAGAACTCCTTGGCCGTGGTGGTCAAGCGGCTGCATATGTACACATCACCACCTAAGCTCTCCACTCAAGGCTGGGTGAGCTTTTCTTTCCCTTTACCTGCACCACATAGCACCCATGAGCCAAGGCCCAGCAAGAAAACACAATAAAGCATGATATAATATCAACAATGATCATAATAATCATTCAGGACCATCAGTCCAAGCAAATAGGTGACAGTCACAAAAGTCACTAAATTGGGTCTATCTCCCTTTAGCCTTGTGACGATAGGGTCACCGGGGCTTAATAGATAAGTGAACTTTTATTAGTTCGAACAGGATAGGTGCATGGTGACTAGTCACCAACATAACCTTCCTCATGACCTTAGAGTCATAGCCCTAGAACAGTGTTCCCTAGCCATGTGACAAACAGTCACCTGGGCCTTTGGCCCTGGCTCTAGTAACTAGTCTTAGACTAGGCAAGCGCTTATAAGTTCATCAACCTTAGGGTCGGTCCAGCATTAATGCCTTAGAGCCATTCAATGCTGATATCGATTAGATCTAATCTTCATTTGGCTCGGCATTCATGACTCTATGCCATTTCTGACTCTTAGGTCAGTGTCCCTGACTATTTAGTACATATACAGGTAAACAACATTTGCTAGCATTTAATAGGCAATCCATGTCCACATTTATCAATCAACATGCCTCAATACAATCATGCATGTCACATATACACAGGGTGCAGTTTTCTTACGTCGGGTTCGAGCGAGAAATAATATAAGAACGATCAACCTTTAGATTCCTTAGCGGTTACCTAATCAAAACCAATTAGAAACCATCAATAAAGTAAATCAATGAATGGTTCACATTCTAAACCACACTCTCGGGATCAATCCCTCACTCTCGAGACTCTCAAACTACTCAAAAGGGGTAAAGGAACCAACCCTTGAGCCTTAAAAACCATCTCGAGCCCTAAAAATAACTTTCCCTAAAACTGACCTAGCACCAAGGCGCTGCCAACCAGCGCTGGGGCGCTGCCCCAAAAACAGAGAGGGCTACTCTCTGCCCTGCATAGCGCTGGGGTGCCAACTTCAGACCAGCAACTCCCCTGATTTTCCCTCCTTGCGATTCCCCTTGAAACCAACCTTCCAAACCAACCCCAAACCTCACCAAAACATCCAATTCAACCCCTAAACCTCATCTACATCACCCCCTCACCAAAACCCAATCAATCTTACACAAAAACTCCCATTGATTCCAACTTTCCACATCAAAATCTATAGGCTAAAATCTAAAAGAAAAACAGAGTATAACTTAAAACTCATGGACAATTTCTTACCTCCAGCTGGTTTTGAAAACTTCTTATTAGATGAACTAAGTCTATAACCTCCAAGCTTTGATTTCCTAGCTTGATACTTCAATTTGGGACCAAAAACTTCAAAGGGAGATAGAGGGAAGGTGATGTACGGGAAGAGGAAACCTTGCTCTATTTTTGTTCTATATGTTTCTACAGCCAACTTAAACCATGTATATCCTAAGCCAAATGACCCTAATGCCCCTAGGTCATTTAAAGCTTCTAAAGTCTCCCCAAGGGTAAAATCGTCATCGTTCACCTATTTCGTTAATCATAATTAACGCTCTCCAATTCCCGCTATTCTCGATATTCCCAAATACCAATAATTCATATCCTGTTACCCTTTTATTCCTGGCAACGCTCTAATCATTAAAATCACCCCAAGACTCACCCCGAGCCTCGAACTTAATCCTGTTATGACTAAACCGCTACTTAATATTCAAAGATCGTCTCATGCCGAATAGCTCGAACAAATCCACATTATAATGTGGCCTCAACAATATATCACCGACATGCATACAAATATACAATTACGCCCTCAATGGGCCAAATTACCAAAATACCCCTGTAATTAAAATGTGGACCCACATGCATGCATTTAACATCATATCATAATATAATTCACATAAACATGCATATATTCATTTAATGGCATAATTAAACAAGTATGGCCCTCCCGGCCTACTAATCCCACCATTAAACCATATCGGAGAATTTTGGGCATTACAATGCCCTTCATTACCAAGGTTCATGGGAATCTGGTTGTATCTAGAGTAAGCATCCATAAAGCTAAGTAACTCATGTCTAGTTGTTGTGTCCACCAACTGATCTATTCTTGGAAGAGGGAAGTTATCCTTAGGTCAAGCCTTATTGAGTTTAGTGAAGTCCACATAAGTCCTCCACTTTCCATTTGGTTTTGGGACTATCACGGGGTTTGATACCCATACGGGGTAGAACGCTTCACAGATGAACCCATTTGCCTTCAATTTTTTGACCTCCTCCTTCAAGGTTGCATATCATTCTAGGTCGAGAGCTCGTCTCTTCTGCCTAACCAGCCTTTCCTCGAGGTTGATATTTAAGTGATGGCACATGATGGAAGGATCTATCCCCACCATGTCTTCGTGACTCCAAGTGAATACATCAAGGTTATCCTTTAGAAATTTTACTAATTTCTCCTTTATGTCATCTTGACGATTTTTTCCCACCTTCATCTTTCACAATGGTTCCTCCATTACAACGATTTCTTCCAACTCCTCCACAAGTTTGGCCCCTAGCTCCTCTGTGACTCAGGGGTCTAGCTCCTGCAGGTTTGTGCCTCCATGTATTACCATCGTCGTAGGTTCCCATGACTTTACAGACATGCAGAGGGAGGTATTATAAGACTCCCTCGCTTTTTTTTGTTCCCCTTCCATACTTGTTATTCCTCCAGAAGTTGGGAATGTGATAGCTAAGTGATATATTGAAGTTATCGCTATCAATTCTCTTAGGGATGGTCTCCCCAATACCGCGTTGAAAGCTGAAGCACAATCTACCACGATGAAGTTTGCCATCATAGTAGTTTGTCTAGGTTGCTCTCCCATGGTGAGGACCAATTCAATCACTCTTAGGGGTTGTATCGAGTCCTCAATGAATCTGTATAAGGAGGAATGGCAGGGTTTCAAGTTCCTGATGCCCAAGCCCATCTTCTCCGAGGCGGGGCGATACAAGAAGTCCACAAAACTTCCATTGTCTATGAGGACCCGATGTACCCTCATATTGGCCAGTTGGACGGTCAGCACCAAGGGATCATTGTGGGGGAAATGCACCCCTCGTGCATCCTCCTTGGTGAAAGTGATCAAATCATTCTCTCCCTTAAAACTCTTCGGGGGTCGCTGCTCCAGGCTCATGATACACAAGGGTGGACTTCATCTAGCTTCTCTAGCATACTTGTCTCGCCCCTTCCTGGACTCTCCTCCAAATTTCAGGCCTCCGAAGATCGTTCTTACTTCTCCTTGTACTTTCGAGGCTCTTTCTTAGGCCTGAGGTGACGCCGGCCCGTCCTCCGATTTTTTATTTTCCCTTCTAACATATCTGCCCAGGTGCCCCTGCGTATGAGCTCCTCAATTTCCACCTTCAAATGGGTACACTCTAGTGTGGTATGGCCAATATCCTTGTGGTACTGAAAATATTTACTGGGGTCCTTTTTGGATTGGTCTTTTCTCATCGGTGGGGGTCTCTTGAAGGGAATTTGGCCTTCATTTGTGGGTATATATGTTCTCTGGTGTCTGTCAGGTTTGTATAGAAGGTGTAAGACGTTTGCCTAGGGTCACCTCTGCATTTTTGCTTTCTCTGGTGGTCATCCCTTGGCCCCTCATACACCTACTTCTTTTTTGCACCATTTGAACCATCATGGGCTAAGGACTTGATATGGGATTCACTTTTTCCTGCCTTTAGGTTCTCATGGCCATCTTCGACATGAATGTACTTTTGTGCTCTTTCGTAGAAGTCGTCTAAGTAGGTGAACTCCGTTTTGAGCATATTATCCCATAGCTTACTGCCTGGGCGCACTCCAGCTGTGATTGCCATCTTGAGTTCTCCCCTGGTCAGGCTTGTAACACCCTCACTTATTTTAGTTAAAACCATATTTGAGGTGTTATGTTTTAAAACAATATCATACTTACTTTCAACGGAAGTCTGGATTTTTAAAAAAAAAACTTATTTCACATTATTTACATTAAACATAAAGTGTGTCTCAAACATATTATACATAAGTATTAAATAACCCAATTTGTTTTCAAAACATAACTCCACACTTTATTACAAACATACACACTGATAAACTAAAATAACCCACAAAAGGTCGATATGTTCATATGTACAAATAGGGTCAGGACCATGCTTCAGTTCTCCTTATGTCATTCACTCATTTCTTTCTCTACCTGTAACACAAGACAACTGTGAGCCTAAAGCTCAATAAGCAAAGTAATGCATCCAATGCTAATGATTATCCAATGTCAAAGGACATACACAACTTCTTTTTAAATTTTGGGCCCCTTAATATTGTGCACACTATTTGATTAGGCCAATGCCTGCAGGGCTTGTTACACATATAATATAAAATCCCATGGGTTCTCCTCCGGCTAGCCATCACCACAGTAGGGCACATTAAAAACCTTATTCCATCATTGCCCCGTCGGGCTCAAGAGTTAAGGCAGCCACACACTGTGGTGTCAATACATATAACAATAACTCATATGGAGGAGAAATAAAAACGGAAACATGGCAAACAATATAATTGGTTCACTAAAACCTAGCCCAAATTATTGGGCTGCCACTATGAGCCTAATTATAGGCCTCCATTTACACTTGCTTACATTCTCATTTGCCTTTTCAAAACAGTGGCACTAAACTTAAACTTCTTATTACAACTTACTTTTATGTTGCATAAAACTTGCCAAGACATCACATAATTAATCATCATAGTATCATGCATGGTCTTATATCATACAATAATTCACCATATCACTATTATGCCATGCATACAAATTTATGATGAAGTGTCAATGTATGTTAATACCACTTACTCACAACATATTCATATAATGCATACTTTCACATAACATGTAATTCTTGAGAACTCGTTAATGGATAATTGTTTGAAAATTCAAAGACTTAACCAGGAACTTATAAACTTAGGAAAACTTATGGAAACTTAGAGAACAAAGACAAGAGAATAATGAAAGAAAATACGTATATTGCTCTTTGAATAGCCTGGTATTAAAAGAATTTTCCAACCCCTTGGTTTGAGCAGTGGAGGTTTATTTATAGCTTGTCTCTAATGACATCGTATACAAGGTGGTTCCAGGGGACAAGAAGGTACTTGGGTACACTGTCATGGCAGTGGCATAGGTCGTGGTGGAGCAGAGGGTTGTGGTGTCGATGTTGATAGATGGTCAAAGGCATGTAGGTCATGCCACCACTTCTTGTACTAATTCGTACCACCAATACTTGTCGAATACGGATGTCAGGATCACGCCTTTGCCTTCCTCAACATTGTACATCTTGCACCCGTACGCGTGCCTCGTACCTGATGGTCTTTCTTACCTTTCCAGGACACATCCTTTCTCCAAGATCCATTGTGTTTTGCTAAGTAATGAACATTGTGGGTTCCCTGTTAATATAGAGCAGATTTCCTGCACACAGAATCCACGCTGAGGTATTTGTGGGAGATAGGCCTTGCGTAATGAGGCCCTGCTACGCATTAGTCTCGTGGTGTGGGGTTGGGAGAACCGAGCCTTCTTTATGGACGATGTGCACTTTGGTGTCAAGGCATGCACTATCGTGTGGCCGAGTGGGGGGTGAGGCACTGTTGTGTGGCCAAGGCAGTGTCCGTGAATCCCTGGTGTGAGGTATGGGTGTGTGCGCGCAAGGACCTGGCGTGAGGCGCAGGGGCGTGTGCGCGAGGTGCTGAGGCATGTATGCGAGGCCCTAGTGTGAGACGCATGGGAGTGTGTGCGCGAGCTGCAGGGGTGTGTGCATGAGGCCCTTGGCACGAGATGCAGGGGCGTGTGCGTGAGGCCTTTGGTGCGAGACGCAGGGGCATGTGCGCGAGATGCAAGGGTGTGTACGTGAGGCCCTTGGCACGAGACACAGAGGCGTGTGTGCAAGGCCCTTGGCGAGAGAGACGCAAGGGCATGTCTACGAGCTATTTCCATCCCAAACCTATGTTTTGAGGGTCACGAGGTGGAGGCCTCGTTCAAGCTGAAGTTTGGTATTCACAGGATGGTTAAACACGTTATCCAAGTTGGAGTCCATTGCACCTGAAAAATTTAAGCCTTGTACTTTAGTAATCGAATGGGAGCTAGTGAAAGAAAGAAAATGCAAGCGTAATAGAAACCTAACTAGTACTCTCGACTGAGCTGGAGCTTGGGGACCAGGAAATTCCCCTATCTTCTGAAGACCCTAAGGGAGTCCCATTTCTATAAGTGGGAGATAGCCTTAGAAGGTCTCTATAAATATTAGTTTTGTATTGAACGACTACTCTATCCAAGACTTCATTTAAACTATACATAGTCTGGTACTGCCCTAGCCAGATATCAAACCTACGAACCCTAAGGTCTACCCACGACCATACTAGGAAATTATTCCTGGGATCCTCAAAGAGGATCATCACGTCAGGTTTGTGCTTAAGTAAGGAGGGAGACCACATCGAGGATTCAAGCACAACTTTACCTCCGTCAGCTGAGCTCGATGAGGCTTCATCAAGGGCTTCTTTGCCTGAAACTAGTGGATCGTGTTGATGGGATGTAGCAGCATAAAATCACGAGCCTGAAGATCTTCTCCTGGGGGAGAGTCTAGCAGTCAGGAGTGGCACATGTTCCCACCTCAGGTATTTGCGATACCCTGAGTCATCAGTGGACTCGCCTTCGCCTGAAAGGCTGCAAGCTCGGAGCTTGTCTTCGTGAAGGATGTAGGACAGGGACCTTCGACCATAGGGAAGTTGAAGGATGGATGCCTTATGTTCCATCATCGCTTCTGATGGAGTGGGGCAGTGGTAGTTGGCTGCAGGAATGAACAAGTGTGAATATTTCGAGCCTGACTATTCAATGAAAAAAGGGATAAGTATGTTGAAATACTTACGGATGCGTTTGAAGGAGTAAAATCTAGAAGGTGTAAGACCATCTGTCCAGAAGAAGGTGAGCTTGAAGTTTGGAGGATGAATTGGCCTATCTTTGAAAAGCCATTTGTCCTTCAGATAACTTGATAAATAATAGAATTCGTCTCCTCCATGAGCTCGAGAAGAGTTGCTCTTAAGACAGAAGAGATATAATATCTCTTGTGCCGAAGGCCCTTCCCACTTCATCTCGTGCTACAGCGACCTGAGGGTTGACAAGACCTTGACAAGACCCTAAAGGAGTTGGTCTGGAGCTGGAAGGGGGCGAGCCTGAAAAAGTCCAAGAAATTCTTGAAGTATGTCTTCAGGGGTAGCAGAGCTACAACCCTCATATGCTCGTGACTCCATACGGTGAGCTTGATTTTGCTGTTAGGATTGCCATCTCCCGGGACGTAGCAGCTCCTTTCGTTTGAGGTCGCTGGTCGGCACATCAGGGTACCAGAGAGCTTAAGGCAATGATTAGCCAGCAACTCGGATATTTGGCTTGTGGACGTGACTGAACTCCAATAGTGCTCAGCCTCGAAAAACTCCTCCTTCGAGGTGGGGATAGAGAGAGCTTGGGAGGTGTAGAAGGACACGTTGAAGAGTCTTCCATTAGGGAGAATGAAAATACACCAGGTGTGAAGGCGACAGTGACTTTGAGTTTGGGATCTAGTGGAATAGGCCTGATCTCAGGGTCTGGATCAGGATAAGCCGCCACTCGGAGTCTCTTCCTCTTTTTCTCTTCGACCTCATCTATCTGACGTCGAAATCGGTCTCGTATATCCTCTTGCTCACACCTTTCTTTGTGTTCGTGGATTAATCACTAGTTTTGGGTATAAGGTGACTTAGGACTGGGTGTTGATGGGTGGTAAGGGATAGCGAACTCGGACCCCCACTGATTCTCAGAGTACTGCAACATCTAACAAGGAAGAAAAAGGTGAGGGCCCAACATACAGGAAATCATAAGGAAATTATAATTTTGATAACTCGAGCTCGAGATAACAAGATTGCCTTAACCAAGACTGAAGCTTTGAAAGGGCGAGATTAAATCGGATGTCATCCTCGAACTATTGTAAAGTTTGGGCATCGAGGGTGCACTCACGTGAGAGTGGGGAGGTTAATACCAGTTTAAAAGAATCCTAGATTTTCAGGAAAAAGCTAGAAGTTACCCAAAAATGTGATATTTTTGGGATTTGTGCGTTTAAAACCCTAAACCAAAAACCTCTATTTCTTAAACTACACGAAACCCTCTATTGCCACAAAAAACCCCATTATTACATGTTTATGCTAGAAATCTTTGGTCTAAAACCGTGATTCTGGCTACATTAAAACAACTCGGATCAAAAGCTTGCCTAATATCAATGTGAAACTAAAAAAAAAAAACTAGTAAAAACCAGTAAAGATATTCTCACAATACAGAAGGAACATGTAAATACATATATATAAACATGCCAAAGAAAAGGAGTCAAGAACATGAAATTACACAGAGTTGATCGTGGGAATGATGAAATCGTTGACTAGAGGAGTGGTTGTAGAAAAACTTTCACGGAGTTGAATATACCGAAGCTACTTTGCTTTGTTAGCTTAGAGAACATGCAAAGGGAGAAATGTGGCTCTGGTTCATTTTTTTCCTTTTCTCTGAATAATAAAATGAAAGTGATGAAGGAGAAGAGAAGGCATGTATATATATGTCCCAAAGGGATATCAAAGGTCGGATGAATCTGGACCTTTGGTTTGGATTGGAACTTGATCTGATGGATGGGGTTTGGTTATAGCATTGGCAGCAAAAAGAAGATATATGAAAGGATATGGGCAGAGATAGGGAGTACTTAAGTACTCTGGGTGTGCAATCCTTGAGTGACGCATGTCCATACTCGAGTATGGTAGGTGGCACATTTTTCGAAAGGAGAAGTTCAAAAGTTTCCTTTTTATAGGATTCGAACCAACACTTTGATAAACTAGTTTTAGGCTCGTTTATGGTCTAGTTTTAGGTTGGTTTTCGTTAGTTTAGGATTATTTTATTGCAGAATTATGCTCGTTTGTTCATGTTTAAGGTTTTCCATGCTAAGTTGGTGAAAATAGTGAAAAGGAGTGAAAGTGGAAGAAAATATAGTTAAGTTGGAGAAAATCGTGTTTTTCGGGGGCGATATGTGCGAGTTTTGATGCTGTAAATATTGCTATCAAAGGAGCGCCATAGCGCTAGGAAGGACATGAAGAAGCTGTTGAGTCTGGAAGTAGCGCCCCAACGCTACAAAGGCAATGCTAAAACACTATCAAGAACAGTAGAGCAGCACCCCAGTGCTACATCAAGGGCGCTACAACGCCATTGAAATAGTTTTTAGGGTATTTTGGATCTGACTATAGCGCTACAACACTCAATACATAGTGCCACAGCGCTGTAGACGCTTTTTCTTTCTTTCAGATTTTTAGCCACTTTTTGAAGGACAAAATGGTCTTTTCGCTTGGGAGCATTAGAGGGCTATTTAAGGAATATTATTCCGCGAATTCGATAGATAGTCTTAATTTTAAAAACCCTATACTAGAAGAGGCTGCTGTAATTAGTTTTCTTTTTCATCTGAATTCATTAGGTTAATTTTTATGAACAATTATTTGAAGTTTAATTTCCTCATGTTATCTATGAACTAATTTATTTTATTTAGGGATTAATGTAGTCATTGAGATTTCTATTTAATTTTATTATGATATTCTATTGATACTTCTTCTCTATTCTAATCTATATGATGTATGTTTAATGCTAGTAAATACTCGATCACTATTTACTTGATTTATTGGTTTTGATTCAAAATTCGAAAGATGAGAATTGAATATGCTATCATTACATAGACATAGGTTGCATATTGAACGAAAGTACCTGTATGACTTGTGTAGTAATTATGTTTCCATGTTTAATGCCTTCTATATGTTTAAGTTTATCACATAAATGTAGAAAACCTGCATATAGATTGAGATCTTATATCTTGAAAAAGAATATGAATCGATTATATTAACCTGCTATTAGAATAGAAAGAAGAGATTTAGAATTGATTATTAAAATTAATAGAATGAATAGTTGATGAAATTAATTCCTAGGCTTTTTATTATTGATTTTTGATTAGTTGATTTATTGTTCTGTTTCCAGTTATTTAAATTATGTTCATAAGTTAAAGTATTCACTTTAATTTTATTCTTTTCATCATAATTTTAATTCACCAAATAGAAAGTTAAAGAATAATTAGTGGTATTTGGAAATCAGTCTTTGTGGGATCAACACTCTACTTATCATATATTACTTGATTCGACCACGTATACTTGCGTGTTAATTTTTATAGATCAAGTTTTTGGTGCCGTTGCCAGGGACTTAATCTCCAATATCACAGTTAATTGTTATTTATTCTAATTAGGTTATTTTATTGTATTTCTGTTTAACATTTATTTGGATCAAGGTTCTATTGTGTTTCAAGAATTGTTGGTATATGCGAAGCAATAGACAAAAGGAGATTATACCAATAGATCTGGAAATTGAAAGGACGTGCAAATAGAACCGAAAAACAAAGAGGAGATTGAAGTTTACCATGGCTGAAAATTTGGGAAACGGTGCTAATAATGGTCAAGGGGCTGCAGAGGTTCCAAGGGAGCAAGGACCAAGAACTTTGAGAGACTATGTACTTCCTACTGTTACAAGAGTGCATTCATGCATTAGACCTCCAACCATTGCTGCAAACAATTTTGAGATTAAGCCAGCAATCCTTCAAATGGTTCAATCAACTGTTTAGTTTGGAGGTATGCCAACGGAGGACCCCAATTTACACATAGCTAATTTTCTGGAGTTATGTGCTACGTTCAAGATGAATGGGGTGAGCAATGATGCTATAAGATTGAGGCTATTCCCATTTTCACTAAGGGATAGGGCGAAGAGTTGGTTGATATCCTTAAAGGCCAATTCTATCGCTACATGGGAGGAGTTAGCTCAGAAGTTCCTTGCCAAGTTCTTTCCTCCAGCGAAGGCTGCAAAACTAAGGGGAGAGATCAATAATTTTTATCAGATGGAAGGGGAGTCACTGTATGATTCTTGGGAGCGATTTAAGGAGTTGTTAAGGAAGTTTCCACATCATGGTATAGAAAAGTGGATGTTGGTACATAATTTTTACAACAGATTGAATGGAACAACTAGAACAATTATAGATGCTGCGGCGGGAGGTGCTTTTATGAGTAAGAGTACTAATGAGGCATATGAGCTATTAGAGGAGATGGCGATGAACAATTATCAATGGCCAACTGAAAGGGGACAACCAAAGAATGTGGCTGGAATGATGGAATTGGATGCCATATCCATGCTTACAGCTCAAGTAGCAGCCTTGACAAAGCAGCTACAAAACACTACACTCCTATCTCAAGCTATGCAAGTTCACAACCTATGTGAATTGTGTGGTACAACCCATCCACCCAACGAATGTCCTGCTCTAGATATGAATAATGTGCCCATGGAAGAAGTACAAGCTATATGGAATTACCAGATACAACCCAATAGTCCGAATTTCATGTCCTACAACCCTGGTTGGAAGAACCATCCTAATTTTTCCTTGTCCAATAATCAAAATACTCTACATCCTTACCTTCCACCTCAGTCACAATATCAAACTGCCCAAAATAAATCATCATATCCACAACAACATGCACACCAACACCCTCCACCTGGATATTATCAACCACAAAATAGACCACCACACCCAATGCCAATGAAACCAGCTGAACCCCAACCTGATGTACTTAACCAATTTATGACTGAAACCAGAGTGTCCATAAGGAGTTTGGAGACTCAAATAGGGCAGTTGGCAACTTTAATGTCGAATAGAGCTCAAGGAAATCTGCCTAGAACTACATAAGTTAATCCTAAAGAACATTGTCAAGCTATTATTTTGAGGAGTGGAACAAGGTATGAAGGGCCAAAGAAGAATCAGTCAGAAGAAGAAGGTCAGAAGGGAAATACATAAGGCATAGACAAAGAGAAGTCTAATGATGAAAATGTTACTGAAGACCTTAAGAAGGAAGAGGAGGTACCACCTGTGAGTATTGAACATCATGTTAGAATTCCATATCCACAAAGGATGTGCAAGCATAATTTGGATAAGCAGTTTGCAAAGTTTTTAGAGGTGTTTAAGAAGATACATATAAATATACCATTCGCAGAAGCAGTAGAATAGATGCCCAGCTATGTGAAGTTTATGAAGGAGATTCTGTCTAATAAGAGAAAGATAGGTGAATATGAAACAATAGTGTTAACGGAAGAGTGTAGTGCGATTTTGCAAAGGAAACTTCCTTAAAAGTTACGAGATCCTGGTAGTTTTACTATTCCATGCACGATTGGGGAGTTTAAATGTAAGCATGCACTTTGTGATTTGGGGGCAAGTATTAATTTAATGCCTTTGTCAGTATTTCTTAGACTTGGTTTGGGTGAAGCTAGGCCAACCACAGTAACATTGTAGCTGGCTGATAGATCTGTGAAGCATCCACATGGTATTATAGGAGATGTGTTGGTAAAGGTGGATAAGTTTATATTTCCAGCTGATTTTTATAGTTCTTGATATGGAGGAGGATGAGAATGTTCCTATTATCTTGGGGATGCCATTTTTAGCAACTAGGCAAACATGGATAGATGTGGAAAAAGGAGAGTTAAGGCAAAGAGTGCAAGGGGAAGAAGTAGTATTTAATGTGTTCAAGGCTATGACTTATCCTAACGCAAGTGACAATTGTTTCTCAGTTGATGTGGTAGAAGAAGTAGTAGGGAAAAGAAAATTAATTGAGGACCCTCTTGAATTAAGTCTTATATTTGATGATGTAGATGGTGAGGATAATGAAGAGGCATTGAGTTATTTGAATTGGATAAAATCATATGAGTTGTGGAAGCATAAAACCGGAAAGACCATTACCATCGATTCTGAAGCCACCTGTGTTAGAACTGAAGGATTTACCAGAACATCTCCGCTATGCTTATCTTGGAGAAAAAGAGACTCTTCCGGTTATAGTTTCATCATTTCTTTCGAAAGTACAGGAGGAGAAGTTGTTGAGGGTGTTAAGGGCTCATAAAACTGCTATAGGGTGGACTCTTTCTGACATAAGAGGAATAAGTCCATCGACAGTTATGCATAGAATTCTTATGAAAGACGATACTAGACCGAATATTGATGCTCAACGAAGACTTAATCCGACAATGAAAGAAGTGGTGAGGAAAGAGATTTTGAAGTGGTTAGACGCTGGAGTGATTTACCCCATTTATGATAGTGATTGGGTAAGTCCAGTACAAGTAGTACCTAAAAAGGGTGGTATGACCATGGTGAAGAATGAAAGTAATGAACTGATTCCAACAAGGACTGTGTCGGGTTGGAGGATATGTATAGATTACCGGAAGTTGAATAAGGCAACTAGGAAAGATCATTTTCCTTTGCCTTTTATTGATCAGATGTTTGATAGGTTGGCGAGGCATAACTACTATTGTTTTTTAGACAGGTACTCAGGCTATCATCAGATTATAATTGCACTGGAGGATCAAGAGAAGACAACTTTTACATGTCCTTATGGTACTTTTGCTTTTAGAAGGATGCCATTCGGGCTATGTAATGCACCAGCCACATTTCAATGGTGTATGATGGAGATATTCTCTGACATGGTTGAGAAGGGGATTGAGATTTTTATGGATGATTTTTCGGTTTATGGGTCTTCTTTTGACAAGTGTTTAACTAATTTGGAGTTAGTTTTAAGGAGATGTGAAGAGTCGCATTTAGTACTTAATTGGGAAAAGTGTCATTTTATGGTGAATGAAGGAATTGTATTGGGGCACAAGATTTCTAAGAAAGGCATTGAAGTGGATAGGGCCAAGATTTCTACGATAGAGAATTTGCCACCTCCAGTTTCAGTTAAAGGAGTAAGGAGTTTCTTGGGCCACGTATTTTATAGGAGGTTTATCAAAGATTTCTCCAAGGTCTCGAAGCCGCTGTCCACCTTGTTAATGAATGGGGTTCCGTTTAATTTTGATGAGAAGTGTCACCAAGCTTTTAAGATACTTAAGGAGAAATTGATTTCGACACCTATAGTTGTAGCACCTCAATGGGATTTTCCATTTGAATTGATGTGTGACGCCAGTGATTTTGTAGTTGAGGCAGTGTTGGGACAAAGAGTTGACAAGGTATTCATAACGATTTATTATGCAAGTCGTACCTTGAATGATGCTCAAATTAATTATGCAACTACAGAGAATGAGCTGTTGGCCATAGTGTTTACCTTTGATAAGTTTAGGCCATACTTGATTGGGAATAAGGTGGTTGTTTACATAGATCATTTTGCAATAAAATATCTTATGACCAAGAAAGATTCCAAGCCTCGTCTTATTCGGTGGATTTTGTTGTTACAAGAATTTGATGTGGAAATTAAAGATAAGAAAGGCACAGAGAATTTGGTGGCTGATCATTTGTCTAGATTGGAGGTTGATGAGGATTCTCTTCATAAAGAAGTTCAGATTAATGATGCTTTTCCTGATGAGCAGTTGTTTGAAGTAAATGTTTGTAAAGATGTTCCATGGTTTGTAGACTATGTAAATTTTTTGGCTGCAAAGGTTATACATCCTGAGATGATAAGGCAACAATTGAAGAAATTCTATCATGAGGTGAAGCATTATTACAGGGAGGAGCCTATTTTGTATAAACATTGCCTTGATCAAGTTATTAGAAGATGTGTGCCCGAAGAGGAGATGTTGTCAATCTTGACTCATTGTCATACTTTGCATTGTGGCAGTCATTTTGGAGGAACAAGAACAGCAGCAAAATTTTTGCAGAGTGGGCTTTACTGGTACATTATTTAAAGTTGCTAATGTTTTTGTCAAAAGTTGTGATCGTTGTCAACGGATTGGGAATATATCAAGAAGAGATCAAATGCCAATGACTGGTATTTTGGATGTTGAGTTGTTTGACATATTGGGAATAGACTTTATGGGACCTTTCCCGTCATCGGATAATAACAATTACATTTTGCTTGCAGTGAATTATGTTTCTAAATGGGTAGAAGCTGCAGCAACTCCTACTTGTGATGGGAAAGAGGTACTTAGATTCCTTCACACAACTATCTTTACTTGGTTTGGCACACCGAGAGCAATTATTAGTGATTGGGGAAGTCATTTTTGCAACAAGTCATTCACTGCTCTTTGTTCTCGCTACGATGTTCATCATCGAAAGGCGTTGTTTTATCATCCAATTGCAAATAGCCAAGCCGAAGTGTCGAATAGGGAAATAAAAGGTATCTTGGAAAAGACTGTAAATACGTCAAGGAAGGATTGGTCGAAGAAGCTCGATGATTCACTTTGGGCTTATCGTACTGCATTTAAAACTCTGATTGGTATGTCACCATATCGATTGGTGTTTGGTAAGGCATGCCATTTACTGGTGGAACTGAAGCATAGAGCTTATTGGGCAGTGAAATAGTTAAATCTTGATCTCTTTATGGCGGGAAAAAATAGGCTTATAAAGTTAAATAAGCTTGAAGAATTCTGAAATGAAGCTTATGAGAATGCGAGGATCTATAAAGAGAAGTCGAAGGCCTTTCATGATAAGCGGATACTGAGGAAGGATTTTCAACCAGGAGATAAAGTGTTGCTATTTAATTCTAGACTTAAGCTTTTTCCTGGTAAATTGAAGTCGAGATGGTCAGGACCGTACACGGTAGTTGCGTCACTTCCTTATGGAGCAGTGCAAGTTCATATTGAGAAGACGGGACATTTTAAGGTGAATGGTCAGAGGTTGAAGCATTATTTGGAGGGTCCGGTGGAAAAATGCAAGTCCGTGGTGATTTTGGAACCACTTTGATCTGAATACAAACAAGAGTCCGGCTAAAAGACGTTAAAGACAACACTCTTAAGTTTATTTTTTTATTTCTTTTGTATTTTAAACTTATGATTTTTGTTTTTATTTGGTTTGGAACACTGTTTAGGGAATTTGTTTTAGTGATTATTTTTAGTTGTAATTAGAAATATTTTTGATGTATTGAATGAACCATGAAAAACGTGAAAAAAATGCAAGAGTTTACAAGAAAAAGGTTAGAAAATGTTAATTTGTCAAGAAGTAGCGCTACAACGCTTGGAGGGAGGCGTTATGGCGCTAGTTACAGAGAAGATTGGAGGATATTTTTCGAGCACCAGCGCTGCAACGCTATGCATAGGGCGTTATGGCACGTATCTCAGAGCCTCAAGATTTTTTTGAATGGACAGCAGCACTACAACGTTGATATAAGAGCGCTATGGCGCTATTCTCAGAACTGAAGAGTCCAGAAAATTCCGTAGTAGCGCTACAACACTACAAGAGGAGCTCTATAACGCTCTATTACATAATTTTTTTTAAAAGAGGGGGTTTCGAATTTTCTTTCCCTAAACCATCATTTTCCCTTCTCCTTCCGTGTTCTCTCTATCCCAAAACCCCAAAGCCTCCATAGATCCTCCATTATAGCCTCTATCCAAAAAATTTCACCATATCTTCCACTATTCTTCTTCATTTTCTTTTCTATCTCATCCCTTTTGTCCATTGTTCAAATTTATACCTCTAAAATAAATTTCACTTTCCAAATTCCATTTTGAGCCCTAAAAATTCAGAGTTTCAAATTTCTTGAAGACGATTTAAATTTTCAAGGGGCTTTACTCAATCAAGCACAAGGGAGACCATTTCAAGGGTTAGTAATTATTTTCAATCCCTTTTTTCCTAAGATTTTTTGGCTGCATTTGGGATTGGGTTCCATTGTTGATTGTCTATGTGGATATTGATTTTTGTTGTTGTGCTTTGGAGAATTTGGGTTTTGTGAAATTAAATTTATAGGGTGGTTGTGAAGAGGGAAAGTGTTTAATTTAAGGGGAGGTGCTGTTAATTTTTTTTCTGCGTTGGTGTTATTGAGAGTGTAGATAATGGCTCCTAAAAATAGAGCGGGAAGGAATAAGGATAAGGGGAAAGGCCAAGCTTCTGCTTCCCAACCAAGGGATGATAGTTCGGAGCAAGAGTATGATTAAACTAGGTTTATAAATTTTCAGGCTCAAGAGCGTTATGAAAAGTTTGTTAGAAAAACATTGATTCCTGAACGTGAGGTGGAATATCAATCTGACTCTTTTGCTCATCATATTTTTGAATTGGTTAGAGCAAATGTTGCGGCTCGAAAGTGGGACAATTTTGTGACTGAATTGGCACAGGCAAACGTATCATTGGTGTATGAATTTTATGCTAATTTAAGAAATAAACACAATGATAAAGTTTTTGTTAGAGGGAAGAGAGTCCCTTTTACTGCGTAGTCTATTAATAAGGTTTTCAACGTCCCACATATCAAAGAGAAAGAAGAAGAATATACAAGATTTTTGAAGGGCTATATCGATTATAATGCTGTGGCTGAAAAAAATTATGTTTTGAAGGTGCTCTTTGGAACTTATCTGGCACTTTACCTAAAAGTATAGCGTCCTGTCAACTGAATATTGAGGCTAGATTTTGGGCTACAGTGCTAGGAAGAACATGAAGGAGCTGTTGAGTCTGGAAGTAGTGCCCCATCGCTACAAAGGCAGCGCTACATCACCATCAAGAACAGCAGAGCAGCGCCCCTACGCTACATCAAGGGCGCTACAGCGCTAGTCAAATAGTTTTTAGGGTATTTTGGATCTGACTATAGTGCTACAACGCTCAATACATAGCACCACAGCGTTGTAAACACGTTTTTTTTCTTTCAATTTTTTAGCCACTTTTCGAATGACAAAATGGTCTTTTCACTTGGGAGCATTGGAGGGCTATTTAAGGAATATTATTATGCAAATTTGATAGGCAATCTTAATTTTAAAAACACTAGATTAGAAGAGGTTGTTGTAATTAGTTTTCTTTTTCATCTGAATTCATTAGGTTGAGTTTTATGAACAATTATTTGAAGTTTAATTTCCTCATGTTATCTATGAACTAATTTCTTTTATCTAGGGATTAATGTAGTCACTGGGATTTCTATTTAATTTTATTATGATATTCTATTGATACTTCTTCTCTATTCTAATCTATATGATGTTTGTTTAATGCTAGTAAATACTTGATCACTATTTACTTGATTTAATGGTTTTGATTCAAAATTCGAAAGATGAGAATTGAATATGCTATCATTGTATAGACATAGGTTGCATATTGGACGAAAGTACCTGTATGACTTGTGTAGTAATTAGGTTTCCATGTTTAATGCGTTCTATATGTTCAAGTTTATCACAGAAATGTAGAAAATCTGCATATAGATTGAGATCTTATATCTTGAAAAAGAATAGGAATCGATTATATTAACCTACTATTAGAATAGAAAGAATAGATTTAGAATTGATTATTAAAGTTAGTAGAATGAACAGTTGATGAAATTAATTCCTAGGCTTTGTATTATTGATTTTTGATTTATTGTTTTGTTTCCAGTTATTCTGTTCATAAGTTAGAGTATTCACTTTAATTTTATTCTTTTCATCATAATTTTAATTCACCAAATAGAAAGTTAAAGAACAATTAGTGGTATTTGAAAACGAGTCTTCGTGGGATCGACACTCTACTTATCATATATTACTTGATTCGACCACGTATACTTGCGTGTTAATTTTCACAGATTACACTTTTGAGGGGGCAAAATGTTACACCAAAATTTTGAGAATATAAATTATGGTCTCAAAAGATAGGCCTGTAAAAAGTAAGCTCGAAATAAGCAAGTATCTATATAATACTTGTACAATTCATAAAGTTTCGGAAGCTACATCATCAGCATATCCGCAAACTGAGTTTGACAGTTTCGTTCGACATCAAGGTAACGACGATGGAATTGGTGACCTCGAAGCTACACGCGGTCTCGAAGGTGATTTGAGGTTACAAGCCAAGCTCGAAGGCACGACGGATCAATTACAAGGGTTCTAAACTTGTATAAATTTCCTAATTTGTTCTTATTGGTGATCAAGCACCAGTCAAGAAGGTTTGAGCCTAGGCATTGCAAGCTCGAAAAGGATGATCGCAACAAAGTTGCTGGCTAAGGACGAGGTTAACCAGAATGATAAGCTCGTGATGTTGGTCGAACTCGAAAGTGTGTAAATTATACGTTCGAGGTCGGTAATCTAGTTTGAACGCGGGTGCTGTTTGAAAATCCCTATTACTTGGGGATTTGTTGTAATCTGATAATTAATCTCGATTATTATGGGATATTTTGTAATTAATGCATTTATTTGTATTTATTTCAAATTTAAATTGTAACTTCCCGAAATAAAATAGAAGATATTTTGTAAACCAGTCTATAACAAGACTGGAGAATTTCATTTGTAGAGAAGGACAATTTGGTACTGATGATACTCTATGAAAATTACTTTATGAAAGCTTTAAGAGAATTCTACCACTCAATAATATGAGGAAATTACATTTTATATGGGATTTTTAATAGAGTGTGCAAAAAAATGGCTTTTTTAAAAAAAAAAGTTAATTTATGGCTTTTTTTAAGAATTTTCACTTTTATGGGTTTATTTTCCCATATTTTTGTATAAAAGTTGGTTTATGCCACAGTTTTACTCTTAATCAAATTTGGAAGGGTGTGTTTATAATTTGATTATTTTTTTTTTTTGGTTATTTGTTTTTTTATATTGTTTTTATATTAAATTTTTCTTTGGCTGTTTTGCAAATTTTTTTAACATGAATTGTTTTTAAAATTATTATTTATTTATTATAAACATGTTTTTTTTAAGATTGTACGTTTTTTTTTCAAATCCTGGGTAGGGTAACCAGTTACTTGATTGATCTTAAAAAAAAATCCTAGAGCTAGGTTAAATAACATGCACCAGGAGGGGTAACCAGTTATCCTGAGATGAGTAACTTTCTGCCATAAGAGGGGTAACCAGTTACCTAAGAGGGGTGACGAGTTAGTCATATTAAATATGAAAAGAAACATCAAATTTCATTAAAAAATGAAGAAGAAGTAACTATGATTTTAGTAACATAAGCAACTAGTTACCATAAAGAAACCATAAATATACACACACCAGAACGTGAAAGTAACCAATTACCCTCAGAAATATACACACAAAGAATGTGAAGGTAACCAGTTACCCATTCACGTTTTCATATTTTTATTAGTTTTCTTTCCAAATTTCGGTATTTCGATAAGTGTTACAGTAAAAAGAAAATGCTAAAAAATTGATTTGAATTTTTTTTACATATACTGGAAAAAACTATAAAAAAAATTACAATAATAAAAGATAATAAATAAAAAAAATAGTAGAATAATTATGTAATGTTAAAACATATGTGTGAAAAAAAAAAGAAATAGAATGAGAATGAGAAAAGAATAAGTACAAAAATGAAAAAAAAAACATAAGAAATGATGAATGAAAAAAAATAGAATGAAAAGAAGAAGAAGAAAAATAATGGAAAAATAAAAAGAAAAAAAATATGAATAAAAAAATTGGTAGAAAAAAAAATGGAAGAAGAAAAAAAAGCTCATATGTGTGAAAAAAGAAAAAAAATTGAAGGAGAAAATAATAAATACAAAAAAGGAAAAAATAGAATGAAAAAAAATTGAAAAAATATGAAGAAAAAAAAACAAAACAATACAAATGAAAGAAAAAAAATAGATAAATGAAGAAAAATGAAAAAAAAAAAAAAAGAAGAGTAATGAAAAAATGGAAAGAAAAAAGATGAAGGAAAAATTTGGTAGAAAAAAAATGGAAGAAAAAATAAGTAAGAAAAAAAATGGATGGAAAAAAATTTTAAAAAAAAATTACCTTCAAAATCAAAGAAAACATAACTATGATAAAAAAAAATATGACATTTCCATATTTTAATTAGCTACTAATTGTGTTTCCCATACTTTAACTTTTTCTTTAATAAATTTCCAATACAAATTAAGAAAAGTATAACTCCCATATTTTTGCACATTGATGGTATAAAAGCCATATTTTTTAAAAATTCTCCAATAATATTGACTCGTGGACTAGGCAGATTTTAACTGCTGAACCACGTAAAATCTCGTGTGTTTTTTGATTAGCTTACTTAATTTAGTGTTTAGTGCTTTTCTTATTTAAGTTGATGAAAAACAGCGTCAACATATACCTTATGAACAAATTAAACCAGCGTACACATACATAAAAAAAGGATTCATTTATATACATATATATCATTTTAAAAGGAAAGAACAAGCCAGCTAAAAAAATTTAAAATTATTTAAATATGTATATACCTTATCATAACCCTTAGAAATAAGATAAAGTTAACAAATACGCAACCAATATCTTTTTTTAAGCGCAAATCCACTGAATAGTAAGCAGAAGTAATATACTACCTATAAATATATATGTATAGATATATTTTCTTTATGCAAATGCAAATGTGTATGTTACTATAAATATAAATATATATATATAAGGTAATACTAGATATAGTATAAAAATCGATGCACATATGTGAAGAAAATACATATATGCTTTCATATATATTATTCTCATTTATTAACATGCTTAAAATAAAAAAATTTAAGTTAATAAAATACATATAGTTCTCATTTATGCCCTGTATATACAAATACATGTTAATAAATGAGGCAATTGAAAAATCATATAAAATGTTAAGGAAATATCAAAACTAAAATATAGAACCTCATGCCACATAATCGGGAGCATATGATTACAAATTTGTGTGACTATATTAAACAAAATTGGAAGCATAGAAAAATAATAAAAAAATATATATTATCAACACTGATTAAATATAAGAAATAGTTTCTGTCCTTCAATCAAATTGTTTTCTCTAAAAGAGTTGAAGTCTGCTTTAAGATTATTAGAAATAATATAGTAAAAAAAACGAAATATACATATTAATATATTTAATTGAAAAACAAAAATACAATATAAAGAATAAATCAAAGGTGAGGCATGCGAAACACGCTTTCCTTAAAGCATATTTGCCCCCTCTACCTGAACGGTGCTAGAGGATTCGTGAGCAACCACTTCCCAAGATACAACAACTATCAAATAGGACGAATGCACTACTGCGTCTGCTTAAGCGAACTCGAAACAAACATTCCCTCTATCACTAGAAAATACTACAGAGACTGAAGAGAGAAAAAAACTAAGTGTGTGATACTCTGTATCGATGTGTCATAGAATGAGAGGAAAAACCTCATTTTATAGGCTTCATGGAGAGTTGAAAAAGTGTGTGAATCAAGTGCATTAATGCCAAAATATCCAACAAATCAGTAATCTTAAGTTCTGAAAATCAATCAGAATTAATCACACTTATTCTGGTAATATTAGTAGTTACTCAAAGTGATTTTCTGATAATCAATCAGAATTAATCACACTTATTATGATAATATTAATTGTTACCCAAAGTGATTTTCTCACAGTCGATCAGAATTAATTACACAATATTCTGACATTTCAATTTTGACCAAAGTGATTTGCCAAAATCAATCAAAATAAATCACACAATATTCAAATAATATTATCTTTAATCAAAGTAATTTGCTATCATTTTAGGCATCAATTTATCATTCTATAAATATATTATTTGATACCTCATTGGCCTCATTGGCCGCATAAGAGACAAGAAAACGACAATTACATTTCAACCAAACGACAATTCTATAAGAACACACACACACATTCACTTAATACACCACATTATAATCTCTTTTATTTTAAATACATGCATTTTACAAGAACATAAACTTGATCATCCACTCCATCACTATAACTCCAACATATATATATATATATATATAAATTGTGTGGGATTATATGATGATATTAATCTTAGCTTTAGGAACAAGAACAAGAGGTTTCTCCATCCGCATGGCGATTCCATATTTCTCAGTCATGTCAATGTCGTTGAGATTCTTTCCTTGTGGAAGTGACCAATCGAAAGAATGGATTAAAGCAGCCACAATCAAAGGAATCTGCTTAGCAGCCATAGGCATTCCAGGACAAATTCTCCTTCCCGAGCCAAATGGAAAGTACTCAAAGTTATTCCCTTTGAAATCCAAGCTCGAGTTCAGAAACCTCTCGGGTTTGAACACCAACGGCTCTTCCCACAAACTGGGGTCTCGTCCGACGGCCCAAACGTTGACTAAAATCTGAGAGTCCTTTGGTATGGTGTAGTTCATGACTGTGCATGACTCAATAGCTCGGTGAGGAAGAAGAAGAGGCCCAACTGGGTGTAACCTTAAGATTTCTTTTATACAGGCTTGAAGATATGTCAACTTGGGAAGATCACACTCTTTCACAACATTATTTGGGCCAATTTCTTTTGCAAGTTCCTCTTGAACTATCTTCATGCATCTGGGGTTTTGTATTAGCTCTGCCATTGTCCATTCTACTATTGAGCTACTAGTTTCTGTTCCCGCACCAAAAAATTCCTGTCATACATATTATAAACACAATTAATAATTTATGGCTCTAAACTACTAGCTACGAATAATTATTAAGGGTTGCTCTTATTGAGAGAGACATTACGTACCATAAAAATCACATTTATGTCATCGGTGGAAAAGTCATTTTTAATGAGAGCATCAAGAAAATCAGGTGGGCATGGGGAGGTTTCAGAAGCTTTCCTTTCCTGGACGATTGCCTCCCAAAGCTGGCAACTCCTATCAAACAATTCCATGGACCTCTTTTGAAGATTCTGAAGATCAAAGGAACCCAAAATAGGATAAAAGTCAGATATATTTGGAGAAGAAGCAACGTCCGTTATCTTGTTCATGACCTCACAAAGCTCCCCTTTCAAGCTTTCTTGAGATTGGTCAATCATATCTTTGGAGACCAGAATATTTCCCATCATATTCAACACTGCACCAAAAGCAATCTCTCGAACTTTGACTGCCTTTCCTTGCATGTGTTTGGCCACGAACTTCACCGTTTCGTTGACTTTCTGGTCTCTTATCCAAGCTTGGGAGTTGATAGCTTTCGCAGAGAATAGCTCAGTTCGAGAGAAAGTACGCAAGTTCTTCCAACTTTCATTGCATTCATCGACCCAGCCGATGGTAGAATCGTAATTTTTCAGACACTTGGAGGGTGCAACATGAGGAACGAACCGAGCACAAAGATTTCGATCATGGGTCTTTAGAATGGCCATGGCTGCCGGCGGAGATGATCCGACGACGACGAGTTTGGTACCGAGTTTGAAGGAGAAAAGATCAGGGCCGTAGGTTTTGGCAAAGCGTGCTAAGGTCACTTGAGGATTGGGCCCTATTTGAAAAAGGTTGCCAACAATCGGCCATCGAAACGGGCCCGGTGGAATTGGTGGTGATTTAGATTTGAGTAAGTAGTGTTTGGAGAGAAGGAAAATTATAAGAGGAGGTAAGAGTATGAGAAGGGTCGTCGTCAATGGAATCATCATGAGAGTGATTTCTGGGAATGATATTAATGGAGACATCGTAGAATAATACAGATGAATGATCAATATTATTTGAATTTGAGTGAAGAAAATTGGTATCTGAATCGGCACCTTTATAGTAATAATAGAGAGTTAGTGTATATGCATGGTTTTTATTATACAAATCATTATAAAATATATTAACAATTATTTGCATAAGAATGTTGCTATATCAACTTATGCGACCAACGTCACATTAGGTCTCATGATACTTATTAAATTTAAATAAATTAAATAAGTAGGATCTACTATTAAATTCCACACATATATAAATATCCCACAAACTTTTGAGTATTAGTAGACAATTCTCTATAAATAAATATACATAGTTTATGCGCCATGCATGCATGCAATTATTGATGCAATTATTGAAGTAGGTATTAGGGTGTAAGAGGTGTTTCTTTGGGTAGTTAATTAGTGTAAGAGTAATATATATTTATATAATTAGATTATTATTTGAAATTGACAAGTTTAATCGTCAAATGAGATTCATGAAACGTGATAAGTCATGTGTGATAAACTTGTCCCCATTGCAAATAATAATCTAATCATATATATTTATTAGCTAAAGTTTAGTTAGTTTCAAAGTTATAAACATGTTTATTTAAATATATAATTATTTTTATTATTTTTAATTATTATATAATTTTTAAATAAATACATAATATCATAAAAATAAATAAAATATTTTTAATATAATATATGACATAAATGTATTAAAAATTAAGGCAACACATTGTTTATAATTTTAATAAAAACCAGTTCACTTTTTTCTTCTTCAATATATAATAAAATGAATTATAATTTTATAGTATAAATAAATATTTATATCTATAATCTTTACATATATGATATTTAAACACAATATTGACATATATATATTTATATGGCTACATGACATATATATAAATTACAATAATATTTAAAAATAAATTAATAATAGAATAAAATAAGAATAGAAAAAAGTCATAGTGTAGAGTAGTATACATGCATTAACTATTTTGAGTTTCTAATGCAACTCACAATGTCCTTTGATGAAGAAAAAGAACTCCAATCACTTGATAAAAAATAAATTATCATACAAATTTATAAGATAAAAAAATAATATGTATGACTTTATTATTTTAAATAAATATGATTTAATTATTTAAATTATCATAAAATATCTTAAAAATATTCTATTTTAATTAATTAATTAATTAATTTTTATTTAAATTTATGTTTGTTCTAGTTTTTGAATTTGACAGCGACAACAAGAGAATATATATATATTATATGTTTAATATAATATTGTACGCCCTGATTTTCCTACGGGCTGATTAGCAAGTCGAGCTACGGCCTAACCATGATTACCTCATGATCATCCCCAGGGACCGGAGCTTCTGTCGTAATGTCGTGCCTTATTAGCTCGAGGAATCCCCAAGAGCTCGCCTTCACTGCCCAAGGCCGGGGCAGGGATTCCAAAGGTCGAAGACCGAGCTAAGTATGAAGCTCATGATAAGAGCTTCATATGGGGGCTATGACCCTTCGTGAAGTCAACACACGCAAGGTAAACGTGCATATATCAGGCATCACGTGTCTGATATCCCCCTGACTTCTCGGACACGCAGCAGGAACGTGCGTATTCAGACACCCACGACTGGGTTGGGCTGTGCGGCCCATTACCTCCTTACCTATTGATTTGACCACACTTATGTGTCAGGTTTAGGAATTAATCATGAATGTCACAGAATTTATACGACAACTAAAGAAGGTCACGGGATGACCTTCTTACCAACTTCCAGGTGCCTTCTCCTATAAATATGAAGACCCTGGGAGTTGATAGGGGTTGGAAAAATAATCTCTTGTAAGAAATACTCTGTAATCAAATACTCAGTATAGATCAATAATATTGACTAGTGGAGTAGAAGGATTTTAACCTTCGAACCACTTAAAAACCGTGTCTTGAGTCACCTCTTTCAGCCTCTAAGATCATATATCTATTTCGGTTCACCTTTAGCACTAATCCCTTTCTCTTCTTCTCTTAATTACCTGTTGGCGAAGAACCGCGTCAACAGTTTGGTGCTTTCATTGAGAGCAAGTTCGATTAGTGCTGCTGCAAACATCCAACTATGGTGACTACTCGGTCCAGGCATGGTAACGAGACAGAACAACATGATGGGCAGGAGGCTCATCATACTACCATCCCTGATGAACAAGTTCCTGAAGTCCAGCAGCGGCCAGGAAAACAGCCGGTGGGCCAAGATGATACTGGTAGTTCGGTGCCTCGGCCACCTAATCCGAACCCACGTTATTATACGGCGGTGGAAATGGAGAACGCTCAACTGAGGAGTCAATTAGCAACAGCTAGCCAGCAAATCCAGGATATCCTGGCCCGATTACCCCCTCTCACAACCGACGTTAACGTTGGAGAGAGGCAAGGCGAGGCTCCTAAGTCTCGCCGGGGTAACCGGTCCAGGCATAGCCGTTCGGATAGGCCTCCGGCAGTCACCTCCACCCCTTCATCACGCCATCGAGAGGCAAAATTCGAGGGAATGCCTAGGGCCGGACAACAGCAATACAGCCGTTCGGTCAGGACGTCAACTCCTAGCTCTCAACCATCCTCGAGAACGCCCAGGGGAGCTCGAGGAAATTATCGAAGGAGATCCAGGGAAGGGTCGCGACGTCAGCCCGTCCGCGACGACCGCCCTGCGCCTCGTCCAGATCGCCCGACGCGGGACCAGCAGGTTGGCAGGGCCGAAAGGCCCCCACCAAACTTGATCCGTCCAGACAGAACCAGGATCGCCTCCCCAGTCAGGCATCCTCCATCTCCGATCAGATATCCATCTCCTCGTTGGCCCGTCCGGGACATCCCAGCCTATGGGAGTATTAGGAGAAACCCGCCATCAGCTGGACCTTCCCGACGTAGCAGGGCGCCAGGGGAAAGCTCAGGTCGTCACCACGAAAGGCTGACTCCAAGCCTATCCAGCAGGAGCCACTGGACTGGCAGTCGCCGGAGTGATCTCTCCGGGGGAGACCTGCGCCAGCGGTTAAGTTCGGCACAAAGTCATCAGACCACCCAGGGAGGTGACCTGCGAGATCGCCTCAACTCTCATAGAGGGGACCGAGCAGGATATGGAGGCCAGGCTCGTTCAGGGGGGGTTCTGTCCGAAGTACGCAACGGAGGGAATGTCCCAAATAACCTATCTCAAGATAGGAGGGGCAATAACCCACCAAATGTGTACAATGGATTCGGAGCTATTGAACAGCCCCGGAATAACCAAGGACATCAGGACCAAACCCTCGAGCGCCTGACTCAGATGGAGGAGCTGATGAGGAAGCTCCTATCAAAAAAAGAAAAAGACGAATATGATTCGGGAGACGAGATGGAACTTTTCGCCCCCAACATAGCAGCGACGGCATACCCATCTGGTTTCCGTATGCCTCACTTGTCGAAGTTCAATGGGGACGGAGACCCGTCGAACCATTTAGGGATGTTCAACACCTTAACGATGGCCCATAACATTGGCCCGGAGCTGCGATGCTTAATCTTCCCTTCCACACTAACTGGACCTGCCAGACAGTGGTTCAAGCAAAGTAAAAGACAGTCAATCAGTTCCTGGAAGACCTTCTCAGTCGACTTCAAAAGGGCATTCCGAGCCTCCCAGGCCGCCCGTGTTCAGGCCGACTCCCTGGCTAACGTGAGACAGCAGCTCGATGAGACTTTGAAGGCCTACCTGAGCAGATTTGCGAACGTCGCTGCTCAGGCTAGAGACGCGGATGATAGTTCCAAGCTCATGGCCATGAGAACTGGAATCCTTGTCGGAGGAGACCTATGGAAGGATATATAGAGGAAGGGAGTCAGCTCGGTCAACGAATTCCTTAACAGGGCCCAAGAATGGATAAACTTGGAAGAAGCCGAAGCCTCAGCTGCGGGAACCAGCCAGGTTCCCGATCAGCCCGCGGGAGTAGGGACGGAGATCGTGGCAGCGAGCCCACGCCTCACACAGAGCAACCAACCCGGTGGAGGCAAAAGAAAGGGCAATGGCGAAAATAGTCAACACGGCCAAAAGAAGAATAAGTCCGTAGATAAGTTTAAGCCCGTTTTCACGACGTATACCGAGCTCACCCAGTCCAGGGAGAGTATCTTCCTGGCCAACTCTACTCGGGTCCCCTGGAAGAGGCCAGAGCCATTGAAGCCCCACAAGGGAAAGAGAGACACTTCCAAATTTTGCCGTTTTCGTAATGATGTCGGCCACAATACTGATGATTGTAGGCATTTGAAAGATGAGATCGAGACTCTCATCCGAGCCGGCCCCTTGGCTCAATACTCGCGGAACAGGGTTCCAGCGAGTCGGCTTGCTCCAGAAGCCCCAGCCAGTCAGCCCGGGTCTCGGGTAGATCAGGATGTCCCTCCCCCCGTGGTCGGAGGAGAGATATCCACCATCTCTGGAGGTCCGCACATGGCTGGCATGAGCAGAGGTGCCCAGAAGAGATATGTGAATGAACTAAAGGCTCACAACGGAGTGGAGTTCGTCCCGGAGCAACGCCGGTCAAAGCAGCAGCGATTGGAGAGGCAACCAATCATTTTTACGGAGGAAGATGTAGGCCATGTCCAGTTCCCTCACAATGACCCCTTGGTTGTAGCAGTCCAGCTCGCCAACCGGAGAGTGAGGAGGGTACTGATAGACAACGGGAGTTCGGTGAACCTCCTATTCTGATCCACCTTAGAGAAGATGGGTTTGACCGTCGCCGAGCTAAAGGCAACCTCCATGATGCTGTATGGTTTTTCGGGAGAAGGATCAGCGGTGATAGGGACGATCGAGCTGGTGATCACCCTAGGGGAAGAATCTCGGACAGTCTCCAAACTACTCGAGTTTGTGGTCATAGACTACTTCGCTGCTTACAACGCCATTTTGGGCCGACCTACGCTCATAGCTTTCGAGGCCATCACTTCCATTCGACACCTCGCCATGAAGTTCCCTACCTCAACAGGAATCTGCACTATCCAGGGCGATCAGCTCGCTGCCAGGGAATGCTACAGCATTTCCATGAAGGGAAAATCTAAACCCGGGCAGCTGGCTATGGCCATTCTGGATGAAGAGGAATCTCAGGAACCCTCAGCGGACCCTGAGATTGAAAAACCTCAAAACGCCAAAGGGGGAAATGTCGCTTTAAATGAGGATATTGACCCCCGAGTAGGCGAAGACAGATCCGAGCTCCAGGCTATTGAGGAGCTCGAGGAAGTGAACCTTGATCCACAAAATCCATTGCGGATGGTCAAGCTCGGGAAAAATCTCTGCGGCAAGAAGAAGGCGGAGCTGACTACGTTTCTGCGGGCTAACTTAGACGTATTTGCCTGGTCCCACGAGGACATGGTGGGGATTAGCCCGAGTGTCATCATGCACACGCTTCATCTGGACAAAAGCATTCCCGCCAAGTCTCAGAAGCAAAGATGTTTAGGAACAACCCGGGCTGAAGCCCTAGAAGAAGAAGTAGCCCGGCTAAAAAAATGTGGCTTTATCCGCGAAGCCAAGTTTCTAATTTGGGTCGCCAAAACCGTGCTAGTTCCAAAGCCCAACGGAAAATGGCGAACCTGCATTGACTTCTCCGACCTGAATAAAGCCTGCCCCAAGGATTGTTTTCCATTGCCAAGGATTGACCAGCTGGTGGATGCCACGGCAGGGCACGAGCTCATGTCCTTTATGGACGCGTACTCAGGCTACAATCAGATCGCGATGAATCCGGCGGACCAAGAACACACCAGCTTCATGACCCCGACTAATGTCTATTGCTATGAGGTCATGCCGTTCGGACTGAAGAACGCCGGAGCTACCTACCAAAGGCTAGTAAATAGAATGTTCGTGGACCAAATCGGTAAAAACATGGAAGTGTACATTGATGACATGCTAGTCAAGTCAAAGACTGTCGATAACCATGTTTCCGACCTGGAAGAATGTTTTAAAATACTACGAGAATACGGCATGAGGCTCAATCCCTAGAAATGCACTTTTGGAGTCGCATCAGGGAAGTTCCTGGGGTTCATAGTCAATACCCGAGGAATCGAGGCAAACCCCAGTAAGATCAGGTCTCTGCTCGAGCTTCCTTCGCCCAGGTCGCGGAAAGATGTCCAAGGCTTAACAGGAAGAGTGGCGACACTCAACCGGTTTATCTCCAAGTCAACCGATAAGTGTTTGCCCTTCTACAACCTGCTCCGAGAAAACAAGAAGTTTGAATGGACAGTAGAATGCGAAAGCGCATTCCTCGATCTGAAGGCACATCTGGCTGAACCGCCTGTGCTATCCAAGCCCAAGGCAGGCGAGCCTCTTTTTCTCTACCTGGCTGTCACTGAGGATGCAGCTAGTGCCATACTAGTATGAGAAGAGGACCAAGTTCAAAAGCCAGTCTACTACATCAGCAAGAGACTCCTCGGAGCAGAATCACGATATCCACTGATGGAAAAATTGGCGTTCTGCCTAATCACAGCCTCGCGTAAGCTCAGGCCGTACTTCCAATCTCACTCAATACACGTCATGACCGATCAGCCTCTAAGGCAGGTTTTGCAAAAACCTGAAGCATCGGGACGTTTGTTAAAATGGGCGGTCGAACTCAGTCAGTTCGAGATTTTCTACACTCCACGAACTGCTATAAAAAGTCAGGCCCTCGCCGATTTTGTGGCAGAATGCACAGGATTCTAGGAGGATCCAGCAGAGGGCTCACCCCAGGTCACCTCGCCCCAATCGTTGTGGAGGATCTTTGTGGATGGTTCTTCCAACGAGAACGACTCCAGGGCCGGAATCATTCTGATATCCCCCGAGGGACATAGATTCCACTCGGCGCTAAGGTTCGGGTTTAAGGCCTCCAACAACGAGGCAGAGTACGAAGCTTTGCTGGCCGGGCTGAGGATAGCAAAGGAGTTAAAGGCGAGCTCTGTCCAGTTCTTCAGTGACTCCCAGATCGTGGTAAACTAGGTTCTGGGCGAGTATCAGGCGCGGGGACCCAAGATGGCCACCTATCTGGCAAAGGTGAAAGCTGATCTATCCGCATTTGAGCGAGGATCGATCGAACAGATACCCCAGGAATAGAACGCTAATGCAGATGCTCTTGCCAAGCTCGCCACCTCGGGAGAGACGGAGACCTTGGGGTTGGTGCCAATAGAATTCTTGGAAAAACCAAGTATAGAAGGAGACCGGGCTTAGGTCGAGATGGTCGACGCCAGGTCGACCTGGATGACCCCCATTCTTGAATATCTCGTCGAGGGCAAGCTGCCTGAAGGACGTAATGATGCACGGCGAATCCTGTATCAAGCTCCGAGATATGCGATAGTCGATGGAGTGTTGTACCAATGTGGGGAATCCCTACCTCTCCTCCGGTGCGTTCTTCCAAGTGAAGCGAAGGCCATCCTGTAGGAAGTTCACAAAGGATTCTGCGAAGACCACGCCGGGGGGCAGAGCTTGGCCTTAAAGGTTCTCAGGCAAGGGTATTACTGGCCAACTCTATCCAAAGACTCGATCTCGTATGTGAAGAAGTGAGACAAGTGCCAGCGATTCGCTGCAGTTGCCCGAGCTCCTCCAGTCGAGCTAAAGATGATCTCGTCCCCATGGCCGTTTGCCATTTGGGGGATAGACTTGGTTGGCGCCCTCCCCACTGGAAAAGGCGGGGTGCTGATAACTCTACAAAATAAAGTTATTTTACCACTTTTTATGTGCTAATTGTTGCTTAATCCTTGAGTTTTAATTGATTTATTAAGTTTTTAAGTAATTTTGAATTTATTAGGTTTATTTTAATTTTATAGATTTTTGTGTATTTTTATTATTACATTATTGTAAAATGTTATGGCTTAATTATTTAAAATTAATATTGTTAAGTTAGGAGTAAAAAGATGCAATTTTGAGCTTAAATGTTTAAGTAAATTAAATTTTAATTAATATTTTCATTGAACTTTTGTTGTATATTTCATTATTGAAAATATCTAGTTTTAATTTAATTTATGTTTGTTTTATAGGGAATTGTTTTGTATGTTATTTGCTCTTGAAAAGCAAGAAGAATGGTGGAAAAAAATGGCATTTATGTAAAGAAAAATCAAGGAAAGTGGCATTTTTCTCCTCTTGCCACTCTCTGCCCAGGCCCGTTACAGCCCTCTCAGCCCGTGGCCCATCTCCTTCCTGCCAAGTGCTTCCTTCAGCCTCCAATCTCCCAGCCGCATGAAGAGTCTTCAGCATATCTCAACAGCCACCTGTCACACGCCTAGCGCGCAACCTGTCCCTGCCACCACTTCATCAACTAGCATAATGCACCAACCTCCAAAGCAGCTCCAACGCCTGCTTATCATCAGCCATCCAGCCCCAACGTGGGCCAGCCTAGGCCCAAGTGCTGCATTTCTCCACCAGCCGTGCCTCTCATCACTTCCTGGGCCGCCCATTGCATTCAGCCCAAGCCCATTTCGGCCAGCCTAGACCAAGCACCAAACAACCACCAAAAAGACCCAAAAATCACATTTTCATTTCCAATATTTTTCACTCAAATATCAATTCACTTTTCCCTATTTTTCTTACCTAAATAAACATTCCTAATTTATTTTTTTACCCTAGCTTTTCACTAATCTTTTACCCAACCAAACATTTCATCTTTCCAATACCCTTACACTTACTCTATTTATCCTACCACTTCCCAACAAAATTAAATTAATCAATTTATTTATTTTAATTTGATTAATTTAATCTCCACATTTTGCCTATAAATAGAGTCTTGTAAGACCATTTGGGGAGCTCTTCTTCTTCATCTTTTTTTCAACATCTTCTACACATATTTTTCTCTCTTTTCTCTACCATTTTCATCTTTTGAAGAGCATGTCAAGTATGTTATTTTGTAATTTTTATTTCAATCTAGTTATGAGCTTCTAATCTTTTTCAAAGGTTATTAAGATGATGATGAAGCAAAATGTAACTAGATAGTATTTTTTTTATTGTATGTTGATTTCCCATTTGTGTAACATTGTTTATGGATTTTTCTATCAAAGATATGCATTTTTCATCTATTATTGAGTGTTAAAGAATATTACACTTAGTTCTTCATTATGCAAAAAATATGATATTCTTTGATTAAATGTTTTTCATTAAATTGTTCACATCTAATTCTTAGAACATAAGTATCATATTTTGCCTAAACATAATCTCTTTGATTTTTTGTAGTTTCATTAGATTGTAACACAACTAATGCTTAGAAATTATATCTTATATAAGTGAATAAAAATCCTACATTTTTGAAAGAGTAACTTGTACTTGAATAGAAAATATATTTTGAAAAAAAATATATAGTGTGATTTATTTCAACTATATCAAAACTTGGGAATCAATGTACTTATAAATACTATTGAACTTGCATTTTGTGGATTCTAACATCTTAATAATCTTATTTTACTTATCTCATTTGAAAACCATTTTTCTATTTAATCATTAATCTTTTTATTACTTGTCTTTTATTTTTCTAAAACAAATTCTCATCAAGTATTTGGAACTAGGTTAGAATATTTTTGCTTTGTTTGAAATAGTTTCTTTTGATGTTAGTCAAATCCCATGGGTTCGACCTCGTACTTACATGAACATTATATTCCGAAACGATTCGTGCACTTGCGAGTTTAAATATTAAAACACCCTCTTTTGGGATCAACAGGTGCGTTACGCCATGGTAGCCATCGACTACTTTACTAAGTGGGTTGAGGCAGAGCCGTTGGCAACGATAACGTCCAAAAAGGTGCTTGACTTCGTGGTTAAAAGCATCATCTGTCGGTTCAGCCTGCCCAAGAAGATCGTCTCCGACAACGGCACTTAGTTCGACAGCGACCTGTTCACTGAGTTCTATGAAAGACATGGGATTGTAAAAAGTTTCTCCTCTGTGGCCTATCCTCAGGCTAATGGCCAGGTCGAAGCTGTCAATAAGACCCTAAAGGCGAGCCTCAAGAAAAGATTAGATGAAGCAAAGGGGGTCTGGCCAGAACAGCTCCCCCAGGTCCTATGGGCATACCAGACCTCGCATCGAACTCCTACGGGTCATACTCCCTTTTCCCTAACCTTTGGGAGTGAGGCAGTCCTCCCCGTGGAGATAAAGGTTCTTTCGCATAGAGTCCAGTCTTACGACCAGGATTGAAACCATGAGCTCCTGTGCCATTCCCTCGATCTGGTTGAGGAGAGGCGAGAGGATTCGCAACTCCAGCTCGCCCATTATCAGCAGAAAATCACTCGCTACTTCAACACCAAGGTCAAAAAACGCGCCTTTAGCTTGGGCGACTTGGTCCTGAGGAGAATTTTCCTCACCGGAAAAGATCCCAAAGATGGAGTTTTGGGACCGAACTGGGAAGGACCATACCAGGTCATCGAAGTCATCAAGGAAGGAACTTATAAGTTAGCTCGACTTGATGGAAGGGCGGTCCCGCAGACTTGGAACGCCGTCCACTTAAAGAAATATTATCAATGATCCACTTGTAAGGCCTGGAAGGCCACTTTTTATGTATCAATGAAAATCAGCTTTTTACGCATATTTGCAAGTGTAATCTTAAAGTAACCACGAAAGACCCTTTCCCAGTAACTTGGGGGGCATATGGTACCTGGATATAACCAGGTCTCCTTAAGGACTTAGATGTTGATTCTTATCGATTGACCGCTGTTTTCTTAAAAACGCGAGATATTGATAAGGGTTAACGCTGACTAAGTCCTATCCTGGTTTTAACCGGGTCATAAAACTTAGAAGTTGATTTAAATCTATTGATCGTTGTTCTTCTTAAAGAGCTCGAGATATAGATAAAAGTTAACACGAACTAAGTTTTCAAAATAAGTTCCTGGTTTTAACTGGGTCATAAAACTTAAAAGTTGATTTAAATCTATTGATCGTTGTTCTTCTTAAAGAGCTCGAGATATAGATAAAAGTTAACACGAACTAAGTTTTCAAAATAAGTTCATGGTTTTAACCGGGTCATAAAACTTAGAAGTTGATTTAAATCTATTGATCGTGTTCTTCTTAAAGAGCTCGAGATATAGATAAAAGTTAACACGAACTAAGTTTTCAAAATAAATTCCTGGTTTTAACCGGGTCATAAAACTTAGAAGTTAATTTAAATCTATTGATCGTTGTTCTTCTTAAAGAGCTCGAGATATGGATAAATGTTAACGCGAACTAAGTTTTCAAAATAAGTTCCTGGTTTTAACCAGGTCAAAGAACTTAGAAGTTAATTTAAATCTATCGATCGATGTTCTTCCTAAAGAGCTCGAGATATGGATAAATGTTAACGCGAACTAAGTTTTTCAAAAAATTGTAACCAAAATGCTTAAAGGCATGAAAAAGCGTAAGTTAAAAACGTCAAAGCAAATTGTCTCGAGGTGAAAACACATCATGCAAAGGTTACATAAAAAAAATAATACTTAAAAAAAATTCAAGGGCAAAAGAGAAAAAACGCCCTAAGCTCCGTCAGATGGCCCCTTGGAGGTCGCTGTCTCACCCTGCTCCGCCGCGCCAGAGCCTTCCCCAGTCTCCGAAGGCGGCACCTCTTTCTCAAGGTGAGCTTGGTACTTCACCAGCAAGCGCGCCCAAAGACTTGGTGACATGAAAGAAAAGTCAGCCTCCGGATTGTAGGCCCAGCAGTGATAGAACAGATCTTCCATGGACTGCTCCGAAGTGGTCCGTTCGGCCTCCAGGGCGGCCTGGGCAGCCTGGATCTCAGTCTTCGCAGCCTCGAGGTCTGTCCACGAGGTGGCAAGAGAGGTCTCGAGCTCTTGGAACTTTGAGCGGGTCTTCTCCAACTCGGTCTTCGAGGTCGCCAGGGCATCTTTAGTCGCCTTAGCCTCCTGAAGACAGGCCTGGTGCTCAATCCTCATATCCTTGAGTTGAGTTTTGGCCCTGACGATGCTCCGGTGAAGAGCGACAACGCCCTGCGAGAAATGAAAGATAAATTACCTTAGAGGAAAAATAGGGCAACGTGTAAGGGTAAAAGCTTTAAGAGAACAGGGCAGCTTACTGTTAGGGTCATGCCCATTGAAGACTCCATTACGCCAACCGGGCTCATTGTCTCAATGGCCCGGAGCTCCTTCTCGGTGAATTTGTATATATGGCTGACGGCGTAGTTCGCCGACTCATACACCGTCCCCCGGAAGGCCTCTGGGATCTTCTCCAGATCCTGGGGATTGACTGGGATGCATACATCGGAGGCCACCACGGCCAAAGTCCTGAGCTCCGTTCCTGCGTCCTGGGTGGCGGCTAGAGCTCGCGGAGGTGGTGGAGGCATTTGGCCTGCTCCTGTAGCAGGGAGAATCGCTCCCGCGACCTGGTCTACCGGGGTTTTCTCCTTCTCCTTTGCCGGAGACTTGGTGGAGACCCCAGCGGCGCTCTTGGACCCCCGGAGCCTTTTTAGTCTTGGCCCGGCTGAGGGGTTCCCCCCGAAGACTGCGCCTCGCAAGCTCTCCTCGGGCCGAGACATCTCTTCTGTCAAAATAAAAACATGGTTAATACAAAATAGCAACCATACAGAGACAAAGACAAATGGTTAAAGGTAAAAAGTAGGCGAATACTAAGGGAGCCCTACCCCCCGAGCTGGAAAAAGAACCTAAGACGATTACTTCCCGAACTGGCGCAATTTCTGGGTCCGGGTCTGACTCAGGGCTAGATTCTCCTACGTACTGCCTAAGCCCCGGAGCTAAGATACCCCTCCGGAGGGATGGCCATGAACGGAGGTTGGTCCCATACTCCTCGAATAGGATCGACCTAAAGGCTAGGGTGTTATCTACTACTACGGTACCCTTAGGTCGACTATCCTGGTAGTCCAACACGAGCCGATCGACGCAGTGGAGCAGGGTTGTGTCCAGTTCCGGATCGCTTCGGTGACGATGGATGAGCTGTCGGGGGTTGAATCTAGTTAGCCGGGGGTTGGCAATGGCCCTATCTAAGTTCCTAAATATGTAAAGGTTACCTTGGCCCGAGGGACCCGCGGCTGCTCCGGACTGGATCCTCTCTTCGTCTGTTATCTGGACGACCTCCAGCGCCCGCTTCCTGCTCCTCACAAGTGGAGTCTCGTCCTCCTCGTCCTCATCCACCGCGACCTCCCCCACGGTAATGGGCATCAAGGAGCGAGCTGGGGGAGGCCCCTGAGGCCTCCTTAGATTCAAAGTCTGATTTGGGAAAATCAGCTTACAAAACACCATCGTCTCGTCCGTCACGAGCACCTGGTAGTCCTTCTCACTGAGGAGCAAGCCCGCCAGTGTCTCGTATTGGGCCCCGACGGTCACAGATTTCTCTGTCCTCGCGAAGATGGCTGCAAGATTAGTCTAAGTCAGAACGAGGTACGGGAGGAGCTAAAATGACACTTAAAGTACGAGCTAAGGTCGGAGAAAACTTACGAGGACGATTGAAGTAGTGATGCTCGCAATTCCGGAACCCAGTTGACATGAAAAACTGGTCCTTAAAATCATTAGGGTGGCTAGGCAGCTCGATGACCGCCGCCGTATTGGGAAACAGGGTTAGATAGTAAAACCCGTCACCTCGCCCCCGCTGGTCCGGGCTGGCTTTGAGGCAGAAGAAATATAAAATGTCTGCAGGAGTGGGGACCTCCCACTCGTGCTTCTGGAACAAATACCTCAACCCTGCCAGCAGACGGTAGGAGTTGGGGGGGAGCTGAAACGGGGCCAACCCCACGTAGTTGAGGAAATCAGCAAAATACTGATCTAGGGGAAGGAAGGCTCCTGCCTTAAAGTGTTCACTGCTCCAGGCCGCGAACGACTCCTCGAGCTGCACACAGCTCCGCTCGCCATCTGAAGCAGGTCGAGCCACTACGGATGCTTTCCCCAGGGCGATGTTGTGGGAAAAAAAGATTTTGTTAATCTTCACCTGGTCGGTGATCTTTGAGATGATCCTCTCCGCCTCAAAGAATGCGTCAGGAGCCACCTCGACCTCTTTCTCCACTGCCGGCCCGAAGTGGGGGATCAGGGAGTCAGGCATCGCCGCCTTTCCTCTGTCCTGCTGGGAGGCCGAGCTTCTGACGTTCTTCTGGGGGAGATTCCTCTTTGGAGCCATTCGGTCGCCTAACGAAAAAAGAAAACATTTCAGAAAAAGGCGACCCAAGCATGAAGAAAAAGCAATTATTATTTGCACGAGCTGAGGTAAGCCCAGCCCGTGGAGAGTGGGACCACGTGGTTCGATGAACACGCGCCTGTGCCCCCAATAGATCCCCGATTCCTCGGGATTCATGTGTCAGGGGGGTCAGGATAGAATTTTCCTTGGGGGGAAAGTTTCAGTAGGCAAAAAATTGCAAAACCGCATGTGAGGTGTGTTCCCTAAGCTACCCGGTTTTGCACCCAAAATTATCAAAGCTCCTACCCATAAAATTTTCCCCAGAAAAAGCATCCTAAAACCCATACTCTAAAATGGTTTCCTACAGCAAAGATACCCTAGCCTAAAAAGGGCTTTCACCCTCCGTATCCACAAAACCCAGTGAAACCTTGCATGTGGCTACAGTAAAAATTTTACCTATGCTACAGTGGCATATATTCTCAAAATCCACATGGTCAGGAAACTTACCGTGTGTAGCTGGGAGGTGGATGGAGGTGTCGCCTTAGTAAAAGCTTCGTCGAGGTATTGGCTTCCAAAGCTTCGAAGAAATCCGTGCGCCTAAGCTTCTTGAACGCGGAAGATGGCAGTAACAGAGTAGAGGGTTTGTTCTTCCGAGATAAAGAGAGGAGATGAAGAGGAGTTTGAAAATTTTCAAATGAAAGGGTGGCCCATGCGTAGGGTGGCCACCCCTTTTTTATATGCGTAAAGGATCACGTGTAGAGGGCCGTTGGATGGCCCTGATGAGGGATCCGAGGCCCTCCACTCGAAATACGAAACGACGGCTGGGCATAGGCTAGGCCATTAAATGCGGTTCTCGTAAGACGTACCGTCACCACCCACGATGTTCTACGTATCAGGCGCCTGCGTAAAAAGTGGAATACGAAGAGTTCATGGGGAAGTCTAAAAGCCCCAACTGTGGTCTGATATACGACGTGATATACCACGAGCAGGAGCTTAAGGGCAGATGTACGCCCTGATTTTCCCACGGGCTGATTAGCAAGTCGAGCTGCGGCCTAACCATGATTACCTCATGATCACCCCCAGGGACCGGAGCTTCTGTTGTAATGTCGTGCCTTCTTAGCTCGAGGAATCCCCAAGAGCTCGCCTTCACTGCCCAAGGCCGGGGCAGGGATTCCGAAGGTCGAAGACCGAGCTAAGTATGAAGCTCGTGATACGAGCTTCATATGGGGGCTATGACCCTTCGTGAAGTCAACACACGCAAGGTAAACGTGCATATATCAGGCATCACGTGTCTGATATCCCCCTGACTTCTTGGACACGCAGCAGGAACGTGCGTATTCAGACACCCACGACTGGGTTGGGCCGTGCGGCCCATTACCTCCTTACCTATTGATTTGACCACACTTATGTGTCAGGTTTAGGAATTAATCATGAATGTCACAGAATTGATACGACAACTAAAGAAGGTCACGGGATGACCTTCTTACCAACTTCCAGGTGCCTTCTCCTATAAATATGGAGACCCTGGGAGTTGATAGGGATTGGAAAAATAATCTCTTGTAAGAAATACTCTGTAATCAAATACTCAGTATAGATCAATAATATTGACTAGTGGAGTAGAAGGATTTTAACCTTCGAACCACTTAAAAACCGTGTCTTGAGTCACCTCTTTCAGCCTCTAAGATCATATATCTATTTCGGTTCACCTTTAGCACTAATCCCTTTCTCTTCTTCTCTTAATTACCTGTTGGCGAAGAACCGCGTCAACAAATATTAATATTATACATGGATTTTAAATTTAAGTTTGTTGCTAGTTTTTTTTTTTTTTTTTTTTTAAAGAAGTTTGTTTCTAGTTGATTGTAGATTATATTATATTATATATTTAATATGATATTATTCTAATAAGTGAATTTTAACTTTAATTAAATTTTATTTAAGTTATAAAAAATGTATGGTTTTATAATTTTTAAATAATTGTCATTGTAAAATATCTCAAAAATATCATATTTTAAATTGTTTATTTATTTATTTTGATTTAAGTTTAAATCATGTTTACAATCTATTGTTAAATATAAGAATATTTAGTTATATATAAGAATATTCTGTTAAAGTTCATGAAAAAAAAAATCGTTAATACCAAGAATTTCCCTTATGTAGATACTTATTATATAGAAGAGATATAAAGCGTAGATATATATATTTATATACTTCCTAGATAACCTATATACATATATATAGCGTAGCAATGTTTTTTCTAATTCTATGTTTGGAGAAATGATAACTCAATTTTTTTTCGCATGATGATATAAATTATAGTTATAACATTCATCATGTCAATTTTTAGGAAATTCTGAATAATTTACGGTGTTGAAATCAGAGTTCAAATATTCATTTGCACGCATGCTTTTTTTATATGCGTGGAAAACAGTCTCTTTGAACTCTGATTTCAGCACTGTAAATTATTCAGAATTTTTCAAAAATTGGCAAAATGACTATTATATGTATCATCTAGAATGTGATACACAAAAAAAGCATTATATTTATATCATCCCTATAGATATCATAGCTAAAAGTATTGGTATTTTTTTATTAAATAAAAATTATATATTATGACTTATAGATGAAGTCTCAACAAATTGAATTTTAATATCCTTGAAAATATAGCCACACTTCGTGTAATTTTTTTTATAATGATTAAAAAATATATATTTTTAAATATTTTTTTGGAGATTGTGTAAGTGAATCATTTTTATCCTATCCGTACAACATGCTTCTTATATGGATACGTAAGAGCATTTTGACTTTAATTTTTTTTCATGATAATGTTCATTTGATAGCGAGCCTCATACAGATTTTCAAAATTATGAATAATTAAAGTGCCAAAAATAAAATTCAAACTACTTGCAGTACGTTTGCTTTTATTTAATATTAGTATTATTTTATACGCTTTCCGTTGTCTTTTTGTTTATTATATAAATTTTTTAAGATTTTTATAAATTTTGGGTAGAAAATTTATAAATCATGACCTTTTGGACAATCATTCAATTTTTTTATTAATTTAATTAACAATGTTCTTAATGAAATTAATATCACGTGTATACATGTTGATATTTTTAATTGTTAAGATATTTTGGTTTTAAATTTAAAATATCAAAACAATAAATCTTGAAGACCCTTTCAAAGTCTCTCCAAGTCATCCCCCCAGTCTAAGTGGTCCTACTCAAAGTTTCCCACCAATCCGCTGCACTACCCTCTAAATTGGATACAACAAAAGTCACCTGATACTCTTCAGGTGTTCCCATGGTGTTGAAATTTTTCTTAATCTGCTTGAACAATCTTTCAGCCATCATAGGGTCTTGCCCACCCTCAAACTCAGGCATTTGAATCCGGTGGAAGATCTGGAAATGATGACTCTGCCAAGTAGCTGGATCCATCTATTGGGTAGGAAGGCCTCTTAAAGCCTCAAGAATGGCATTCATTGGGAATGCATCTGGTTGAGGGGGAACCTCGGCCTCAGGGACTTCAGCTGCTGGCCTTCTCCTTGTTGCCCTTCATTTCAGAGCCATTATCTTAGGTCTGAGAATTAAAGCTAAATAGTTATTAAGGAGTGGATACTTTCTACATACATATGCATTTATATATAAAGTACTTTACAAAAACATAAATTTAATCTATTTGGTGACACACTCCGAGGTATTTAAACCCGGTGCTCTGATACCATTTTTCTGCCACGACCCAAGCCCTAAGCCGTGGCAGATTTGTAATATCCATAACTTGGGTGGTCAAATGTCAAACCTTGGCCCTTGTTGGAAAATAGTCTGTATAAATGATCATTTAGTTTATATTAAATAGTACAATAATTATAAGTCAAAATAATGGAATAACTCCTATAATTATATATAAAAATAGTAGTGATAAAATCATGATCATTTATCACTATACATAGAACAATAATATTCCTGCAGTTATGTAGTCACCAAATAGTTAAATTTAATAAGTCATAAACACCCAAAATAATACTTAGCATCCACCATTCCTCATTCCTAACTATTGCATTGCTAATTCAGATATACCGATCATTAGGTTCCAAATCAAATACATATAAAATGTCCAAAAGATAGGATTATGGCATAAAATAGAACTAGGCTAAACAAATTGGCTCCATCAATAATTCTCCTTATCCACATTCGCATCACTAGGCTCCTGCAATGGGAGAGATATAGGGGGTGAGCTTATAAAGCACAGTAGGAAAGCAACTAATAGGACCCAAAAAGTTTAATAAAACCTCTGCATGATTAGCTTTGAAAACAAAACATATATCATCATGTATAAACCAAAATAGAAAGAAACCACAAACAATCATAAGAGCATAGCTACAAGTGCACATCACACTGTCCACTAGATCCCTAGTTCTCATTACCCACTATAGAAAAACCGACATCCTAAACCGGGTAGCCGGACTTGATAACCACCACAAGGGGGAGGCTCAGAACACTTCCTGTATATAGATGCTAGGTCTTTACACCTACAGGTGAGTGGACACTTGATCTACCTATGATGACACAGAGACTAGGTCGTGAAACAACAACATGCACAAATCATGATCACTATGGCTCTCATCGGTATAACCAAATGGAGGTAAACATGAAAAGACAGAAAAATATTCCCTTTATATTTTAGAAAATTGGGTAGCATAACAGCTGCATTTGAATAAAACCCAAAAATCATAACCTGCATAAATAAGTGACCAAAAATATATTTGGCACTCAGTGCCCTCAGAATAGATCAGAAAACATGCGGATTAAGTTTTCAATTTTTCAAACATTTTATAAATATCAAAATTGTAATAGGTTTAATGCAATTCAATGTGAGTAAAATAAGTCCAATAGTCAAGTTGAGTCCCTTTTTCCTTAGAATTTTCAATCCAAGCCCAAAGCGACGCTCTTAAGCTTAACGATGATCCTAGAGTGATTTAGTCCAGTTTTAATATCACACTTTTCCTACATACACCAAATGAGCAAACGATTATCATCATTGTATTCCTTATTCAAAATCGTGTCCAATGACATATAATATGACCATAATTAAAATTTCAAGTTCTGGAACCTCACCCAAGCAATGCACAGCAGCGGTTGGTGGCAGCAGTGAGCGGTGTATCAGAAATGTTGGTGAAGGTAAGCGTGGCATATATCAAAATGACCACATCGATGAAAAGATCACGTTCATGCCAACCATCGGTCCAAAAAGTGCTCGGGCTGGTCGGAAAGTCGCTGGAAAGTGGCAGAGATACCCAAAATCTTGCCTGAGAAAAGCAGTGAGTTGACCGAAATGACTTAGTGGGCGACATTCCTCCCTTCACGTTGGTTCCAACGGTGCCACCCACACACCGAACAGTGGTCTGAGTTGGTCGGAAAACGTAGTCAAATTTTTGACAACGAAACTTTGACCCCTCCGTTCGTGTGCATCTTAACTCCGATGGCCCTGAGATTTTGGGGATGGGGTTGTCATCGACCACTAGTGCTCTAGCTCTGGTGCGTGGCAGCAAAGGAAACTCAAATAGTGGCTGCCTAGTACCCTGTCGTGGGCTGTTGCGGAGAGAAAAGCAAGGAAGAAGAAGAAGAAGAAGAAGAAGAATGAAAAAAATCTGACTATTAATAAAAAAATAAGTGGGTCCCACCACTTAAAAGAAAAACTTAAATAATACTATTATTATTATTATTTTTCTAAGTCTTTACAGGTATTATTTCTGTTTTTGTCAAATAAAATTGCTTCAATTGGCTTATCACATTATTGTCAAGGCAATGACACTATCCCATATTTTGATTTGTTGATTATATTTGCGCTTAGGAACAAATGAAACCTGATTAGCTTAATTCTATAAAACCAAGTTTTAAGGGTTTTTTGCTTCCTATTATTAAGTTCTTTTCTTCATAGAGACCGTTTACTTCATTTAGATTTGATTAATTGAATTTCTAAACATGATTATTATTCACCTTGTATGATAACTTCCTAAATGTGCGAATATATTATTGATTAGTGGCATTATTCATACTTGTTAGTTTTAGAAGTTGGCAGGTGTGATAAGTTATGATATACTATTGCTACTAAAATATATTACAATACATATACATATATTAAATTTTCTATGTAGCATCATATTTTGATGGGATGATAAATTTATATTTTTTCCATTCTATTTGCTCATATCTCTTCCGAAAAAAGAAGGGTTATTGAGAGAGAATATAAGCTTTTGTATCATAATTATAAGATTCAATTCAAATTGTACCAAAATTTCATGTGTATAATAATAATAATAATATCTATCGAGAATAATATTTAATTAATTCAAGAAATAATTATTTAACTTTAAATTTATATTCATATACAAAAAGATATTTTTTTTTTATAAAATCCCTTTAATTTTAAAAAAATATACAAAAACAGATATGAACATATTATTATGAATAAAAAATAATATCTTATTTAAATTAAAAACAATAATAGTAAATTAATTAACCACATATAAGCAGATAAAAAATAAGATGGTTATATCAATTTTATTATTTTTTCTATTTTTTATTCATTTTAAATAATACTAGTAATTAAATAAAATATAAATTTATTAGAACTCGCAATAGCTTCCACACCATTAGAGATTGCGAAAACATAAACATCCGATTGTTGAGGTTTTATGCCCTAATTAAAACTCAAATTCTTTGTAATCTCATTTTATTATCAATAAAATAATAGAAATCATTTTTTGACTTGGTCAATCACTTTTCTCATATGTTTTATTTTCATGATTATTTGTTTAATATAAATTTCTATTAAATCTCGAGCATATAACTAATCTTATTTATAGTGATGTAATCACAGTGGAATATAAATATGATTATATGTTCAAAATAAGTTAGTCCTAAGATTAGTTAGTGCACAGGATTTACACTGACTTGCCAATCTACGATATGATCTACTTACACATTACAGTGTTATGTTATTTCCAAAACATTAGCAAAGTAGATAAGATCAGATGTATTTGTTACATCGGACAAGACCGATATTGACAGTTGATAAGATAAGTAAATATAATGTTATTATCTATTCTAGTCATATCATATAGTTGACCATAGGTCAATTCAATCTCAATTATGAGTGGTTAGTATTCTAACTGATTGTATTATTTGAGTTCTTTGACTTTTTTGTTACCAGCTTACCCTACGGACTAGCCCATACTTACATCTTGGGAACTCAGTAGTATAATTGAGTGGGAGTGTTAGTCATAGATATGAACATCTATAGCTTCTGATGAAGAAGTGAAATGATGGTCTCCTTTTAGTTTGGTTCAAGGTGTTAAATGATAGAGATCTGATTTTAGTAATTAAATTAGTTTACTGAAATATAATTTACAAGGAACTAAGTGTTTTAAGGATAAAATACAATGAGGGGTAAAACGGTATTTTACTCCTATCTCATTGTAGACCGTCTATAGAGGATCGAGTGACAATTATGGTTGTAACAATTGATAATTAATAGCGTATCTATATTTTTTATAGAGCGTTCTATGAATTCAAGAGTGCAATTCCGAGTCTATAGTGGAGTCACGATGAATTAATAAGTTAGTAAATTTATTTGTTAGATTTATGATAACTTATTGGAGTCTGATTTCATAGGCCCATGGTCCCCATTGTACCTCGGATAAAATCATCTAGATAGTCTCAATTAATTGATTTAATTATCAATTAGAATTAGCAAAGTTGATCAGGTCAATTTTGGATAGTTTCACAGAGTTATGTAATTTAGAGAAGAAAAGAAAAATTATGGCAGATTTATTAATTAAGATAAATTGGTATCTAAATTAATAAATAAGTTTAAATCAAGGTTCAAATTATAAATAATTAATTTGATAAAGGATTTAGAAAATTATTTAATTAATTAAATCAATAGAAAATAATACAAGCATTGTTTTTAAGTCCAATGAGCTTTTAATCAAATGAGAAATTTCGCGGGCCTAAACCCCATGATAATTTCCACCTAGGGCTTTAAAATGGCTATTATTTTATTGATTTTTTAAATTAAATTAAATGACCTAATTGAGTCTATAAAAGAAGTGCTTAGAGAGAAGTCAAAAGATAAGTCACAAGTCAGATTTTCTGATAGTTTTAGATTCTCTCTAAACACGAGTCATTTTCTAAGCCTCTTTGATTATTTTCTCTTCTTCTCTCTATATCTATCTCATGTGTGGAGAATTTCACACACTAGTCTAGGTGATTCTAAGGATACATTGGAAGACTGTGAATACTCTGCGATAGAGAGGATATAAGAGTTAGAGAAACTGAAGGAATGACTTTCATTCCGTTGCGTATACTGTAAGTATTCTTGTCTTTGTTTCTCTTTGAATTCAATTTTAGAAACATGTTCTAGGTTATCTCATATTAATTTGTTTAATATTAGATCTACATGAAAATAAATAAAGATCTTGTATAAGTTTTCCTAACACCGATAACATCACCCACACAACAATCTCAATATCACCCACATTCTCATACTTACTAATTTGTTAAAACTTTGATATCTCTTTTTTCCCAACCACCTCTAACAATCTCAATATCACCCACACAACATAAATATCTGATAACATCTAAAACATGATAGAAAAATAAGATGATGATAGAATATCAAGATCAATAATTTAAAATAAAAACTTTAAAGATTAACAAACATTAATAGTTGAATAAATACTCAAACTTCAAAGATTAACAAACATTGATAATTGAATAAATACCAAAGAAGAATGTGTTATCATTAACACGTAAATCAATAAAATTTGGAGATAGGAATTGGAATTCATTGAAAATTGAAATTGAAAGAATTTAGAGAGAAGAAGAGAAAAAAAAAATTAGAGTAGAGGAAAATATGAGATTAATAGAAAATGTTTAGAATATATATATATATATAGATTCACAAAGAGATATTTATCTATATTTAAATAATAATATCTTATAAATATTTCATTTAAATTTAAAAAAATTAAATTTATTATTATTATAATCTATAAAATGAATAAAAAAAATTAGATTATATGAGAAACTAAATAAATTGGTTTAAAGAGTTTTTAGAGTTCCACATCATATCCTTATTACTCTCATTTATATAGAAATATAGATAGATTATATCTAAAACTTTATCAATAATAGATAACTTGTCATTAAAAAATAATTTTTGTTGTAAATAAAAGTAATTTTTAATAACAAAAAAAATATATTATGACCAAAAGATCGTAATTAAATTATATATATTTTACTGATTATTATTATTATTATTTTAAAGAGGTTGTGGTTTATCCACCGTTCTCATGACATATTAATATAATTTTCTATCCTATTATTTGAATTTAATCTATATATTTTCTTTATTCAATTTATACTATATAAATATAAAGCCAAGACTACTTACACCTAATTTTTTTCTCCCTTTCATCTTTTTTAACTATTTAATTATTACCAAAGATGCTAAGAGGCATGAAAATTACTCATTATGCTCCAACTATTTCGCACTTGCTCTTTGCGGATGATGTGATATTGGTACGATCAGGTTCTAAGAAAGTGCCTAAGGCCTTTGTGGAATGCCTTGAACAATTCTACCAATGGTGTAACGCCCTGGATAACCAAGACTGTTACACTGTGTGTTTAAAGTAGTGCAAGACTTGCTAATCAAGTCATTTAAACAAAATGTGAATTCAATGTCATCAACGGATTAGGAATAAAAGATTTTGGTCACAAATGGGCTATTTTCATTCAAAATGACAGTTTAATACATGGAAACTCAAAACAGGGTTTAGACGACTTAATTACAGCAAATTCCAAGAGTTACAAATAGTTTAGGCCACTCTAATGGCAAAATATACATTTTAGGTTTCCGTCCCTGTACAATTCCTCGACCGTGGCAGCCGAGCAGCTGACAATGTACACCTCGCCCCCAGAGCTCTCCAACTCATGGTTGACTCAGCCTAACCTTGCCTTTACCTGCACCATGTAGCACCCGTGAACCGAGGCCCAGCAAGAAAGCATGATATCATAGCAAGATCAACATCATTAATCAAATATTCCACAATGCACAACTAGGAATTCAACAATTCAAAGCATTTATCCAATCAGTGATAACACTCAGCAGATAAACAGTTTATCACATCCAGACAGTCAACCAATCATATCCATAACACAATATTCACGTTCATAATCAACAGTTTATCACATCCATCAAATAATATTCAGGGTCGGCGCCCTTAAGTCGCACCCTCTATTTAATACACTGTCTTCAGTTCACTTGGCCCGCCCCCAGTGTAATACTCACTGACTCCGGCCAGCTTAAACCAAGCTCAATGATAAATAAGCTGCCTCAGCTACTAGTGGCCGAGCCGCGCCCTGTGCGCAAATATTGATTCCGACACCCTTAGGTCGGTTATCGCATGTCCCATGGCATAATAATACCATCTCATGACATGATATACAAATATAGGGAGCTCTTAGTCCCATCGTGTCCACATGGTTAATCACATTCACAACAATGCATACAAACATAGGGAACACCTAGTCCCAACCTAACCACATAATTAGGTGCAGCTTTCTTACCTTTCGATTTGCTAGCTTTGATCACTTGACTCCTTGAGCACGATCCCTCTCGAGCCCTAGCGCTCACCTAAACACAATCATAGGTCAAAGTCATCACCAAACCTCAAGTTCAAAACCTAGCCTCGGGACCAATCCCGAGCCCCCCGGGAAGTCCTAGTTCCACCAAACAAGGTGGTGGAACCAAACCCCAAACCCTTGGTCAAAAACCCTTGCAAATAACCTTAAAATCCCTTTCTGGAAACAGGACAGTGCTACAGCGCTCTTAGGAGGGCGCTACAGCGCTACAAGTAGAACCAAATTCCCCCAGAAAGCTTGGCCTAGCGCTACAACGCCCAAAGGCTAGCGCTGTAGCGCTAGTCACAGACAGGCAATACCCCAGTTTTCCCTCCTGCGATTTCCTCGAGTCAAACTCAACCAAAACCTCTCCAAACCTTCACCAAACTCAAAAACAACCTTATTAACACACTCCACTCATGCCAAGCACCCCAAATACCCAGAACTCAAGCACATGCACCCCTAATCTCAAAATTCACCATAGCCACTTCTAGATATCAAAACTCAGCAGAAACCAGTCAAAACATCAAAGTTAAAAGCTTAGAATTTCTTACCTTTAGTGGGAATTCGGTTTCAAGACAACCTCTACACCTCCTTAGCTTGCTCTCCCTCAACCCTTGGCTTGAATTCCCTAAAGTTCCCATCAGATTCAACTTAAACACCATAGTTCAAGAACCAAAACCAGAAACTGAAGAACTCTAAAGTCTTACCTCAAGTGATGGTGTGTTCTTGCTAAACCCCTGCCAGTTCTTCACACCTAGCTTAGGATCCTTGATGCTCAACCTAACCCAGTTCTCCTCTGAGCTTTGCTCCAAGAAAATCCAAGAAAAGTGGTGAGAGAACCACAAACCGACCCTAGAGAATACAACTCTGTTTTTCCTTCTTTTCTTTCTTCAGAATTCTGTACTATTCTACAACTTCCACTAACATAAAGCCTTAGTAACACTTAACTCCTGTAAGCCAAATGACTATTATGCCCTCCCTTTTAATTCTAACCCTTTAATCCACTTAGGGGCATTTTAGTCATTTCTCCCCAATTCCCGCTAACTCCTCGAGTGTCTCTAATATTTACCACTTACTACCCAATACCTAATTAATCACCAATAATATTCCTCGATGTCAAAATAGACTCCAATATACTCACTAAATTCCCATTTATACCCCCAGGCTCACCCCGAGCCGGGTATAAATCCCCGCCATGACTTTTTCGCTAATCTGCTCACTAGGATCGTCTCGAGTCATAGATCAAAGATATATCCACATAATAATGTGGTCTCAACATTAGCCTACCAATATACACACAAGTATGCAATTATGCTCTCAATGAGCCAAATTACCAAAATACCCTCCCAACAGAGTATATAACCCCATGCATGCCTTTATCATCATATAATAATATGACCCACATAATCATGCATATAATCATATAATGGCACAATAAATCAATTATGGCCCTCTCGACCTCCTAATCAAGGTCCTAAACCTTATTAGGAAATTTGGGTCGTCACAAATGGTCGGGGCAAAAGATTAACGACATAAGTCTGCAATTTACTTTTCCAAATGTGTTCCCTCTAATATGAAGATAGAGATTACCGACATGCTTCAAATGCTTAGAGTGAAGAAAGAGTCAACCCACTTAGGTCTACCTATACTGATCTCAAGGGCTAAAACCCAGGATATGGAATTTATTCTGAACAAAGTCAATGGAAGGGTCCAAGGGTGGAAAGCAAAACTATTGTCCAAAGCAGCTAGATCAACACTTGTCAGAGTGGTCGACTCTTCTCTAGTATCATATGTCGCTGTGTCAGGATGCATGCCCCAAACTATTGTTATATTATTTCATATAATATAATATTAGATTAAATAATGTGACAAAATATGATTTGTCACACAAATGTGCTTTGTCACACCTTGTAACATATTATTGAGAGTCACAAAATTGGACTAATGTGTGTGCCCAAATGTGACATATGTTGGAGTTACAAAATCAGTTACAAATTTGTAACTCCCAAATATTACCCAATAATGTGTATATTATATGTTACACATTTGAGATTGGATTTCATACAGTCATGATGATATATGACTGTTGGAGACATATTTTTAACTCCCAATAGGTGTTTGGAGGTTACAAAATCATGTGGGAAAGGATTTGGGACGTTTTGGAACGTTTTGGAAAAATGACTTTTTTGTGCTGAAAATGGCCTGTGGCCGCGGCCACTGACTTTTAGTGGTCGCGGCCTGGGGGACAGAAGCTAGTGGCCGCGGCCAGTGAGGCTGACAGCCTATGTGAATTTTCAGTTTTTTCCAAATTGAACGGTTCTAACATCCCAAATAACTCCCAAATCTCCATTTTAATTCCATAAACATCCAATTAAACATTGATAACAGCCATGGGGGTTGGTGGAATTTGAAATTCAAAGGGGTATCTCAAACTCTATAAATAGGAGCCTAATGCTCACTTGTATGACACACTATTTTTCATCCACAAAGCACTTGGCTGAAAAATACACCAAAAGGCTTGATAATTCCAGAGAGCTATTTCCTTGAGAGATCCCTTAATGCTTAGAGAATAGGGGGAAATAAGATTTTGGACAAAGGTCTTGAACCTTGTTCAAATTGGTGATCCCCACTACTCTACACTTTGGTTGAGTGTAAGAGTTTGTTTGTGTTTTCATTCTTTTGTTCTTCTTATTTACTTGTATTATTATAGTATTGAGTTTGTAATATTCTTCTTCTACATCTTTCTATTTACTTGTATTTTGAGCAATTGAGTTGTAATATTTATTTAATCAATATTATCTTGTCCATTGTATTTTTGCATAGAGTTGTATTTGGTTTTTCCATATTTCCATTGAAGTATTAATATATATTCTCTAACAATCAAAAGCTTATGTTCCTTTTCAATGGACGGAGAAGCCATAGAGATCTTGTGAGGATTCAACCTTGAAAAGATGGTAAGATAAGGTAATGTTCTTCTTTGATTTTCCTAGAAGATCTAATAGTTTTCATATAGTGATAGAAATGAGAAGAAGAAAAGTTTATAAATGAGATTCATTGTTTTCTAATCTCCATTGTTTTTTAGTGGTTAGATTAGAAGATAATATAATATCTTGAGTTTTTGTTATATGTGATCAACATGTAAATAATCTAGTAGATTATTGGGTAGTATGCTAGCATGTCATAGAACTTATTTTGTGTTAATAGGAAATTATTAGAATGACAACTATGAGTTTTATATGACATGTATAAATATATTGATTTTGTGAATCAATAGAAATGTGAAATCATATGTGTATATTTGTAATTCATGTTTTCATATTAATAAAGAGCCATATTAGTATGATATTAGTCATGTATGTTGACAACTATGTGAAATTATAATCATGTAAACATTTGTGAGATGTTAATATGTTTATCCTATATTATTGCAATGTGATGAGTTACCATTTATTTGGTAAATAAAAGAATAATTTGAGAAATTAAAATTCTCAATTAAAGTGTTGAGCATCTCAATTATGAGATAAGAAAAGATGAACCTAAGGGGGTTACATCTTTTGATAAGTGTCTTGCCATTGCAAGAAAAATGAATCAAAGTGGATTCAAAAATTGTGGGATGACATATTGACTCAATAGACTTATAGTCGAGAGTGTGGTCAAATAAAATATATTTGAGAATTATTTAGTGACAATAATTCTTAAATATTCAATGAGGAGACATTTTCAAAATTGGAGAAGCAATTTTGAATCTTTACATCAATGGTGAATAAAAGATAACTTTATTCATGTTGGTTAGATGGTGATATGTTTAAATTAATCTCGATGAGGAGATAATTTTAAACAAAACATAAGAAATCAAAGTGTTTAAATAAATCAATGAGGGTTTATTTTCTTTGATTTAAAGTGTTTAAAAAATTGACATTTTCATTTTGATTTTGATGAGAAAATCAATGGATGTCAAATTGATGTTTTCAAAAGAATCTCAAAGAGACTCTTAGAAAATACACAAAAGTTGTTTAAGTGATTTTGAGATTATTTAGACAACTAAAAGTAAAAGTTGCTTTGAAAGAAATGTGTCTTGCTTTAGCAAGTAAATGAATCAAGATAAACATTGAGGTTTTTATCTTGATCTATTGAGTGTTTATCATGAAGCTTAAGGACTCACAATAAACTTTGAGAATCATAGGTCTAGATTTATCTTGGAGGAAAATGACTTATTAGAAATGAAGAGATTTATATTTTAAAGTGACATTTTATTGTCACTATATGAGAAATGTGGGGGTGATGCTCCAAAGTTAATCAATTTATTTTGTTGTTAATTAATTGATTAATTTGGTCATCCTATCAAATAGGTAATTTGGAATTCCATATTTTAAATCACATTGGCTATATGTGTATAGAATGGATAAATCTAGACATGCTTGGTGTCTAAAGTTACTGTTTGTAATATTTTGATTCAAGAAGGAATCAATTTAAAGGAAAATTTAGAAACAAAGAGATTTCTAGAATTAATATTCAAATGTTTATCTTGGATATTAAACTATAAAATAGTGGGGGTGTTGACTATGGTCAAAATCACTATTTTAAAGGGGTAACTATTTTAATCAAACTATGGCTAGCAACAAAGTTTGAATAAAATAATGAGTGTCTAAGTATGCATACATGAGAAAAGAAATGATTCAAATGGAATCATTTCTACATCTCAAGGGGTGGGACTTAGACTCCCTAAAGAGATTCACGGTTGATGGTAACCTATCTTAATACTAGTAACCAAACTAGTATTAGGTTCAATAGGTAATAACAAGTCAATCAAGTGAATAGATAGTAGTACTCAAATTTTGTCCCATCTGAGATATGAGTACTAGTGTGTTACCAAAATGAGGGTTAAAACCGAAAGGTTTTTTTAATAGAGTTCAGTCTTGAAAAGACAAGTATTTTAAGGTAACAAAATACTGTAAGAGTTCTACCTATATAGACCTAGGGGTGGTGCCGCCCCTCATGAGAATTGGGAGTCATTCTCAAGAAAAGTCTATGAATGGAATGTGCACATGGCCATTAACGGTACAAAAGCGAGACATTGAGGTCTCAAGTGAACATAGCAAAGGTGTGTGTGTTATCACCGGTTTGTTATCAATGGATAGTGGTTCAATGCTTCGGCAACCAAAATTTTAACAAACTTTGTAATAATTACACTAAGGTAAAATTCAAGTCGAAAGACATTTTACTTTATGCACCAATGCAAAGGTTTCTATAGAGAGTGATTATTTAATCAAGTGGGGGAATATTATATTTTAATATAATGTTTGATTGATTAAATAAGTGTTACAAAAAGTGATTATTTAATCTAGTGGGGGAATGTTATATTATTTCATATAATATAATATTAGATTAAATAATGTGACAAAATATGATTTGTCACACAAATGTGATTTGTCACACCTTGTAACATATTATTGAGAGTCACAAAATTGGACTAATGTGTGTGCCCAAATGTGACATATTTTGGAGTTACAAAATCAGTTACAAATTTGTAACTCCCAAATATTACCCAATAATGTGTATATTATATGTTACACATTTGAGATTGGATTTCATAAAGTCATGATGATATATGACTGTTGGAGACATGTTTTTAACTCCCAATAGGTGTTTGGAGGTTACAAAATCATGTGGGAAAGGATTTGGGACATTTTGGAACGTTTTGGAAAAATGACTTTTTTGTGCTGAAAATGGCCTGTGGCCACGGCCGCTGACTTTTAGTGGCCGCGGCTTGGGGGACAGAAGCTAGTGGTCGCGGCCACTGAAAAGTCGTGGCCGCGGCTAGTGAGGCTGACAGCCTATGTGAATTTTCAGTTTTTTCCAAATTGAACGGTTCTAACATCCCAAATAACTCCCAAATCTCCATTTTAATTCCATAAACATCCAATTAAACATTGGTAACAGCCATGGGGGTTGGTGGAATTTGAAATTCAAAGGGGTATCTCAAACTCTATAAATAGGAGCCTAATGCTCACTTGTATGACACACCATTTTTCATCCACAAAGCACTTGGCTGAAAAATACACCAAAAGGCTTGATAATTCCAGAGAGCTATTTCCTTGAGAGATCCCTTAGTGCTTAGAGAATAGGGGGAAATAAGCTTTTGGACAAAGGTCTTGAACCTTGTTCAAGTTGGTGATCCCCACTACTCTACACTTTGGTTGAGTGTGAGAGTTTGTTTGTGTTTTCATTCTTTTGTTCTTCTTATTTACTTGTATTATTATAGTATTGAGTTTGTAATATTCTTCTTCTACATCTTTCTATTTACTTGTATTTTGAGCAATTGAGTTGTAATATTTATTTAATCAATATTATCTTGTCCATTGTATTTTTGCATAGAGTTGTATTTGGTTTTTCCATATTTCCATTGAAGTATTAATATATATTCTCTAATAACTACTATGGATAAGATCGATCAATTTCTAAGATCATTTTGGTGGGGTGATTCAGAATCTAAGAAGTCCGTCCATACAATATTCTGGGACAGATTGTGTAAGCCTAAGTTTTTTGGTGGGTTGGGTTTTCGTACTACTAAGGCTATCCATAATGATTTTTTCGCTAAGAGAGCCTAGGAAATTTTAACGGGTAAGAAAAGGTTATGGCATGATGCCGTTCGTGCAAAGTATATTTACAATGGGGATATCCTATCCTACGTTTGCAAGCCTAGCAATTCACCAACATGGAAGTCTATTGTTAGATCGATAAGTTTACTACAGCAAGGATTGTGTAAAAGGATTGGTAATGGGCATTCTACATCTATTTGGTTTGACAAGTGGCTACCCAATCAACCTCATATGCTTGCTTCGCTTTTAGATGGCACCCGTGGAGTCAGTTGGGTTAGCTATTTTATTGAGAACAATGGCTGGTGCTTACCTAAATTGCTCCAATGGTTCACACCTGATGATGTTAATAGAATTGTAAACATTCCTTTACCGGACGACCCTACTGAAGATGGTTGGATGTGGTTTCTGAATTCATCAGGAAGATTCTCTATTTGTTCGACACTCTCACTAAAATTTAGAGATGAAGACACAGATTCGATTTGGAAAACCATTTGGAAGAGCAACATTCACGAAAGACTCAAGTTGCTTTGGTGGCAGATTCTCACAGACTCTCTTAGCACAAAATTGACCTTAAGTTGACCGATTGGAGTGGATGATCTTAGTTGCGGATTATGTAACTCCCAAGTGGAATCCTCTTTCCATTTATTTTGGGAATGTCAATTATCTTCTAGGTTGTGGTTCCTGAATTTGAATGGGTTACGATCTGAACTAGTAGCTGCAAAAATTGAAGAGAATGGTTTAACTACTTTATGCAGCAGAGTAATAGGCCTAGCCAACTAGACTTTGATGAATTCTTCCTACAAGCATCCTCTTTGGTTGAGATACTATGGAGGGAGAGGAATGATATCTTGCATGGAGCTGTACCAAAAAATCTAGCTTCTTTATGTGATGTTTATGCTTATAGACTAAGAGATTGGCGCCTAGGGTTGGAACCTCTAGAAAACAGGACAAGTGAATAGATACCACCTCCCGTTGAGTGGCTTTATTTCTCTATAGATGCAACAACCTCAAATTTTGGCTCTATGGTTGTAGCAGTTTGTAGGAACTCAAATAGTAGTGTAGTTTCTCTACACGTTAGGAAACTGAGTATCACAGATCCGTTGATTACAGAAGCAAGTGCGTTGCTTCTTGCTTCATCTGTAGCCAAACTCAAAGGATATCAAGCTGTATTATTTCAAAGTGACAATGCCTTAGTGGTTGCTGGTTTGGCAAAAAGGAACACTATGGATAACATCCGATTGGGGAGTCTTAAGAAGAAATTTATCGTTTGCTGTAGTGCTTTCAAGCATTGGGAGATTGTCAAACTCAGCCTCGAGTGTCACTACATGGCCCATAAAGTCGCACAATATGCACGTTATCATAAGCTGGAGGGAGAGATAGATTGTAAGTTGTGGTGTAATGAAGTCCTAAACGATTACAAGGCATGGTATCCACCATAATGGAAGCTTTGGTGTGGTAAAGGAGTTTCACCATTGGGTCTTTGTTTTGTGTTGTCGGTTGATTAGTTGTTGGGATGCTAGTTTTCTGTCTAGCATGTTCGAGTCTTTTTCATTGTTTTTTGAAGTGTAACTTTCTTGTTCTTATGGTTGTTTTAAGAGTAACTTGTTGTAACGCCCCAACTCTAGGAACCGTTACGGTGTGCCTTGTAAACAGTGCTAAACTCGCTAATCGAGTTATTTGGCCAAAATCGTGTAACTAAGTATGATTAGCGGTTTAGGGATTAAAAATTTTGGTTAAGATGTAACGTTTCATTAGAACGTTTAATATATATGTTGGGATCCCAAAATTATAATTTCAGAGTCTGCTACAAGAAAATATTTACAACAGGCCGTTCTATGCGGCAAAATAGGGTTTAACCCTAGGTCCCCTTCAAACCTCGGCCGTGGTGGACGAGCAGCTGCATATGTACACGTTATCACCTAAGCTCTCCAGCTCAAGGATGGTCCAACTTTCTTTTGCCTTTACCTGCACCACATAGCACCTTTGAGCCGAAGCCCAGTAAGAAAACACAATATAACATGATATAATATCAACATTGGTCGTATTAATTATTCAGGACTAACAGTCCAAACAAATAGGTGACTATCATAGAAGTCACAAATATGGGGACAGGACCCTTTAGCCATGTGACAATAGGATCACCAGTGCTTAACAAATAAGTGGGCATCTCACTAGCTTTAACATGATAGGTGCATGGTGATTAGTCACCAACATAACCTTCCTCCTGACTCTAGAGTCATAACTATGGAACAGCGTTCCCTAGCCATGTGACAAACAGTCACCGGGGCCATATGCTCTGGCTCTGAATAACTGGTCTTAGACCAGACAAGCGCTTATAAGTTCATCAAATTTAGGGTCGGTCCAGCGTTAATACCCCATATGAGTCATTCACGCTGATATCGATTAGATCTAATCTTCATTTGGCTCGGCGTTCATAACGCTATGCCATTTCTGACTCTTAGGTCAGTAAAACACGACCAGTGTTCAACTCATTGTGAACTTGACTAATAAATCACAGCTTCACAGATGGATCTAACACCATTGCCGAATCTGACTAATAAGTCAGTGCCATACACAAGTAAGCCATGCCACCAAACATATATCACATGTCCAATATCCATATACAAGGTATTCAGCATGCTTACTTAACAAGTACTAGTACAATTAGGACCATGCACGAACACAGAGGCTCAAGCTCCGAACGATATCATACTCAGTATATAAAGCATGTCTTAATCACATGTTTCTCTTGCATCATATGCATTATATTTAACAATCCAACATGTATCGATAATAGCCATGCACGTCATATTTAATAATCAACCAACATGCATCAAGAATAGCCATGCATGTCACATATACACAGGGTGCATTTTTCTTACCTCAGATTCGAGCTAGAATGATAAAAAGAACGACCCTTGAGAACAATCAACTTTTAGTCCTTTAGCGGTCACCTAGTCATAACCAAATATGGAATCCCATCAATAAAATAAATCATAAAAAGGTTTATAATCTAAAACCACACTCCCGGGATCCATCCCGCACTCTCGGGAATCTTAATATACTCAAACGGGGCAAAGGAACCAAACCCCGATCCTTAAAAGTCATTCCGAGCCCTAAAATAGGCTTGATGAAAAATGGACCAGCGCTGTAGCCCTATTAAATGGCGCTGCTGCGCTATTTCCAAGTCAGAGAGCCCTGCTCTCTGCCCTGCCTAGCACTGCTGCGCCCTGAATGGCGCTGCTGCGCCAATTACAGACCAGAAACTTTCTGGTTCTTCTTCCTTGCGATTTCTCCTGAAACCAACCCTCCAAACCAATCCCAAACATCACCCAAACATCCAATTCAACCCCTAAACTTCATCTACATCACACCCTCATCAAAACCCAATCAACTTTACACAAAAACATCCCTTAATTCCCAACCATCCACATCAAAACTATAAGCTGAAAACTACCAAGAAAAACAGAGTATTGCTTATATTCAAGGATGAAATCTTACCTCAAGCTGGTTTTGGATTCTCTTCAATGGATGAATTAAGATCATAGACTCCAAACTTTGATCTCCTAGCTTGTTTCTTCAAGTTAGCTTCAAAAATTCCAAAGGAAGAAAGAGGAGAAATGGTGTACGGGTGAGGGAGAAAGATAAGGATGATGAGGCTCTATTTTTGTTCTGTTCTTCTACAACCTTGAGTTTATATAAATCTTAGGGATGAAAAGACTATTTTGCCCCTATGTCAAATAAAGGCTTCTAAAGACTCCCAAGGGTAAAATCGTCATTTCCCGCCTATCTCGTTAATTATAATTAACACCCTCCAACTCCCGCTATTCTCAATAACCTCAAACACCAATAATCCATATCCCATTACCCTTTAATTCCCCAGTAATGCTCTAATCATTAAATTCACCCCGAGACTCACCCCGAGCCCCGGACTTAAACCCGTTATGACTAGACCGAGCACTTGCATTCCATGATTGTCTCATGCCGACTAGCTCGAACCAAACCACCTTGTAATGTGGCTATATTAATTAATCACAAACATGCACCCAAAATACACAATTACGCCCACAGCAGTCAAATTACCAAAATGCCCTTATAATTAAAAATGAACCCATATGCATGCATTTACCATCATATAATAATATAATTCACATAAACATGCATATAATCATTAAATAGCATAATAAATCAATTATGGCCCTCCCGGCCTCCTAATCAAGGTCCTAAACCTTATTAGGAAAATTCGGGGCATTACACTTGTTGTCTTGGTTAGTTTGTGTTGCTAATTCTTGCTATTATTTGTTGTTTATCTCAGTTGTCTAGTTTGTTTTTCACCTGAATTCGTGGGCTTCTGGTTTGGCAGTGCCCCTACTATATGCTTGTTGGTATTTTATCAATCAATTTTGTGTGGCCTTGCTTTTAGCAAGACTCACTTAAAAAAATATATTTTGATGATTTGACTCACTGAATTTGAATGGGTTACGGTCTGAACTAGTAGCTGCAAAAATTGAAGGGAATGGTTTAACTACTTTATGCAGCAGAGTAATAGGCCAAGCCAACTACACTTTGATGAATTCCTCCTACAAGCATCCTCTTTGGTTGAGATACTATGGAGGGAGAGGAATGATATCTTGCATGTAGTTGTACCAAAAAATCTAGCTTCTTTATGTGATGTTTATGCTTAGAGGCTAAGAGATTGGCGCCTAAGATTGGAACCTCTTAAAAACAGGACAAGTGAATGGATACCGCCTCCCCCTAAGTGGCTTTGTTTCTCTATAGATGCAACAACCTCGAATTTTGGCTCCATGGTTGTAGTAGTTTGTAGGAACTCAAATAGTAGTGTAGTTTCTCTACACGTTAGGAAACTGAGTATCACAAATCTGTTGATTACAGAAGCAAGTGCGTTGCTTCTTGCTGCATCTGTAGCCAAACTCAAAGGATATCAAGCTGTATTATTTCAAAGTGACAATGCCTTAGTGGTTGCTGGTTTGGCAAAAAGGAACATTGTGGATAACATCCGATTGGGGAGTCTTAAGAAGAAATTTCTCGTTTGCTGCAGTGCCTTCAAGCATTGGGAGATTTTCAAACTCAGCCACGAGTGTCACTACATGGCTCATAATGTCGCACAATATGCACGTTATCATAAGCTGGAGGGAGAGATAGATTGTAAGTTGTGGTGTAATGAAGTCCTAAACGATTACAAGGCATGATATCCACCATAACGGAAGCTTTAGTGCGGTAAAGGAGTTTCACCATTCGGACTTTGTTTTGTGTTGTCGGCTGATTAGTTGTTGGGCTACTAGTTAATAGTCTAGCATGTTCGAGTCTTTTTTATTGTTTTTTGAAGTGTAACTTGTTTGTTCTTATGGTTGTTTTAAGAGTAATTTGTTGTCTTGGTTAGTTTGTGTTGCTAATCCTTGCTACTATTTGTTGTTTATCTCAGTTGTCTGGTTTGTATTTTACCTGTATTCGTGTGTATTCGTGGGCTTCTGGTTTGGCAGTGCCCCTACTATATGCTTGTTGGTTTTTTATCAATCAATTTTGTGTGCCTTGCTTTTAGCAGGACTCACTTAAAAACAAAATATTTTGATGATTTGACTTATATAATCTTCATCAAATATTAAAAAAAAATCAATTATATAGCACTTCCAAAATATATAATATATAATATATATTAATTAATTTATTATTTTTCTAATAAAGAAATATTTTTGTAATATTATAAATTCACAAATACAAAAAAAAATTAATATTGTAATTTGAAAAATGATTTCTAATTGTAATAAGATAATTATTTAGTTTTAAATTATTTATATTTGTTCTAATTAGATAAAAAAAATTATAATTGGCTTTTAAGAAAATTATGATCTTTTTATTAATTGAGAGTTAAAAAAATTTTTTTACAAGAAATATTTATAGAGGCAGATTTTTTTTATTATTATTATTAATAGGTGTAAATTAATTTGTTCTAATTTGTTTAGAAGAGTTATGAAAATAAAAATTTAAATTTATAAAGGGTTATTTATAGAGGGTTTATACTTTTTTGAATCTTACGTTTTGTTCCTTTATTTGTTTAGATTTTGTGTTTTGACAAAAAAAATTTTGATCCTGTGTTTTGTAAAATAGTTAAAATAGATATTTAAATTTGATTTTGATTCAATTTTTTTGAACTAAAATCACTAATAATTCATCAAACTAACAATTTAAAATAAAATCAGAATTATTTTACCTAACAACTGTATTGTTATGTTCAATTTTTTTTTATTAAAATTAAATTTAGGGTTCTATTTAATATATTTTATAAAATAAAAGATAAAAAAAATATTTTATCAAAATACAAAATCTAAATAAATAATGAGATAAAATATAAAATCTAAAAAAATATAAGAAAATGGAGAGAAGAGTAAAAAGTAAAATGTATATAGAAAAGCCGTAATGTAATATTTATCACGACCCGCTTTCGTGAATAATCTCAATTGATTAACTTGTTTCATAACACATAATCTAATTATATATGAGTAGATCTGTATTTACTACCTAACCTATATAATATATTATAATTCTGATTTCTGCTCACAATTATTATTAATTTTTTATAAGATTGTAGTTTATCCATTGTTCTCATGACATATTAATGCAATTTTTTATCCAATTATTATTTTTATTGCATAAAATAATTATAGCATATCAGACAAAAAACTCATAACAACATATACCTTTTGTAAATTTTATATGGGAAAATTAATGATGAAAATTTTGGAAGGATATTCTTAAACAACCAAACCATATAGATATATTATATTATGGATATCGTTTTCCAATATTAAAAGAGGTATAGATCATTGAAATCATTCTAGATACTTTCAGCTTCAATTAATATCAAAAGAGGTATAAGTATATGTATAATTAATTTAAATTTAAAATGTGATGGATACTCTTACCTACTTACAATATTAATATGACTAAATTTAATCCCAAATTGCAGAATTTTTATCTATAACTTTTTGGTAGTCCCTAATTAGAATTATATTCGTAATTGGTAAGTTTGACTCAATTATTATATGTTTTAATCTTTGGCACCTACATTTATTTCTTAATTATTTATTTTAATTTTCTTATTGAAAAATATCAAATGATTACGTACTACTCACGAAAATATTTGATAATATAATTGTGTCAATGACTTTAGCTTCTTTTTTTTTTAATGAAAATATTATAGATTAAATGATTGAAATTTTTCTCAATAGATTGTCTTCTTAGTAATATTAGATTTTTGTTATTTAGCTTTCTTAGTGTGTGTTTGACTCATGTATTGGGCAATGATAATATTGCTGCTCATAGATTAGCTAAATATGTAATACAAATATAAAATGAGATTACTTAGTTAGAAGAAATTTCACTATATATTAAGAACTGTGTACTTAAAGATCCAAATCAATAAATATTGATTCATTTATAAAAAAAAAAATCAGATTAAGTTTGATGATATCGACTCCCTCAATATTTCTCTCTCTCTTTCACTTTACTTCGTCTCTCTTCATCTTCCGTATTATTATTTAATTAAGATGTTACAAAATTTAAAAATATCAATGTAATTTGTAAATGTTATTCTATTTTTCTTTACTACTTTCAATATAACGAATACAAATTATATGTATTGACAAAATATAAGTTAAATGCAGTTATTCAACATTTTTTTTGACAAATGAACAAATACTCATTAATATGAATCTTTAAGTACACAAGTTATTATACGATGAAATTTCTTCTAACAAAGTAAACCTCATTTTCTATCCGTAGTGCATATTTGACTAATCTATAAGCAGCAATATTACTGTAATAACTAATGTTATTATATTCTCCATAAATATGACTATAGGTTATTTTTTATTATAGTTTAATTTGAGTGGTGAAAATTAAAAAGATTGCTTTAAATTTAAATTATTTATTTTAAGGTATGTTCTTAGAAGTAATTATAATTTAGATAATTATAATTATTATAGCTAGTAAATTATGAGATTTTAGTATATGATTAAATTAATGTATAGTTTTAAGTTTTTGATTAAATTATGCACACATGTTATTTGGTGGTCTAAGAGGTATACATGTGGCACAAAAATAAGTCATAAGTTATTTGAATTTAGATATATTGGCCAAAATCCCCTACAAAATTTATAGGTGGATTTTTCATGAATTAATTAATTAAGTAATAGATTAAATTGAAGAACTAAGTTGAAGACCAACCTAGTCATAGACTTGGGAAGCTTATTTATGATGATTTTGACTCATTTTGAACATAAGAAACTAGGTGTCACTCTAAGCTTGCAAAAAGGAAACTAAGTGACTAATTTGGTGATGGTTGAAACCATTTAAAAGTTTTTGAATTTGAATGACTTAGATGTATGCATGGGAGATTAAGGAGGAGACAAATGGGGACTGTTGACCCTCGAATTGGTCAACGACACGGAGTCAGTTAAACGATATAAAATGAGATGAAAACAAGAAGAAATCAAGACGAAAAGGTAAACGACATAGACGATTTATAGTGGTTTGGCCCCAATAAGATGGTAATGACCTATGTTCACTTAGTGCTCTTATTGAAATAGAATCCCAACACTATGATCAATGAACTAAGGTTCACGAGTTTCACAAGCATTGGGATGATTACAATTTCGGTGAATAACAACACTATATTTTTCTCTCAGAATTCTCTCAGTCCAAAAGTCCCCTCATTTGAGCCCTTTGATTATTATTTATAGGCTCAAAAAGGTTACATGGGCCAATGGGCCTTAATTACAATTACAACTTGCGTATCTTGATAATAAGAGAAATTACAATTAATGCATAATTACAAGATTGCACATCTTAAGGAAATAAATGAATATATGCGACCAAGCTGGTCACACATAAGTATTATGCTTGATAAACCAATAATATTATGGTCGATGGCCGAGCAGGATACATTTACTAAAAATAGCCACGTGCCTCCCACGTGTAGACCAATCCTGCCACGTCATCAAGTAGTCTGCTTTTGGGTAAACATTTGCCCCCAAGTTTATTTTACTGCGATTAGCATAAAGTAAACTTAAATAACCGACCTTCTGTGTGACCTGTCCAATCTGTCAGAGTCATCGATGCCTTCTCGAAAAAGGCAACCAATCATGTCATTGCGGTTTCCCAAAAAGTAGTTTGACGGCTATCACATTTTTCCATGCCTCAAAAACCATTCCCCGTCATTACCTCTTTAACCGTGCTTCGACCAACATAAATAACTTCTCAAATTCATTTTTTACTTTTTACTTTTCATCTTTCCTTAAGAACATTGAAGAACGGAGCATAAAGAACCCAGGAAACTCAGACAATTTCGGCGATCCACGGAGTTTCTGTCCAGCCACTCGACTCAACGTCTCAGAAATTTGCATCAATCATTGTCCAAGTAAGTTTCTTAAACTTCTTCGTCTCTGAAATTCCATGCAATAATTATCTTTTTAGTTTTCTGGTTTGTTTTGGATTCAAAGTTCCTGAATGTTCTTGAAAAAACGATTTTGGGGCATTTAGAAAAAACTGGGTTTTTCTCGCCTTTTTTTAGAGTCGAAAAGTTTTTCCTGAAAATATTTTCACTTCCGCTTTTTAATCCGTTTTCCAAACTGTTCGCATAAGATTTAGTATTTACGTTAGAATGTTGTTGGTCGTATAAAAGCTCAACTTTTATACACGAGCAACGTTATTCCAACTTTTCCACTTTCTTGGTCTATTGGCCGTAGATTCTCATCTCCCCTTCTCTGTTCACAGATTTTCATGCATAGTTACTCGAAGATCAAGAACAGCTGTCGCTGCTAATCTCAAAAATTCCCTTTTCTCATAACCATTCAAATAGACCTTCGACCTGCCCAACCAACATGGGGCGCGTAAAATCCATTGCTCAAAAGAAAAAGAAAACAACCAAACCTCCTGCCAAACAACCTGCTCCTCGGGCTGAAACTCCTTCGACCAGCCCTCAACTTGAAAACACTTCCCAGCCAGAAATTCAAACAAAAGCCCGACTTCGAGATGTCCTTCGACCAGAGGTCGAATGGTACATAGTACCTCCTAGTGTTATTACAGATAGGATGGTAGGGAATTATCTCAAGAAGTACGGACTTCCTGGGATAACCCTAATCAAGCCTACAATCGACTAGCGGGCGAATCTGCCTAGGGGCGCCTTTAGCGCCTGGTCGAGGTATCACATTGAGGCAGGGGCAACCTTGCCTCTTAATTCGTTCTTCCAGGGGGTGGCCAATTATTTCGAGGTCGCTCCCTTTCAAATCACCCCAAATAGATATAGAGTGCTCTCTGCTCTCTATATTCTGTACAGTCACAAAAAGTGGTATGTCCCTACGCCACATGAGATCAATTATTTGTTCGATCTCAAGTCTAACCCCAATCACAATAACACAAGGTTCTTCCACTTCTACCACCAGGAATCTGCTCGCACCTTCTTGAGTAATACTACCCACAAGTGCAACGTTGGAAAGTACTTCCAGGAGTACTTTTTAACACCAAACCTGGTCGCCAACAATTTGGCCTTCATCGAAGGAGGTAAATTATTTATTCATTGGTCGTTCAATTTCCTTTAACTTTTCTGCACATCCCTTAGAATTTTTGTGTCATTCAGGTCCATGGCATCGACCAATCCCCACTCCAAAAATGGAGATACGAGCAACATCCTTGGCCAGCATGACAAATATTGAAAAAAGTGTAAAAGAGCTAGTCACGGAGACCAATCTAAGGCTGGTTGGCCTTCTGGCATCTTACCAGGATGTGATGGAATCAACTGCGGGAAGTGCTACTGGGGGAGAAATTCCTTAGCAACATCAAGATGTGTCACAACCCCCGAGGAGGGCAACAGGAGTGACCATTAGGGAACCGTCCAGCATCTCGCGAGCAACTACTGCCCCTGCTCAACAAGGAAAGGGCAAGCAGAAGGTCTCTGAGCATCCCGAGCCTATTCTTGAGTCTTCGGATGAGAACGGTACTGACTTCTCACTCTAAGAAAGTTTGCCCATTCCCTGTCATTTATTTGACGGGGATGGCAACTTTAAATACACACCTAATTTAAATTCAGACTTCTTCAAGGCAGAGAGTGAGTGTAGCAGTAGTACAATAAGTAATGTAGCGACCAGTAGTTGTAGCACGGGTATTTTACTTGTAATTTCTTCGATCTTATTTCCTTGATTTAGTAGATATCTCCATCTATATTGCCTAACTATTGGCTTCTATTTTGTAGTCATGTCTGCTGAAGATCCATTCAACTTGTATAGTGAACCTGACCCCGTTGCTCCTGCGAGCAAGAAAAGGGGGAGCAGGCAACATCGTGGGGAAAGCAACAGCAACGCTCCAACGAAAAAGACTTGAATCAAGGGTCCTCCAGTACCAGTTCCTTCCAGGGAAACAACACCTCCTCCAGCTCCCATCGACCAGACGTCGCCATCAGCTCCCGTCGACTAGACTCTTCCTCCAGCGCCTACCGACCAAACTCCTCCAACTCCCGCTAACCATACACCTCCTGATCAGACAGGAGAAGCTCTGATGAACATGGCTCTTAGCTCAGCCAAAGATAAGCTGACAAAGCTATCGAGGCATCGATGTAGCTGAGAGGCCATCAACAACACTGACTCCATGGAAGTCGAGCAGATCTTCAACCGTGAGTTGAACGAAGTTCTCAGCGTAAGTTGCCATTTTTTGCTGAGCTTTATTTGTTTATCTTGTCACTTTATTTCCACTAACATTTTTATCTTTTTTCTGGTCCCAAGGAGTTCTAACCATGAGCGTTGGCTGGCACCGCTCGGGGACATTGACTGCTCAATACGAGAAGAGGCTTGGTGAACAGCTTAGAGCGTCTGAGGATAAACACACTAAGGAGCTTAAGACGACTGAGGCCAAATACACTGAGTAGCTCAAGGCAGCCGAGAAGAAAAATGCTGAACTGCTCGAACATAAGACCAAGCTGGCCGAAGAGTTGAAACAACACCAGGCTGCCTTGACCAAAGCCATTGAAGCTGAAGAGAAGTACAAGGAGGCTTCTTTGATTAATTTCAAGGAAGCCTCTAAGCTTCAAGATGATCTGGCCATCAGCAGAAAGGAGACTGATGGGTTGGAGGAACGCGTCAAAGAGCTCGAGGAGACCAATGCTAGTAACCTGGAGAAGTACAAGGGAGCCACTTTTAAATGCTTCTATATGTTCTGGAAGAATAACCGTGGGGTGGACTTCAACTATCTACTAGACCGTATGAGGCAGTTTGAGCTAAACAGGTGTCTAGCTCTCCTTGAAGAGGAGGAGAGAGGGAAAGTTCCAGCATCCCCCGAAATCTCTTTGGCTACGGGCATTGATGGCTTAGGTGAGGAAATTGGGGCCTCTGTCGACCAGCAAATTCCTCAAGATCCTCCTGCTTCATAATTTCTTCTATTTTTATTTAAATTTAATTTGTGTTTTAAGACACATGAACTACGGTTCGTGATGTCAAGACAACTTATTAGTTTATTGCTGCATGGACAATTTTCCTTTAACTGACAATTACACCAGAGCAACAACTGCTCGCGATGTAAATGATTTCATTTTTTATATTATAATATTTTCATTTTATTATAACATCTGTTCGCATGACCGAACTTAGCATAACACTTTGTTTTGATTTAACAAAATTTAAACAAAATTTTGAAAAATACTCTAAGTACCGTAGTATGCTTTCCCTTATTTTGCTCGTGTGTTTACATATACTTGTTGATATTCTTTTCTTGCCTGGTACCTTATCTGCCCCCCAAGTAATTGAGGAGCTTAAGGTCCTCAGTCACTTGCCTTGACCAAGACCTGTTTGAACACTACTGCTAGTAATAAACACTTGTAAAATATAGCAAAACAACACACGTAATGAGCAAATACTTGTAATAAATACAATAATTGGCAAGATTGATTGGCTGCGCACAATTCCTTTTATTTCTCGTAATAAATGGACAATCGTGTCTGTACGAGTGATCAAAGATTTTATCTTACACTTATAAGCAATCAGTCATATGATTGATTAACCCTTGTTCATAAACTTGTAAAAAAGTAAAATTAATACAAGCCAATTCTTTAAGAAGAATTGTTTATTGATAGTACTTACGCAGGTGTTCTCCATTCCAATAGCGAGGAATGAGATCTCCATTTAAGCGAGCAAGTTTATAAGTGCCTGGATGGAGGACTTCTTCGATTTGGTATGGCCCTTCCTAGTTAGGTCCAAGCACTCTAGCAACTTGATCGCGGGTATTAAGAAAAACTCTTCTAAGTACCAAATCTTCCACATTAAATTTTCTTTCTTGTACTTTAGAGTTGAAATATCGGGCGACCTTTGGCTGGTAAGCTGCTACTCGGAGTTGGGCTTGCTTGCACCTTTCATCAACTAAATCCAGAGATTCCATCAATAACTAGCTATTAACGTCTTGATCGTATGCCAGCCTTCGGTGTGATGTCGGATCTAATTCCACAGGCAACATAGCTTCATACCCATAGGCTAAGGAAAATGGAGTATGGCTTGTTGTTGTTCAATGTGATGTTCTATATGACCAGAGGACTTCAGGCAACTGCTCTGGCCATGCCCCCTTCGCTTCTTCAAGCCTTTTCTTTAGAGTATCCTTTAGTGTCTTGATGACAGCCTCATCTTGTCCATTTGCCTGTGGATGACTGACTGAAGAAAAGCTTTTGTTAATCCCATGCCTTTCGCAAAAATTGGTGAACAGATCATTTTCAAACTGTGTGCCGTTGTCTGAGTTAATTTTTCTTGGAAATCCATAGCGACACACAATGTTCTTGACCACAAAATCCAGCACCTTTTTGGTCATTATGGTTGCAAGTGGCTCAGCTTCGGCTCACTTCGTAAAGTAGTCAGCATCAACCACAACATACTTGACATTGCCTTTTCCTATGGGCAAAGACCCAATCAAATCTATCCCCCATTCGATTCTTGACCACAAAATCCAGCACCTTTTTGGTCGTTATGGTTGCAACTGACTCAGCTTGGGCCCACTTTGTAAAGTAGTCAACAGCAACCACATCATACTTGAGGTTGCCTTTTCCTGTGGGAAAAGACCCAATCAAATCTATCCCCTATATGGCGAATGGGCGCGGGCTTTGCATCTGTTTTAGCTCATTAGGGGCTGCTCATGGTATCTTGAAGAATCTCTGACACTTGTCGCATTTTCGAACAAAATCCACAGAGTCTTCATTCATCGTTGCCCAGAAGTATCCTTGCCTCAGGATCTTTTTCAATAAACTCTGCCCCCAGCATGATCCTCGCAGAAACCTTCATGGACTTCTTGCATTAATTATTTAACCTTTTCTTTTGAAACACACCTTAGGAGTGGCATTGAGTACCTCCTTCTGTATAAAATTCCATCGACCAAGATAAACCGAGCAGACTGCCTCTGGAGGGCTCTTGCTTTGTTTCTATCCGACGGCAGAACTCCATGCGTCAAGTACTCAATGAAGGGTGCCATCCACGTGTCTGTTGACTGGATCACCATAGAGGTTTCTTTTGTTTTGATGCTTGGTGCAGACAGCTGTTCAACATGCACTATATTCAAGGTGTCAGCATCCTTTGTACCCACTAACTTAGCCAAAGCATAAGTGTTTGAGTTCTGGTCGTGAGGTACTTGCTGGAGAGTATATTTTTCAAATTACGCCAACAAATCCTTTGCTTTGTTAAAATAAGCAACCATCTTCAGACCCCGGGCTTGATATTCTCCAGTAATTTGATTAACCACTAACTGAGAGTCACTATAGATTTCGAGCGACTTTATGTTCATGTCCCTGGCTAATCTTAATCATGTGAGCAGTGCTTCATACTCGGCTTCGTTATTGGATGCTATGAAGTCAAACCTGACTGCGTAGTAGAATCGATGTCCTTCATGCATGACCAATATTACACCTGCCTCAGTGTTGTGTTTGTTGGAAGAGCCATCTACAAACAACTTCCAAGAGGGAGTTTGGCTTTGAGGTTCAGGCTATTCTATTGGTTCAATGTCCTGAAGCCCAGTGAGTTGTGCGACAAAGTCTGCTAGCGCTTGTCCCTTTATTGCTGCTCGTGGCAAGTAAGAAATATCAAATTGTCCAAGTTCAACTGCCCATTTCAATAATCGATCAGCGGCTTCTGGTTTCTGCAGGACTTGGAGGGGCTGGTCGGTTAGTACTGTGATTGGATGAGCATGGAAATATGCTCGCAGTTTTCTGGAGGCTAAGATCAAGCAGTAGGCTAATTTCTCAATGGGCGGATATCGCAGTTCTGCTCCTATTATCCTTTTGCTTATATAATACACATCTTTTTTCACATGTTCTTCATCTCTTACCAAGATAACACTAGCAGCATATTCTATGACCGCCAAATAGATGAACAAAGTTTCTTTTTCAACTGGTTTAGAAAAAATCAGTGGCTGCGACATATGAGACTTTAGAGCCTGGAAAGCTTGCTCGCACTCCTCCGTCCATTCGAATTTCTTATTCCCCTTAAGTAGATTAAAAAATGGGACGCACTTGTCTGTGGATTTAGAGATAAATCTACTTAGAGCGGCAATCCTCCCAGTTAAACTTTGAACATCTTTTATCTTTGTTGGCGATTTCATATCGATCAGGGCCTTGATCTTTTCGAGATTAGCTTCAATACCTCGTGAGTTCACTATAAATCCCAAAAATTTCCCTGATCCAACTCCAAAGGAACACTTAAGGGGATTCAACTTCATCTGATATTTGTTCAAGACGTTGAAGCACTTTTGCAGGTCCCCAATGTGTTCTTTTGTCTTCTTCGACTTAACCAGCATGTCATCAACATATACCTCCATATTTATACCGATAAACTCTTTGAACATGTGATTAACTAATTACTGGTAAGTCGCACCAGCATTTTTCAAACCAAAAGGCATTACTTTGTAATAGTAAAGTCCTGTATTGGTCCGAAAGCTAGTGTGATCCTCATCAGGTGGGTGCATACTAATCTAATTGTACCCAGAGTATGCATCCATAAATGATAGGATCTTGTGCCCTGAAGTGGCATCGACCAGCTGGTCGATCATTTGGAGCGGGAAACAATCTTTAGGGCATGCTTTATTACGGTCTGTGAAATCCACACATGTTCTCCATTTGCCATTTGGCTTGGGAACTTGTACGAGATTAGAGACCCACGATGGATAAACGCTACTCTGATGAATCCGTTCTCCTTTAGCTTCTCGACTCTTCCTTTAAAGCTTTTGATCTGTCTTTGTCGAGCAGCCTCATTTTCTGTTGTACTGGTGGAAAAATTTTATCTATGTTCAGGACATGGCTGATAAATGTCGGGTCAATCCCAACCATATCTTTATGTGACCAGGAAAATACTTCCTGGTTCCTCTTCAAAATTTTCACCAGTCTTTGTTTTGTTGTTTTCTCTAAGTTTTACCGACTTTCACAACCCTGGTCGGATCTGCCTCATCGAGTTGGATCTCCTCGAGGTCCTCGACTGGTCCTACTTCTTCATCAAAATCCCCAAAGCGAGGATATAAATCCCTATCCTCACTTTAGGCAACACCCTATTTGGTGACATGCTCACCTGATTGGGCTTATACCTCGTCGACTAATTGAGACTCTTTTTCAGCTCCTCCCCTCGATCTACCCCTCTTTGCCTTAGTAATCGAGGAATTGTAGCATCCCCTCGCTTCTCATTGGTTTCTCAACACGCATCCTATCCCCGCGTCAGTTGGGAACTTCATGGCGAGGTGCCAGACCGAGGTTACGGCTTGCAGATCGACTAAAAGATGCCTTCCAATCACAACTTTGTATGTAGAAGGACAATCAACTACTATAAAATTAGTGAGTAATGTCCTGTTTGTAGGTGCAGTTCCTACTGTAACCGCAAGCCTAATCGACCTTGTAGGCGCGAGCCCTTTGCCAGAATAACCATAAATGGTTTGGTTGCATGACCCCAAGTCCTTCACTGACAATTTCATTCTTTCCATCGATGACTTGTACAAAATGTTCACTGAGCTCCTTGTGTCCACTAACACCCGCTTAACCATCATATTGGCTATTTGGACGTCCACGACCAGAGGGTTTGAATGAGGGAACCGGACATCCTGAGCGTCAAGCTCAGAGAAAATTATTAGCTCTTCCTATGTTCGAGCTTTCTTGGGAGTTCACTCCTCCACATTCAGCATTTCAATGTCTTGGTCATGGAATAAGGTCCGAGCGTATCACTCCCTTGCCTTCCCACTATCTCCTGCAAGGTGTGGACCGCCGTACAGATGGTTAGCAATGTACCCGCCACAGGAGTTGGCTGTAAAAGGGGCGAGCATTGGCATACAGACGCCTGCTCGTTGCCTCCTTGAGCCTCTCGCTGAGAACCTCTAGTTGCTCGTGCATATTTCCTCAGGTGTCCTTGTCTGATAAGGAACTCAATTTCATCTTTTAGTTGGTTACACTCATTGGTGTCATGACCATAGTCGTTGTGGAAACGACAAAACTTCGTTGTATCTCTCTTGGAGATATCCTTCCTTATTGGCGTTGGTCATTTGTAAGGGACATTTGTGCTGGTCGCCTAGTACACCTCCGCTCTGCTTTCGACAAGGGCCGTATAGTTGGTGAATCTTGGCTCGTACCTGTTACCCTTAGGCCGCTTATTTTTGGACGTAAACAGCTCATTGTTTGCCCTTTTTCCACCATTTTCCCATTTCTTTTGCCGTTTCCATTGGGTTTATCTGACCTGTTGGCGGCTTTAGATAGATCTTCCTTTGGTCCCTTGTCTTTTGCAGGCGACGTCCCTTCGTTGGCAATTGCCTATTTGAGCTTAATGTACCAGTCTGTTCGGTCAAGGAATTCTTGGGTACTCTTCACCCCATTCTTCCTCAAACTATTATAGAGGGGTGAGTGGCACTGTACTTCAGCAGTAAGTGTCATCTTCTTTCCCTCATCGCCAACCGTTTTAGCTTCAGCTGCTACTCGCATAAAACGCTGGACATACTCCTTTAAAGAATCTCATTCTTTCTGGCAAATCTCGACTAGTTGGTTGGCTTCAGTCGGATGTACTCGACCAGCATAGAATTTCCCGTAGAATTCCTTCACGAACATTTCCCATGAAACTATGCTGGCAGGAGGGAATTTAAAAAACCATTCCTGAGCAGTATCAGATATGGTGGCCGGAAAGATCCTACAGCGGGCATCATCCTACACCTTTTGGATATCCATCTATATCTCGAACTTATTCACATGAGATACTGGGTCCCCATATCAATCAAAGTTGGGCAATACTGGCAACTTGAATTTGCTAGGGTTTTCCGCCATTACTATTCTTTGTATGAATGGAGTGCCTCTTCTTCGATCAAATTCAATGTGGGATGTTCGGCTCCCTACCAGCTGTTGGACGTCCTGGTTTAGCACATCGATCTGGGCTTGCACTGCGTCTGGTATCGTTGGGACGACTAGTGCTGGAGGAGCATACTCATCGTGCCTTTTACGCCTATCGTTGAGCACACCCCTCAAGTCGTCATCTCTACGCCTTTGCTCCCTAGCGCCCAACCAGTCAAAGACGTTAGGTTGCCTAGGCTGCCCCTAGCATTCTAGCTCGTAGGCCTATTTTCTCTTGGTGGGGGGTTCCTTTCTCCACCTATCTCTCCTTGCCCTCAATCAGGATTCCCTCTGCCAGAATCAGCTTTGTTGTAGTCGTGATCGTCCTGAACACGTGATTGGCTATGGTGCGAACTACTGATTGCACTATTTTCTCCTGTTGCTGGTACTTCTCGAGCATCAGGGGGAAACCTGTGTTGGTCGGTGGGTCCCCGGACATTATTATGTCGTGGGGGAGGGGGGGCCCTGACCACAGAGCCTGACTTGACATGCCTTATATTACCAGAAGGACGTTGTCCCCTGCTCAGTGGATTTGATTCCTCAGCAGTTTGGCGTCCAGGGCGTCGGGGAGGCTGCTCGACCCTCTTCTGCCTTTGACGCTGGGGATTATCTCGACCAGCATGAGAAGGTGGCTACTGCTTAGGATCTTGAAATGGAATATCCTGTTTAGTGGCAGGATGTGGCTCTAGCCTTAGAAGGCTTGCTGGTTGAGGAGGAGGACTTGGGTCTAGACCTTGTTGTGGTGGTGCACTTGGTGGCTGATCTGGTTGAGAAGTTGGCACAGGTTGTCCCCGTGCCAACTGGATGGTTGCCTCCAGGGCAGCGGTGGCATCTCTCTGCCGGCGGTCCATGTTAGCCTGCCGCTCATTCAACTCTTGACGTTGACGGTTAATCTCCCTTTGTTGCAACGCCATCGTCTCAGCCACATTCTCCTGATTGGCCCTCAAATTTGCCAACTCCTCCTGCAACACACTCAGTGTTGTCCTCAGGGTCTCAGAATCCATTTCCTCCTCTTCAAAATCCAATTGTGGTTCATATTCAGCCACATTTTGCGGAGGAGGTTGGGTGGATGCAGCACCAGAAGTCTGTCCCGTCTTCCTGGATGTTTTTTCCATTTGATCTCCTTAGAAGTCTTGAGTTCGGCTCTCAATAAAAGCACCAAAATGTTGACCCTCGAAGTGGTCAACGACACAGAGTCAGTCAAACGATATAAAATAAGATGAAAACAAGATGAAAAGGTAAACGACACAGACGACTTATAGTGGTTCGACCCCAATCAGATGGTAATGACCAACGTCCACTTAGTGCTCTTATCGATGTAGAATCCCAACACTGTGATCAATGAATTAGGGTTCACGAGTTTCACAAGCTTCGGGATGATTACAATTTCAGTGAATAACAACACTATATTTTTCTCTCAGTCCAAAAGTCCCCTCCTTTGAGCCCTTTGATTCTTATTATAGGCTCAAGAAGGTTACATGGACCAATGAGCCTTAATTACAATTACAACTTGCGTATCTTGATAATAAGAGAAATTACAATTAATGCATAATTACAAGATTGCACATCTGAAGGAAATAAATGAATATATGTGACCAAGCTGGTTGCACATAAGTATTATGCTTGATAAACCAATAATCTTATGGTCGATGGCCGAGTAGGATACATTTACTAAAAATAGCCACGTGCCTCCCACGTGTAGACCAATCCTGCCACGTCATCAAGTAGTCCGCTTTTGGGTAAACAAGGAGTTTGACTCCGTTTTGTTACATAAGAGGCTATGTGACATTAAGAGAGGAGTTGTAGCACATGAATAAGAGAAGGAAAGGGGCTGGCCGAAACTACCAAGGGGGAGGGAGATTTGAATTTTAAAAACTTGTTGAAGGATAGTGGAGAAAATTAAGGAAGGGAGTTGAGACCTAGAGCTTATAAATAGAGTATTAGAGTTTTTCATTTTTCACACTCCAAGCTTCCAAGAGTCCTCTCCATTTTCAAAATCCATAGCTCCTAAAAAGCTCTCATGTTTTTTCCCCATAAACACACCATAGCTGAACCACTATAGCCTTTATAATGCTCGAGAATTCATTTCTTCTTCTATTTTTCTATTAAGCCTCAAACACTATTGTCCTTATAAACCCTATAGCCAAAACACTAAACCCTATCAAGACAATATATAGCTGAAATCTACTCAAGTATTAAAGCTCTTGGTGTCATTGTTGGAGATAGGCATTAGAGTGAAGACTTGTGATTTCATCTTTTGGTTCTAGGGTGAAGGTATGACTTTATGTGGTTGATAATTTTTGGAAGTATAGTTTTATTATAAGTCTCTAATCTTAAAATTTTATGTCATATATAAAGGTTTTGAGTGATTCTGTATAGCAAAAACAATCTCTTTTCTTCTCTTTTTTCCACACTCAAGGTAAGGAAAATTAGGTAGTTTAGTTTATGACCTAGTTTTTGATATGTATGACCTTAACATTTCAGGCACAATAAGAAGATAAGTGTGGTTGGACCTAAGATGTTAAAAAATGTATGACAGACCTAATTAAGTTGATGTTCGGTAGGCTCGGTTGCCAAATTGTACGACAGACTTATGTCCGGGGCTTAATTGTCACCCTTGTATTAGCACTTATCTTTTTCTTATACATGTCTTGTTATTATGACCTAGTATGACCTATGCTTATGTTTATGACCTTTGACTACTTATGATTAGGATCTCTTATTACCTATGGTTAAGATCTAGATTATGTTTATGTTTTAAGGTATTATGAACTTTTGTATGATTTATGATATGTCTATTATGATTACTTGTTATATGACTTTTGTTATAAAGCAGCCAACAGGCTAAACACATAGTTGCCACGTCATCCCAGGTGCTTTACGCCTTGGGTTCGCAGTCTTCACCGAGAGGATGACTCCAACATCCTAGGAGGGTCTCACCCTAACGGCTCGCACTCTGCGTGCTCAACGCAGTTCCCGGCCCCTTGCCGTACTCGACTTTGCACTCCACGTGCTCAACGCCATTCTTGGCCCTTTGTCGTACTCGGCTTCCTGCCGTTCTCAGCCTTCACCGTTCATGACCTTTGCCGTTCATTCACAAATATGCACTTTAAAGCATAATATCAACAAATATTTAAACATATTCTAAAGATAAACAATAGGGATACACCTTGCAATTTAATCACATAGGGCCATGCCCTGCAATTCAAACAATAGGGCTACGCCCTGCTCTATGGGTACAACAGTTTTCTTACCTGTGTCCCAAGCTTCCTAAGCACCACAATCCCGAGCACAGTCCTCACTACTAGAAATATAGGCTTTTACTTCGGTTTTTATACTGAGCATACAAAAAAATTGAAGTAAAAAACTTTTCAAAATCTTTTACTTCGCTTTTGAATTTGGCGCTTTGAAAAAAAATTACATACTACTTCGCTTTTTAAAAAAAATGAAGTTAAAAATTAAAAGTGAAGAGGGCCATGTTTGGTTGCACATGCCCGTGACTTCTGTTTAAAGATAATAAAGATGTGAAAAAAGGGCCAAGCCAAACGCGTCCCTTGTGCACCTTTTACTTAGGTTTTTAGGTAAAAACTAAAGTAAAAGGTGCACAACCCAGCCCACCTCAGCCCCTTCTACTTCGGTTTTAAAAGGGTTATATAACCCTCTTCCCCCACCCGAACGGTCATATCCCTCTCTCTCCTCTGTACAAAAAAACCCCAAAACCTCCATTAACAATCATGAGCCAACACCATTTTCATTTTTCAAACCTTTTTTTTTCTTTATTTCTTACCACTTTCCTTCATTACAAACCGAAATATAGCCCCAAAATCTTTTTTTTTTAGAGAAAAAAATACATTTGGCTGTGGGTATTAGTTCTCATGGTTTCTTGGTATTTCTTGCAGGATTTTGACTGAAGTTTTGTCATTGCAAGGTGTTTTTGAGCTTCAAAACAGGTATGGATTACTAAAATATTGTTTTGATGATATTTTTTTATTTTTCTATGTTTTTTATTTTTTTATTATTCCAAAATTTATAATTAAAATTATTAATATTTTGTTAACTTTTCTAATTATTTGTTTATTTTGTTAGGTTAAATAATGTGATAAAAATTTGGCTTATTATAAATATATATATATATGTATATTAGTAAATTTTAGAAGTTGTGACAAGAGATGAATTTGCTTTTTAAATATTTGAAAAAATTAAATAGCTTGAAGATGATCAAAGTGTTGTTCATTAGTTTCTATAACTAGTTTGATTTTTTTTATTGGTTTGATAATTAATTATGTAGTTTACTAATTATGTAAGTAATATTTTAGTAGGGTCGTCGATTGAGTGGTGAACTTTTTTGTTCATTTTGGGTGAATTGAAGAGTAATATTGAAGGTTAGTTATTTTTTTTTTATTTATATTACTACAAGATTTATGTATAAAGATAAGGCTAATTAAATCATGCATATTGGATTTAGTGAAAGTTATGTTTGAAAATTAGTGAAGTAGGCTCTGGGAAATTTGCATGTTGTGGTGATATAAGGATGGATTCATTTATGCTTGATTGTTGTGTTTGTTTGTGTTGTTTTTATAAGAAATTATGAAATTGCGGTATGCTAAAGAAACAGAGGATACTCTGCCGAATTTTTTAAAAATTTTATAAGACTAGAACCTAATAATGATGGATTCATTTATGCTTGATTATTGTGTTTGTTTGTGTTGTTTTTATAGGAAATTATGAAATTGCGGTATGCTATAGAAACAGGGGATACTCTGCCGAATTTTTTAAAAATTTTATAAGACTAGAACCTAATAATGATGGATTCATCTATGCTTGATTATTGTGTTTGTTTGTATTGATTTTATAGGTAATTATGAAATTACGGTATGCTATAGAAACAAAGGAAACTAATATAAGTTTTTTTCTAACTTATTAGGAATTTAATATTGTTATTAGTATGGATAAATCATGGATGCTTGAGAGGAGAGAAACATCACAATTTCAAGATGGATTCAACAAATTTTTAGAGTTATTTTGCCTAAAGAATTGTAGTGATCCACAAAAAAATTTGTGTCCTTGTATCGATTGTGGTAATGGAGTAAAGGGGAATATTACCATAATAAATGATCATGTATTTTTTCGGGGATTTGATATAAGTTATAGTAAATGGTATTGTCATGGAGAATTACTAAATGACGACCCATATCCATTAGGTAGGCGAGGTGTAGATGATTTTGAGAGTAATGATTTTGATGATCATCCTATAGAATTGCTTGATGAAGCAGAAGAAGAGTTTTTTCATAATCTAGAAAAATTTGATAGTATGATTAGAGATGCAGATAGACAATTGCTCAATGGTTGCAATAAACTAAGATTGCCAACAGTGGTTAAATTTTATAACATAAAAGAAGAAAATGGAGTTAGTGATAAGTGTTTTAGTCAATTTTTAGCTGCTTTCAAGGAGACTTTGCCGCTAGAAAATTGTTTTCTGGAGTCTACATATGAAGTAAAGAAAACATTAAGTTTGATAGGGTTGAAGTATGAGAAGATTCATGCATGTCCGAATGATTGTATTTTATATCGTAAGGAGTATGAAGACATGGACACTTGCCCAGAATGTGTTCTATCACGGTACAAACCTAACAAAAGTAACGAGATTAGGAAACTTATTCCTCAGAAAGTGCTATGGTACTTACCTTTGATTTCACGGCTAAAGCGATTATATCGAAGTGCAGAACACTCTAAGAACTTAATATGGCACGAGACTGGACGAGTGAAAGATGGTAAACTCTGGCATCCTGCAGATTCACAGGTCTGGAAGAAGGTAGATTATATCAATCCAGAATTCAAAAATGAACCAAGACATCTTCGTCTCAGCTTAGCTGCTGATGGAGTAAACCAGCATAGATCTCTTAGTAGTAGGCATAGTTCATGGCTTGTCTTCCTGGTTATGTACAATCTTCCTCCTTGGTTGGTCATGAGTAGGAAGTTTATGATGCTTTCATTAATGATTTTAGGCCCAAAACAACCAGGACACGATATCGATGTTTATTTGGCACCATTAATTGATGATTTGAAAGAGTTGTATGAAAATGGTGTTGAGACATATGATGGTTTTAAAAAAGAAGTTTTAAATTTGAAAGCGATGTTGTTATGGACTGTTAATGATTTTCCAACATATGGTAACCTATCAGGTTTGAGCACAAAAGGTTACCAAGCTTGTCCAATTTGTTGCACCAACATAAGGGCCCGTCGCTTGTCAAATGGACGCAAAACGTGTTATATGGGTCATAGACAATATTTGCATTTAAGTCATCCTGACAGAAATAAAGAAAAAGCATTTGACGGTACTGTGGAACGAGACCTTGCTCCTTTGCCATTGTCAGGTGAGAAAATTCTTAAGGAAGTAGAAAAAGTTGACATTAGGTATGGGAAGAAGAATAAAAACAAAAAAGTCAATGGATGTTTTCAAAGAAAATCAATTTTATTTCAATTTCCTTACTGGAAAGATTTACTCGTTAGACATTGCTTGGATGTCATGCACATAGAAAAAAATGTATGTGAAAGTATAATCGGTACATTACTTGATATCCCAAGTATAACCAAAGATGGTTTGTCTAGTCGTTTAGATCTTGTTGAGATGGGTATAAGACACCGCTTGGCACCTGAAGGAAAAAGGTAAACGCACATATTTGCCTCTTGCTTGTTTTACATTGTCTAAAGAAGAGAAGCAAGTCATATGTCAATCATTGGCAGAGATGAAAGTGCCTGATGGTTATTCATCGAATGTTAGAAACTTGGTGTCTATGCAAGATTTGAAGTTAATTGGAATGAAATCACATGATTGTCATATATTAATGCAGCAATTACTTCCAATTGCCATTCGGTCAGTTTTACCAAAAAGAGTTCGAGATAGTGTGACAAGTGTGTGCATCTTCTTTAATCAACTATGCGGAAAAGAATTGGAAATGAAGAAGTTGAATGCATTGCATGATGAAATAGTTGAAACTTTATGCAAGCTTGAAAAATATTTTCCACCATCTTTTTTTTATATCATGATACATTTGATGGTCCATTTAGTAAGAGAAGCGAAGTTGTGTAGCCCAGTTTGGGCGAGATGGATGTATCCATTTGAAAGGAATATGAAGGTGTTGAAAGGATATGTACGTAATCACCATCGCCCTGAAGTTTGTATGGTTGAGTGTTATTTAGCAGAAGAAGTTGTGGAATTTTGTTCAGAGCATGGTTGGAATCAACACAATCGGAATTAGCAAACCCCGGAATAACTCGGATGGAGTTGATAGAGGATCACGAGGGAAAGGAACAGTAGTGACCATATCTCGTGCAGAATTAGATCAAGCTCATTTAGTTGTGTTGGAAAACAATCCTGAGGTTCAACCATATATAACGTAAGTTATAAATTTAATAAACATTATGCTCATTTTTATGTAGAATTGAAATTTTAATGTTGTACTTTGTATTTGCAGTGAGCACATGGAGTTATTACAATCAATGATTCCAAAACAAGGTTAAAAATAAACAGAAATGGATTAGAGATGAGCATCATAAAACATTTAGTCGATGGTTGAAAAATACTATTCTAGCAAGGTTGGGAGAAGATAACCATGGAGTGTTGACAGAGTTAAAATGCATATCATTTGGAGCAAGTGTTCATGTAATAAAGCACCATGCTTACATTGTTGGAGGAAAAAGATTTCACACAAAGTCAAGAGATGATGCTCGAATGGTTCAAAATAGTGGAGTAAGTATTGTTGCAAAAGCAATGCATTTCGCTAGTGCAAAAGACAATAATCCAGTAGCTGGTACTATGACATATTATGGGGTTGTTGAAGAAATATGGGAGCTTGATTATCCCTTATTTCAAATTCCCCTTCTCAAGTGTTCTTGAGTGGACAACAATGTTGGGGTTAGAATTGATGAACTTGGATTCACTTTGGTTGATTTAAGTAAGAAAGGTCACAAGAATGATCCTTTCATCATGGTTACCCAAGCAAAACAAGTGTTTTACATAACTGATCTTGTTGATGATAAATGGTCAGTTGTTTTACAAACCCCGTAAATGCAGTTTATAGAAGATGAAAATGACGAAGAAAATGATGATTTGTTTCATGATAATTTTATTGTTGGACAACCAATACATGAGCAAGTTGAGCAAATCCATTATTTCAATTAAGATGATGATGATGATGATGATGATGGGGAATACATTAGAAATGATATTAGAGACGGAATATGGGTAGATTGTGAATCAACCAAGAAAAGAAATGTGTCCAGTGAGTAATGTATTAATTTTTAAGTTAAATATGTATTTATTTATGTCATAATTGTAACGTTAATTCTTGTTTATATGCAGATGACAAATTCTGAAGGGGAGAACACACCAAATAGGCGAGGCCCAACAAAGAAGAACAAAATCAATAATAAAAAAGCTAAGGGAATAAAGAGAAATATTAAGTTTAATTATAAAGGTCAACCTATAGGGAAAACATATAGCAAGATGCAATCGTACCTTGGAGTTAAAACTAGGAGAACAATCTCTCTCAATTATAAGGATTGGAGACAAGTCTCACAAGAATTGAAGAATAGAATATGGGAGGATGTATATGTAAGAAAATATTTTAATTACTTTAATATATTGATCATTTTCATGAATTACGTTGCATTTCATTAATCATTTTCTTTCTATTTCAGGGTGGCTTTAACATTCCAGAAAATTGGAAACCAGAATTAATTAAATGTGCGGGAAGAATGATGAGAGATTTTAAGACCAACATCACTAGTGACTACATCTACCCTTTGGCAAAAGAGGGTCTGATAGATGAACTCCAATTCCTTCCTAAGAAATATCCAGAACTTGACCTAGAAGATTGGAGGACCTTTGTTGGCCACCGTTTATCTCCTGAGTTTATGGTACTATTATGTATATGATTTATTAGTTTTGAAGTATTAATAATTGCTTAAAAACTTACAGTTACTTATTTTATGTAGGCTTTGCGGGAAGCACAACGTAAAAGAGCTCTCAAATATACTTCGAGGCATCATACATCTCGTAGAGGGCTTGGCAATGTTAAAGAGAACTTGGTAAGTAATTCACATCACTATTTTACAACTGTCAACCTGTTATGAAGAATATTGCACTCACCAACTTTAATTAATTGTTGTATGTTGTAGAAAAATTAACTAGGTGTGGCAGATGTAGAACGGTACCAAGTATGGATAAGAGCACGAGAAAAAAAGAGGGTTCTTGTCACAGATTTGGACAAAAAAATTGAAGCAATAATTGTAAGTGGTTTCAAGCAAGTATTTTAAAGTAATGTAGGAATGATAAAGTTCTTATAAGTTACTAATATAAGCGATCACTGGTTTGTTTGACAAAATGAGCTGAAAGAAAAAGTTAGTAGTGGAGAAATCATTGCAAAGGGTCGGAATGACATATTAACGCAAGCTTTAGGGACACCTGAGCACCCAGGCCATGTTAGAGAACTTGGGTATGATATTATTTTTTATTTGTTGCATTTAACTTCATTCTACAATATTTTAGTTTTTAAATAATTGAGTTGATTATTGTAGGTCATTTGCGAAGATTTCGTCCGTCTTTGGAAGAAAACCAAAAATAGCAAAATAAATGGTTGATGTTGTTAGTAAGAAAGATGCAGAAATTGCGAGGCTCAGATAAAAACTTAAAGCTTTAGAGGAGGAAAGAGCTAAACAAGCAGGTGGGATAGATGATATGGATGAACACGACAACGATGACGAGCAGAATGACGAAGAATATCACACACCGTACATGCTGGATGACGTGCCTCCACAATTTACAACTGATGTGTTACTTTGTTCAGATAATATTCATAATGTGGTGGCAGATGGTGTTACCATTGATGGGGTGGGTCCACTGACTATTCATGGTGTTCAACTGATAGACGAATACGCGAGGGTGCGAGTCACCAAAATGTTACAAGAGGATACTGAAATCCCATGTTCTGTTGGGGAGATACGCTATGTTCGAGATACCTATGACGTATTCATTCCTTGGCCAAAAGAATTAGTTATGACTGATCAGGTATAAAAGAATTCTTTGATTTGTTACCTATTCAAATATTTGTTGGTCCATTATTTTAATATTATTTTTACTTGATGTTGCGTAGGGTCCTCTAAAAAAGAAACCTCCTATGTCAAAAAGCCCATCAAAGGATAAGACGAACTGTAATTCTCTGACTAGCCCACATCTGTCATTAGCTGGGTCTCACGTCAATCCAGAAAACACTCTGATAGAAGGCCAACCATTTGTCGATCACATCATGAATCGCATCCATGTTAGCCTTCGGTTTATGGTGAGAGAATTTTGCAGAGTTAAGGGAATAAACACAGTCGTCTCAATTCCAGTGGACCCATCATTCATGAATCACGAGTCAATCTTTATAACTTCAAAGGATGTGGAACAAGTTGCTACTTTGCATATGATTAAAGGCTCAGCAATGATATTTGGACTAAGGTATCCCTTCAACTAATTCTTTGGAATGATATGAAATTTAGAATGGTTATGAGTAATGCTCTGTGATCTGTTGCAAATTTTCATAGTAAATTGAATGTTTACAGGTTTGGGTAATCTTATTTATAGGGGAAGCTCTGCCGAAAATTTTCAAAAATATTTAACACTTAAGAAAATTTTGCAGATGCATTTGGGAGTCCCTATTTCCAAATCAGCATGTCTTTTACAAGTTTTTTAACATTGAGTGTCTTAGCATTAATAATGTTAACGATGTAGAACGATCAACCATTGACTTGGCAAATTGGTTGATGACCATGGATAGAGTTGGTCAACTATACTTTATACCTTGGAACATACGGTAATAAATACTATAAACTTTTCTTATTTGATTATTCATATATTAAAATTTTAATTATTTTATTTAACAAGCTTATTATTTTAGGGAACATTGGATGTTGGTGATTGCTATGCCAAAAGGAAAAATTGTGTTCTTGGATCCACTGAAAGTACACAAACGTCCTGAAGAAATTGATTCAATGATAATGAGGTAAGTTTTAAATTTTTAAAAATATTTCTTAATATGCAACAACTATTACATGTTACTACATTTTAATAGCTTTTGTTAATTTTCTTTTTAAATAGTGCATATTATAAGGCTTCTTCCAATGAATTACTCGGAAATCCTACAAAGATATTCAATGTTTCATGTCCAAGACAACCACAAAGTCATGAATGTGGTTTTTATGTGTTGAAGTACATTAAAGATCTTGTACGGGCATCAAATGCAATAGAAACCTTAAAAGAAAAAGTAAGTTCATTTTTTTATAACTTATTTTGGTATCGATAATCTATAAAATTAATTTATATTCACTACAAGAATAAAGGCTATTAGCGGCGTAAGTATTAGCGGCGGACCAAGTCCGCCTGTATTGTTCAGTATATTAGCGGCGGACTTGGGGGTCCACCGCTAATAATAAGTGAGTATTTAAAAAAAAAATATATTAGTGGTGGACTTTACAACTATTAGTGGCAGATGATCCGCCGCTAATATACTAAATTAAAAGCCTGGGAATTTTTTTTAACTTTTATTAGTGGCGGGCAATTACCTATATTAGAGGCAGGCTACCCGCCGCTAATAATATTATTAGCGGCGGGTCCCACCGTTAATGATTATGTAGAGGTTAAAAATTGCACCGCACCTTTCTTCTTCGCGTCCGTTCTCTTCTCTCGTCTTCTCTTCTGCACAACTTCTCCATCTTCTCTTCTCCGTCTTCTCCGCACCTTTCGACTGCACAGCTTCTCCATTCCACAGGTTTGTTTGTCTTCTCCGTCTTCTCTTAGAGTGGTTTTGTTATCAATGAGTCAATAATATATATATCTTAGGGTGGTTTCTATTGCGTGCCGAGTATATATTATTATTATTCTATTTCTTAAGGTAGTGAAAACTGAGAACTAGTAGGCAATTATAATTGTTCAATTCATCAGAAATGTATTGTGCTTAAACTAATAAAAAAAAACCAAACCAGTAGTGATTTTTTCATTTCTGTTGATATGTATGATGATATTTTTCTGATTGTTTGAGTCATGTAGCATAATGGGTTTTAAGCTATTCAGAGATTTATTTTGAGTTTAGGAGAACCCCTGACAAGGAAATGGATTTAGAGATGTACTGAGTCAAACTGAAGAATATATATGTGTTCATGTTCTGCACTTTGAGTTACTGATTGTCTTATTCCCAATGTATCTTGAAATAAGAAATCAGTGACATATATAACTTTGGTTTTGGCAGTGACTTTTGTGATTAGTCTTGGTGGCTGTCATTTTGGATTACACTTGGTGTCATTTTCAGAAGTATTTTTTTATGATATATGTTGATATCGATATTTTGGACTACTGTCATTGATGTATTTTGATTTTAGATTTTAGATTTGGTACTTTGTTGCTGAATTGTTGTTACTTGTTAGTATTTTTTAATGATGAATCTGTCATTTTGCATTATGTGGACAATTATCTGTTTTGGCTTTGTGTTCTAGTCTCTGTTTATTTGGAATAGTTTTTTTAATGCTGATAATGCTCTCTGTTTGTTTGGATTTATAAAAATTTAGAAGGCTTCTTTACAAAAACAATGTCACATATTTCTAAAACATTTTTTTTAATTTGGTATTTTATTTACCACATTTTAAAATCGAAAAAAAAATATTATGTCACATTTCTTGTGGTTAATGTTTAAAGTCCATCATTATTAAAAAAAAAACTTTTTGCTTTTGAAATAAAAACTTTAGCAAAAAGACTAATATTTGGGAGGATTGACACAAAGATTTTAGATTTTGTCCCCTACTACCTGAAAAAAAAAAAAAAAAAAAACTCTTGCATTGAACATGTTTCACAAAAATAGAACAATAATTAATTTGTAAAATTATTATAATTATAATTTGTAAAAATAGAACAAAAAAATAAATTAGTAGTTAATTAGAAGTTAATTTATTTTCTATGTCCCGGTATACTTGTGATTGATGGTTGTTGACTACAATCATCAATTACAGGGATATCGGCACAGAAATGATAAGTTTAAAATATTATTAATAAAATAATGAATGATAAAGATTAATAAAATTTATCTAATTATTTAAAAAAATAAATTAGTCTAAAAGTCAAATAATAATTAATTTGTAAAATTATTATTATTACAAATTAAAAAATTATGAATAAATAATAATTTGTTTTTAATTATTTTTTTATTAATTTAATTAATTAAATAATAAAAGTTTGATATAATATTATCTAATTAAATAATTTAATTTAATTTGTTTATTGAATAACATTATCTAATATTAAATAGTTATAAATTACATGAATATATAATTTGATAATTATATTTAATAAAAGTTTTAAAAATTAAGAATAAATAATAAATTAGTTTAGGAAAAAAATATTAATTTGTTTATAAATAACATTATCTAATAAAACATCATAAAATAGCATAAGATTTCAAAAATTATAACAAATTTCCTTTGTTATCCATTCCTATTCACATTACTAAAACTCACACTCTTATAACACTTTAGATGGCGATTGACAAGACTTGGACAACATTGAGAAATCGTGGTTGTCAAGAATATTGGAATGGTCGGCAAGCTTTTTTGAGGATGGCGTCGGAACATAAAGATTCTGATGGAAGAATTAGGTGCCCGTGTGTGAGATGCAATAATAATAGATTTGAATCTTTGGATGTAGTTCGGGCACACGTATTCGATAGGGGTTTTCATCAAGCTTATGATAAGTGGATTTTTCATGGTGAGGTGGAAGAAATTGTTGCTGATGAGGTGGTTGATGAGAATGAAGACGATGAGATTATTAGCTTTGTGAAGATGAAAACGTGTCTCCGATTACTGATGGAAATGATAGTGATTACTCTGTTTAGTTTTTCTATTTGTGTAACAGAACTATATATTTAAATATAATAAAGTTTTTTTTGTAATTATTATTATTATGAATTGAATGTGATATACTTCTATTTTAATGCTAATTACTAACTAATAAATTTTAAAGTGAAGTATAATGTCAACTGATATAGCTACTTATCACGGTGGAGATGGTGGGGGTCAAGACCCGCCAGATCCTTCTAGGGTACCATCATCTTGCGAGTCAAGTTAAATATTGCATATCAAAATTATTTTTAGAAATTATATTGTTAGATAAATATAACATCAATACTAATACTGATTATTGTTAATAAATTTTAAAGCCCCGCCGACGAAAAGAAAATGTCGCGGCCTTGCTAGTAATAATGTTCTTGAAGAACGAAGGAAAAAAGCCGGGAAACCATTGGATCTAGAGCTTGATCCTGTGACCAACAAAGTGGTTGGGCAGGAGGATCAAGCTTTTATTCGCATGTTGGGCACTCTAGTTACCATTTTGTGTCCGGGACATTATTTGGATTTTGCTGATGTACCTCAACAGTTTAAGGATCAAGTGCTTGATCGTATGAGGGTAAAAAAATTACAAATCTTGTACTTTTCATTATTTACAAAGTTATCTAATTTTTTTTCTTAATGCAGTATTACTATAATATAGACGGTCATCCACAACGTGAGTCAGTTCTGGTAACTATCAACAAGGAGATGGGCGAAAGATATCGCGCGAGAAAGAACAATAGACATAAACACTTCAAAAGTCATTATGCTGGACTAGAAGATTTGGAGAATGCCCTCTCTAAGCCACCTGACCATTGCACTAAGGAGGCTTGGCAAAATATTTTTGAATTGTTTTTTAGCGAAAGATTTTTGGCTTGTTCCGCTAAAAATCAAGCAAACAGAAAACAAATGAAGTATGCAACAACACAAGGCACAAAGTCGTTGGCAGCTAAGCGTCACCAATATGTAAGTGAAGATGTTAATTTAATTTTATAAAATAACACATTCTGAAACATTTTGTTTACATTTCTATAGGAGAACCCAGATACGCATGTTGTTGATACTTGGAGGGATGCTGTAGAGTCCAAGAACTTTACTTAGCTAATTGTTAGTAGTATTATAGTATGTTTAGTGTTATCTTTGTTACTATGGATTTTTGGTTCAGACCGGGAATTATTTGGACACTCATAGTAGTACTTATAGATTTTTCTAAGTTTAACCTATAGTTTAAGAATATTAAGTATAACCTAAGGTTTGATTAATGTGACTGATATTAAGGATTATATTATTATATTATAAGGTTTAGACATCAACCAATAGGATTTTAAGCACATGTTATGAATGGTAATTAAGGATTAAGTATTTTTGAGGATTAAATTAAATAAAGGTAAAATTTGAATGTTATAGGGTCAGTCAGCAGCCTTGAGTACGTTGAGGGCTTAGTCAAGGCTGTTTAATCCATTCAAACTTAGCTAAAAATGTATAAATTCGTGTTTAAATATTCAGCGTATGCCGATATATCGCAGCTATTGGGGGCGATATGTCGCAGCACGTAGATACGGAAAACACGAATCGATGCACGGTCGCCTCGGGAACAAAGGTCCAGGCGATATATCGCCTATAGGGGGCGATATATCGCCTCCACCAGCATGAATTCAAATACTTTTGAATTCTTTTCCCTTCAGCCATTCAAACTCCTTCAACAGTCCAGCATCTTTTGAACGAGTCTTCAGCCTCTGCTGAACGATTATTCAAATGATTTTCACTTAAAAAGCCATTATTTTTATTCAAGTAAAATCAAGATATTTTCATTCCCAAACTCTATAAATAGGACCTAGTACCCAGCCATTATTCACCATTTGCTCTAAGTTCAGAGGCTGCTAGTGTTAAGTGAGTGTTAGAGTGTAAACACTTGGTTTGGGGAAAAACTATAAGCTTAAACATCATAAGCTTATCAAACACTTTGGGAAGTGAGTGCTATAGTATTTCGGTGGATGTTAGATTGACCTTGCAATCTTTGAGGTAAACCCAAAACTCTAGTTCCTTTCTGTATTTTATGTTATTTCCTTTCTCAAAACCTTCTACTCAGTCCCCTAACCTTATTCTTATTTTGGTTAGGGAATCCAAGCTTTTAAGCATATAAGTCGGTAAGTATGTTTTCTATGGTTTAGTCTTTCCATCTCTTTCATTTCATCTCCTTTCTTTAGACTTACTCTTTCTTATGGTTTTAGGAGTGTTCCAACAATCCCAACTCAGTCCATAATCTCGGTAACTTTGGTAAGGAAAATAGGCTAGAATTAATATGTTATGTGCTTATGTTATCTATATGTTTTATGTTATTAATGTGTTATGTTTTGTTATGAATATGTTATTGATGTGTATGTTGTAGGCTTGGGCTTATGCCCTATTTGACTAACAAGACCCCAAAAAGACTGTGGGCATAAGCCTATTTAGCTGGTAGGACCCCACTAATCTCATGGGCATAAGCTTGTTTAGTCTATGGGACCCCAAGTAATAATGGCCATTATAATAAGTGAATTATGTGTTATGATATGTCTTTATGTTTTCTTATGAAATTATGTATATGACTATGTGTTAGGTTTTCCTTGCTGGGCATTAGGCTCACTCCTTTCTGTTTATGTGCAGAAAAATAAGTTTAGAGGCGGTAAGATTCGTGACGTTTGGAGGATGTGTATCGATGATGAATGGAGTCAAGGGGCCGAGCGTTATTCGATTCGAGGATGTAGTCTCACTTCTTATGTTTTTTAATGGTTTTACATGTATTTTCCGCATTATTATGTAATGTCTTTTATTTTAAATCATCTTTTGTTTTTAAAGACAATGGGATCCCATAATCCTCCTTAATATTCTGTTTATTTGTAAATAACTCTTATTTTGCAAGTTACTCAATAAATTATGGTATTTTCGTAAAAATGTAAGTTTTATGTATAGTTTCGATAATGGTCCAATTAGTCTAGCTAAGTGGGTCGTTACAGATGCTCATATGAAAAAATCGACAAAATCTTTTGTCAATGAGGCAGCTCAACAAGATTATGTAAGTGAATAGTATTGTTTTCTTGTTTCTAATGTTTCTAATTTTTGTTCATAATGCTATCTTTATATAGGAAAAAGTGGCGGCAGAGGTTCAGAGGTCACAGCTTGATAGGCAAAGTCAACAGCAGAGTGAGGCATCTCTTAATGTATCTGGCATTGATTCGTCCCCGGTCGATCAATATGAGATACTAAGTAAAGTACTCGGGGAGAGATCTGACTACCAAATAGGAGTGGGTTATAGGGCGAAAGGGAAGGCAAGAAAGATAACCTCTAACTCTACAGATCAAAGTCAGTCCCAAGCAAATACTGCTACTATGCCTAATGAAGATATGACTACTATGGCTCTGATGATGAAGGCAATTCGTGAGACGCTTCAGTCTGTGGTACCTGAGCAACCCATTAATCTGTATGACCCACGGTTTGACAGTTTTCTGTAGAGGTATTTACCACCACAATCCGAAGGTGGTTCGTCTTCTCAGAGTAACACTGCCAATCCTGACCTTCATACACCGCCACAGCAGTAGTACCAGCCTCATCCATCGTATTCGCTACATGTGTCGTCGCAACAACCTCCTCAGTATCAAAACCAATACATTTTTGGACGCTCTTCCCAGTCTCCTCCACTATATTTTAGCTTTACCGATTTTCAAGGAGGATCGATGCAGCCTCCGCTACCTAATGTTAGGTATGGGGAGGTTGGAGGTTCGTCGCAGCAACCATATGTGAGATATGGTGAGTTTGGGGGCGGGTCGCAGCCACAGCCTCGAGATCAGTTTGGGGACCTCACGCTCGGACGATCATCACAACCACCTTATATTCCTTCACCGCCACAGCCATAGCCACAGCCGTCGTCCTCACAGCCACACCAAAATGTTGAAGATGAGGACAATTTCAATATTAATCTTAATGATTTTATTTAGTTATTAGTTTATGTATTTGGACTGAATTAATACTGTATTTATTTTTAATGACAATATCGATATTAGCTAGGTTGATAAATATTAAAACTATTCACATTAATTTTAATGTTAGTTATGTTTAAATTAATTAAATGCTTATTTTGTTAAATTTTATTATGAATTATTTTTAAAAATAATTAAATTTAATAAATATTAATTTATTTCAAATAAATTTTAAAATATATTATAAAACAATATTAGCAGCGGACCCCGCGGCTAATAATAATGATCTGACATATGTATTAGCGGCGGGCTCCGCCGCTAATAATATTATATCAGCGGTGGGTGTGTCAGTCCGCCGCTAATAATCATTATTAGCGACAAATAATTTGACGTGGGGCATTAGCGGCGGATCCCCACCTCTAATAAGCATTAGCGGTGGATGTCACCCTTATTAGCGGCGGAGTCCCCCGCCGCTAATGTGTTCAATTCTTGTAGTGTGGTGTGGTCTTTTTGATGAAATGATAAAATGAGACAAGTGAAATAAAAGTAAGGTGTAATCAAGAGTTTGAGATATAGAAAGGTTTCAAGAATCATCCATATGCTTGTTTGGTTACTTAGTTACTTGATTTACAAAAATACACAAGTAAATAGTTCACATCCCAACATTTACTTGGAAAATCTAACTTTAAAGTCCATATTCTTTTCTAACAAAAGTCCATTTGAGTTATAAAATTCTTTACTTTAGGAGCACAATGTTAATCTTATGGAAATCTAAAAATGAAAAAAATACCCAAGGGCAATAATGTAATAGAAGATTGGACATAAAATTATGTATCAATATTACTTTTACTAATTAGAAGCACATAGAAAGAGCATTACTAATACTATATATTATTAGCACAAGTAAATAAAGATGAGGATGAAAGAACACAAACAACTCAAATGCATTATATTAAGAACATAGTAAATCAAAGTAGCAAAATAACATTACTAGCATATGGAATCATCCCTAACCTTCCTAGGAAGATTAGGCCATTATGCTCATGATTCTCACAAAATTCTAACAAGAAAATATGAGAAGAAAGTGAATAAATTTTGCTATAGTTTCTTTACTCTAAAAATTACATACTAGATGTGAAAGAAGAATCTCTATTTATAGAGGAAGAAAATAACTAAAAAGAAATTAAACAACAAATGTGGTTTACAAAATAAATATGAAATATTAATAATAAAATATGATTTTGAAAAATGAAATCTTATAATAAATATTAACCTAACTATTTTGGTGAATGGTCATTTTGCCCTTTTTCTCTAAAACACCACAAACATGTGAGCTTAAGAGCTCAAAATGGAAGGGTCCAAGGCCCAAAACACACAAAAATTGGGCTGAAAGGTGACTAGTGGTAGGTTGGACTTTTGACCAAGCGCAGCCAATGGGAGGAGGCCACGTGGACAGCTGAAGATGAAGGAGGGCCTGGTTTGACCGAGTCAACACAGGGCTGGAGAAGGGAGGGAACTATTGGGGCTTCAAGCGGGTTGGCCCTTCGGATTGGGCCAAGTCTCGGGCTGGAGGAGGCTGGGTGCGGGCTGCGCTGCTGGAGACCAGGCGGGCTGAGCTTCTGGAGGAACGACTCGGCTCCAAACGGCTTGGCTGGCAGCTATTGGCGTGGCTCAACGTTGGCTCAGAAGGAGTGGCTTGGCAAGGACACGTGGCAGGTTTGGGTCTGGGCTCATTGTGGGCCTGGCTCCCTTCAAAAGTGCCACTTTTTCATCATTTATCATTCTTTCTTCTTTCTTTTTCTTTGTGTCAAAATACATTTCATTTTCTGAAAATTAAACACAAATTAAATTAAAATTAATATTTTCAAATATAAAATATATTACAATAAATCCATGAAAATATTAATTAAAACTTAATTAATTTTAAACTTTAAAACTAATAAAATGATATTTTTGAGCACTAATCACACCCCTCAACCAACTTATTGCTAGTCCCTAGCAATTCAAGCGAAAAAGAAAATTGTCAAGTTTAATAATTAAGTCAAACCAAGCAAAATCATCTAAGCATTTTCAAACTATCAGTAAGAAGTCAGAGATTACTATCAAAGCTACTTCAGTTGTAATTCCAGAGTTGTGTGTGTGTGCACCTTTTGACTTTGTTATGCAAGTGAGGGCAAAGAGCCTGAAGCTGACCAAGAGGTTATAGGAGCTCTTGTTGCAACAAGACTTTAAAGCATAATCATGTCAACGATGGAAGTCATATTATGATTGTTCCTTTTTCATTTTGATGTTTATTTGTTATTTTTGGATAATTTTTTGTGTAAAATTGAGTATGAAATGTATATGTGATTGGTTTTGGAATGTGATGTTTTGGTATTCTCTTATTTTGTTCAATATTTATGTAATTTTTAAAATATATTTAACACGAGTAATGAAATTTTTAAAAAATATTTTCTAGCGACATAGAGAGCAACAGTGATAGTTATTAATTGTTGGCGTTGACAGCAACGACGATAGTTATTGACTGTCGGCGTACCTACCTCTACGTCGGCATAGACAAATACGACAGTTAGCTGACTATTGTTGTTGCTCAATAGTGACAGTTAAAACCTGTCGAGAAAGTCCAGTTTTGTAGTAGTGAATAAACCCTGATTTTAGAACATTGTATGTATTATTAGTTTTGTTTATATGATTGAATATGAAAAAATATTAAATAAATGTAAGATTTTTCTCATTCAGCAAAGCTCATTGTCTAGCCTAAGAATATGTTAGGCAATTCATAAGCCACAATATAAAAAATACAACCAATATAAGATGGACAATATAACTTTAACATCAAAAAAATAAGAACTCATACTTCATTCTTAAAATTCGAGTTTTTATTAAAGGACTATACAAAGGTTGGAAAAAAACCCGTTGATCAAAAGGCTTGAGCCCAATTAAATCCTACTAAAAATGCAAGAACTTCGATCTTACAAGACTGATAAAACACTTATACAACAAACCAACATAGAAAAGTAACAGATTTAATCAAGAATTAAGAAAGATGAATTCTATAAACTCTTCTATTTGGTTAGATAAGGTATATTATTACTACTAATGATATTCACTTATAATAATATGATAATAATAACATCATTAATTATTAATACACTTTTTTGACAAAATTTAAAACACTTTTATTTTACAATTGACCAAATGCTCATTGATGGAAATCATGGAGTACATAGGTCATAATATATGGTGGAATTTCTTCTAACCAAATAACCTCGTTTTCTATCTGAAGTGTATATCTAGCCAAACCATGAGTGGAGGTATTATCATTATGCAACACATGAGCAAGACATACACATGAAAAGACAAATAACAAGGATCTAATGTTCCTAATTGCCACAAAAATAAAATATAAATTAGCCTAATAAATGTACACGTTACTTATATTAGATACAATAAGTATGGTTTTAGAATGAATTCTTCTCTGTATTTAGATGAAAACATTGACAAATTTCTTTAAAACATCAAACATGAAGTAGATGAAGAAAGTCAAGCAATAATACTTCTTAGATCTCTGCCCATAGTCTATCAAGAAATTAAAGCAACCATCAAATATGGAAGAAATGTGATTTCTCTAGAAGATGTCTTAGGAGCATTGAAATCCAAAGAGTTCAAATTGCACCAGGAGAAAGAAATCAAGAAAGATGATGTCTACATGGCTTGGGGAAGAACATCAAAAAGAAGCTCATCAAGAAGTTATCAATCCTATCATTCATGATCAAAGTCAAGGGGAAAAGAGTCTAGACAATGCTTTCATTGTGGAAAGATTGGGCATATTGCAAGATTCTGCAATCTACTGAAGAATTAACAAGGATTCAAGACAAATCGTGATTCAAGAAACCACTAAAGCCATCGACCTCAACATGAAAACCAAGCATATCAAGGATTCAAGCACTAGAATGATCAAAGAAGTCAAAGGAGTGTCTCAGCTGTTGTGGCAGAAAACAAAGATGATTACTCATCAGAAGAGAACTTTTCTCTATCAGAAAAAGCAAACTCGTTGGAGTAGATCCTTGATTTAAGATTCACTTACCATATTTGTCCTAATATTGAATAATTCTTTGAATATAAGGAAACTAATGGTGATAGTGTACTAATGGGAAATGACTTCTCTTATAGGGTAATCGACATTGGGAAAGTAGCAATCAAGCAATACAATGGTGAAATCAAAGTTCTAACCAATGTGAGACATATACCCGAGTTGAGATGGAACTTAATATCATTGGGAGCTCTTGGAGATGAGGGATATGGATACAGGTCACTCAATGAAAATTTGAGAATTACTAAAGGCTTTTTGCTAGTGATGAAAGGAAAGAAAGTACATAGGTTATATGTACTTGAAGGGCAAACGATCCCAGCTGCTGAAGCAAGTGTAGTTAAAGGCCAAGAAAATAACATGCAGTTGTGGCCTATAAGACTCGGGCACATAAGCGAACAAGGTTTAAGAGAGCTACACAAGAATGCCATAATTGACAAGCTACAGACACCCTTACCATTTTGCGAAGCTTGTGTCTATGGAAAACAACACAAGATTAAGTTTACTGCAACAACTAACAAATACGAAATAAGTTCTAGACTATGCTCATGTCGATTTATGGGGACCAAGCAGAGTTGCAACACATTCAGGTAAATGTTATTTTCATTCTATAGTTGATGATTTTAGTAGATGTGTTTGGATTTATTTGTTAAGAACCAAAAATGAATGCTTGGAGAAATTTCAAATTTGGAAAAATCAGGTGGAAAACCAAACAAATCTGAAACTTAAGACCCTTAGAACGGATAATGGATTAGAATTTATAAATATTGAATTTGATAATTTGTGTGATGAATGTGGTATTGTGTGACATAGGATTGTAGTAAGAACTCCACAACAAAATAGAGTTATTGAACGCGTGAACCGTACATGCTAAACAAAGTTAGATGCTTGCTCATTAGCTCAATTTTGGGAAAATCTTTTTGGGGTGAAGCCTTAGCTATTGCATGCTACCTTATCAATAGAAGCCCAAACCGAGCCATAGAGCTCAAGACTCCTTATGAAAAATGGTATGCGAAAGCACCAAGTTTGAAACACTTAAGAGTTTTTGGTTGTGCAGCCTTTGTGCACAAAACCAATGATAAACTTGATGCTAGATCAATTAAATGAACTTTTCTTGGTTATCCTTTAGGCATAAAAGGATATATAATTTGTGTAAATCAAAATGGTAGGCCTAAGATTATGATCTCTAGAAATTTTGTGTGTAATGAATACGATATACCTCACTTGAAGGCCGAGAGTGGTAGTGATTTACATGATGCAGGTACATTAAATAGAAAGGAAATTATGACTGAGTTTCAGCTGGAGTTAAAAGGGTTTGAAACTAAAGAGGGGAGAGAAACAGAGAGTATTGATGGAAAAATATTCAATTGAATAATCAGCTCAATATTTACAGTTACATCATTTGAGCTTTATACGCAATAGTGAGGCTATAATAGAGTGACACCTGTACAATAGGTAATGACCATATTAACAATAATTACACAGCAATACTAAGTATAATTACAAGTGACGAATATGTACAGTAAGGACTAACACTACTTATCATCCCCCCGCAAACTCATAGGTCGGTGAAGAACTGTGAGTTTGGATCGAAGTTGCAGAAAACGGGCAGAGGGAAGAGCCTTCGTAAGGCAGTCGGCCAGTTGATCCTCAGAAGGAAGAAATCGAACAACAAGTTGTTTGGAGGCCACACGCTCACGAATGAAGTGAAAATCGATGTCGACGTGCTTGATTCTGGTGTGTAATACCGGGTTTGCAGTGAGATAAGTAGTGCTAATGTTGTCACAAAGCACAACAGGAGTTGCGCACTGATGCATACAGAGATCACGAAGCAAAAATTGCACCCAGGAGAGTTCAGCAACGCCATCAGCAAGAGCATGAAATTCAGATTCAGTGCTTGAACGGGAAACTACTTTCTGCTTGGACGAATGCCAGGAAACCAGATTGTGACCAAGAAAAACGCAATAAGCCCCTGTACTACGACGATCGTCAGGACATGATGCCCAATCTGCATCAGTATAGCAGGTGAGATTATAGTCAGAACAAGACTGAAGAGTGAGACCATAATGAGCTGTGCCCTTGAGATAACGGAGGATACGCTTAACGGCCTGCCAGTGCGAATCAGTAGGAGAGTGCATAAATTGGCAGACCCGATTAACTGCAAATGAAATGTCAGGCCGTGTGATAGTGCAATATTGGAGAGCACCAACAATGCTCCGGTATTGAGTGCCATCGGATAAGGGAGTGCCAGCATGTGCAGAAAGAACGGAAGCCGTGGACATAGGTGTATGAAAGTCTTTGGAGTCAAGCATTTCAGCACGGTGAAGAATATCCTGAATGTATTTGTGCTGAGAAAGATGAAGACCAGTAGGCGTGGAATGAACCTGAATGCCCAGAAAAAAATGAAGCTGGCCCAAGTCATTAATAGCAAACTGGGACTTTAAAGCAGCAAGAAGAGAAGAGATGGCAGAGGAGCTGTTGCCAGTCAAAATAATGTCATCCACGTACACTAGCAATACCAGGAAAACAGATGGAGCCCAAAATAGAAACATAGATGAATCAGCCGTAGAAGGGACAAACCCCCAAGACAAGAGAAAAGTGCTAAGTTTGTTGTACCAAGAACAGGGTGATTGCTTCAACCCATAGAGAGCCTTGTCTAGGCAGCAAACATGGTCAGGAAAATCTGGATCAATAAAACCAGCAGGTTGTTGCATATACACAGTCTCAGAAAGGTCGCCATGTAAGAACGCATTCTGCACATCAAGTTGCTTAAGAGACCAACCTTCAGAGATGGCTAAAGTCAGCACAATGCGGATGGTAGCTGGCTTGACAACGGGACTAAAGGTTTCAAAATAATCAAGCCCTTCCTGTTGATGATAACCCTTAGCCACCAGTCGGGCTTTGTACCTATCAATCTGACCATCAGCATTGAGTTTAACCCGAAAAACCCACTTACAACCAACGACAGTGGCATTGGGAGGCCGAGGAACAAGATGCCAAGTCTTGTTGGCGAGAAGAGCCTTGTATTCAGTGAGCATGGCCTGATTCCAATGGTCAAACTTTGCTGCCTATTTAAAAGTAGAGGGCTCAAAAAATGCATCAGTAATCACACTGAAAAGAACCCGAGGCTTATGAATACCAGCCTTGGCACGCGTAATCATAGGATGAGCATTACAAGGTGGTACAATGGAATTCTCAGATTGGTCATGAAGCTCAACCACTAGAGGAACAGTAGCAACAGAAGATGGAGAGGAAGAGGAAGACGCAGGAGGAGACGAAGAGGAAGAAGGAGAAGGAACAGCGGAAGACACGGAAGGAGACGAAGGCGAAAGACAGGGAGAGGGATGCGAAGCAACATGAGGAGATAGAAGAGGAACATAAGGAGAGATAGAAGGGGGAGGTGAAGAAGAGGAGAAACTAGAGGAAGCGAATGGAAAAGAGGTTTCATTGAAAATGACATGACAGGAAATGTAAATGCGACCCGTGGAAGGATAAAGGCAAAGATAGCCTCTGTGCTGGGAACTATAGCCAAGGAATACACACTCTTGAGATCGAAAATGTAATTTGTGGGCATTATAGGGTCGTAAGAAAGGGAAACAAGAGCTGCCAAACACACGCAAAAGACTATAATCAGGGAGTTTATGATAAAGAGTAAAGTAGGGACTGTGATTGTTGAGCACAGGAGTGGGAAGGCGATTGATAAGGTAAATGGCAGTAGAAAATGCATATGGCCAATAAGCTAAAGGAGTATGAGAGTGAGCAAGAAGAGATAGACCGACTTCCACAACATGACGATTTTTTCGTTCAACACGGCCATTTTGTTCAGGAACATGCGGGCAAGAGAGCTGATGGACAAGGCCGAGAGACTCAAAATACGATTTTAAAGATCGAAACTCACCACCCCAATCGCTTTGAACACGTTTAATTTTGGTATCAAATTGTCTTTCAACCATTTTTTGAAACTGAAGAAAGGTAGGAAATACTTCAGATTTAGCTTGTAAGAAATAGATCCAAGAAAAGCGACTAAAACCATCAATGAACAATACAAAATAACGAGCCCCAGTAACAGATAATTCAGGGGAAGGACCCCAAACATCACTATGTATTAAGTCAAAAGGAGCTGTTAGACAACGAAAATGGCAATCTGTGTGACTTAGCCATTTGACAAGCATTACAAAATGAAAACTGAGAAGAAACATTGTTCTAAAAATTACAAGCTGAAAAAACATGAGAAAGAACATTGGAAGAGGGGTGGCCGAGACGATTGTGCCAAAGGGAAGATTCTTGAGTCCCAGTGAGAAGACATGAAATGGCTGAACCAGGAGAAGAGGAAGATAAGGAGGGATGGACTTTGTAGAGACCACGATCAAGCACCCCCGTGAGAAGAATTCTCTTGGTGACCTGATCCTTGACAAAGAAGTTAGAGGAATGAAATTCAATAAGAACATTATTATCACGACATAATTTCGAAACACTGATTAGATTATTTGTGAGACCAAGAGTGTGATAAACTTGATTAAGGGAGAGAGGATAAAATTTGGAGGGTAAAGAGACATGACCAATATGAGAAATAACAAGGGACTTACCATCACCAACTTGAACCTGCTCAGACCTATGATAAGGAGATGCCCGATCCATCAACTGAAAATCCGGAGTAAAATGGTGAGTAGCACCAGAATCCATGAACCAGTTTGCTGTAGAGAGAGTGGATGGAGCCGATTTAGTAGAGGAACCGTCATGACCAGTAAACCCAGAGAAGGGAGTCGAAGGCATGATTGGTGAGTTAATCATGGTGTTAAAATTGCGAGGAGCCTGAGGAACATAGGCCAAATTGGTACGATGGTAGCATATGTTGGCAGTGTGACCCACTTTGCCACAGATCTGACAAGAGGGATGAGAGTGAGGCATTTTGGAGCTATTTGTAGAAGGGTTTGGAAGAGCAGGTCGAGAGCCCAGTACACCAGAGAAGGAATTGGGTGGGGAAAAATGTGATGGTGGTGAGGAGAGTTGATTAGAGTAAGGTTTGGTGTGTGTATGAGAAGTATTCGGATATGGGTATTTGGAAATTTTTTTGCCAGTATTCAACTGAGAAATATTAGCTTGAAGGGAGCTCTGAAGATCCTCACTATTGTTCCGTTCCATGCGATAATCAAAGCTGAGTAAGAGGCTGTACAGTGTGTCCATGGAAGGTTTGTCAGATCGATTGAGGATACCGGTAACATAGGAGTCATAAGCTGGACCCAAACCTTCAAGGAAGTAGACCTGGAGATCATTGCGGGAGACAGTCTCCCCAATTGCGGCGAGGCGATTGCAATATCCTTTAATGCGTTGAATGTATTGAGTAGCGGTGAGACCAGATTTTTTGATTGTTTGGAGTTTACCCCTAATTTCAGAGATGCGCGCCATGGACGAAGAGGAGTAGATTTCTTCCAAGGCAGTCCAGATTTCATGGGCCGAAGTGAAATTAACGATTTCGCCGAGCATTGCTTCAGTGAGAAAGGAATAGAACCATGACATAATGAGACGATTGTAACGATTCCAGGAGGTATAATCGGGATTGATGATAGTTGAATCTTCAGGAAAAAATTTTGGAGGGCAAGGATGAGTTCCATTCACAAAGCCATCAAGGCCGTAAGCCATAATCACATTGAGTAGTTGATTTTTCCAGATGAGATAATTATTCTCATCAAGTTTGACAGAGAAGGATTGATTCATTGAAACAGAGGAAAACCATGACAACATCACAAGTGAAGAGCCTTACCAAATCATTACAGAACAACAACCTGATTTGATAGATTATCAACTTGCAAGGGATCGAACAAGAAGAGAAATATATCCCCTTGCTCAGTATGCTGAAGCCGACTTACTAGCATATGCCTTAGCCATTGTTTAGTCAAATGACATTCTAGAACCAGCCACAATTGAAGAAGCTTTGGCAGGGAAATTTAAGAAAGAATGGGAATAGGCTATGAATGAGGAGATAATCTCATTACACAAAAACAACATATGGGTCTTAGTAGACAAACCCGAAAAAAAAAAAAAAAATTCCATGTAAATGGATTTTTAAAGTATAAGAAGGTGCCACTCAAGGAGAGCCCGTGAGATTCAAGGCAAGATTAGTTTCCAAATGCGTTACTCAGGTGGAAGGGGTCGATTACACAAATGTATTCTCACCTGTAGTGAAGTACAAAACAATCTTAATGATATTTTCAATGGCAACATAACAAAGCTTGAAGATAGAACTGCTAGATGTCAAGATAGCATTTCTAAATGGTTTTCTCGAAGAAGAAGTGTACATGTTTCAACCACCCAAATATAAAGTCGAACAAGGAAAGAAAGAGAAGGTTTGCAAATTGAAAATGTCTCTCTATGAACTCAAACAATCCCCGAGACAATGGAACAAACACTTCAACAACTATGTCCAAGATATTGGTTTTGCAAGATCAAAATTTGATTGTCTATACTACAAGAATTTATAAATGCCTTCCGTGGTCTACTTGTTGCTTACATACTCACTCTAGGAAAGGATGCAGCTGTTATAAAGGATATTAAAGATAAACTAAAGGAAGAATTCCAAATGAAAGAACTTGGACAAGTTAAGAAGATACTCGGAATAAAAGTTACTAGATTAAGGAATGAAGGGAAAACTCATCTCAAACAAACCAGGTACATTGAAAAGGTTCTATGTAAATTCAATATGCAAGATTCCTTTAGGAGGACAATTTATTCTGTCTAAGGATAAATGTCCCATTATAGAAGAAGAAAAGGTAGATATGAGGAATGTACCTTATGCTATGGCTTTAGGATGTCTCATGTATATAATGGTAAGTACACGACCAGACATTGCTCATGCATTGAGCATTCTCAGCAGGTTCATAGAAAATCCGGGCATAGCTCATTGGAATGCACTTAAATGGCTCTTAAGGTACCTAACAGGGAATTCTACTCTTGGTCTTACTTACACTAAAGTTTTCAGATAAGGTAATGTTGTAGGGCTATGTTGATGCAGATTATGCATCAAACAAATATTTCAAGAGATCTACCACATCTTACATGTTCTTAACTAATAGTGACCGCATTAGTTGGAAATCTCAGCTATAATTTGTGGTAGCTCTCTCAACAACTGAGGCAGAATTCATGGCCAAAATTGAAGCTTTCAAAGAAGCATTATGGTGTCAAGGAGTGTTAAAAGAGCTAAAGTTACTCAAAGGAAAAGCTAGAGTGTACTCGGACAACCAATCCTCAATACATCTATGCAAAAATCATGTCTATCATGAGAAGACCAAACATATAGACATAAGACTGTATTGGATAAGGGAGAAGATTGAGGAGGAAATCATTGAGCTGGAGAAGGTTAAAACAGAAGAAAATCTTGCGGATATAGGTATTAAGGTCCTCATTGTAAGTAAATTCAAGCATTGCTTGGATCTGCTTAACCTTAGTAACTAAAGTTGAACTGAAAAGGGTCTCTATCTCAGCAAGTGAAGTTATCTTTTATGGAGGTTATGATTTGAAGAAACTAGGTGGAATATGTGGATTAGTTTCTATAAATCCTAACTAACTTTCTGGTAAGTTTTAGTTGTCCCAACTGTTATGACAACTGAAACCTTTTTACTTAGCTTACCAAGCTTTCGGAGCCTATATAAATGGCTTAATTCTCTTCATTTGGTAGGGGAACAATCAGACTAGAGAGAGAGAGAGGATCAAAAAAAGAGCTGGGGTGTGGGTTTTGTAATGAGCAATACAACTGTTTAGAAAGTATTGCTCGAGTTGAGTGTTTGGAGAGAGAAACACAAGAGATTTTGAGAGTTGTACACAAAGTTTAATGTAGTTTGATCCATGGTTCCTGATTGAATAAAGAAGCAAAGAGATAGAGTTCGCAAACTGGATTAGGCCAAGGAAACTTGACTGAACCAGTATACATCTGGTGTCTTTTAATTCTTGCATTTCATTTATGATTGCTGGTTGTTATTGTTTAAATATCTGTGTTTAAACAACTGTCTCTCTGTTATTGTCTTAACATTTGTTCTTAGCATTAGAACTAGGATCTTGAGCAGGTACTCTAGGAGGATTTACTTCATGTTTGAACTCTATAAATATATAAATTAAACCTAATCTTATAGAACTCGGGATAAAACACACATTTTTCATAAACGGCAGATATATCTATTCCTGTTTTATTTGCCCTGATATGGATTGCTATTGAAAAAGTTCAGAGGACAAAACAAAGTGGTACAAACCCAATATTTTGAGGAGAATGTTATTAATAGTGCAATTATCCAGCGTTAACTACACATTATTAAAAAAAATCCAGACTATTTATTAATTTACAAAAATTATCATATGAAATTACTCAATAAGAAGATGAAAACAACAAACAAATTTGGTGAAAAATACATATTAACTTCCAATTATTCACAAATTTGCTGTCATTTTAAACAGATACATATTCATGATGACTTCAGTAACTTATGCCTGAAGGTTACTTATTCTCGAATCATATATAATAGTCTGAAATTAACAAGCCCATGCATATATAAGTGGTATTACATCAAACGAGATCGATATCAATTAGTCTTAGCTTTAGGAACGAGAATGAGAAATTGTTCCATTCGCATGGCGATTCCATATTTTTCAGTCATATCAATGTCGTTCAGATTCTTTCCTTGAGGAAGAGACCAATCAAAGGAATGGACTAGTGAAGCAACGATCAAAGGAATTGTCTTAGCAGCCATAGGCATTCCGGGACAAATTCTCCTTCCTGAGCCAAACGGAAAGTACTCAAAGTCATTCCCTTTGAAATCCAAACTCGAATTCAGAAACCTCTCCGGTTTGAAAACAGACGGATCTTCCCACAAACTGGGGTCTCGTCCAATATTGGCCCAAACGTTGACTAAAACCTGAGAGCCCTTTGGTATGTTGTAGTTCATGACTGTGCATGACTCAACAGCTCGATGGGGAAGAAGAAGTGGTCCAGCTGGGTGTAACCTCAGGACTTCTTTTGTACAAGCTTGAAGATAGGTCAACTTGGGAAGATAAGAATCTTTAACTGCAGCATGATCTGGACCAACTTCTCTCACAAGTTCCTCTTGAACAATCTTCATGCATCTCGGGTTCTTCATAAGCTCCGCCATTGTCCATTCAACCATCGAACTAGTAGTTTCTGTTCCCGCACCAAAAAGTTCCTGCAAGCAAATTCGATCATATATATATGATAATTATATCATAAACACACTTAATTACTAGGGTGTGCTCTTATTGAGGATCGATCGATATTACGTACCATAAAAATCATATTTATATCATCAGTGCAAAAGTTATTTTTGATGAGAGCATCGAGAAAATCAGGTGGGCTTGGGGAGGCTCCCAAAGCTTTCCTTTCTTGGACGATTTCCTCCCAAAGCTTACAGCTCCTATCATACAAATCCATGGACCTCTTCTGAAGATTCTGAAGATCAAAGGAACCCAACATAGGATAAAAGTCAGATATATTTGGAGAAGAAGCAACATCAATTACTTGGTTCACCAGCACACAAAGCTCCCCTTTTCGGCTATCTTGAGTTTGTTCAACAAAATCTTTGGAGACCAGAACATTACCCAACACATTCAACACTGCACCAAAAGCAATCTCTCGAACTTTGACCGCCTTTCCTTGCATGTGTTTGGTCACGTAATCTACCATTTCGCTGACTTTTTTGTCTCTTATCCATGCATGGGAGCTTATAGCTTTCCCTGAGATAGCTCAGCTCGAGTAAAAGTACGCAAGTACTTCCAACTTTCGTTGCACTCATCAACCCAACCGATGGTAGATTTGTAATTCTTTAGACACTTAGATGGAGCAACATGAGGAACGAACCGAGCACAAAGACTTCGATCATGGGTCTTTAGAATCGCCATGGCCGCTGCCGGAGATGATCCGACGACGACGAGTTTAGTACCGAGTTTGAAAGAGAAAATATCTGGGCCGTACGTTTTGGCAAAGCGTGCTAAAGTCACGTGAGGATTGCTCCCTATTTGAAGAAGGTTGCCAAGAATCGGCCATGGAAACGGACCCGGTGGAAGTGGTGGTGATTTAGATTTGAGTAAGCGTTTGGAGAGAGAGAAAATCAGAGTAGGTAAGAGTACGAGAAAGAGAGTCAATGGAAAGAAAGTAGGGTTTGATATTTCTGGGTATGATATTAATGGAGACATGATGATCGTTTTCTTTTGTTAAGCTTAATTTAGATATTGGCTGGTTTGTACTAAGTGATTAATGTAGAAAATTAGTCTCTGATGTTGGCATTTTATAGGGAACGTGCTAACTATGGTTCTTACAAATAATTTAAAAGTATTAATATTTAAAAATTGGGAGTAGTAAAAGAGTCAAGTTCGACAATAATTAGTAAACTATATGATTATGCCTTTCTTCCACCAAATAGGATAACTTATATATTATAATTGGATCTTTCTCAAGTTATTGGGAAATTAAGATTATTAATACATAATTTTATTGGATATTAAAAATCTTGCTAACGTTTTAGGGACATATAGAAGCCATAAATAATGCAAACTTTATTGTTAAAATCGGCTATTTGGTAGAAAAAAGTTCAAAATTATATAACTCATGGAAATATATAGGAATAGAGAATATTTAGTTATTGTAGCATAAAAACTTAGAAGATGAATGTTTGAATAATTATTTCTAAGTTGATTATAGTCCAGGCAGTTAATGTGACAAGTATAAATATATCCTAAATGATTTTAGCTCTCTAATTTTAACACTGCATTATCACATGTAGTTTTTAGGTCAATCTTTTAGTGATTCTTGCATTTGGTGGGACATTTGGATTCAACTTTTGGTCTCCATGATTGGTGATTCTTGCATTTGTTGTAAAATTAATTTTTATTGTCTAAATTTTCATGAGTGGATGTTTTTAACTAAGTGATTTATGTGTCTTAAAATATTCTCAGGCTAGATAATAAAGTTTTTAGATGGGTGAAACTCCTCATTCTTGGTGTATTAATTCTTAGTGTGGTTGAACCACTTTTTTGAATATATATATATATATATAAACAAAAGAGGTCTACATACTAATATTACCAATAAAAAATATTTCATTTTCCTTCAAAGGGTGTAAATATACTACCAATTAAGAATCTTCTATATTTTTATCTACCCAAAATATTTAATTTTAATGGTAGCTGAAATGTCACTTTAATTTAACTATTTTTTGTAATATATTTATTCATATTTATTGGAGTATAGTGTCTCACGTAGAATAAGTGTAAGAATATTGAGTTATTAATATAAGAATATGGGTAACTCCACTATAATCACCATTTTATTTTTAGATGAAGCCTCATGATTCTTGTCATGGTATCATGAGTCAATTTATTTGTGGACATTCGATCTATACCGATTCAAAGAGTGAGTCTAGCCACACGAGATCCGTATAGTGCAAAAAGACACTTGATCAGATCAAAAAAAAAATAAGTGAGCTGAGAAAGAGTCATTCTTGTGATCAGGTGATTCAAGATTGATGAGCAAAAAAATCACCATCATCTTAAGGGAATATTGAAATATGGTTTCCCACATAGAATTATAAGTGTAAGAATATTGAGTCATTAATAAGAACATGAGTAACTTCACTAATCACCAATGAGTTTTTAGATGAAGCATCATGATTCTTGTCAATATTGGACTTGGTTGGATCCGAATATTTTAAGTAAAAGAAAATCAAATGAATGATTCTATTGAAGAAAAAAAAAATCTGGATCATGATTACTAGTAATGCCATTAAAGTGGCTTCAGTGCTGCTTTATTTCCGCTGCTATCATCTTCAATTATTCCACGATCGAATTTTAAATTGTTTATGGACAATTTAACAAGGGTTGGGCTTTCTAGCTTATTATTCTATTTTATATTTGGTAATGAAGTGGGAAAAATAATATGAGAAGGAATCGATGCACTACTTGTGTAAGAAACGTGAGTGGAATCAGAACTCTTCAATCTTACGACATATATGTGTGGTATTGAAGAAAGAATAATAATAATAATAATAATAATAATTAAATAAATATATATTTGGTTTTATGTAATTATGTACTTTATTTATTATTTATACTCATTATGTTTAGATTTACTGTATCAAATTCCACTCAGTTTAGTTACTGATCAGAATTCATTTTTGAATGAGATAAAACCCTATACTCTTATAAGTACATGATGAAATAAAGTGAATTCATATCTTTTCTCGTATACAAATTTTTTGACAGAATGGTGAAATATATATTTAAAATTATTATTTTACAATTTCGTATGTAAAAATAATAAAGATGAATATTTGAATTGTATTGCATTTGGATCGCATGTCAAATGATAATTTGATTAAAAAAAATTGATCGCTGATTAAATTTTGTATTATTGTATAAAATTACGACATGTGTGATAATAATGATATGCTTAAAAACATCACTGACATATATAGGACATGATACATTTATATATTATTGTTATAAAAATATAGCTGATTAATATCATAAAAATAAATAAAAGATGTTTAATATAATGTATGACATCACTACAAGAAAAAATAGTTTTTACTTCAGTTTTATGCTGGATTCACTTCGGCTTTTGCTTAAATTCGCAACCACAATAGTTTAGGACAAAGTAAAAAATATATAAAAACTGAAGTAAAATATATGATTTTTACTTCAATTATTATGTATAAACCAAAGTAAAAGTAGAAAGTTGAGATTCTACTTCAGTTTTTATATAATAATCGAAGTAAAAAGTTGTGTACACTTCCTTATTGGGCACTTTCTACTTCGGTTATTATGTAAAAATCGAAGTAGAATCTCCACTTTCTACTTCAATTTTTACATAATAATCGAAGTAGAAAGCCCCATTCCTATTTTTTTTAAAATAATTATTTCTGAATATTTTAAAATGGCCCAATTCATAATTTATATATATATGTATATTTTTTTTTTGCACTGATTTTTTTAAATGGTCTAATTATATGAATTTATAGTTACATATATTTTTGCAATTGTAATTAGTTATGAATTTTGTTTGAATAAAAATATGCTAACTTTCATTAATTAAAAATGTCATACCTAAGCATAAATACAAAGTACTTAAGTAAGATAGCTAGCCTTAACATTAATATATTTACATAAAAGTAAACTTAGAACTAAACAAACTCATAAACAAAATAGGCTTACTAATAAATGTATGTCATCAATAGATTGCATTTGATGCCGGTACAAGATCTTTAATGTACTTCAACACATAAAAACCATATTCATGACTTTGTGGTTGTTTTGGACATGCAACATTGAATTTCTTTGTAGGATTGCCGAGTAATTCATTGGAATAAGCCTTATAATATGCATTATATAAAGAAAAATTACACAATCAATACATAGATGAATTACCTATAAAATCAATACAAACAAACACAATAGTCAAGCATAGATGAATACATGATTATTAGGTTCTAGTCTTATAAAAATTTTTAAAAAATCGACAGAGTTTCCTCTGTTTCTATAGCATATCGTAATTTCATAATTACGTATAAAATCAATACAAACAAACACAATAATCAAGCATAGATGAATCCATCATTATTAGGTTCTAGTTTTATAAAATTTTTAAAAAATTTGGCAGAGTATCATGTTTCTATAACATACCGCAATTTCATAATTACTTATAAAAGCAACACAAACAAACACAATAATCAAGCAGAAATGAATCCATCCTTATATCACCACATCACGCAAATTTCTCAGAGCCTACTTTACTAATTTTCAAACATAACTTTCACTAAATCCAATATGCATGATTTAATTAACCTTATGTTTATACATAAATCTTGTAGTGATAAAAATAAAATTAAAAAATTACTAAGCTTCAATATTACTCTTCAATTCACCCGAAATGAACAACAAAGTCACCACTCAATAGACGACCCTACTAAAACATTACTTACGTAATTAGTAACTGCATAATTAATTATCAAACCACTAAATAAAAAAAACAAATCAAATTAGTTATAGAAACTAATGAACAACACTTTGATCATCTTCAAGCTATTTATTTTTTCAAATATTTGAAAAGTAAATTCACCTTGTCACAATTTCTAAAATTTACAATATACATATATATATATATATATTTATAATCAAACAAATTTTTATCATACTATGTAAAATAACCAAATAATTAGAAAAGTTCGCAAAATATTACTAAATCTAATTATAAAATTCGGAATAATATAAAAAAAAAATAACTCAAATAAAGTTTGTAGGATCAAACCTATTCATTGATGATTGAAATAGCTTCTATCACAATTTTGAACCTTAAACACCTATACACATTCAACACAATATATGAGAACAAAAAAAATTGAAAAAACATAGAAAAATAAAATATTATCATCAAAATAATCATTTAGTAATTCATACCTATTTTGAAGCTCAAAAACACCTTACAATGACAAAAATCTAGTCAAAATCCAACAAGAAACTCCAAGAACCCATGAGAAATAATACCCATGGTCAAATGCATTTTTTTCCTCTAAAAAACCAAAATAGAAGGATTTCTGGGCTATATTTTAGTTTATAATGAAGAAAAGTTGTAAGAAATTATGAAAAAAAAAAAGTTTGAAAACAAAACACTCGTCAATCGTACGACCAAAAATGACGTTTTTTGCTTTTGGGTTTCTGCTTCAAAGAGGGAGATGAGGGAAATGAGGTCAAAGTGAAGAGGAAAAGTGTTTTTAAAACTCTTTTACTTTAGTTATATATAAAAAATGAAGTGGAAAGTAGACATTTTACTTCGGTTTTTAAATATAAATCTAAGTAAAAGGGTCTCAAAATAAATAAGGGCCCTGTTTTGTACGTGCACATAAATGTATTAAAAAAATTAAAGCAAACTATTGTCTATAATTTTAATAAAAATCCGTTCACTTTTTTTCTTTTTAAATATCTATATAATAGAATAACTACAACAATTTTGACATTCAATAACTCCCTACAATGTCTTGCACCATTGGTGGGAGACATTGAACATTTTTATGAATTACTAAAATTACAAGACATTAAAAGTGTAGGAAGATGTTGAAAATTTGGAGTCTAAACATGTGTCCCACTGGACACACCACAAGAAAAAGCGTTTTTAGAGGCGGAAATATTACCGGCGGACTACTGGGTCCGCCGCTAATAATGGGGAAATCAAAACAAAAAATTAATTTTTTTATTAGCGGCGGACTTTCCCCATTATTAGAGGCGGATTGTTCACCGCTAATACAATGCTCGAGAACGGTTTCAAATTTATTAGCGGCGGGTCTTAGTCTACCGGTAATGCCATTAGCGGTGGGGATATTACCGGCGGGTTATGGTGATAGCGGCGAGACCCGCCGGTCATAGTGTATTACCGGGGGGTTAATAGCGGCGGACCCGCCGGTAATGGTGTATTACCGGCGGGTTAATTGCGGCGGGTTGCAGCGGGACCCGCCGGTAATAATGTTATATAATGTTCTTTTTTGAGAGCCTTCGGCCTCCCTTGGCAGATCTTTGTTCGTTCTTCTTCTTCTAACCTTTTTTGAGAGCCTTCTTCTTCTTCTTCTTCAACACTCCTCCGTCGTTGTTCATCAACGCGCCGCCTCGACCAGCGGCTACGCTACACCCACAGTCATCGTCGACCTCCTTACACCTCACGCACCAACTCTCTGCTCCTCAACTCAACTCAGCTACCACACTATAAAAATATCTCCTTTTCATTTCTCTCTCGGAGCATGCTTAACTTGTCTCCATTTTATAGCTTTGTGTATTCAATATTGTGGTAGTTGTTATATGTATATGTATCTATATAGATAGATAGATAAATAGATAATATTTGATAAAATGTATGTGTAGTGTTTGATAAAATGTCTGTGTGAAGAATTGATCAAATGTATGCCTGTGTTTGATAAAATGTATGTGTAGTGTTTGATAAAATGTATGTCTATTATTGTTGCAGTGCATGCCCAACTGCTATACGAGGATCATGAGTGTAGTTTTTATCAGTTTTATAAATCAACATCTATTTTTTTCCTGTTATTATGTCATTTTTTTTATGCTTTTGTGATTGCGGTGCATTGGTTTCAATGAATTTGCAGGTGGGTCTTGATCTTTCTTGAAGGTGTTTATCATATTCCTCTCCAAGTATCTTTCAAGGTATTTCTTGAAGGTTTATTTCAATATCAAATGTTCACATTATTGAATTGATTGAAAGCTGAATAAATTTGTATCATTAAATTAATTGAATGCTGAAATGGGTTATAGACTATAGTTCTCTTTGTATTGAACTTTATTTTTCATTTTACAATGGGTTAATTTATGCTTTATATTTTGTGAATAATTTTTTGTTATTTTAAAATTTGTCTCATAATATAGTTCTCTTTTTTGTTTGTTATTATGCTTTATAATAATTTATTTTTTAATTAATTAAATAATACAAGTTTGATTCAACATTATTTAATTAAATAATTTAATAAGTCTTAAAAATTAATAATGATTAATTAAATAAATAATAAATTATTTTAAGAAATTATTTTAATTTGTTTATTAAATATTATTATCTAATATTAAATTATTTGAATATAGAAATTGAAAATTTTATTTAATAAAAGTTTTTACAATTAATAATGATTAATTAAAAATTACTACATATCTTATAATAATTTATTTTTTAATTTTTTAATTAATTAAATAATAAAAGTTTGATTCAACATTATTTAATTTAATAAGTCTTAAAAATTAATAATGATTAATTAAATAAAAAATAAATTATTTTAAGAAATTATTTTAATTTGTTTATTAAATATTATTATCTAATATTAACTAATATTAAATTATTTGAATATAGAAATTGAAAATTTTATTTAATAAAAGTTTTTACAATTAATAATGATTAATTAAAAATTACTACATATCTTATAATAATTTATTTTTTGATTTTTTAATTAATCAAATAATAAAAGTTTGATTCAACATTATTTAATTAAATAATTTAATTTAATTTTTTATTAAATAACATTATCTAATTGAATAATTTAATTTAATTTAATACAAATCTTAAAAATTAATAATGATTAATTAAATAGTTAATATTATTAATTATATAATTTAATAGTTAATGTTATCTAATTAATAATATTAACTATTATTAAATTATTTAAATATAGAAATTAAAAAATTTATTTAATAAAAGTTTTTACAATTAATAATGATTAATTAAAATTACTACATATCTTATAATAATTTATTTTTTCTGTCTCAGTATGCTTGTGATTGATGGTTGTTGACTACAACCATCAATTATAGGGATATCGGCACAGAAATGATAAGTTTAAAGTATTAACAATAAAATAATGAATGATTTTTTTTTTAATTTGAATAACATTATCTAATAAAACATCATAAAATAACATAAGATATTATAATATTAACTATTATTAAATTATTTTAATATAGAAATTAAAAATTTTATTTAATAAAAGTTTTAACAATTAATAATGATTAATTAAAATTACTACATATCTTATAATAATTTATTTTTTCTGTCCCGGTATGCTTGTCAGTTTGCGAGTTTTTTGCATCAGTCTCCCTCGGCGAGACCACATACTCGACAATTTAGATCATCTTCGCAGCAGCACTCTCCACAAGCACCACAGTTTGCTTCACCACCGTTGCCGCGCCCTAATACTAGTGATCAAGATATTGACCTTAATGAATATTTTACACCTAGTTGGCCCGATTAAAACAATAATAATTAGATTACGTTTTTTAATTATATTAAGACAATTGAAATTTTATTATGTTTATTTTATAATTAGTTCATATGTAATTAAAATGAGACAATTGGTATTTTATTATGTTAATTTTATGATTAATTATAATGCTATTTTTGTTTGATGAATATTAATTGTGTTATTAATTATAATTTATGTTAAATATTATTATTTTTAAATAAGTATTATATGTATATTTATTAAGAAATAAAATAAAATTAATTATTATATTTTAATATTAGTATTTTATTACCGGCGGATTAATAGAGGCGGAACCTGCTGGTATTAAACGAGTTAAACGAGGTTGACAACGTTACACATTACCGGCGGAGTCCCGCCTCTATTAATCTGCCAGTATTAATACAATACCGGCGGGTGTGTCAGTCGGTCGGTAATTGTGTTAATACCGACCGATTATTACTGGTGGGTCTTTACCGGCGGACACACCATTTATTACCGGCGGAATCCTCCGCCGATAATACTAATTTTTGTTGTAGTGACACATGGGACTAGTGCCACGTCTCCCATTGGGAGACGTTAGAAGTCCTCCTAGGTTATTACCCTGGACTTCTTCTCTTCCAGAGGCGAATTAGGGCAAAATTCTTGCTATTTTTAGGGTTCAAAACCTACGAAAATCTCTCCATTTTCAAGTTTTGAGATAAATTTTCTTGAAAAAAATTATAGGTTTTGTATTAAGATGATATTTATATTCGATTTTGTGTTAGTTTTTTTTTTTTATGATTATGAGTTTTTTCATTAGATTTTTTAGGATTTTCTTAGAGAATATAGGAGGTGTGGGAACTTGAGATTTTGACTCAAAATTTTGATTTCAAGCACACATTTGAGGTAAGTTTTCAAAATTACAAGTATAAATCATTGTTAAAATGACATTTAGTGATAGTTTTCTTTATTTGCTATGATTATTTGGAGATTTTGAGTGGGTTTCTAAGAAAATAACTTTGCTGACAATGTAGAAAATAATTTAATTTTACATATCACATTGTGTGTAGATTTGATTATATGTTTATGATTTTTTTAATTTTTATTATTTTTTAATTTGAAAATTATGTATATTTTATATATATTTTAATTTTTTTTATTAACATTGTAGCTAGGCTGATTATATATAGTTATATTAAAATAAAATTTTTAAATAATTTGAAAAATTAGAGATATATGAAAAATTATATGTTTTTTTTGTTGATTTTTGAGTTTTTAGTGACTTACTTATTAGAGTTTATAAGACTAAGCTCTATATATACCACATTTTTTGTTTAGGTTAATTAGTGACTCATTGGAAATTGTTTAGTGATATTTGTTTAGTAATCTTTGATAGATTAATTAAATTAATTTTGTAGGTTGTGGTTTTGTTGGAGTGAGATTTTAGGGTATTTTTCGCCTCAAAATTTGTATTTCAAGCACACATTTGAGGTAATTAAGTTTCTAAAATTACAAGAATAAGTTGTATATTGTTAGATATTTAGTGATATTTTATATTAATTATTAATTTAATTTTGTTGGTTGTTGATTTAATAGCAAAGTGGATTGCTAAGTGAAGTAATTTTGCTAGATTTGGATTATTAATTGCAAGAGGTACATATATATATGTATTCTCTTACTTCTATTTTTAATATTATTAAACAAATGTTAAAGAAGTTTGAATATCTTAAATATTCATCCATAGTGAAGTAGGTTCTGAAATTAAAATTGTGTGCTGCAGTGATAATGGAAGGTTGAGAACATTGTGTGTTTTAATGAAGTAGGTTCTGAGAAATTTAGTTGTGTGCTGCGAAGATATAAGGAAGAAGCTTACTGTATATGTTGTTTGAATTGTTTGTTTTCCTATTCACATGCAAATGGTTAGGTCACTATTATAGGGGAAATGCTGCCCGATTTTATCTAGGATTGCAAACAATTAGCTTTATATAGACATCCAACTCTATCACGTGCTTATTTAATATCGTTTCTTTTATTCTTCATAAACATAGGAGAAGATATAGATACTACATAATGAGGACATGGAAGGATTTGATTAAACATGCGAGTCTAGAACAAAACTTGAGAACGATATTATTAATTAAAATTTACAAATTATTTTTGAAACCATATATATGTAAATGTAATCAAATAATTAATTAATATATTTTACTTTATATTTTTTTTGCAACTAACAAGTACGTCATATACAGATACACAAATTGATGAGTTGCGACAAGAATGGGCGACAGATGTGTTACTCATAATCCAAAGTTACCGACCTCGTTGTTAGGTTTTCTTACTTTTTACCGCTTTCTTCATATATAGTGCAATATTTGTTAATTTTGCATATGTCTAACAAATATTGCTTATCATGTAAAACAATCTAAATTTTCAATAATGAAGATTTACAATTTTATTTTATTTATTATATCAATTTAAATTTATTAATTATATCAATTTCAATTTAATTAATTATTAAATCAATTTAAATTTATATTAATTAATAAATAAATTTTATTTTAATTAATTATTAAATAAAATGGAAATAATATTAATTATAATTTATTATTTTTTTAAAATGGGGGACTTTCAATGTCTCCCACTAGGAGAGGTGAGAGATATCTCACGTCTCCCAATGGGAGAGGTTGAAAGTCCACGTTTTTGGCATCTCCCACCAGGAGACGTGGTATGTCTCTCATGTCTCCCATTGGGAGACGTGAGATGTGCACTTACAATGTATACATCTAGAAATTATGGATTATTAAGAAGTCAAGAAATCACATGCTCTGCTAGGGTTTGGGGACTCAGTTTTCACTGACGCCATGGCAGGTCGCGGAAGGCCTCGCAAGGGGATATCTCGGAGCTCCGGTGATAAGATTTCTCGATCGACAATGCAAGGGAAGCGAAAGGCAATTGTTAGAAAGAAGAAAGGGCCAACGTCATTATATGCGGTTCTCAAAACTAAATCTATGGCAAAGGTTCTAGGTGTTGATGCTCTCTCTGTTTTAGAGGAAGATAACGAGGAAGATGTGATGACTTTACCAGGTGATTTGGAGGTGCGAACTATTGAGGATACTGCCGAGGTTCTATCTCTGAAATCATCACTCAATCGTTCGAGATTGGAAGAGGAAACACGAGCAGATTTCAGGTCATTCCTGGAGGCAACCAAATTCTGTGAAACTCAATTGAAGGCTGGTAAGAATACTACTCCTCCAATTTTACATCCATCGCCATCTTTATTTCCAAATTTGAATGGGAAATTCAAAGATTCAGCAACTGAGATTCTCCCTAAGGGGTCTGCAGTAAAAATTGAAATGGCGGATATAGAAGAAGAGGTGTTGTATTGGAAGGCAGCGATGGTTTGCTATGTTCTTGGAGCGAATCTGCCTTTGGGTCCTTTTGAAGGATTTGCTCGTCGGATTTGGAAGGATAAGGGGGTTGACAAGGTTGGAGTGCTGAAACCAGGAGTCTTCATTGTGAGATTTCTAGCAATCAATACCAGAGATGAGATAGTAGATGGAGGATATTTGTTTTTTGACAAAAAAACCTGTAATAATGAAGCCTTGGGATCCCTATACCGATTTTCAAAAGGAGGATGTATGCTCGGTGCCGACATGGATACAGTTACATGGACTAGAATTGAAATTCTGGGGGGAGCGATCTCTTTTCAAAATCGTTGGGCAACTAGGGACTCCATTACAGGTGGATGATATTACGAAGAACAAGGAGAGGCTCAATTTTCCAAGAATCTTGGTGGAAGTGCGTATGTTTCAAGAATTTCCAGGAGCCATTTCTTTCACTGATGAGATTGATCATGTTCATGATTTAGAAGCGAAATATGAGTGGTTGCCTATAGTTTGTTGTAATCGCAAAGGGATGGGGCATGCGACAATTGATTGTAAAAAGGGTGAAACTAAGAAAGTTTGGGTTCCTAAAGCTAAAGAGAAGAATTAGATAGAAGAGCAGCAAGAGAAGAGTAAAGGAAAAGCTGTGGAAATTGATCAAGAAGGTTTTCAAAAGGTCTCAAAAGGGGGTACAGTGGCTAAAACAATAGATTCATCACTGCCCGTGATCACCTCTAACAGGTTCCATGTTTTAGATGGACCAGGGGAAAGTTTGAAAAGTATGCCAGAAGAGGTGGTTGCAAAGCAAGGTATTAACAGCGGAGGGGGAGGTCCTCCAATTCCTCATGGATAGGATATTAAGCTGGAATGTTAGGGGTCTCAACAGCCGAAACAAACAAGTAGAGATTAAGCAATTGATCTCTAAATATCAGATCGGGTTAGTTGGGCTCCTAGAGACAAGAGTGAAAGCGAAGAACACGGGGAAAGTTTATGTACATATGTTTAGTGGCTGGTGTTTTTCAAATAACATTCCATGGCATCAAGGCGGAAGAATTTTAATAAGCTGGAATCCGGCAATGTTTACGGTTAGTATTCTACAATGCTCAAGTCAATTAATGCATTTACAAGTTAGGCCATCGGGGCATCTTGACTCTTTTATGGTCACATTCGTTTATGCGTTAAATGATGAGGAAGGAAGGAAAGTGCTTTGGCAGGAGTTAAAAGACCTTGCTAAAGGGATTAGCGATCCCTGGTTGCTACTAGGTGATTTTAATGATGTTCTAAAGCCGGAAGAAAGAGTGGGGAAACCGGTGAAACTAAGGAAATCCACGGCTTTTCGAGAATGTGTAGAAGATTGTCAAGTAGAGGATGTGAAGTTTTCTGACTCATTTTACACCTGGAATAATAAGCAGGGTCCGGAGGCTAGAATTCATTCAAAGATTGATAGAGTTTTAGCGAACCAGCAATGGATCGGGAAATTCGAGCAAGCAGAGGTAGTGTTCCTTGCTGAAGGCCAATTGGATCATTGTCCAGCTATATTGACTGTATATCCTGATTTCAAGGTAGGGAAGAGGCCATTTAAATATTTCCGAATGTGGAAACAATTTGAAGGATATAGTGAAATGATTCAGAAAGGGTGGCGGAGGCAGTTTACAGGGACCCCGATGTATAGGTTGGTATCGAAGTTAAGGCTTTAAAGGAAGATTTTTGAAGCATGAACAAAGACAAAGTTGGGGATATAAAAGCTGCTGAGGTTCAAGCTTACAATGTAATGACAGCATGTCCAGTTGATTTGCAACAGAGGCCACTTGATGAAGACAGATGCCAAAGAGAACAGGAGGCTCGGAAAGCCTATTCAGACATTCATAAAGCATATCTTTCTTTTTTACATCAAAAAGCTAAGATTTTTTGGTTAAAAGAGGGAGATGAGAACACTTCTTTGTTCCATGCTAGCCTTCGACAAAGGAGAGCAAACAATAGAATTTATTCAATTAAAGACATGAATGGAGTTTGGGTGGATGACTCGAACAAAGTCAGTGATGTTTTTCTTCATTTTTTATTCTGGTTTGCTGGGTTCGAAGCTATCAAACAGGAAGTTAGTCAATCAAAGGCTAATTAATCTCGGGCCGATTTTATTTGAGTCTAGGAAGGAGTTTTTATTGCAAGTTTACACTGCCTTGGATGTTAAAGAGGCTCTTTTTGATATCCCAGGTAGTAAATCCCCTGGTCCAGATGGATATAGCAGTTATTTTTTTCAGGATAACTGGGAGCTGGTTAAAGAAGATGTTTGTACAGCGGTGCTATCCTTTTTACATTCATGTAAATTACTCAAGGAACTGAACTCCACTATACTTACTCTTATTCCTAAGACTAAGTGTCCTGATGGTGTGAGTGATTTTAGACCTATAGCATGTTGTAATGTGCTTTATAAGGTTGCAACCAAGATGATTTGTTCTCGGCTTAGGCAGATTTTACCTGAATTGGTAGCACAAAACCAAAGTGGCTTTATTCAAGGAAGGTTCATTGCCTATAATGTTATGGTAGTACAAGACTTGGTGAGACACTATGGGCGGAAAGGAACAAGACCAAATTGTATGATCAAGTTAGATCTTCGGAAAGCATATGATACACTAGAATGGGGCTTCATTGAAGAAATGCTTTCGGCTCTGAATTTCCCAGCAAGTTTTGTCCGCTTAGTGATGGTATGTATCCAAACTCCTCGCTTTAGTTTGTCTTTCAATGGATCCAGTCATGGTTTCTTTGAAGCAAAAAGGGGTTTGCGTCAAGGAGATCCCATGTCTCTAATTTTTTTGCTCTGTATGGAGTATCTATCTAGAATATTGTCAAAGGTGGGACAAAAAGAGGACTTTAAGTACCATGATCGCTGTTTGGATTTGAAAATGAACCATCTCTGCTTTGCAGATGATGTTTTATTTTTTTATCATGGGGACTTTAAGTCCATTTATTACTTGCTCTAAGGTCTGAATTTATTTTCGATGACGTCTGGTTTGCAACCAAATGATTAAAAAACAGTCCTTTACTGTTGTGGAATGGAGGATACTGAGATTAAGAGAGTCCTGGAAGCTTCGGGGTTTACTCGAAGTGAGATGCCGTTTAAATACTTGGGAATCCCAATTTGTGCTAGAAGACTTTCAACATCGGAATGTGAAGTGTTGGTGGAAAAAATGGTTCAAAAAATTCGAGTTTGGGGATCTCGGAATATCTCATTTGCTGGTCGGGTCACTTTAATAAATTTTGTCCTCATCTCAATTTACTCTTATTGGGCACAACTTATGGTAATACCAAAGAGAGTGCTCAAAAAGATTAATGCCATTTGTAGGTCTTTTTTATGGCAAGGTATTGCTGAATCATACACCCCGGGGTATGTAGCTTGGGAGCAGTTGTGTAAATCAAAATCTGAAGGGGGTTTGGGGATTCGAAATTCACTGCTTTGGAACACAGCTGCGATTGCAAAATATGTTTGGGCTATAGCCTCAAAGAAAGACAATCTATGGGTGAGGTGGATACATAGCGTCTATTTGAAAGATGAGAATTGGTGGGACTATATTTCTCCTATTAATGGCAGTTGGTATTGGAAGCAGATTGTACGAGTCAAAGAAAAATATAAACTTCTTTCTAACTTCCAGGCTCTAATGATAGGGAAGTATAGTGTCAACATGGGTTACAAGATGCTTTGTGAGGAGCAAGAGAAGGTGACTTGGCACCGAGAGGTATGGAATCGCTATAATGTTCCTAAACACAGTTTTATTACTTGGCTAGCAATTCAAAGTCATCTACAGACCAAAGACAAGTTGTTTTCTTTCCATATCTTTCAAGATACAACCTGTTTTTTTTGTGAAGAAGCAGTTGAGACAGCAACACACTTATTTTTTGAGTGTGAATTCAGCTCTAGATGCCTATTAGAGATCAAGAAATGGTTAGATTGGAGAGTGAGGAATAGACCTCTGCCTGAGCTGCTGCGGTGTATCTCAAGGGCGAAGCTTCAGCGTTTCAAGAAGCAGGTGTTGCGGGCAACAGTTGCTAGTTTGGTTTACCAAATTTGGGTAAACAGAAATGATTGTTTGTGGAACCAGAAGATGCAAACAATTGCAGCTTGTGTACAGGTGATTAAATGTAATGTAAAGCATAGAATTACTAGCATTAGAACTAAACAATTTACACAGAAAGAGAAGGAATGGTTTGATACATTATAAGCTCTAAAATGATGTATATAGTATATGTCCTGGCCTTATTTGGTGCTGAATAGGTTGTAATGAAGGTTTCGAAGCAAAACAATTGATCTGATTCATCAAAAAAAAAATGTATACATCTACGATGTCTCCCCCCGCAGGAGACATTGTAGACTTTTAATGTCTCCCAAATAAAGTCATAAAACCTTTATATTGTTGTAGTGAATGAATTATAGTTCTATAATATATATATATATATCAATAATCTCTACATATATGACATATAGATATATATTTATATGGCTATATGACATATGTATATAAATTACAATAATATTTAAAAAGAAATTAATAGTAGAAATAAAATAAAAATAGAAAAAGTCATAGTGTAGAGTAGTATACATGCATAAACTATTTTGATTAATTAATTAATTTTTGTTTATGTTTGTTCTAGTTTTTAAATTTTGGAGTGACAACAAGAGATTATATATTATATGTTTAATATAATATTAATATTATACGTGGATTTTAAAGTTAAGTTTGTTGCTAGTTGACAGTAAATTATATTATATTATATGTTTAATGTGATATTAATTTAATAGGTGAAGTTTAAATTTAAGTTTAATTAAGTTTTATTTAAGTTATAAAACATATATATGGTTTTATTATCACTACAAAAAACCTCACTTTTGCCGACGCAAATTTGTGCCGGCAAAGGTCTGCGACATACCCCTGTCGCTAATTTTACTTTTGCCGACGCAAAACGTAATGCACCGGCAATGGTATCTTTTGGCGACGAAAAAATGCGCTGGGAAAAATTAGGATGCGCCGGCAAAAAATTTTATCGTGTTGTTGTGGAAAACACTTTTAGCAGCCCAAAAATGCGCCAGCAAAATATGACTCTTTTAGTGGCGCGTTTTTGCGCCGGGAAAGGTGTATATATGCAGTGAGGGTTGAGACTTTTGCCGACGTAATTTTGCACTGGTAAAAGTATTTTTTAAATAATTTTTTTTATTATATTACTAATTTTATTTTCAATATACTAATATTAATTAATAAATTTTGATTTTAATATATTAATAATTATTTAATTAGAAATAAAATTAAAATTAAAATTAAAATTTTATAAATAAATAAAAAAAATTACAACTATTAATATTTATTGTCTCCACCAAACATGAAAATATAAAAGTAGTTTAGTAAAATAAATATCTAATAAATTAAACTTTAAATAAATAAATAAAAAGTTCTATAAATGAGTACTGCCCGCCTCATCATCCCCGCCCCCGTCAACATCATCGTCCTCGTCCAAATCCTGTTCTGGTAAGTCAACAGTAAAACCAGGAGTCATTTCACCAACCTGCTTCAACAAAGCATTGAGCAGGAGATTTTGACGCCGTTGATGACTCTCAAGTTTAGTCGTATGCTTTTTTAGGTTCAGATTTTCTAGCATAATGTCCTCACTTCGCTGCAAAAATTATTTTTTTGATGAATTTTTAATTATACTTAAATTTTTATTTAATTAATTATTAAATTTTTATTAATTTGACTAACTCTAACAAAATTTGGACAGCATAACGACTATATTTCAAACTATCACAAAAATTGAAAAAACCTACAAATTAAATACATATATAACCAGAATATTCCCATATCATACAAAACATATATATACATTAACAAATACATCAATTTACATATATACAAATATTTAACCACAAAAAAACATATACCAAAACTGATTTTGTTATTAATACAAAAAAAAATTATTAAATACATATTTACAAAAATATCACCTTTAATATAAAGCAATTTAAAAATATAAACATACATTATTAATCTGATTTTTTTAAGTTCATACTTTAACTAAAATACATATATCACAAAATACAATATAATAAATATTAACAAGTAAGATTAAACAAATACATATAATGCATTAAAATAAAAAAAAATACATATTCAAATCTGTTTTTTTAATTTTAAAAAAAAATTAATAAATACAAAAAACATATATATTATAAAAGTAACTTAAATATAGTTGTTATTAAGAGAAACAAATAAATATAAAGCATTAAAATAAAAATTAATGTTAACGGCTATATTTTTTGTAATTAATGTTAATTTTCCTAAGACTAACAAAACTTGGGCAGCATAACAGCTATATTTTAAACTATCCCAAAATTTTATAAAACCTGCAAACTACACACAAAAATATATATAATATTACTAGATTAATATACAGAATATTCCCAGAGCATGCACAACATAAACACATATTTACTTAAAATTTCTAAAATATTTTAAAATTTGATTTTTAATTGCTAAAATTTAATCTTATTATAATACCAAATCTAATCTCATAATCTTAAGATTAATCGAATACTAATTAGATTAATTTCTAATTATGAGATTATATTAGATCATCTAATGTAATGATTTTTACTATACTATCATGCACAACATAAAATTTGATTTTTTCTTGTACCTTTTTTTCTAAAATTTAAAACAGAAAACGAAAATAAAAAAAAAAACAGAAAACAAAAATTAAATCATATATAAACAGAAATAAAAAAAATAAAATAAATAAAAAATAAGAAAATACAAAACAGAAAAAAAAACATAAATATAAACATATACCATTTTAAAACATAAAAAACATATATAAATATAAATATATATATACTGTAACATCCTCGATTTGCTAATAAGGTTTAGGGCCCTGATTAGCGTACCTGGAGGGCAATAAGTGAATTAACATGTTAATATATGAATTTAAATGAATATGTGATTAGAGTGCATGTTTAGGTAGAATAAATATGCATGTGGGCCCCGTTTGTATGTTAGGGGTAAAATGGTAATTTTAGCTCCCTGGGGGCATAAATGTGATAATTGTATTATATTATTAGTACCATGTGTGAGTGGTGATATTATTGTGATGCACGTGCCGAGACGGTCCTAGGGAGCTAATTAGTTTAAAAGTCACAATGGGATTAAATACCCGCCTCGGGGGGAGCCTAGGGGTATTTTGGGAATTTTGTAAATTTGAGTTTGTGAGTTAATGGTTAGTGGTAATTGAGTAACTTGAGTAACCAATGGTGACCATTAAGAGTAACAAGTTTAGATGAGAAAATGGTAGAAGTGTAAGAAAGATGAAATGTTAAGTATGCCTTGAGGTTTAGTTAGGAAAGGAATTTAATGGAGGGATAAAATAGTCTTTTGGCAGGATTTAGATAAACTTCAGCTGAGGGAAAAAGGATCATTCACGATTTATACTTAGTCATATACTACTCTTGCTGAAATTGGGAAGAAAAACCTAGAAGGAAAGGAAAGAAAGAAGGGAGCTGAAATTTGAAAGACATAGGAGGAGAATTAAGTGGTTGGAGGCAATTAAACTTGATCATAAACCAAGATTTTTCTGAGGTAAGGATTTGTCTCAGTTTTTGTTTAAGTTTAAGCTTGATTTCTAGAAAGTAAGTGTGGAAATTTAAAGATAGTTGTGGCTGGTTTTGTAAGGAATTCAGTTTGGGTAATCAAGAGGAATTGGTTCAAAGCTGGGATTGGAGAGAATTCAAGCTGAATTATTGATTGAGGTAAGAGTTTTATACATCTTTGAATTCTCGTATCTGATGTGGTTTAAGAATTTAAAAGCATGGTTTAAGTTTTTCAAACTTTGGTTTAAGTTTTTGGCCTACTGGTTTAAGTTTCTGAAGTTTGAAACCAAAGTGTGGATTTTGGGTATGATTGTGTGTTTGACCTTGTTGTTGGTGTTTATAGGTTGTTAGATGCTTCATTTGAGGCTTCAAATTGGTTTTGGGGTTTATGTATGTGTTTGGGTTGGATTGGAGGTGTTCTGGCTCGGGGAAAATGCAGGGGAAAACCCAAAATTCTGGGTTAGCGAAGGGGCGCCGCGGCCCTGTTCTTTAGCGCCGCGGCGCGAGGCTGCATCAGGGCTTGGAAACTTTCTGGGCGCCGCGGCCCTCAAAGGGTAGCGCCGCGCTAGGCTATTTTCAGGAAAGTGGAAATTTGCATTTTTGGGCATTTGCCCCGGGGGCTCGGGGCATGTTTCCGTTACATTGTTTTGGGAAATTGGAGGTCCCGAGAGTACGGGATTGGTCCCGGGGAATGGTTTTGGATTGGTTAGTATTAAAGGGTGTTTTATATGTGTTGTGACTAGGTTTTTGGAGAGGCTCGAGTTAGAGGACCGTGCTCGTGACTTTGGTGCATTGTGAAGCTCGGGATACAGGTATGAAAACTGTAGCACTCGTAGAGCAGGGCATGGGCCCATAGTGTTGTTGCAAGGCTCGACCCTAGATTGAATTACATGTTAGGGCGTAGCCCTTGATTGAACTGTTAAATGTTTGAATATTATTTGAATTGTGTTATATGTGATTATAGTTTAATGAACGGCAAGGAGCCAGGAACGGCAAAGGGCCGAGAACGGCGAAGGCCGAGAACGGCAGTTGGGCCGGGAATAACACTTAGCACGTGGAGTGCTTAATGTTAGGGTGGGACCCCAATGGATACATGGGATATCCTTACGGTGTGAACCGAGACCCCAGGCTTTGGTAACGCCTCTGGGATGGCATGGCCGTAATTTGTTTAGTCTGATGGACTATCTGTTTATCTGCGGATTAACTGATATGTTGATTATCCGGTATGTTATATGTTATGTGTTATGTGAGTTTTCTTGCTGGGCTGGGGCGCACGGGTGCTCTGAGTTGCAGGTAAGGGCAAAGAAAAAGTCAACCTGCCATGAGTACGGAGAGCGTGAGACGGCGCGTACATGTTTGGCCTGCCCGACTGCTTTAGTTGGGGGCATTTTGAGAAATGGCTGTATTAAACTGTGATTTTGATAGTTAATTATCTGTAAACCTATTTTGAATTGTAAATATTTTATAAATCATATTTTGGGATCCCAAATGTAAGACACTTGAAATTTTCAATGAAATAGAGTATTTTCAAAGATTACAGCTGTTGTACCCAGTTTTCGAGCCATGTTAAATGTGACCTTGAAAGTCGGATTCACAAACAATTGGACTCGTAAGGTTTAGAGTATGCTCCAGGACTAAATATCGAGCCTGCAAGACATAGACGACCTCGAATATGGTGACCTCGAAGTGTTCATGATCTCGAAAGGTAGCTCCGGTGACGCATCCATCCTCAGGGATGACCTCGGATCAAGGGTCCCGAGCTCGACGCACATACGATCTCGAAAGCCATGTGACCTCGGGAGATGTCTCTAGCCTGAAAGCTGACGAGAAACCTGGGAAGCTAAGGTCTTGGAGATATATGATAAAAACCTTGAATATCTATAAGTGTTGTCCATACGAGATGTAATCCTCATTTATTACTGTAAATCCCCTAGAATCGTGGGATATTATTTGGTCAGTTATACGTCCCCTGGTCTTCAGGGGACGTTTCCTTTTATATTTGATTGTAGGCATTTAAAGCCATTTATTTTATTTACACAAAAAGAGTAACTACCCAAAATATGTGGGATAGTATTCTGCAGCCTTCTCTATAAATAGAGGGGTCATGCGCCATTGTAATGGAGGGAAAATCTGAACCTTGAGAGAAAACTCTGAAGAATTCATGCTTAAGGATTTTCAGAGATAATCTTGAGTTTAATAACAGAGACTCGTGGACTAGGCAGATTTAACTGCTGAACTACGTAAAAATCGTGTGTTTGTGTTGTTATATTTTAATTGGTCATTATCAGTTATTGTTTACGTGCTCTCCTTTCACTGTTGACGAAAAACGGCGTCAACAGTTTGGTGCTTTCATTGAGAGCCTCAAGCATTCATCCCTGAGAAAATCATGGCCACAAACAATCAGAACACACCTGAAGAAAATTACCCAAGACGTCCTGGAAAACAACCAATGGAGAACCCGGATGTTGAGGAGAGAAGTGGGTCCTCTGATTCCCAGGGACCACCCCCTCCACCAAGGGATGAGGATATGTACTACAATCCGGAGCGGTACGTTCCTATTGTGGAACTTGAAAACCGGCAACTGAAGCAGCTGTTGGCAGAGGCCAACAAACGGAATGAGGAGTTGACAAGGATAGCCGCAGAGGCGCAGGTGGCTCAGCCCCCGCCTCCGCGCGAAAACCAAGTCTCTCCTCCAAGGGACGTGCATGTTCCTCCCCGGAGGCCCCGCAGGCGTCCACGAAAGGATGCTGCCATAAGGAGGCCGACTCAACCTCCGGCACCAGTAGAGCCATCTACTCCACCTAGGCCCCAGAGGAGTACTCGGGCTCGGGCCCCGGCTAACCCGCCTGTGAAAGTGCCTGCAGGAGCTGAGAACAACCGAACCCCTGCAGAGGCTCGGACTCAGATACCTGGGAGTGCACCAAATGTGACCGACCCATCTCGGGCGAATTCTGGACCCTCTAGGCCACGACAGGGGTGGCAGCCACCGTCGCCTATACGGTTCCCTCCGTCACCCATAAGATATCCTTCGCCACCCTGCAGGAACGCTTAACCAGTTTGAGATCAGGATGAAGGGTGTGCGGGGGAAAGACAAGGAAACAGAGAGACTTTCCAGGAGCGGAGAGGCACTCTATCTGAGAAAAGTCAAACGTCTCGGTCTCGCACGGCGGAGACGAGGCGACATAGGAAGAATCCATCGCGAAATAACCGAGCAATGAGTTTCACCAGTGATGAGTCCGGAGAGACCAGGTCCGTCAGTAAACATGACCGAGGTCATAATAATACTGGAAGCCGCAAGAATCGTCCCAACCTGCGAAATCACCTGAACCAGAGTCGGGGTAATGGAGATCAAACAAATCCAGACCTGAGGGGTCGCTTGAATAAGCATAGAGATCCCTTGCGGAGACGCGAGCCTGGAATCATGATCAATGACAATCAATTCCAAACAGCATTTCCTACTGACCCAGTCCAAGAAAGAATCGATCAGCTCGAAAGAGCCTTTAGGCTTTTAAAGAATGAACGAGGAAATGGTCGATATGAGGACTCTGATGAGGAGCTCGAGCCGTTTGCTCCCCATATTTCCAACACTCAATTTCCTCAGGGGTTTCGGATTCCTCACGTCCCAACGTTTGAAGGAAAAACCGACCTGTGTAGTCACCTGAGCACGTTCAACACTATCATGAGAGCCAGTAACGTGGGTTACGAGCTCAGGTGTATGTTGTTTCCGACATCATTGGCAGGACCTGCCAAAAGTTGGTTCGAAAAATATAAAAGACACTCAATAACCTCATGGGAGCAGTTGTCTAAATACTTTAAGAAGCAGTTCAGAGCGATGATGGGGGTCAGACCAGAGGCATCCACCTTAACTAACGTCCGACAACAACCGGGCGAAACACTAAAAAGTTACCTAAAGAGATTTAATCTGGAAGTAGCCCGAGCTCGGGACGTGGATGACAGTGGGCACCTAATGGCTATCCGAGTTGGTGTATTACCGGGAAGTGCCATTTGGGACGACATGCAAGGGAAACCAGTAAGGTCAATAACCGAGTTTAACAGACGAGCGCAGAGGTTTGTCAATGTAGAGGAAGCGAGGTCGACGCTCAAAGCGACTTCCCAGTCCGAAACTACAACGATAAACATCAACTCTGCCTCAACCTCGGCGGACCCAGCAGCTCCAAAGTCTGCCACGGAGAACCCCTCCAAGAGGAAAAAGAACGAAGGAAGTAACCCCGAAGCTGAGGGAGGAAAGAAAAAGAAAGAGGAGAGATATTTTTTCGTGTATAGAGTATACACCGAGCTCAATGAGTATCGGGAGAACATATACCTGGCTAATGAAAACCAGGTCCCCTTTAGGCGTCCGGACCCGATGAGAAATAAAAAATCCAAGAGGGATTCCATTAAATATTGCCGGTTCCACAGAGACACCGGGCATACAACCGATGAATGTCGACAATTGAAGGATGCGATCGAAGGGTTGATCTTGAGAGGTTACTTTCGGCAATATGTCAAAAACCAGAGTACTGGTCAGGCGGCCGCGAGCCAGAGAGCAGCCGTGCCTCCGACGACACAAAACAATAACTCCCGAGCTCGGAAGAGGACAGGCCCCTGCCGATTGATGGAGAGGATGTAATAACCATCTCGGGAGGGCCTCACCTCGCAGGAGGGGGCAGGAATGCCCAAAAGAGGTATGTTAACGAGTTGAAGACAGGGGACGGGTCTCCTTATGAACCAGAACCTAGGGCACCAAAAAGCCAGAGGATTGAAACACAACCAATAACCTTCACCGAGGAAGACGCCTCCCATGTTCAGTTCCCTCATCATGATCCGCTGGTTATTACTCTTCAGCAGGCCAATAAAAGGGTCCACCGAGTTCTCATAGATAATGGGAGCTCAGTCAACATCCTGTATAAAGCAACCATCGAGAAGATGGGACTCTCCCTTCGCGACCTGAAAGCATGTGCAACTACTTTGTACGGCTTTTCAGGAGAAGGAACTGCCTGTATGGGATCCATTGAGCTCCCCGTGACCTTGGGAGACTATCCAGTCTCGGTGACCAAGATAATGGAGTTCGTGGTAGTAGACTTACCATCTGCCTACAATGTGCTGCTCGGGAGACCCGCCCTGGTCAAGCTGGGGGCAATTTCATCAGTAAGGCATCTGGCCCTTAAGTTCCCGACCCCTAGCAGAGTCGGGACATTAAAAGGAGACCAATTGGCAGGGAGAGAATGCTTCAGCATCTCCTTGAGGGGAAAGAAACAAACGAGCGCTCAAGAACTCGTTATCATACAGAACAAAGACGGAACGATTTTAGAAATTGACGAGGAGATTGATCAGAGGATTGAGGAGAAAGTTGACCTCGAACCTTTAGAGGAGCTCGAAGAAATTCAGCTCGAGGAAACTGATCCCTCGAAGAAGGTGAAGGTCGGAAAACACCTCCAAGACGAGGCAAAATAGCAATTAATTTGTTTTTTGAAGAAAAACCAGGATGTCTTCGCGTGGTCACACTCAGATATGGTAGGGATAATCCCGAATGTAGCAAGCCACGCTCTAAACATAAACAAAAGCTTTCCCCCGAAGCAACAAAAGCGAAGACAGCTGGACGAAGACAGAAAGAAGGCGCTAAAGGAGGAGGTTGACAGGTTGAAGGCGAACCGATTCATTAGGGATGCCTTTTACCCTGACTGGGTAGCCAATCCGGTGTTGGTCCCAAAGCCCAATGGGACGTGGAGAACCTGTATTGACTACTCAGATCTCAACAAAGCTTGCCCAAAAGACTGTTTTCCGTTACCAAGGATTGACCAGCTCGTGGATGCCACGGCGAGGCACGGCCTGATGTCGTTCATGGATGCCTATTCTGGATATAACCAGATTCCCATGCATGCCCCCGACCAAGAACATACGAGCTTCATCACGGATAAAGGGCTATACTGCTATAATGTCATGCCATTCGGGCTCAAGAATGCTGGAGCCACATACCAGCGGCTCGTAAACATGATGTTTTCAGAACAAATTGGGAACAACATGGAGGTTTATGTTGATGACATGCTTGTAAAGTCTCAACTCAACAAGAACCATGTTGATGACCTCGAAGAGTGCTTTGGTGTGCTCAGGAAATACAACATGAAGCTAAATCCTCAGAAGTGCACTTTCGGGGTATCTTCAGGAAAATTTCTGGGCTTTATTGTGAACTCTCGTGGAATCGAGGCTAACCCCAACAAGATTAAAGCCCTGATTGACATGCCCTCACCTCGAAGGCACAAAGATGTCCAAAGTCTGACTGGCAGGATGGCGGCCTTGAGCAAATTCATCTTGAAGTCTACTGATCGTGGTCTTCCATTTTTCAACTTACTGAGAGGAGGTAAGAAGTTTGAATGGACAGAGGAATGCGAGCTGGCCTTTCAGGAGCTAAAAAAGCACCTAGTGGAACCACCTATCCTGTCAAAACCTGAAACGGGAGAAGTATTGTACCTATACCTTTCAACCACCGAACACGCAATAAGCGCAGTGCTCGTTCGAGAAGAAGAGAGGGTGCAAAGACCCGTTTACTACATCAGTAAAAGATTACTGGGGGCAGAGTCAAGATATCCATTGATGGAGAAACTCGCGCTCAGTCTAATTCATTCATCCCGTAAGCTCCGCCACTACTATCAGGCACATCCCATCCATGTGCTGACTGATCAACCACTTAGGCAAGTCCTGTCTAAACCAGAAGCTTCAAGTCGACTTCTTAAATGGGCTGTTGAGCTCGGACAGTTCGAGATCACCTACCACCCGAGAACGACCATTAAGGCACAGGAATTGGCGGACTTTTATAGTGGAATGTACTGGTATAGCCGACGACGAGGTAATAACCACGGCCCACGAGCTGTGGAAACTTTACGTTGACGGCTCGTCAAATGAAAATGGAGCAGGGGCAGGGGTCATTTTGGTTACCCCCGCAGGAAGCAGATTTCTTTCTGCCCTAAGATTTGACTTCAAAGCATCGAATAATGAGGCCGAATACGAGGCTTTGCTCGCGGGACTTCGTATAGCTAAGGAGCTCAAAGCTAAAGCTATACATTGCTACAGTGATTCCCAGCTCGTGGTTAATCAAATCCTAGGAGAATACCAGGCTCGTGGCACTAGAATGGCAGCTTACCTGGAAAAGGCAAAATCTGCATTGGAGTATTTCGAGTTTTATGCAATCGAACATGTTCCCCGCGAGCAGAATTCGAATGCAGATGCCTTAGCTCGACTCGCCACGTCCGCCGAAAACGAAGAGCTGAATGTTGTACCCATAGAACACCTATCAGCACCTAGCATTAACGAGCCCGAAGAGGAAGATGTGTGTATGATCGAAACAGAGCCGACCTGGATGACTCCGATAGTTGATTATCTCGAAAACGGAGTTCTTCCAAAAGATCGGAACCAAGCTCGAAAGTTGATGTATCAACTTCCCTGTTACACAATTTTGGATGGAAGGCTATACCGAAGGGGATATTCCATGCCGTTACTTAGGTGCGTAACCCCTCCCGAAGCTAAGAAAATCATTGAAGAAATTCATGAAGGGTTCTGCGGAGATCACACCGGGGGGCATAGCCTATCCAAGAAGATCATACGCCAGGGATATTTCTGGCCAACCATTAAAACGGATTCTTTCGAGTATGTGAAAAAATGCGACAAATGCCAGAGATTCGCCACGATACCCCGAGCCCCACCATCCGAGCTGACCATGTTGACATCCCCATGGCCTTTCGCAGTATGGGGCATCGACCTCATAGGCTCACTCCCAACTGGCAAAGGCGGAGTGAAATATGCTGTAGTCGCCGTGGATTACTTCACAAAATGGACGGAGGCTGAACCATTGGCAACCATAACCTCAAAAAAGATCCTTGATTTCGTTGTAAAGAGCATCGTGTGCCAATACGGAGTGCCGAGGAAGATCGTATCCGACAACAGAACCCAGTTCGATTGCGACTTGTTCACCAACTTCTGTGAAAAGAACGGTATAATAAAGAGTTTTTCATCAGTGGCTCACCCTCAAGCAAATGGCCAGGTCGAAGCTGTGAACAAAACTCTCAAAAGTTCTTTAAAGAAAAAGTTGGAGGAAGCAAAGGGACGGTGGCCCGAAGAATTGCCCCAAGTCCTTTGGGGATACAGGACCACAGCTTGAACCTCAACAGGACATACCCCGTTCTCTCTAGCATACGGCTGCGAGGCAATGTTGCCTATTGAGGTAGAAATCCCAACGATCCGAACTCAGATTTACGATCAAAGTTCAAACCACACTCAGCTCGAAGAAACCCTAGACTTGATTGAAGAAAAAAGAGAAGAGGCTCAGCTGAGAAATGCTGCCTTCCAGCAACGAACTACCAGATATTTCAACAAGAGGGTTCGAGATTGAAAGTTCGGAATGGGAGATCTGGTGTTGAGACGCGTATTCTTGGCAACTCGAGATCCAGCAGCTGGAGTGCTCGGGCCGAACTGGGAAGGACCGTACCAGATAGAGTCAATCATCCGTCCTGGTGTGTACAAACTTGCGAGATTAGATGGGAGCATGGTATCGCGAGCATGGAATGGCGAACACCTTAGACCTTACTATCAGTAGTGTAGGAAAAGTGTTGCCTGTAACCATGAATTTCTATTTGTTTAGCTCGTCTGTTTTTGAATTTCATCAAATAAAAGATCCATTTCGTTCAAATATGTTATTTCTTTTTATTTTTCCAATCTCTCTTAATTTAATAACCTATGGTCACACTCATAGGATATTAAGGGGGCATCATTGGTACATATACCATCAGCTTAAAAAATAAAATAACATATACAAAAACATATAAAGTATTTGGATATAACCAAATACGCGAGCTTAGATAGTTCGGACATAACCGAATTATCAAAAAACATATAAAGTATTTGGATATAACCAAATACGCGAGCTTAGATAGTTCGGACATAACCGAATTATCAAAAAACATATAAAGTATTTGGATATAACCAAATACGCGAGCTTAGATAGTTCGAACATAACCAAATTATCAAAAACATATAAAGTATTTGGATGTAACCAGATACGCGAGCTTAGATAGTTCGGACATAACCGAATTATCAAAAACCGAAAACGTTTGGAGTTAACCAGATGTGCAAACTTAACAGGTTTGGAACAAACCAGCCAAAAAACTAATCGATGATAAGTAGGAACCTAAACCTATTTCGAAATAAGTCGAGATCGAGGCTGGAATATCTTAAAGAAAAATAGTTTCGAACTCTTAACCTTGGAGCAAAGACTGAGGATGAGGAAAAGTGACTAAGCAAAAAAGATATAACCAAATCATTCACATTACATACCATATAAGTACTTTTGGGTTCATGGTTAAAGTAATATCCGACTTTGACAAATAACGAGGTCGGAAGCGGATAATTTGAACAAACTGTGCATGAATGCATTGAGCTTCGAACCTAAATCCACAATATGTTTGTATGAATAAATAAACATAAATGATTCATCCATAAAAAATGTGCAAAATATTTCGAGCCAAGAAATGTAAAGCATATATAAGTAATATTTAAAGAAATTGTATCAGTTACAAAAATAAGGGGACGCAGCCCCAATAAGTGATTTCCCCGAGATCAGATTTAAGGAAGATGAGTCTCCTTGGCCTTCTCAGCATCAGTAGCACCGGACCCCCCAGAACGAATAGCATGACTATCCTTCTGAGCAGCCACTCGAGCAGCTTCACTTGCCTCAAGACGGGCATTCCACCGCTCAACATATTTGGCCTCGAGAGGGCCCAGGAAGCTGGTATCGAGGTCAGCATTATCAGCCCAAAGTTTGTACATGGCTTGGTCGACCGTTTTCTCCTTCTGCTCCTTGTACTCGTCCAGGAGGCGGGCCTTCTCGCTCTCAATGATGTCGAAGGTGGAAGATTTCTCCTCTTCGAGCTTAGCATTGGCCTTCTCAAGATGAGTCTTCGCCTGTTCAAGCTCAGCATTCATCTTCTCCAGCTCCTCGAGACGGGTCTTCATTTTTTCAAGTTCAGACTTCGAGTCCTTGAGTTTGTCAGCCATTTTATGCTCGAGATCCTTTGACTTTTGGGTCAGAGACATGCTCATGTGCACCTCGTTGGTCAGCTTATAGTAAAGTTGTGCTGAGACGACAAGGGCCTGAAATACAAAGAACGAATTAGATTGCGAACTGAGGTACAAACATTTAAAGGAGAGTTGCGAAGGTTACCGCAGCAGTAAGTTCGATACTCTTATCATAAAGAGTATTGCAGTCCGAGGCCTTGTGCACGAGGTCCCAATGGTCGGCGCCGAAGCCTGAAAAGCTCTGACCCACTCGAGAGAGGACATCCGAGCTGAGCATAGTCCCTTGAGTCCCAGCAGTGCCATCAAGCACGTACTCCTCAATATGAGGTCAGGCCGTCGGCAGCTGGACCTTGGAGACAGAAGGTTTCTTCGAGGGCCGACCGACTGTTATTTGAGTATCGGTCGGAGGAAGCGAGAGGGGCGCGGTCGAGCCAGATGCACCAACCTGGACAGTCGGTTCCACGGTTGTGCTCGCAGTAGTCAGGGCTGTTGGGGTCGTCTCGTGGTGTCTGGGGATCTTGGATGGTCGGTCGGACCTCCGCGGTATTCTCGGACGTTTGCTCTTCTGAGCTCCGGCTCCCCCATCGCTAAAAAGCACAGCGTCGAGATCGGGATCCATGGCACCTGCGCAGTTCCAATCTAAGTTAGACAATGATAATACGTTTGGAAAGAGAAAAGAAAACCAGGTAAACAAAAAACCTAACTGGAACTCTTCCCCGAGCTCGAGCTTGGGGACCATGAAATTCCCCCGTCTTCAGAGGAGGCGGGGGGAGTGCCTTCCCTATATGTGGGTGATAACCTCGAAAGGTCCCTATAGTCGTTGGTCCCGTACTGAACAGCTATCCCGTTCCACACCTCGTCCGTGGTATACATGGTGTCGTATTTCCCGAGCCCACTATCAAACCTATGGACACAGTCATCTACCCAACTCCATATGTAGAAGTGGTATCTATCCTGTGGGCATGAGACTAACCTATTGGGCTTATGTTTTAGTAAGGTGGGGGACCACATTCTCGAGGTAGGGAGGACTTTACCTTCATCCAAATCTGAGCTCAAGGCTTCATCATTAGCCTCATTCCCCGACAGCGGACTCCTCAGGCGAACTGGAAGTGGTGGCCTTGTTTCTCTCCTAGGAGGAAGGGCGTCTGTGGGCAGGGGCACCTGCTCCCAGTGTTTATATTTTTTATTGGACCAGTCAAAGGTGGACTGGCCCTCCCCCAAAAGTCCGCACTTTCGGAGCCTATCCTCGTGTAAAAGGTATAAGAGAGACCTCCTGCCATGGGGGAGTTGGAGCAGGGTCTCTCTATGCTCCTTCATTGTCTCGTCAGGAGTGGGACGCTGAAAATTGGCTGAAAGACAAGACATATTTCTACTAAGTACGGATCTAAGAGCTAAAATCTCGAGCACAGAAATAAAGATAACGAGAATACTTACGAATCCGCCTGAACGAGTAGTGTCGAGACGGGGACAGACCGTCTGTCTAGAAGAAGGCCCTTTTGAAATCAGGGGGATGATTGGGAAGATCTTTAAAGACCTTCTTCTCCTTGGGATAGCTCGAGAGATAATAAAAGCCATCCCCTCCCCGAGCTCGGGAGGGGTTACTTTTCAGACAAAAGAGATACAAAATCTCTTGAGGCGAAGGTCCTTTCCACCCCATCTCGTGGTATAAGGACCTCAGGGCAGACAGCACCCTGTAAGAATTGGTGTTGAGTTGGAACGGGGCCAACCCAACGAAATCCGTGAAGTCCTTGAAAAAAGACTTCAAGGGCAACAGTGCTCCCACCCTCATGTGTTCCTGGCTCCACGCCGCGTACTTCAACCTGGCGTCATGGCCCCCAGGGGTGAAACATCTTCGTTCATGCTCGGCCGGAGCTCGACACTTCAAGGAGCCTGACAGGCTGAGGCCGTGGAAAGCCAGGATTTTAGTTATCTGACTAGTTGTGGTAACTGAGCTCCAATAATGCTCGGCCTCAAACATTTCTCTCCTCGGCTGCGAGGAAGAAGGTTCCCCCATTAGTGAAAATTGGAGCTCTCCTAGATGGTATGCGACAGTGACCTTTAGTGCAGGGTCGAGGGGAATCGGCCTAGGTCCTGAATTGGATTCCGGATAGAGGGCCTCCCGAAGAACCCTCCTCTTCCCCTCTATGACCTCGTCTATCTGGCGGCGGTAATGAGCTCGAATGTCCTCCTGCTCGCGCGCAAGTTCGTATTCCCTTATCCGACGTTGATTCCGGGAGAACAGCGATTCTGGGCTCGGAGTTTTTGGCTCGTAAGGGATTGCCAGCAACGACCCCCACCGTCTTTCCAGATTCTGTGACATCTAGCGAGAAAGAAAAAATGGTGAGGGCCATGTATGCAAGAGTTGCGAGCTCGAAGTTACGAGCTCGGGGTTTAGGAACAAAACAAGCTATATATTAAGGCCCTTATTAAAGAGTCAGGACGTGCGTTCCACGAGAAAGGAAGGAGAGTGGATAATTTTTTGAAAATCCCGAAAATCAAGGGAAAAAAGAGTGGCGGTTAACCAGGAAAGGCAGCCTTGGGTTTCGTGCATTTGTCAAGGCCAATGTTTTTTACCCGAAATCTTGGTGTATAAGAAACGTCTCTTAAAATTTTAAAACCCATAAAATAGGAATCTTGTTCAAATATCAAAACTGGATATGAACCAGTGATGTAAATTCTATGTTGGGAGTCTAAAAAAGCACAAGAGCCTATCGGATAGAAATCTCCTATCGTATTATGCTAAGAATGTAAACTAGTATATACACAGACACAGCAAGAACAGCATGAACAAAAACTGACAAAATGAAAAACAAAGATTGCATACTTACACAATAATGGCGATTGCAGAGAGAGTGTTGATCGAAGAAGAGGTTGCAAATAAGAACTCACGGACTCGAACAAACCAGGGTTTCTTTGTTTCTTTGGCTGAGAAAACATGCACAGAATAGAAACTTTATAGGAAGGTCTATGGTTTAGTTTTTTCTTCTTTTCTTGTTTTTGGTGAACGAAGATAAAAAAGAAGATGAAGAGTGGGGTCTTGTATATATAGATGGAAAAAGGGGGATTAATTTGGGGCGTTGAATGAAATCCTTGCTAGATCCAACGGATGGGGATCAATGACAAGATGGCGCCGAAAAGGTGGCAGACAGATGATCGTGGGCATGTTTCCAAGGTACTCAAGTACCAAAAATGAGCAATACTTGGCTGGGGCGTGTCCATTTTCAAAAAGCGTATGACGGTATGGTTCCAGAGGAAAGTAGTTCAAAATTTTCCTTCTCTTAGGATTCGAACAAATACTTTTGAGGGGGCAAGATGTTGTACCCAATTTTCGAGCCATGTTAAATGTGACCTCGAAAGTCGGATTCACAAACAATTGGACTCGTAAGGTTTAGAGTATGCTCCAGAACTAAATATCGAGCCTGCAAGACATAGACGACCTCGAATATGGTGACCTCGAAGTGTTCATGATCTCGAAAGGTAGCTCCGGAGACGCATCCATCCTCAGGGATGACCTCGGATCAGGGGTCCTAAGCTCGACGCACATACGATCTTGAAAGCCATGTGACCTCGGGAGATGTCTCTAGCCCGAAAGCTGACAAGAAACTTGGGAAGCTAAGGTATTGGAGATATATGATAAAAACCTTGAATATCTATAAGTGTTGTCCATACGAGATGTAATCCTCATTTATTACTATAAATCCCCTAGAATCGTGGGATATTATTTGGTCAGTTATACGTCCCCTGGTCTTCAGGGGGCATTTCCTTTTATATTTGATTATAGGCATTTAAAGCCATTTATTTTATTTACACAAAAAGAGTAACTACCCAAAATATGTGGGATAGTATTCTGCAGCCTTCTCTATAAATAGAGGGGTCATGCACCATTGTAATGGAGGGAAAATCTGAACCTTGAGAGAAAACTCTGAAGAATTCATGCTTAAGGATTTTCAGAGATAATCTTGAGTTTAATAACAGAGACTCGTGGACTAGGCAGATTTAACTGCTGAACCACGTAAAAATCGTGTGTTTGTGTTGTTATATTTTAATTGGCCATTATCAGTTATTGTTTACGTGCTCTCCTTTCACTGTTGACGAAAAACGGCGTCAACAACAGCCTTGACTTTTGTTTAATCACACTTTTGTTCTAAAAACCTCGTTTAGCGAATTAATTGCACATTTTAAACTCACTTAGTAACGGCTCTAAGGTAGTAGGACGTTACATATACCAGTTTATATAATATATATATAAGATTATATATAATATATATCAGTTTATATATATAATATATATATTTGTATATACCAGATTTTGTGGAGGTCCGGTAGTGGCGGGGTGGTCTGGTCGGCGTGGTGGTTCGGTGGTGGCGGGGTGGTCCGGTCGGCTGATGATGGTCCGATGTACAACTGAGAAAAAAAATAGAAAAGAGAGGGAAAATTCATGGGCAAAACAAACAAACAATGGGGAAATAAAATAACTTACCTTGAGCTTGCCTTGAGAGGGAAAATGAGGGGTGGTGCCGTTGAAGAAGAGAGGAAAATGGTGAAGATGAGAGAAAATTGAGAAATTGAAAAGCATGGGGAAGAAGGCTCGAGCGGCTGAGCTATATCGTTATGACTTTTGCTGGCGCGTTTCGTTGTGCCGGCAAAAGTCTATCAGAGAAACCCTAGTTCAAAACGACGCCGTTTAAATAAGCATGCCTTTACCGACACATTTTTAGACTTTTCTCGGCGCAACGAAACGCGCCGGCAAAAGTCTGGCCACCTACCTCCTTGAAAACGTGCACAACATTAATTTCACGTTGACTTTTGCCGGCGCGTTAGGTGAATTGCACCGGCAAAAGTCACTTCTATTATATTGTTAAACTTTTGCCGGCGCAACTCGGAATTGCGCCGGCAAAGGTCACTTTTGCCGGCGCAATTCAAAATTGCTCTAGTTAATGTTTTTGTAGTTTTCAAAAAATAAAAAATGTTTGGTTAATGTTTTCTAAAAACAATTTTTTAGTTTTATTTTTTTTAAATCTTAAATAAAAAAATTAACAAATATATTTATAAAGAGAAAAATATTTTAAAAGTTTATAATAAATAATAAGATAAAATAATTTGAAAGAAAAAATGATGAAAAAAAAGAAGTGAAAAAGTAAGGATTGAAAATTTGATAACAACAGAAAACAACTTTTTGTTGTTCTCAAAATTTTCTGTATTTTGTAATTTTGTTTTTAAAAATTATTTTATGAAAACAATGCCAAACACCTCCACTTGTTTTCAAAAAACAATTTTTTAGTTAAGGTGTCAAACACCCTCTAATATTCTCGATATTTTTCCTTTCTTTATTCTCTCTTAATCAAACTGATGATTATAATAACAAGCTAGCTTATATACATTTATTTTTATTTTTATTTTTTTACAAATAGCTTATATACATTTTGATTTAAGCACATCCAATGAAATCGTTGAAAGAGTATTTCTATATATTATTTATTTATATGTTTATTGTTATGAAGTAGAAAATGTTGAAATTTTTTTAAGTAACTCGTCTAAAAATAACAATTAACATCTAATTTTCGTCCAAACATAATTTGGATCTTGTGGAGACTTAAACTTATTTGGATGTCAAACACGAGGAAGGAAGAAAATCATAATTAAAGTAAACTTATCACTATATATCACAATGAATAAGGAGCTGAACACTATAATAGAATATTATTATACAACAACACGATACAAAAATCAAACTAGTTGGTGACACTCACTAATCGCTTATGACACAAACAAAATTATTACTAGAAGACCTCACACACCAAATTTTGTAAGTCCTGAGATTGGTCCACCTTCTATAATTGATATACAATATATAAATATATATATATATAGAAATGTTAGAATATAAATGTATATTTATTTCGGGAGTGGAAATGGAAGTGGGTGTGGTCGATAGAACCTTTTATAATTGTAGGTATATATATACATAGAGCTATTATACCGCATCTATTTTTTTGACAACATTGTTGCATCATTTTTCTATTTTCGGTATCTAGATAAATGCAATCCTAAATTTTTTTATTTGATGGTGTACATTGTAGTTATCTAGAATATCCTACAAATTTTTCAAGAAATTCTGAATAAATTATGTTACCGAAAACATGGTTCAAATAGTTTGTTGCACACGTACTTCTTTTTTTGTATACGCATGTAAAAGTTAAATGTTTGAACCTTGTTTTCGGCAATGTAAATTATTCATAATTTCTTGAAAATTTGCAAGGTGTCTTAAATGATTACATTATGAAAAAAATTGAAAAAAAAATTATCGAGGTGTAGAAAACACAAACTGGTTGTACCGGTATTGTCAAAAAAGTGAATGCATTCTAGTCGCTCCCTATATATATATACTAATAACCTAAAAATATAGTAAAATGATTTTTTATCAAATAGTTGGCCTTTATCTTACTTCTCTCATGTAATGGAAGAATGGGAAGTATATCAAAAGAGAAAAGCTATATATTATATATTATATGGAGGGACAATATTATTATGATTTATATATATCTTGTAGCTAGTGTTGCGAAATTAATTATTGTGCGCAAGTATACACAATCGTCAAACAAGTATAAAGTGATAAGTATGAGTATGATCATCACAAGGATTGCATTAGCAACAAATTGTGTAAAATCAACACTTAACAACTTGAATGAAAAAGAAATAAGGGATTTGATTAACTAAATTTGAGAAATAAGTAAAAAAAAGTGTAAAATCTTATTTTGGCTAACATTTTTAATAAATATATTTTATTATTTAATTTATATTTTTGGAAATTGTATACTGAGTAATTAAGTGTGATTGTGTCTCATTTTGGTAAGAATCAATTCTTTATTAAGTACATTTTATATATAGTCAAGTTTCCTTAATTATTTATGGCAATGTTGTCTATAATGAGTATGTGTATTAAAGAATTATTCTCTATATATTTTTCCTTGATTTTATCTGTTTAAAATAAGGAAACTGAATGATGCTTGTGCCCAAAGGAAGGAAATTTCGAAATAAACATGGTTGAGTTTTAAGACCAGGTTCGTCCATTTCCTGATGCTATAGAATGGTTGTCTATCACATCTGGAAATTCCTGCAGTAAATGAAATGAGAAGTTATTTTGAGTAACTTCTCAATTTAGTCTGACTTGGTCCATTAACGAGATTGGCTGGCTTAGGAGTTTCTAAACTTTATAAATACTAGACCTAAGCAGCAGCCATTCTCATCTCTTCACCATTCCAACGTTTTATATTTTGAAGAGTTCTTTTATATGTAAAGAGTAGTCTTTGTTCAACTATCTCTTTGTTTGTTTGTTTTGCTTTGTGTTGTTTATTCTTAAACAGGTCATAAAGCTTGTGAACGTGACACACAATCTTCGGGAGAAGATTTACATAAGTCTCACGTCAGGATGAAGCGAGCACTTATCAAGTTCAAAAGGGATTTCGTATTCTTGGTGTTTATCAAAACTAGATTATTAAAGTGGAGTACTTCAAGGTTGTGACAAGAATTTAGATTTAACGCCCTAATTTCTCATAGATTACCGAGAACGCAACGTTGGATCATAATTAATAAATATTTCTCTTTTATTGAATAAAAACTTGAAAATAATTACATTGATCCATGGTTTTACAAAAATAAAATAATTTTCTTTAATATAAAAATGAGCAACATTTAAATAAAACTTCAAAATAACATGCTTTAATAAAAATAGGCCCACTTGATCTTCCTTGACTATATGGTCCCCACGAGTACATCACGAAGCTCTTAGGTCCCACTAGCCACCGGCCTATCTATCCTTAATTTTTTTAAATAACAACATCATAAGGGGTGAGCTTCTAAGCCCAGTAAGAAAAATACAAACAAGCGTTAGTCTTATAATCATATAATCAAACATATCATACATTTCACCAAAGTCATACCAAAACTTATTTATACTAATCACATCACATCACATCACAAAACCATAGGTCATATCATAACCTACGTCATAATCATAAATCATAGGTCATAAGTCATAATCGTAACTATAGGTCATAGATCATAATCATAACTATAGGTCATAATAATAAGTCAGATATAATAAAAAGATAAGTGCTTATACAAGAGTGGCAATTAAGCCTCGGACATAAGTCTGTCATACATCGGACATCACTTAGGTCTATCATAAAGTTTTGGCAACCAAGCCTACCGGACATAGTCTGTCATACATCATTGGACACCTTAGGTCCAGACACACTTACCCCTTTATTGTACCTAGAATGTTAGGTCATACAAAACACAAACTAAATCATAAACTAAACTACCTAATTTTCCTTACCAAAAACTGGAATATTGGAGACAACAGCAGGATTGAAAACTCCTAAAAACCAAACATAAGACACCATAAGTCCTCTAAAGAAAAGAAGATGAAAAGAAAATCTAAACCATCAAGATAGTAACTTACCGAAGACCTTAAGTTCCAAGAAACTCAAACACCTAACCAAAAGTCATTATAATGAATTAGTATTTGAAGAAAAGGAAAATATAAGAAGAATGGAAATGAACTAAACCTAAAGATTAACGGTACCTTAGATAGCTTAGAGCTTCGATCTATACCTCAAACACTGAAATCACACAAAACCTTACTTCCCAAGTGTTTATAAAGGCTTTAGATTTGAAAGCCCAAAAACCCTTAGTGTTTCTCTCTAGAACGAACTTAGCAGCTTGGAGGCTCTGAACTGTGCTTGAATGATGAATAAAATGGCTGAGTGAAGAGTCCCATTTATAGAGTTCAAGGAGTGAAAATAACTCCTTTTAAAATGAATAAATAAATGATTAAAAATTGAATAAATTTGAATTATATGTTCAATAGATGCCCAGAACTCGGTCAAAGACATTCAGGAACAAGTCAAAGTTGTTGAGGGTTGTTTCTAGTTCAGAATTTTACGAAAACTCAAAAATGGCCACTGGAGCCGATATATCGCCTACACCATGTTTCCGAGGGTTCGTGGTTTCGTTCGTGCGAAGTCGATGTGTTTTCCGTATCAATCATAGGCGATACATCAGCCCCTACAGCTGCGATATATCGGCATACGCTGATATTTCAAACACGTTTTTGCACACTTTCAGCACTCTTGAATTTGTTTAAACCAATTTGACTGAGTAAAATGTGATTCTAGCAGCTGATGGAAGGTTCTAGACTTTCCTAGACTTATTGTAATGCCCTACTTCCTTAGAGTTGTTACTAAGTGAATTCAAAACGTGCATTTAACTTGCTAATCTAGATTTTAGGTCAAAAGTGTAACTAAACTGTAATAAAATCACATAATTTAAAAATTTAGTCATTCATTGAAAACTATAAAGTGTTTAACATTTGGGATCCCAAAATACAGTTTATAAATATTTACAACTCAAAAATATGTTTAAAGTCGACTAAACGACAAAATTTGGTTTAATACAAACATCTCCAAAAAAAAAAGATACCCCTGGCCGTGGCAGTCAGGCAGGCCAAACATGTACACGTCGCTTCACGTTCTCCGTACTCATGGTTGGTCAACTTTCCCCTTGTACTTACCTACACCATAGAGCACCCGTGAGCCAAAGCCCAGCAAGAAAACTCCACACAAACAAATAACATATGCATATCTATCATTCAACATATAGTAAAACTGCCAACAGGCTAAACACATATGGCCATGCCGTCCTAGGCGTTTTACAAGGCCCTGGGTTCGCAGTCTGCACCATGACGATATCACAGGTATCCATTAGGGTCTCACCCTGGTAACTTGCACTCCGCATGCTTAACGCTACTCTTGGCCCCTTGCCATACTCGGCCTTCGTCGTTCTCGACTCTTGTTGTAATGCCCCAAATTTCCTAATAAGGTTTAGGACCTTAATTAGGAGGTCGGGAGGGCCATAATTGATTTATTATGATATTAAATGGTTATATGCATGTTTATGTGAATTATATTATTATATGATAATAAATGCATGCATATGGGTGTATTTATAATTATAAGGGCATTTTGGTAATTTGGCCCGTTGAGGGCGTAATTGTGTATTTTCGTGCATGTGGGTGAGTTATGAATGGTACCACATTATATGTGCATTTTTTCGAGCCTTTCGGTATGAGACGATCATGAAATGCAAGTGTTCGGTCTGGTCATAACGGGTTTAAGTTCGAGGCTCGGGTTGAGTCTCGGGGTGATTTTAATGATTAGAACATTACCGGGAATTAAAGGGTAATGGGACATAATTTATTGGTGTTGGAGAATATTGAGAATAGTGAGAATTTGAGGGTGTTAATTATGATTAACGAAATAGGTTCGAAACGACGATTTTGCCCTTGGGAGCCTTTAGAAATCCTTATTAGACCTAGGGGTATTTTGGTCTTTTCACTCCTAGGATAGATATAAGCCATTAAGGCAGTAGAAAGAAGTAGAAAAATAGAGCATAAGCCCAAAGCTTCTCCCATACTTTTTCCTTCCTGTTTTCCTTTGGATTTTTCAAGCTTCTTTTGAAAAATCAAGCTAGGGAACCAAGCTTTTCCAAGTTAGGGTTGTGTTCTACCATTGAAGAGGGTGTGTTGCTGAGATTAAGGTAAATTTCTAGCCATAAAAACATTAGTATTTGCTCTGTTTTTCCATTTGAGTTCCAGCTGGTTTGTGAGTTGGAAAGTTGAGTTTCAATGGGTGTTCTGGCTAGGGTTCTTGGGGTTGTGATGCTTGGGACATGTGAGGATGGTTTTTGGATTCATTTGGGACATAATTTGACTTTTGGAAGATTTTGATTTGGTTTGGAAATGGTAGAATCGAAGGAAGAGATTTCTGGGCTGTTGCTCGCTGAAGGTAGCGCTACAGCGCTACCTGCAAAGGAGGCATTTGGCTCTGAGATGAGCGCTGGGGCGCTAGGAGGGTAGCGCTACCCTGTTTCTTCAGAACCCCGTTTTAAGTGTTTTTAAGGGGTTTTGGCTTGGGGTTTCAATCCTTAAGGCCCGGGATCGAATCTACTCACCGTGTGGGCATGTTTCGAGGTCCCGAGAGTGGGGTTTAGATCAAGACCATATCTTTGTTGATTTTCATTAATCGGAGGTTATGTTTGGTTATGACTAGGTGACCGCTAAAAGATTAAAGGATCGATCGTTCTCAAGGATCGTTCTTGTTCTAATTCTCGCTCAAACCAGAGGTAAGAAAACTGCACCCCATATGTGACATGCATGGTTATTCTTGATGCATGTTGGATGTTGAAATGTGATGCATGGGATGAACGAGAAACACGTGATTAGGGCATGCTATGAATGTTGAGTATAAGATTGATCAGAGCTTGAGTCTCTGTGTTTGTGCATGATCATAATGATGCTAGCAACTGTTAAGTAAGCATGCTGAATGCCCTACTCTTGGATAATTGACATATGATACATATTAATAGCATTGCTTACTTGTGCATGGCATTGACTAATTAGTCAGAATTGGCAAAGGTGTCAGTATCAACTGTGAAGCTGGGACTTATTAGTCAAGTTCGGCAGTGGTACTGGGCACTGGTCACACAGTGCTGGCTTATAAGTCAGTACGGCCTTAGCGTGTTCAATGCAAGCCAATAAAGATTAGATCTAATCGATATCTGCATTTGATGACTCAAAGAGCATTAATGCCGGACCGACCTCAAGTTCGATGAATACTATAAGCGCTTGTCTAGCCAAAGGCTAGTCACTGAGAGCCACAGTTGCTATTTAGTCGCATGGCTGTGGGTGTTGAGCCAGTGAGACTTACCCATCAGTCTCTCATCTGTTTAAGTTAGTGACAACCCATCAGTCACTCATCTGGTTAGAGCCATTGCAGGAAAGCCCAGGTAACGGTTTTGTTACACGGCTATGGGCACCAGGCCCCATAGTGACTTGTTTGACAGTCACTCATTATGGTTTAACAAAACCTCAAAGTGATATTCACTCATCTGTTCAGAGCTATAAGCTCTGTATGATCATTCTGATCATCATTTGCATGGCTTTGGGTGCTGAGCCCCGTAGTGACTTGTTTGTCGGTCACTCAGTACGATTTACCAGAACCTCTAGTGTTAAATCACTCATTTGATTAGGATTGACTTGATAGTCATCCAATCAGGAGGGCAGGATTTCTGATCCTAGATTCCCCAACATTGTTTGAATTTATTTGCATGCTTGAATAAAGCTATGTTTGCTAGGCATGCCAGATATGATTTTGTATCATTATATGACTATTCATGAGCATATTGAGTTTTCTTGCTGGGCTTCGGCTCACGGGTGCTATGTGGTGCAGGTAAAGGCAAAAGAAAGCTAGACCATCCTTGAGTTGGAGAGCTTAGGTGACGATGTGTACATATGCAACTGCTCGACTGCCACGGCCGAGGTTTCAAGGAGAAGAACTAGGGTTAAACCCTGTTTTGCCGCTTAAATCGGCTGGTTGTAAATATTTTGTTGTAAAAAACCATTAAAATATATTTTTGGGATCCCAATGTATATAGTAAATGTTCTAATGAAACGTTACATCTTAACCGGAATTATAAATCCCTAAACCTCTAATCATACTTAGTTATCCGTTTTTGGCCAAATAACTCGATTAGCGAGTTTAGCACTGTTTGCAATGTGCACCGTAACGGTCCTTGGAGTTTAGGGCGTTACAATTGCCGTTTATTCGCATATATTCACAAATAGCATAATTAAACAAACACTTAAACACATATAAACATATTCAATGGGGCTACGCCCTGCAATACAATCATATAGGGTCGTGCCCTACAACAAAAACTATAGGGCCTCGCCCTACTCTATGGGTACAACAGTTTTCTTACCTGTGTCCTGAGCTTCTTGAGCACCAAAATCCCGAGCGCAGTCCTCTAACTTGAGCCTCACTAAAATCCTAGTCACAACACATACATAACACTCTCGTTACTAACCGATTCATAATTGTTGCGCGAAACCAATCCCGTGCTCTCGGGACCTCCTGTTTCCCCACACGAGGTGGCGAAAGCGTCCATTGAGCCCCTTGGGCCAAAGCCCTAAAATCTCAAAATCCCACATCCTGAAAGTGGCCTAGCGCCGCACCACATCCCTATAAGGGTTGCAGCGCCCAGAATGGTTCCCATATCCTGATTCAACCTAGAGCGGTGGCACGGAAGAACAAGGCCGCATCGCTCATATGCGAACCCAGAAAACTGGGTTTTTCCCAACATTTTTCCCGAGCCAAAACTTAACCAATTAAATACCAAGGTACACCCAAGTCCCAATTCAACCTAAAACTTCACATAAACAGTATAACAACTCATAAACACCATAAACACACCCAATCACTCATCCAAACCGAAAATCACATAGTGGTTTAATCTTAACAGAAACTTAAACCACACCAGAAATTTCACCTCAAAAATCAATGAAATTCTTACCTCAAGTAGGCATTCGACCCTAAGCTGCTTCCAAGTCCAGTTCCAAGCTCAAATCCACAAATTTCTAAGTTTAATCTTGCCAAAACTTCATTCCAATGTCCACAAATGAAAACACATATCAACTCCCAACCATAACATTTCTCAGTAGAATTCAATCAAAGAGCTTAATTAGAACTTACCCTTGAACCTAGCTCAGTCTCCCAAATCCTAGCCTTGAATCCCTTGAATTTTTGGACTATATCCTTCAAAATCAACCACCTTACAGAGGGAGAAGGAGAGCATCGAATGGGAGAGAGAGAGAGTTTGGTTAACTTTTCCTTCCTTTGTTTTGTCTAAGTGTTTCTAGTATTCCCCAGCTCTTAACTGAGTATATCCAATTGCCAAAATGACTTAATTGCCCCTTAAGTTAACCTAAGTCCTCAAATATCACCAAGGGTAGTTTAGTCATTTAACACATCCCGCTAAGTCCTCGAGTATACTTAAAAATCTCTGTTAATCCCGCGTACTCAAATCATTACTAAATTATTACTCGATACTTAATAAATACAAAACTCATATTATATACCCAAAATACCCCTAGGCTCCACCCAAGCCAGGTATTTTACCCCGTTTTGACTTTCTAGCTAAACAGCTCCCTAGGATTGTCTCGGATCGTGCATCAGAGTTATATCACCACTCACACGTGGTATTAATCACAATATACACAAATATTACATTTATGCCCTCAGCGGGCTAAAATTACAAATATGCCCCTAACAACCAAATGGGGCCCACATGCATATTTAATTCACCTAAACATGCATTTCTAATCACATACTAATATAATATATCAATTATTGCCCTCCAGGCACGCTAATCAAGGCCCTAATCCTTATTAGCAAATTTGGGATGCTACAACTATCCCCTCCTTACAGAATTTTCGTCCTCGAAATTACCTGAACAACTCGGGATACTGCTCCCGAATAACTGATTCAAGTTCCCACGTCGCCTCCTCTACCTTGTTGTTCCTCCACAGCACTTTCACCAAGGCGATGGTCTTGCTCTGCAAGACTTTTTCCTTTCGATCGAGAATATGAATCGACTTCTCCTCATATGACAAATCCTGATCTAGCTCCAAATTCTCATAATTCAACACGTGTGTAGAATCTAATACATACTTCCGGAGCATGGATACATGAAACACATCATGAACCCCCGATAAAGCTGGAGGTATTGCTAATCTGTAAGCTACCTCTCCAACCCGTTCCAGAATTTCAAAGGGGCCAACAAACCTTGGGCTCAGCTTGCCCTGAACACCAAATCATTTCACTCCTCTCAAAGGTGAAACCCTAAGGAACACATGGTCACCAACCTGAAACTCTACACTCCTGCGTTTCAAGTCCGAGTAACTCTTCTGGCGACTCTGGGAGGCGAGCATTCGAGCTCTAATATTTTCAATCGCCCCATTGGTCCTCTGAACCAACTCAGGACCTAAGTACCTTATCTCACTTGTCTCATCCCAATGGATCGGTGATCTACACTTCCTCCCGTATAACATTTCATACGGAGCCACTCCGATAGTAACCTGATAACTGTTATTGTATAAGAACTCAATCGAAGGGAGATACTTACTCCAAGATCCCCCAAAATCTAGAACACACGCTCGTAGCATATCTTTCAGTATCTGAATTGTCCTCTCAGACTGTCCATCTGTCTAAGGATGATAAGCGGTACTAAACCGCAACCGTGTGCCCATAACCTTCTGCAGACTCTCCCAAAACTTGGAGGTGAAGGTGGGGTCCCTGTCGGATACTATCGACCTTGGAGCCCCAAGAAGTCGAACAATTTTCTTCACATTCAACTCGGCATACTACTCCACAGTATAAGTCGTCCTCACAGGTAAAAAGTGGGCGGACTTGGTCTACATATCCACAATCACCCACAAAGAATCATGTTGCCCCATTGTCTTCGGCAATCCAACCACAAAGTCCATGGTGATATCTTCCCATTTCCATTCTGGAATCCCTAGAGGCTGCAATAACCCTGCTGGCCTCTGATGTTCAGCCTTTACATGCTGACAAGTCAAACACTTGGTCACATAATCTACCACATCCCTCTTCATCCCCGGCCACCAATATAAAGTTCTCAAATATTGGTACATCTTCATCGTACCTGGATGCAAAGAATAGGGAGTGGTATGAGACTCATCCAAAATCTCCCACCGAACACTAGAATCCATCGGAACGCAAATCCAACCTTTGTACTTCAGTAGTCCCATCTTTGAAATAGAGAAATCCTTAGCCACTCAGGCTACGACACTCTCCCTGCGTTCGACTAACTGGGGATCCTCCCTCTGTGCTTCCTTGATCCTCTCAAGGAGTGTAGACTGAAGAGTGACGTTGGCTAACTGACCAACCACCAACTCTATACTCGCTATAGTCATATCCTCTGCTAGCTTATTAGATATCTATCTTGAACTAAACAACTGTCCTGGGCCCTTCCGACTCAATGCATCAGCCACTACATTAGCCTTCCCAGGATGGTATAGGATATCACAGTCATAATCATTTACCAACTCTAGCCACCGTCTCTGATGCATATTCAAATACTTCTGAGTAAATATGTACTTCAAACTCTTATGGTCGATGTATATCTTGCACTTCTCACCATATAGATAATGTCTCCAAACCTTAAGTGCAAATACCACCGCTGCCAATTCTAGATCATGCATGGGATATCTTTGCTCATACTCTTTTAACTGTCTCAACGCATAGACTATTACCTTTTCGACTTGCATCAGCACACACCCTAAACCTTGTTTGGAACCATCATAGTAAACCACAAACTTCTCATTATCTGTCGGTAGACTCAGCACTAGAGCGGTGATCAATCGCCGCTTTAGTTCCTTGAAACTATTCTCACACCTGTCTCTCCACACATACTTGGTCTTCTTCCTCGTCAAGTCAGTCAACGGTGTAGCTATTCTGGAGAACCCCTCAACAAACCGCCGATACTACCCTGCCAATCCCAGAAAACTCCTAACTTCAGGAACACTGCTTGGTCTAGGCCAATCTCTCACTTCCTCAATCTTACTTGGGTCAATCAGAATCCCTTCCTTACTAACAATATGGCCCAGAAACGTGACTTGCAGTAGCCAAAACTCGCACTTGCTGAACTTAGCATATAACCTATGCTCCCTCAACTGCTGCAATAACAAACGTAGATGCTGCTCATGCTCAGTCTCTGACTGAGAATATACTAGAGTGTCTTCGATAAACACAATCACAAACTTATCCAGATAGTCCTTGAAAACCCTATTCATCATGTCCATAAAAGCTGCTGGGGCATTGGTTAATCCAAAGGACATAACCAGGAATTCATAGTGTCCATACCTCGTGCGAAAAATGGTCTTTGGTATGTCCTCTTCTTTGATCCTTAACTTATGGTAACCTAACCAGAGATCAATCTTGGAAAACACTGTCTTTCCTTGTAGCTGGTTAAATAAATCGTCAATCCTAGGCAGTGGGTACTTGTTCTTAATGGTCAAATTGTTCAGCTCCCGGTAGTCAATACACATCCTAAGAGATCCATCCTTCTTCTTCACAAACAACACTGGAGCACCCCACTGCAAGAAACTCGGTCTGATGAACCCCAAATCCTGTAACTCCTGCAACTGAATCTTCAATTCCTTTAACTCTGCCAGAGCCATTCTATAAGGTTTCCTAGATACTGGCTCCGCCCCTGGCGCCAACTCTATAACAAACTCAATCTCCCATTGTGGTGGCAACCCTATCAGGTCTGCTGGAAATAAATCTGGAAAGTCACATACCAATCTGGTCTCACTCGGTCCAACCAATACTTCCTTAGAGGTATCCACAATGTTCGCTAGGAATCCTATGAAACCTTCTTGCATCAAGTCTCTAGCCTTCAATGTTGAAATCACAAGTACCCGTAGTCCACTAATTGTCCCCACAAATACAAAGGGTACCTCCCCTTCTGGTTCAAAAGTCACCATTCTGCACTTGCAGTCAATCGTCGCCCCATACTTCGATAGCCAATCCATCCCTAAGATCATATCGAAGTCATCCATCACTAACTCAATCAGATCAACAGACAACTCCCTACCATCTATCTCTAATGGCAATGCTCTAATCCATCTCCTGGAGACTACCAGTTCCCCAGTCGGCGACAAAGTCTGAAAACCCCTAGCATACAAAACACTAGGTCTACACAGCTGATATATCACTCTAGCAGAGACAAATGAATGAGTAGCTCCTGAATCAATCAATATAGTGTAAGAAGAACCAGCACTAGAAATCCGACTTTTCACAACCGAGGGGCTAGCCTCAGCCTCAGTCTGAGTCAAGGTGAACACTTTGGCAGGAGCGAGGCTGTCACCCTACTTCGGCTCCTCTTTCTTGGCTTGTGGGCATTCCTTCTTCAGAAGATTGGCACTCCCACAGATAAAGTAGGCCTTGATCCTGCACTCACCCTGATGTCGTCGTCTGCACCAAGGACACACTGGAAAATTCCTCCAGTTGTCACCTCCGCCCTGATGGCCGCTAAAAGCACCCCGTGCCCTCCTATCCGAGCTAGGAGGAACAAAAGAATCTGGTGCCTTTCTCTTCTGTTCACTGGGGCCACTACCCCAACTGGATCTAATAAAAGGAGGCATCATCCTCCTAGCATCGCGCCTCACAATGCTCTCTCCCCATATCTGATCCTCGACCCCGTCAACTATAAGGGCCTTGTCCACTACCTGAGCATATGTAGTAGTCTCTGGATCCAAAGTAATCTTCACATCACAGGTGATCATAACATTCAATCCCCACAAAAACCTATCCTTTATTGCCGCATCAGTCAGCACCAAATCCGGTGCGAACTTCGCCAAACGGTCAAATTTCAAGACTTACTCAGTAACTGTTGACCGGTTCTGAGTTAGGTTGATGAACTCATCAACCTTCGCAACTCGGACTGCAACACTATAGTATTTTTCATTAAGATGTTTCAGAACTCTTCCCAAGTCATAACTGCCACATTCCTCCTCTGAGTCACTACATCCCACCAGATGCGGGCATCTTCTCTGACCATGTATCTGGCACAAGCTACCCTCTCGTTCCCTACCACCCTCATAAAATCTAGGAAGGAGGAAATCACATTCATCCACTGCTCTGCCCGCAGTGGGTCTGGTCCACCCTCAAAGGTGGGAGGATATTGTTTCTTGAACCTCTTTTACAAAGGTTCCCACCTGTTCTCCATAACAGGCTGAACCGGCGCTGGCGCCACAGGCTACTGAACTGACAACCCAGTGGCCTGAGGAAGGACCTGCTGCCTCAACTGTCGAAGTTCTTAGCTCGTTGGAGTCTCACTTCCATTTTGGCAAACATCTGTTGCCAATTCTGTGGGGCAGGTGGAGGGTCCTGACCCTGGTTTTCATCCTCGACCCTACTACCACGGAGTCTCAATTATTGTCGAGGCATCTCAACAATATGCCTGCAATCAATGACGCCACTTATAAGGCATGATAACAACATCCAAAACCACCTCCTAATTCACATCAGCCAACCATAACAGCGATCCACATAACACAAATAACATATAACACTCAACGTGCCATGCCCTAGCATCATGCATATGTCAACTCATTTACCATGCTCTATATAAAATAAGCAGGCAAACAGGGTAACTAAGCACATATTCAAGCATATAAGTCAATCATTACCCACCAACCCTGAGTCAAGCTTTTCAATGACAGCGAGCGTACATGTTCGGTCAATCTCCAGGAACCATAAACCTTGGCTCGCTCTGATACCAAGTTGTAACGCCCTACTTCCATAGAGTCGTTACTAAGTGAATTCAAAACGTGCATTGAACTTGCTAATCAAGATTTTAGGTCAAAAGTGTAACTAAAATAATAAAATCACATAATTTAAAAATGTAGTCATTCATTGAAAATTATAAAGTATTTAACATTTGGGATCCCAAAATATAGTTTACAAATATTACAACTCAAAAATATGTTTAAAGTCGACTAAACGACAAAATTTTGTTTAATACAAACATCTCCCAAAAAAAATACCCCAGGCTGTGGGAGCCAGGCAGGCCAAACATGTACACGTCGCTTCACGCTCTCTGTACTCATGGTTGGTTGACTTTCCCCTTACCCTTACCTGTACCATAGAGCACCCGTGAGCCGAATCCCAACATGAAAACTCCACACAAACAAATAACATATGCATATCTATCATTCAACATATAGTAAAACTGCCAACAGGCTAAACACATACAACCATGCCGTCCCAGGCGCTTTACCAGGCCCTGGGTTCGCAGTCTGCACCGTAAGGATATCCCAGGTATCCATTAGGGTCTCACCCTGGCAACTCGCACTCCGCGTGCTTAACGTTGCTCCTGGCCCCTTGCCGTACTCGGCCTTGCCGCTCTCGGCCTTCACCGTTCCTGGCCCTCGTCAATCTCGGCCTTCGTCGTTCCCGGCTCTTGCCGCTTATTCACATATATGCACACATAACATAATTAAAGAATACTCAAACACATATAAATATATTCAATGGGGCTACACCCTGCAATACAATCATATAGGGTCGGGCCCTGCAACATAAACTATAGGGCCTCGCTCTTCTTTATGGGTACAACATTTTTCTTACTAGTGTCCCGAGCTTCTTGAGCACTGAAATCCCGAGCGCAGTCCTCTAACCCGTGCCTCGCTGAAAACCTAGTCACAACACATACATAACACTCTCATTACTAACCGATTCATAATTTTACTCCGGAACCAATCCTGTGCTCTCAGGACCTCCTGTTTCCCCACACGAGGTGGCGAAAGTGTCCCCCAAGCCCCCTGGGTCAAAGCCCTAAAAAATCAAAATCCCACATCCTGAAAGTGGCCTAGCGTCGCAGCACATCCCTATAAGGGTCGCGGCGCCCAGAATGGTTCCCATATCCTGATTCAACCTAGAGCGGTGGCACGGAAGAACAGGGCCGCGGCGCTCATACGCGAACCCAGAAAACTGGGTTTTTCCCAACATTTTTCTCGAGACAAAACTTAACCAATTCAATACCAAGGTACACCCAAGTCCCAATTCAACCTAAAACTTCACATAAACAGTATAACAACTCATAAACACCATAAACACACGCAAACACTCATCCAAACCGAAAATCACATAGTAGTTTAAAATTCATAGAAACTTAAACCACACCAGAAATTTCACCTCAAAAATCAATGAATTCTTACCTCAAGTAGGAATTCGACCTTGAGCTGCTTCCAAGTCCAGTTCCAAGCTCAAATCCACAAATTTCTAAGCTTAATCTTGCCAAAACTTCATTCCAATGTCCATAAATCAAAACACATATCAGCTCCCAACCATAACATTTCTCAGCAGAATTCAATCAAAGAGCTGAATTAGAACTTACCCTTGAACCTAGCTCAGTCTCCCAAATCCTAGCCTTGAATCCCTTGAATTTCTGACCTAAAATCCTTCAAAATCAACCACCTTAGAGAGGGAGAGAGAGAGCATCGAATGGGAGAGAGAGAGTTGAGAGAGTTTGGTTCACTTTTCCTTCCTTTGTTTTGTCTAAGTTTTTCTAGTATTCCCCAGCTCTTAACTGAGTATATCCAATTGCCAAAATGACTTAATTTCCCCTTAAGTTAACCTAAGTCCTCAAATATCACCAAGGGTAGTTTAGTCATTTAACACATCCCACTAAGTCCTCGAGTATACCTAAAAATCCCTGTTAATCCCACGTACTCAAATCATTACTAAATTACTACCCGATACTTAATAAATCCAAAACTCATATTATATACCCAAAATACCCGTAGGCTCCACCCGAGCCGGGTATTTTACCCCGTTGTGACTTTCTAGCTAAACAGCTCCCTAGAATTGTCTCAGATCGTGCATCACAGTTATATCACCACTCACACGTGGTATCAATCACAATATACACAAATATTTCATTTATGCCATCAGCGGGCTAAAATTACAAATATGCCCCTAACAACCAAATGGGGCCCACATGCATATTTAATTCACCTAAACATGCATTTCTAATCACATACTTATCAAATTCACATACTAATACAATATATCAATTATGGCCCTCTAGGCACGCTAATCAAGGCCATAAGCCTTATTAGCAAATTTGGGACGCTACACTTATCCATGATTGTTTTTATTCATCAAAATCCTTGAATCATTAATAAACATACATGTGACAAGTGTCACATTCTTAATTATTCTATCTAAACCTTAGGTTATAATAAATAATATTCTTAGGATTATATTCATTAATCAAACCTTATGATAAAATTAATATTTCTAAACTATAGGCTAAACTTATAAAATTCATAACTATTTCTACGAGTTTCCAACTAAATCCCGGCTTGAACCAATATCTACTAAAACTAAAATTCTATAACTACTACTACTACTATCTAGCTAGTAAAATTCTGGGACGCTACATTAGAGGGAGTATAAACTTGTATAAGTCAATTGCTTTTTGTATTCTTGAGACTTTACTAATCGATTTTATCTCTGGGCGTGGCCCATTGACTAGGTTTTCCAAACCACGTAAAAGACTTCTTGTGTTACGTTACTTTTAGTTTATTTACTTTTTGTTCGTATATTCTGATTCATTAGCAATCTGTTCTGATACATTGGAATATCTGTCTGATCAAACAATTGTTTAACTATTCCGCATTAATTAAATTGTTTGTTAAATTCAGTTGGTAATCTTAAAAAATGGAATTTCAAAATAAATAAATTAGACAAAAAAATTAAGTCAAGGAAGCAAACAAGTGATGAATAAAATAATGGTGATAAGTTAAAGTTACTAATAATCCGCCTAAAATGCAACTCTAGGCAAAATGCTACAGGAAATTGTTATAGCAAACTAACTTTGTCAACTAGGAATTCAATTAGTTCATAAGCCTTTTTCCAAAGTCTTTATGAATTGATTCTCCAAATTAATTAACATATTCATATGCCTAATTAATTTTAAGATTACCTAATTAAGCTCAATTCTTTTTTTTGTTGTGCAATGTTATTATATATTCCAATATCATCACAATTCAAACTCTAAAGAGTTTAAAACATGCATTATCCAATGATATCAACCTTTCTAGAATTAATACCAAATCAATCAACCACATTCGATGGCCAAACAAAAGCAAGAATAAACAAGATAACCATTTGGATAAACAAAATCTAGATTTCTAATAGCATTAATTACCCACAACTACATATTAGGGTTCATCCATAACTCTAACTAAAACAGACTTTAGCTTGTGCCTAAAGTAAAACTAACAACCATCATAATAATCATCTCAGACATTAAACCCATGATAATCAAAAGTAATGTTCTAAACATAAGAGAGAAAAGGGGAAAGAAATCAAGCCAAATAATGAAGTTCACTTGTAGACTTGATTCCTCTTCTTTTTCTTCAATTTTTTTTTTTTTTGTGTTCTTCTCTCTACAATGGTAGCTCCTATCTTCAAATGGTGGAAGATTTCTCTTTATATATTTATATATATATATAAACTAGGGCACCACAAATTAGGGAAACTACCTTATTTTTTCCCAATTTCTTTTGCTATCAAGTGCAAGGCCCATCCCTTCCTTTGGACCACTTAAAACCAGCCCAAATCAGTCATTGTGAACCTCTCCATGTCACATTTAGATTATAGATCATAAAGTGATTTATATGTTCACATTATCTTTTTCAAAGTCTTTGTGTATTTTGCAGCAGAAAATGCTGCAATATTCTTGAAATCCCTACACAAAAAATTAGCATTTGAAATCAATTTAGCTATCTTCAAAATTACACCTAATTAAGTTAAATTAATTACTCAATGGGAAAATAAATAAAAATAATTTAAAAACCAATTAAAACAAATATTTATTCAAAACTTTTACTTTTGAACACTGAACATTTCATTGAAATAAATATGCGTAATAAATCCATTAAAAATGATGAAAACAGACAAAATTATAACACTAAATGAGAACAGACAAAATTATAACCGATAAGATCTAAGTAACATTTATTATTAAATTTGTAAAAGAAAAAAACTATAATTGAAAAGTTTTTATCAAAGAAATGTATAACTATTAAATATAAAATAATCAATATAAAATTTTCTAATCTTTTTGAAAGGAATAGTCTTCATAGTACTATTAGTATCAACTAATATCAACTAAAGAAGTAAAAATAAAATCTTAATGTATCAAGTGAAACTTATCTATAAATTCCCCCCATCTTCCGACTTCAGCGAAATTTCATTATCTTATAAAAATGAAACAGAACAGAACATAAAAGATACAAAACAACAAACTATAAGTTGAAGAAATTGAATTCCACCATAGGCACCAAAGGCCAAGACTATGTATTTTGAATCCCATAAGGCACAATTGAATAAACATTCTTTGGATCAAATATACCAAACGATATGAGTAAGGAATTGGAGAAAGGGAGAGAGACACACCCATTTGAATGAGGTGTCTGCTATGAAAAAAAGAATTCCAAATTTACAAATACGATGCAAAAATCATACCTGAGAACAGCACGACTGAAGAAGACCCTTGGTTAGGGCTGAGCATAAAATCCGAAAAACTGTATACACCGACTTTCCGAACACCGAAAAAACCGCCAACGGCGCAATACGCCACTGTTCGGTCGGTTTGAAAATTTTGTTCGGACCGACCGGTGGAACCGAAACCGATCGAACAATATAATATATAATAATATAATATTATATAATTATTAATTATTAAATAAAAATATATATATGAAATTATGTTCTATATATTTATGTTTTAAAAATGCACAAAAATAGATTCCAACAATCCAAATATTTTAGTTTTTTAACTAAAACTTTAAAAAAAAAAAAAAATTTAAAAAATAAGAAATTCAGTTTGGTCGGTCTAACCGACCAAACCGCAGTCCAAAACGGTCGGTGTTTTCTTTTAACTGGTTTGGTCGGTCGGTTTTTGGATTGCACCAATCCGGACCGAAAACCGAATTCTGGATTTTATGTTATGAAAAAACCGCTCAAACCGACCGATGCTCACCCCTACCCTTGGTTCTCATGTTTTTATTTGCAAGATACTATAGACAATAATAATAATAATGATAAAATCCAATCAAATGGTAAACATTTTAAGCATGTCAACATATTAATTAATACTCCAATGCTGTGAATATGTATCGATATCTCTTCTATATAAAAAATGTGTAGAAAACAGATTTTTTATTTTTTATTTTAACAGAATATACATTTAAAACTAATTAAAAGTATATATTTATTAATTATATTAATATAAATTCAAATATTATTATTATAAAATATTTAATATAAGATTACATATATAATAATCATATTAATATAAATTCAAATTCATATATTATAAAATATTATTATTATAATAATATAAAATACAAGACTAAATAATTAATAATTATATTAATATAAATTTAAATGTTATAAAATATTATTATGATAATAATATTTAATCTTAATTTTTTACTAATTATATTAATATGAATTCAAATATTATATAATATTATTATAATAATATTTAATACAAGACTAAATATTTAATACTTATATTAATATAAATTTAAATATTATAAAATAAAATTTTCCCCCTAAACTTTTGATACTACCAGATTGTGCCCCTTAAAATATATGATTTGTTAAAATTTCTCTCTGAACTATTGATGCTATCAGATTGTGTCCCCCTGTTACGATTTGCATAAAATAATTAGCATTTTCGCCCTCCCAAACTTTGACAACTGCCAAATTGTTTCCCATTTAGTTATAAAAAATTTAAAATCTATTTTTCTATTAGTTCATAAAAATTTTAAGAAAAAATATTAAAAAATTCAATAAAATTTCTAAAATTATTTCAAATTCATTTTAAATACATTTAAGTTTCAAAATATTTTTTAAAGGAAAAATAAATAGTTACAATTAAAAAAAATATTCCCTAATCGAGATATAGAGCATTCAACATGCTTAATTAGACAATCACAAGCATAATCATAATCATGCACATTTACAGGGGCCCAAGCCCTAATCAAATCTATATTCAACAATCGAGTTAAGCCCTAATCACATACATCACGTATTGGGTGCAGTTTTCTTATTACCTCAAGTCCGAGTAAAATGTATATTAAGAACGACCCTCGAGCACGATTCCGGTTCTGAGCCCCTAGCGATAACCTAGTCACAACCATAATATAGAATCTCATCAATATCGAGTAACTAAAGGCGTCTGGACCGAGTCCTAGCCTTTGGGACCTCAAATTCTTCTAAATTTGGTAGCAGAATCCTTCCCGAGCCTGTAGGTTCAAGTTCTCGTTACTCAAAACCTAAGTTGACCAAAACTGTCTATGTGCGCCGAGGTGCCCCCCTTATGGGTCGCGCTGCTCGTCCAATCCGAGGCCTCCCCCTGCCTCTACTCCAGGGACACTCGCCGTGACTTGACCGTGAGGGTCGCGGTGCGCCTACACCAAACAGAGCTACGAACCCATATTTTTAAGTTTTTCCATCAAACCAATTCTTACCAAAACCAACACAAAGCCATAACTCAGTCCCCCAAACAAAATCAGCACAATAACCCAACAAAACCCATCCCTTAACTCACTCACAACCCCATCAAAAACTCAATTCAACACCATGAACCTCAAGCTCATGAACACTATAAAAACCAGGGCAGAATTCAATCAAAACAGAGATTGTAGCCTTACCTCATCTGTGATTAAGCCCTCCTAGTTGTAGCTAATCCAATCCTAGATTCAAGCCTTCAAACCAAGCTTAAGTTTCCACTAATTTCCTCAAAAACCAAAACCAAGATAAAGAGAGGGGAAAAGAAAACGTATCGGGAGAGAGAGAGTTAAGTGATGTTTTGTTTTTTTTTTTTGGGTTTCCTTCAGCTGAAGAAACTAGTGACTTAAGTCACTACTTTTGGCCCAAAATGACCCACGTTCCCTTTTGCCTAAGCCTTGCCCTATTATGCCATCAAGGGTGCTTTGGTCTTTTGTCACATATCCCGTTAACCATAATTAACACCTTATAATTCCCGTTACATCCAATATCCTCAAATAATTATCAAATAATTTCTCATTACCCGATCAATCCCAATAATGTACTAAATTATCAAATTACTCCTAGACTCACCCTAAGCCCCATATTTGACCCCGTTAGGACTAAATCGCTAACTTGCTCCCTAGGATTGCCTCGTGCCGAATAACTCAAATATATCCACATAATAATGTGGTCTCAATCCATATACATACAAATATACATATGTGCCCTGAACAAGCCAAAATTACTAAAATGTCATTCTAATGAGAAATGGGCCCACATGCATGCCAATTCAGTCATATAATAATATAACTCACATAATTCATGTAATCATGCATATCATCACATAATAATGATTTAAAATCAATTATTTATCTCTTGACCCCCTAACCAAGGCACTAAGCCTTATTAGGGAAATTGAGATGTTATAACTATCCCCTCCTTACATGAATTTTCTCCTCAAAATTTTAGGTGAATAGCTCGGGATATCGATTCTGTATATCCGACTCTAGCTCCCAGGTCGCTTCCTTGACCCTGTTGTTCCTCCACAATATCTTTACTAAAGGTATGGTTTTGTTCCTTGCTGTTAAATTTTGAAATATGGTTGTAATCTTTTCCCTAAAAAGATAATACCATATTTTGTGGAATGATTGATTTTGATTAAATAAATAAATAAAAGAAAAATGCAATATCCCTGAAAAGGGAATACTGCTGTTCACGCATGACACAATCCAGGGACTGTGTCATGCACGTAGCAGTACACAGATAAATGTATTTTTGTTGTTTTTATTTTATTTATTTAATTAATTAATAATTTGAAAAAAAATATTTTCAAATTTGCACTACTACAAAAAGGGCAATTGTGACAGTCAAATGCGTTAGTTGACTGACGCATTTGACCAAGAATTATCATTTGTGGTAGTTGGGCACTGCCACAAATGCGGGGGCAATTGTGTCATAACATACACTAACGACGTTGAATGGGATCGTTTGCGTCAGTGAGCCATTGACGATGTTAACGGGATCATTTGCGTCAGTGGGCCTCTGACACAACTGGTTCATTTAATAAATAAGCCCCGTTTCGTCCCCGACAGAGCCACATTACCCTAAAAACTTCCAGAGACAAAATGGAGAGAACCAGTGGCGCCCCATTCAATTTTCCCTCATTTTGGTAAGCTTTTTTTTTTTTTTTTTTTTTTCAATTTTAATGTAAAAATAATGATGTATATATGTTTATGAACCTTATACATAGTTTTTTTTTTTAATATTTTGTATAGATTTTGCATTTTTGAAGATTATTGTTGAAAACCCATAAACTTCCTTAGTTTTTTGGGGTTTTCTAATTCAAGAACCCACATTGCTCAAGTACCACAAGTAAGTGCAATTTTATTAATTTTTGTGATTTTTTTTATAAATTGACTACATTTCGGATTTTTTAATTTTTGGATAGTTTTATATTAATGATTATGTAATTGTTTTAGGTTTAAACTTTTCATTTTAATATTTATTTTTTAGAATTTTTTTATTATAATTGCTTTATTTTTTGTTAACTTTTTCAATTTTTTAAAATTTAATTTAATTTTGGATTTACTTATGTAAATGATTATATATATACATTAATGTATATATTTTGTATAAGTTTCACTTTATCAATTATTTAGTTTGAATATTTTGAGTAAATTTTTGTTTATATTTTGTCAACTTTTTAAATTTTGAGTTTAATTGGTTAAATATGTATATGTTAAATTGTCTATTTTCTTTAAGTTATATTTTATTATTGATTTAGTTAGGATATTTATAGTTGATTTTTCTTTATGTGATTTGTTAACTTTTTTTAAAAAAAATATATATTTTATTTCAGGTTTAAGTATTTAAATGAGCATATATAACAAATTATTTGTTTTATTTAAGCACTTTATTGTTTATTTAGTTACAATATAACTTTAATATTTTTTTTTATATTTTGTCAACTTTTTTATTATTATTTTTATTTATTGTTATATTTGAGTAGGTATTTTGTTGACAACTTTGTTGGTGATATCAAGCTTTGAAAGATTTTATATTAAAGGTAATATTTTAAACCTTAATGTATAATTAAGATATTGAACTTAGTGGAATGTATGAATTATAAAATAGTGGAGATAGGTTCTAGGACTGTGTGCTACGGTGATATAAGGCTGTAATTATGCATGTTTGATTGATTAATTGGTTTGTTGTGTTTATGTGATGAATATAGATTTATTTAAATTTTGAGAAATATGATAGAAATAAGGGAAATGCTGCCCAATTTTTTTAAGATTTAGTAATATGAGAATTATGCATGTTTGATTGATTTGTTGAATATTTTTGTGTATACCATGTGTTGTATAAATGCGCATTTTAAATTTGGGAAATGTGATAGAAATAGGAGAAATGCTGTCCAATTTTTTTTGGAGATATTGTTTCATTTATTTACTTGTCAATTAGGTAATCCACGAACATAATTGTTAATGTTTTTTTTTTTGTGAAGTTTGACAATGGATAGACATTGAATGTCAGAGGATAGGTTATCTGTGAAATATAGGAATAGAGTTGAGTTTTTCTTGGAATTTTGTCCAAGAAATACTCAATCTCCTAATAGTATTCCTTGTCTTTATGTTAAGTGTGACAACATTGTGAGGACGCCAATTTTTAAAATAAAAGATCACTTATTTAGGAATGGAATAGACAAAAGTTAAAAAGTATGGTTTTTGCACGGAGAAAGAATGAAAGTAACTGATGAGGAATCATCTAAGAATAATAAGTATTTTGATGTGAATTATTAAGTTGATGATATTGCAGAAATGATTGATGATACACAATATAAATCACATGTGGATTCAATTAAATTTCAGTCAATGTTAGAAGATGTTGAGAAACTATTTCTTATCGTATTCAAGTTTTTGACATATTTTTATTATAATAACTTGCTAAATATAATACTTAAATTTGGATAACTATGTTGTAATAGTGTCAACAAGACTAGGCCAACCGAGTGTGGCTTTTACATTATGAAGTTTGCTAGAGAGCTGATTTCACAGCCTAGACCAAAGACCTACTTGAAAAATGAGGTATTGTTTTACCTTTTAATTTTCATTTAAACTATTGTTCATGATTTTATTTGGATGATTTCTAACTTATTATTTTAAATATTTTCTAATTAGTTTACGAATACGACACCATATTTGGCTGATAAACGAGATACGGGATGAGTGGATTGAATCAATTATGGCGTATCTCAGTTAGCAAATGAGCAAGTTGGTAAGGAAATTTTAGTTTAAGTAGGTTTAATACTTGGAAATTTAGAACACAAGAGTACATATATACATAGATTAACTTTGAAATCTGAATTACTTTTGTAGTTTTGATCACAAATGTTAACTTTAGATAAATGTTTTAAAAAAATTTATACTATTGTTTTTCTGTTTATACTGTTGTTTTTCTATTTCTGCTACTGTTTTTCTGTTTCTGCTGCTGTTTTTTTATAAAAAGAGGCCAAGGAAATTGACATAAATATTTGCAATTTCCCTGGTTAATACTTTATGTGACAGTTCCCAACTGACGCAAAAAAAACTCGTTTTTAACATTTGTGGCGGTGCTTAACTGACGCAAACCAGACTGTCATTTGCGTCAGTGGGGCACTGTCACAAATTAGCATTTGTGGCAGTGCCCCACTAACGCAAATGTCAGGTGTTTGCGTCATGGGATTCCGCGTCACATATAAAATTGACACAAAAACTCAATTGTGGCAGTTATAAACTGACGTAAAAACTCAATTGTGATAGTTATAAACTGATGCAAATAACTTTTTTGGTTGTAGTGTTGGTAAGTTAGATATTTACCTAAATCAATTCATATCATCACTATGATATTATTATTATTATATTACATTTATTATTAGGAATAATAAGGTAATACATAATATATATATGATATAGAATAACAAGAAGAAAGAAACATACATACACAAGTCAGTAAGAATTCAGAAAAGTTTCGGAATTTTGTCACACAAGAAATTGTCATCTTCTTATTTTATTCTAACATTTCTCGGGCCATAATCCAAGTTCTCATGTGTTAAGATATACTTGTGATTCCTAAATTATAAACCCATGTTCTCTATGTGCCCACACACATCTTGAGATATAGAGAACACTTCGGAAGATCGTCGTTTGAGTACTCAAAGCGTTAGATAGGAAAATCGATATATATATATATATAAAAAGACTCAATGACACTTGATAGCCTTCAAGAGGTAAATACTTATGTTCTTGAATATTTGTATATATGTGTATATGATATATATAAATATGTGTATATTTATATATATATATGTTGCATGATTAATAATATTGTATATTAATATTTCTGTCTCGATGTTTTCTTGAACATATAAACAGTTTATATGAGAGATGGAAAATTTTGTGTTAAATACACTCGGCCTGCCACACCCATTTTGCTGCGCACTCTTATTATTTTTCCAACACCTTTGAGAAACCCCAACAGTGGTGGTCGAGCAGCCACATATGTACATGTCACCACCGAAGCTCTCCAACTCATGGCTGGTCCAGCTTCCCTTTCCCCCTTACCTGCACCACATAGCACCTATGAGCCAAGACTAATAACATGTTACCAAATCATTATAAGCATCCCTAGCAGTAATAACCCTACTCATGCATGCATACCATTCATATAAATGACTACAGCGTCATATGGGAGCCAGTTGCCCTAATTAACTGACTAATAAATCAGACTGGGGACCAATGTCCTAGGATATGGGACTAATAAGTCACCCCGGGGCCTATTTCCCTATCCTCTATGTAACTATCCTTGGAGCTGGCCTAGTGTACCTCGTGCTTTAGTTTTCCATGACCATTGGGTCGGACAAGCATATGACGCGCTCCTGATTAGGCCTAATCACAATGGCCAGTGCTCAGCGCGCTATTACCGCCCTTGACTTATAAGTCAATGCTTTCAACCAGTGCTATTGTCTTCCTTGACTTATAAGTCAAGCCTTTCTCAATCAGATAATGCAAACAGACATTCATTATGTATCAACTATCCAAATACATAGCATTCAACATGCTTAATTAGACAATCAAAAGCATAAGTATAATCATGCACATTTACAGGGGCCCAAGCCCTAATCAAATCTATATTCAACAATTGGGTCAAGCCCTATTCACATACATCAAGTACTGGGTGTATTTTTCTTACCGAGGGTCTGAGTAAAATGTATATTAAGAACGACCCTCGAGCACGATCCCAATTCCGAGTCCCTAGCGATAACCTAGTCATAACCATAATATAGAACCCCATCCATATCGAGTAAATAAAGGCTTTTGGACCGAGTCCTAGCCTCCGGTACCTCGAATTCTACAAAACCAAGTAGTAGAATCCTTCCCGAGCCCTTAAGTTCGAGTTCCCGTTACTCAAAACCTAAGTTGGCCAAAAATTTCTACGCGCGCCGTGGAACACTCCATATAGATTGCGACGCCCCCATTATAGATTGTGATGTGCCTCTAATACAAGGCATCCCCATGCCTCTACTCCAGGGACACGTGCCACGACTTGACCCTGAGGGTTGCGGCGTGCCTACACCAAACAGAGCCCCCTGCACTCTGGGTTCACACGAATTTTTTAGCTTTTCCATCAAACCAATTCTTTCCAAAACCAACCCAGAGCCATAACTTAGTCCCCCAAAAATAATCAACACAATAACCAAACAAATTCCATCCCTAAAATCATTCACAACCCCACCAAAAACTCAATTCAACACCTTGAACCTCAAGCTCATAAAAACTATAAAAACCAAGGCAGAATTCAATCAAAACAGAGATTGTGGCCTTACCTACAAAATATAGGATGAGCATATAGGACTGTCACATTTTTGGAGCCTTTCTACAAATCCTCTCTACAAAATATGCTCGACCAGTCAAAGTAGCAACCTTCTTCGATGCTGGAGCATCATACACCATGATGAACCCTGAGGTTCTCCCTCCAGAATATTGGAGAAAAGAAAAACAATTCTTCCACGCTGCAAATGGTAGCATTTTCTGTACAAAGCTCATCAGTAAACTAATCAAATTACAACTTTTTCTAAGATGCTCTATCATTATAGAGTAATTGGCTCAAAATTACTAGGGAAAGATCTAATCATTGGTTTTGATGTCTACACCAGCAAAAAGGGTTTACAAATCCTTCCTAGTGGCCTTGGATATAAACAACATTTTGCTCCATGGAAATCCATACCAAACTATTTCCTAATGACCCCTGATCCATTCTTCTATATCAAACAAAGGCTCATAAAAAATTCTTGTGCCACAAGTTATGTCAAGTTCCTCCAAAAATGTGACCGTCCTTTATGGAAAAATCAATAGTTCTTCATTAGTCTACCCTTCAAGCTCAATGAAGACATTAACCCTACCAAGGCCAGTAACCCAGACATGAACCCAGAACATCAACAAACGACATCTGAAGAATGCAAAGAACTACAACAACACGGTTTGATTGAACCATCCACCTCATCATGGGCATGCCAAGCTTTCTACATCAATAAGAGATTAGAACAAGCTCGGGGAAAACAAATATTGGTCATTAATTACAAGCCCTTAAATGAATTTTCGGTAGATGATAAATTCCCCCTGCCAAACAAGAATTCCTTATTTTCAAGCCTGTCAAAGGCTCAAATATTTTTAAAATTTGATCTAAAGGAAGGATTTTGGCAATTGGGCATCAAACAAGAATATAGTCCCAAAATGGACTTCTGCTGTAACGCCCCAACTCCAGGGACCGTTACGATGTGCCTTGTAAACAGTGCTAAACTCGCTAATCGAGTCATTTGGCCAAAGCATGTAACTAAGTATGATTAGCGGTTTAGGGATTAAACATTTTGGTTAAGATGTAACGTTTCACTAGAACGTTTAATATATACATTGGGATCCCGTAAATAAAGTTTCAGAGTTTATTACAGAAAATATATACAACAGGCCGTTCTAAGCGGCAAAACAGGGTTCAACCCTAGTTCCACTTTAAACCTCGGCCGTGGCGGACGAGCAGCTGCATATGTACTCATCATCACCTAAGCTCTCCAACTCAAGGATGGTCCAGCTTCCTCTTGCCTTTACCTGCACCACGTAGCACCCGTGAGCTGAAGCCCAGCAAGAAAACACAATATAACATGATATAATATCAACAATAACCAAAGTAACCCTTCGGAACCAACGGTCCATACAGATAGGTGACAATAGCCAAAAGTCACAATAGTGAGCATCGCTCCCTCTAGCTATGTGACGATAGGGTCACCAGGGCTTAATCGATAAGTGATTCTTTCTTAAGTTTGATTAGGGCAGGTGCAAGGTGATTAGTCACCAACATAACCTTCCTCACGACTTTAGAGTCGAAACTATGGACAACGTCCCTTAGCCATGTGACAAACAGTCACCGGGGTCATATACCTTGGCTATAGTCATCTGGTCGTAGACCAGGCAAGCGCTTATAGTTTTCATTGACCTTCCGGTTGGTCCAGCACTAATACCCCATATGAGTCATTCAATGCCGACCTCGATTAGATCTAATCTTTATTTGGCCTGGCATTTACAACGCACTGCCACCTCTGACCCTTGGGTCGGTAAAACACGACCAGTGCCCAGCCCGTGGTGAACTTAACTAATAAGTCACAGCTTCACAGACGGATCTGACACCATTGTCGATTCTGACTAATAAGTCAGCGCCATACACAGGTAAGCCATGCCACCAAACATATACCACATGTCCAATATCCATAAACAAGGTATTCAGCATGCTTACTTAACAGATATTAGTACAATTAGGACTATGCATTAACACAGAGGCTCAAGCTCTGAACGATATCACACCCAGTATACAAAGCATGTCCTAATCACATGTTTCTCATGCATCATATGCAATATATCCAATAGTCCAACATGCATCAATAACAGCCATGCATGTCACGTTTAATAGTCAACCAACATGCATCAAGAATAGCCATGCATGTCACACATAATAATCAACCGACATGCATCAATAATAACCATGCATGTCATACTCAATAATCAACCAACATGCATCATTAATAGCCATGCATGTCACATATACATAGGGTGCAGTTTTCTTACCTCAAAGTTGAGCTAGAATGATTAAAAGAACGACCCTTGAGAACGATCAACTTTTAGTCCTTTAGCGGTCACCTAGTCATAACCAAATATAAGGTATCATCAATAAAAATGATCAACATAAGTTCCCAAATCAATATCTAGCCTCCGGGACATCAATCCCCACTTAACCGGGTACTAGGTACAACCCCGAGGCCTATGGCTTGAATCCCCAAGCTTAAAAACATGTTTTTGGTCAAAATGGCCTTAAGGGCCGCGGCCCTCCCCTACTGCGCTGCGGCGCGCCCTCAAACAGAGAGGGCTCCCCTCTGCCAAACGCCAAGGGCTGCGGCGCACCCCCGCTGCGCCGCGGCGCCCAGCCCAGATCAACAACATGCCCACGCACGAACCAGTTTTTCCCCTGTGCGATATCTTCTCAAACCAGTCCTTCAAACCTTCATAAAACCTCTTCCTAACATACAATTAAACCCCTAGACAACACCCATCACCTCCCCTCATCAAAACCCAATCTTATAATCCATCAAAACCCCTTTGAATCCAAACTTCTAACAAGAATCAAAAGTTGAAAACCAAAGCTTGAAAACAGAGCACCACCTGAAGTAAGTAACTAGAACTCACCTTGGAACCTGTTTTGAGTCCCCTTTAATGGTTGTAATAAGTCCCCTAGCTGCCACCTTTGATTTCCTAGCTCAAAACCCCAAGATGGCCTCAAGAACACCAAAGAGAAGATGGTGAGGGATGGTGTACGGGTTGAAGAGGAGGAGAACTCTGTTTTGCCCTGTTCTTTCTACAGCCCTCCTAAGTCATATATATCCTTAGGGTCAAAAGACCATAATGCCCCTAAGCCAAATAAACCCCTCTAAAAGCTTCCGAGGGTAAAACCGTCCTTTCCCGTTTATCTCGTTAATTATAATTAACGCTCTCTAATTCCCGCTATTCTCAATATTCCCAAATACCAATAAATCATATCCCATTACCCTTTAATTCCCGGTAATCCTCTAATCATCAATTCCACCCCGAGACTCACCTCGAGTCCCGAACTAAACTCGTTATGACTAAACCGAACACTTGCATCTCATGATCGTCTCATGTCGATAAGCTCGAACCAATCCACCTTATAATGTGGCTATATTAACTAACCACAATCACGCACCCAAAATATACAATTACGCCCACAGTGGCCAAATTACCAAATTACCCTCATAGTTAACATATGAGCCCATATGCATGAATTCACCATCATATAATAATTTAATTCACGTAAACATGCATATAATCATTAAATACTATAATAAATCAATTATGGCCCTCCCGACCTCCTAATCAAGGTCCCAAACCTTATTAGGAAATTTGGGGCATTACATCTGCATTCCAAATCACCATTATCAGTGGATTGTCCTTTCTTTTGGCCTCAAAACAGTCTAATCATTGTTCCAAAAGGCCATGACTAGAATCTATGGCCCCATTCTAGATAAAGCCCTAATCTATATTGATGATATATTGCTCTTGTCACAAGATGAACAAGCTCATCACAAGCTACTAGCCCAGTTCATCTCTCTCACAGAAGCCCATGGAGTCATGTTATCTGAAAAGAAGATGCTTATTGGACAAGCCCAAATTGAGTTTCTGGGAATGAAGCTTTTTAAAGGCCATTATGAGGCCCAACCTCACGTAGCCCAATAAATAATGAAGTTTCCCGAAAAAGACTTCACAAAGGTCCAAACTCAACAATTCTTAGGAATTGTAAATTATTTATGGGATTTTGCCCCTCAACTTTCAGAAATGGTAAGACCACTCAGTGATATGCTTAAAAAGCCAACTCCACCATGGTCACATAAGCAAACTGGTGCATTCAAAAAACTAAAGGAGGTGATGTAGACACTACCACCTTTACAGATTTCTTCTGATGGAAAAAAAACATTGCAAACAAATGCTAGTGATCGGTATTGGGGATTTGTCCTACGTCAACAGGACCAGACAGGGAAAAGAAAAATATGTGGATACAAGAGTGGTCTTTTCGAAGACTCTCAACTCCACTATCATTCTACCATAAAATAATTAATGGCAATAAAGATGGGCACTACAAAATTCGAATTCCATCTGATTGGTCATCATTTCTTAGCAGAAATGGACTTTGTCGCGTCAAAGGAATGATTGGTCTAAAGAAAAGCAAGATGAAAAATGTCCAACCTCTGAGATTGGCAGTTTGGTTCGACAACTACTCTTTTGACATTAAACACATCCAAGGTAAAGACAATATTAATGTGGCTGATTTCTTATCCAAATCACCCCTTGCTATAAATCTAGCCTCAAGATACTCACCAAAATCCATCCCCATCATCTCCCAAAAATCATCACATGCCATCCCATTCAAACTCATGATGGCTTCTTCCTCTTCTATCAAACACAAACAATCTTTTCCCCAGGATGCAAAAAATATCCTTTCAAAGAAGTCCCAGAAATCAGCAAAAGAAAGAGCAACTCACTGAGAAATCTTTCTTCAGAATTTTATGATTCCAAACTCAGACCTTCTATACAAAATGACTTTGGAATCCATCCAAAGTATACATTTGCTCAAATCCTACCTCTTCGAGACGCTATCTTAACACCAAAACCAGTAGCTCACTTCTTATGATATTTGGCCAATGTTTTCATAATAGTTTTCGAGGTACAAACTATGACCTTGCACACATCAATAAAATCATTCGTGGACCAAGAAAGGTTAAAATTGGCTTACCAAGTCCAAATGGACATTCTTTGTAACGCCCTGGTTACTCCAAGACCGTTACTATGAACTTTGAACCGTGCTTAACTCGCTAATCGAGTTTTTTGGTTATAAACGTGTATCTGGGTGTCATTAATATGTTAAGGTGAAAAACCAATCAAAAGGAAATGATATATTTTATTTAAAACATAAAACAAGTTATTTACAATACAAAATGGTCATTACAGTGTAAAATTTACAATCCGCCGACCTAAGCGGCAAAAATAGGGTTAACCCCTTTGTTGACCCTCGTTTTGGCCAACTGACACGGAGTCAAATGCTTGATGTGATCGAAAGTATTGGATAAGATCTAATGGAAAGAAAAACAAACAACACAAGAATTTATAGTGGTTCGGCCCCAAGAATTGGTAATGACCTACGTCCACTTAGGCTATTATTGATCTTGATTCTCAAAGAGGTGATCAAAGAACTAGGGTTCTTGAGTTTCACAAGCCTTCGAGGGATGAGTAATATAATCGAAAGATAATAGCCAAAATTCTCTTGTTCTCTCTTCTAAAGCACAAACAAAAATTAGCCAAATAAGATCCCCCCTTGCGCTACTTCTTCTTTATTTATAGGCTCAAAGCTGGTTACATGAATCAATCAAAGATAGTTTTACCTAATTAATCGGACAATCAGGTATAATGGGAAATAATCTCGGATATGATTACAACTGTACAAGATTATTAAAAAATATACGGAGTATATGACCAGTCTGGTCGTATATAAAACTTAAATGTTGTGTCAGGGGAACATCCCTGATCGATGGTCGAACAAAACCTCTGCCAGGTGTCAGCCACGTGTTGAAAATATTTGCCACATCATCCACACCTGCTTTTTGGATAACATTTTCCCCCCAAGTTTATTTATTACGACCAGCAATAAATAAACTTTAGGAAAATGACCCTTCGATTACCCCACCAAATCTGTCAGAGTAGTTCGTGCCTCCTTGAAAAAAATGACCTAATCACGTCCAATCATGCATTTTCGGTTCCCAAGTAAACTTTTGATGGCTATCACGCTTCCCCATGCTTCAAAAATGGGTAACTTATGATTACTTTTGTTTACCATATCTCAGACAATATATATATAGCCTTCAAAATTACTTTTTCACCTTTTACTCGCTATCTCTTTGTCAAGAACACTCCAAGAACTCCCAAGACAGAACCCAGAAATTTCTCCGAAGATCATCCTTCGTTGTTCCAGAAATCTACTGCTCGCACGCCTAGAATCGAGGTTTTTCCAGGACTTCTCAATCTTCGTATAGGTAAATTTCAGAACTTTTGTACCCTTTATTGTGATGTGCATGTCTGTTAATGCTAGCTTTATAGGCTCTGAAACAGTGTCGTGTTCCTGGGTAAAAATATAGGAAAATTGGACGTTTGTCGATTGATGTTAGATATGGTAGAGCATACTTGCTTTGTAGGGGTTATGAATCAGTTTGATAGTCAAGATCATAGGTTTAGGACGTAAAATCGAAGTAAAAATTCGATTTTTAGGCTAGTTGAAAAACTGGGTTTTTCCCGCTCTTACTAGAGTCGAAAAAGCTTTTTCAGAAAAGAATTTTTACTTTCACTTTTTGATCTGTTTTTCAAACTGTTCGTATAAAAATTTCAATTTTTCGTTAGAATGCTGCTGGTCGTATAAAAGTTAGACTTTTATACACGAGCAGCGTTATTCTAACCAACTCCTTAGGCTCTTCCTCCTCACCTCCCCCTATTTCTGTTCACAGCTTTTAATGCCTGATTTGTGGGGAGGTGAGAGGCCGATAGACGACGACTTGCTCGTACAGCTGCTCGAGGGTGAAGAGCAGCCAACTGAGTGAATTCAAGAGATTCCCTTTTCATGAGTTTCTCCCCTGAGACCTCAACCAACTACTGTCAGCATGGGTCGTGTCAAGTCTACCGCCCGAAAGAAGAAAAATCCTTCAAACCCTTCAAATCCTCCAGCCCAACTTGGCTCGCAGGCTGGGGTTCCCTCGACCAGTGGTTGAGAAAATAATGTGCCTAACCCTCACATCCAAGTCAGAGCCCGTCCTCGGTACTTGGTTCTTCCTGACGTCGACTGGTATCTTGCCCCATCCAGTCGTGTAACCCCTAGGATGCTAGCCAACTACTTTAGAAAATACGGCCTTTCTGGGGTAACCCTCAAATTCCCTACCGAGGACGAGAGGGCAAATTTTCCTAGAGGCATTTTCAGCGCCTGGTCGAGGTATCACATAGAGGCTGGGGCTACCCTTCGTCTTCATCTATTCTTCCAAGGGGTGGCGAACTATTTTGGAGTCGCCCCCTTTCAAATCACACCAAATGGATATAGAATTCTTGCTGCACTCTATATCCTTTATAACCATAAAAAATGGCCTGAGCCTACCCCTCACAAGGTCAATTACCTTTTCGACCTTAAGTCCAACCCCCACCAATCTGGTACGGGGTTCTTTCACTTTTGTTACCAGGAGTCTAGCCGAACCTTTCTGAGTGACACAACCCACATTTCAAACGTGGGGAAATACAGTCAGGAGTATTTCTTCACGACTGACATGGTCGCGAATAACCTGGCCTTCACTCGAGGAGGTAAAAGTCTTCTTTCACTGGCCGTTGTTTTTATTTAGCATTTTTCCTTGCATTTTTTTTCTGAAACTTCTTGTGATTTTCAGGCCCATGGTTGCAACCAGACCCAACACCAGACATGGTGTTGAGGTTTTCCATGTTGGCCAGCATGACAGACAATGAGAAGAGCGTCAAAACTCTGGTCATCAAAACCAGGATGTGAGGGAATCCGCGGCAGGTAGTGCCACTGCCGACGAAGAACCCGAGCAGCAACTGCCAGTGTCTCCTCCTCGACGGAGACCAACTGGGGTTACGATCAGGGAACCCGTTGGCACCCCTCCAGTAGAAGTTCTTCTGCCCCCCAAGGAAATGGAAAACAAAAGGCGACTGAGCCCATCATAGACTTAGACGAGTCCTCTGACAAAAATGGTACAGTTATTTCATTCCTAGATTGCTTGCCAATTCCCTGTCACTTATTTGACGGGGACGACAATTTTACATATGCTCCAAACCTAGGGCCAGACTTCTTCATGCTAGAGAGTGAGTGTATGACTAGTAGAGTCAATAGTATAGCGACCAGCAGTAATAGCTCGGGTATTGGACTTTACAATTTTTCTTTTTTTCTTTTCTGATGCAACATACTTTGTCATCCATTTTGGCTCACTGTTCGCATGTTTACTTCTTTTGCAGAATTGGACTCTATCAACGTCTTCGACACCTACAGCACTCAAGAGGAAGCAGAAGTCCCCCTAGTTCGTAGGAAGAAGTCGTCAAGGCGACATACTGGGGAGTCCAGCCAAATGCCCTCGGCTAAGAGGAGCCGAGCCTCGGGCCCTTCGGCAGACGGGCCTTCTGCCCAAGACACCGAACAGTATCCTCTCGAGCAGAAGGTTCCACCTCCAAATGCTCCAGCTGCCAAAGCTCCATCACCCCCAGCCCCTACCGAACAAACACAACAAGCTGGGAGGGCTTCTCCCGGGACGGAACTGTCACACCGCGCCCTGAGGTCTGCCAAGGACCGCCTGGCCAAAATCCTCAAGCATGACCGCTGCATAGAGGCCATGGCAGGGACAGAGGAAATGGGGGTCGATCAGATCATCAACAGGGCCTTGAATGAGACGGCCAGTGTAAGCATCTTACTTTTCTGTACTTATAATCTGGTTTTTTTGAAGTTTGTCTAACATTTGTTTTTTGTGTAGGCCATGCTGACTTTAACGGCTGCCCATCTGCGCTCGGGTGCCTGCATCGAGCAGTCCCGTGCTTGGGAGTTGAAGTTGATGGAGGAGCTTCAAGCTGTGGAGGCAAGGCATGTGGGGGAGCTGGAAGTGGTGACCCAGCAGAAGGACTCTTTGGCCGCGGAGCTGGTGGAGAAACAGGCCTCTCTGGAAAGTGCTAGAAAACAGAGAGAGGAGTACCAGGAGGCAACCCGAATTCACTGGCATGAAATCAAAATGCACGAGGGGGAACAGCTCGTGAAAGACAAGAGCATTTCCAGCTTAAAGAGCCAAGTGGAGCAACTCAAGCTCACGAACTCCAAAGACCTGGAAAGGTACAAGAATGCGACACTTCGATGCTTCTACTATTTCTGGAAGCATAACCAAAGTGTCAACTTCGACTACCTTCCAGAGCATGCTAGGGAAGCTGAGTTGGCTCGCTACGTTGCTCGCCTGGCTGCGGAAGAAAGGGCCAGAGTTCCTGCTTCCCCTGAAATTTCGCTAGCCACGGGGATGGATGGAGGGGAAGCTGAAGAAGAAGCGATCAACCAAGATGTTCCCCAAGATCCTCCTGCTGCCCCTTAGTCTTTTTTCTTGTTTTCTTTTGCTTACACGACCCACGGGTCGTGATGTAAAGACAATATATTTTTTTATTGCCGCACGGGCAGCTTTTTCTTTTAAACTTAACATTTACATCCAAGCAGTACTGCTCGCGGTGTAAAAGAATTCTTTTGATATTATAATATTTTTGCTTTATTATAACATCTGTTCGCATGACCGAACTTAGCATAGTACTTTGGTTTGACTTAACAAAATATAAGACTTTGAAAAATACTCTAAGTACCGTAGCATGCTTTCACTTATTTTGCTCATGTGTTTACATGCCTTTTGGTGTGCGTGGCTTTCTATGTACCTTATATGCCCCCCAAGTGATCGAGGAGCTTTAGGTCCTTGGTCACTTGCCTTAACCAAAACCTGTACGAACATTACTGCTCGGTATAAAACATGAAAATTGTAATACAGCAAAACAACACATGTAATGAGCAAATACTTGTAAAAAATTACAAAGTTTGGCAAGAATTACTGGATGCACACAGTCCCTTATAATTCTCGTATTAAATGGACTAAACATGTCTTTACGAGTGATCTTAAAAAAGATCTTACACTTATAAGAGATTAGCCATATCTCATGACCAACCCTTTTTCAAAAACTTGTAAAAAGTAAAATCTAATATAAGCCAGTCCTTTAAGAAGGATTGTTTACTGATAATACTTACGCAGGTGTTCTCCATTCCAATAACGTGGAACGAAATCTCCATTCAAGTGTGCAAGTTTGTAAGTGCCTGGATGAAGGACTTCTTCAATCTGGTAAGGTCCTTCCCAGATTGGTCCAAGTACTCTAGCAGCTTGGTCGCGGGTGTTTAAGAAAACTCTTCGAAGTAACAAGTCCCCGACATTGAACTTTCTTTCTTTCACTTTAGAGTTAAAATACCGAGCGACTTTTTGCTGGTACGCAGCTACTCGGAGCTGGGCTTTTTCTCGTTTCTCCTCGACTAGGTCTAGGGACTCCATCAAAAATTGGCTATTTTGGTCTTGGTCGTATGTTATTCTGCGATGCGAGGGCGAATCTAACTCGACAAGAAACATGGACTCATGCTTGGTACTCCCCTAAGACCTGATTCACTACCAGCTGTGAATCACTGTAGATATCTAGCACTTTTATGTTCATGTCTTTGGCTAATCTTAATCCAGCGAGTAGGGCTTCATATTCAGCTTCGTTGTTCGAAGCGGTGAAATCAAACCTAATTGCGCAATGAAATCGATGCCCTTTTGGCGTTATCAATATCACTCCTGCTCCTGTGTGGGATTCGTTGGATGATCCGTTTGTGAATAGTTTCCACGAAGGAGCTTCAACTTGAGGCTCATGTGCATTAGGCTTTTCACCCTGCTCGTTATCTGGGAGTTCAGTGAATTCAGCAATGAAGTCAGCCAAGACTTGTCCTTTTATTGCTGCTCGCGATGAGTATGTTATATCGAACTGCCCAAGTTTGACTGCCCATTTCAACGAACGACCTGCAGCCTCTGGCTTTTGCAAAACTTGCCGAAGGGGCTGGTCAGTCAAGACTATGATTGGATGGGCTTGGAAGTACGGATGTAACTTCCTTGAGGCCAAAATTAGAAAATAGGCCAACCTTTCAATGGGAGGATACCTCAATTCAGCTCCGATCAACCTCTTGCTCACATAGTATACCGCCTTTTGTACGCCTTCTTCTTCTCTTACCAACACCGCACTAGTAGCATATTCGGTGATCGCCAAGTATATGAACAAAGTTTCCCCGTCTAAAGGCTTTGATAAGACAGGAGGCTGCGCCATGTGGGCTTTTAAGGCTTGGAAAGCCTGTTCGCAGTTTTCAGTCAACTCGACCTTCTTGTTGCCTCTAAGTAGATTGAAGAAAGGAACACACTTATCTATTGATTTTGAAATAAATCTACTGAGTGCGACAATCCTTCCAGTCAAACTTTGCACATCTTTGATCTTCATTGGCTATTTCATATCGATCAGGGCCTTGATCTTCTTGGGATTAGCTTCGATTCCTCTCGAATTGACAATGAACCCCAAGAACTTCCCTGATCCTACTCCGAAGGAACATTTGAGAGGATTTAGCTTCATCTGGTATTCGTTCAAAACATTGAAACACTCTTGTAAATCCTTCACATGTCCTTCTGCCTTTTTCGACTTCACCAGCATGACATCAACGTACACCTCCAGGTTTATCCCGATTAACTCCTTAAACATGTGGTTAACTAGTCGCTGGTAAGTCGCACCAGCGTTTTTCAATCCGAAGGGAATTACTTTGTAACAGTGTAGCCCTGTATTGGTCCAAAAGCTAGTGTGATCCTCATCAGGGGGATGCATACTAATTTGATTGTACCCTGAGTATGCATCCATGAAGGAGAGGATCTCATGGTCTGCAGTTGCATCAACCAGCTGGTCGATCCTTGGGAGTGGGAAGGAATCTTTAGGACAGGCTTTGTTAAGGTCAGTGAAATCCACGCAGGTCCGCCATTTGCCATTCGGCTTGGGAACCAGCACTGGATTAGAGACCCATGATGGATAAAACGCCACCCTGATGAACCTATTCTCCTTCAGTTTTTCAACTTCTTCCTTTAAGGCTTTTGATCTGTCTTTATCGAGCAGCCTTCTTTTCTGTTGCACGGGTGGAAAGCTTTTGTCGATGTTCAGGACATGGCAGATGACTGCAGGATCTATCCCAACCATGTCTTTATGCGACCAGGCGAAAATTCCACCAGTGCGTGTTTGGTTGTTGGCTCTAAGTTTTTGCCGACCTTCACAACTCTGGTCGGATGCTCTTCATCGAGTTGGACCTCTTCAAGGTCCTCGACAGGTTCTATATCCTCTTCAAAATCCCCAAAGTGAGGATCTAAGTCTCTATCCTCACTTTGGGTAACACCCTATTTGGTGACTTCATCACCTGATTGGGCTTGTACATCAATAGCCATTTGCAACTCTTTTGGGGAGCACTCCCTCGACATACCCTTCTTGGCCTTAGTGATTGAGGCATTGTAGCACTCCCTTGCTTCCCTCTAGTTTCCCAATACGCATCCTACCCCTACGTCTGTTGGGAATTTCATGGCTAAGTGCCATATAGAGGTGACGGCCTGAAGGTCGACCAGTATCGGCCTTCCAATCACTGCATTGTAGGCCGAAGGACAATCGACTACTATAAAAGTAGTGAGTAATGTCCTGTTGGTGGGCACAGTACTTGCTATTATTAGAAGCCTGATTAACCCCGTTGAAGCGAGTCCCTCACCAGATAAACCATAAATTGTTTGGTTACAAGGCTCCAAGTCCTTTATGGACAACTTCATTCGTTCCAGCGAAGATGTATACAGGATGTTAACTGAACTTCCTGTATCGACCAGTACTCTTTTCACCATCATATTGGCAATCTGAACATCCACGACCAGCGGATCGGAATATGGGAACCGGACATGTTGGGCATCATTATCAGAGAAAGTTATTACATCATCCTCTATTCGAGACTTTTTCGTTGCCCGATCCTCCACAGTCATCATCTCGATGTCCTGGTCATGGCGTAGGGTCCGAGCATATCGTTCCCTTGCCTTTCTGCTGTTTCCTGCGAGGTGCGGGCCTCCGCAGATGGTGAGTAAGGTGCCTGCCATGGGATCAGGCTGTAAAGGTGGCGAGCGTTGGCGTGCAGGCGCCTGTTCGTTGCCACCCAGAGCCTCTCGTTGGGAAGCTCCCGTGGCTCGCAGATATCTTCTCAAGTGCCCTTGTCTAATAAGGAACTCGATTTCGTCCTTCAGCTGGTTACACTCATTCGTATCGTGTCTGTAGTCGTTGTGAAAGCGACATAACTTGGTTGTATTCCTTTTCGAAATATCCTTTCGAATGGGAGCGGGTCTTTTGTAGGGTACACTGGAACTTGTGGCCTGATACACCTCTGCTCGAGACTCAACAAGGGCGGTATAGTTGGTGAACCTTGGCTCATAACGGTTGCCCTTAGGGCACTTACTCTCGGAGGTAGAGGGTTCGTTATGGCCCGTTTTCCCCCGTTCTTGCCATCGCCATTCCCGTTACCTTTGACGTTTCTACTGGGCTTTGACCCATTGGCGGCTTTGGTGGGGTATTCAGTCCCTTTGTCTTTATTTGGGGACTTTCCCTCGCTGGCAATTGCATCCTCGAGATTGATGTATCGATCAGCTCGATCCAAAAACTCTTGGGTAGTTTTAACCCTATGCTCCTGAGGCTACTCCAAAGGGGCGTACAGCGCCTAACTCCTGCAGTTAGGGCCATCATTTTTCCTTCGTCTCCCACTATTTTGGCCCCAGCTGCTGCTCGCATGAAACGCTGGACATAATCTTTCAGTGGTTCTCTTTCTTGCTGGCGTATCTCGACCAGCTGGTTTGCCTCAATGGGGTGCACACGACCCGCGTAGAATTGTCCGTAAAACTCCTTTACGAACATCTCCCAGGATACTATACTTGGAGGAAGGAACTTAAAGAACCACTCCTGTGCAGCATCAGAAAGTGTTGCGGGGAAGATCCTACATCGAGCGTCTTCAGACACCTTCTGAATGTCCATTTGTGTCTCAAACTTGTTGACATGAGAGACCGGGTCACCATACCCATCAAAGTTTGGAAGTGTGGGCATTTTAAACTTACTGGGGGTTTCAGCCATGGCAATCCTTTGTATGAAAGGGGTGCCCCTTCTCTTGTTGTACTCGATATGAGATGTTCTTCCCCTGACTAGCTGTTACATCGCTTGGTTCAGGGCATCTATTTGGGCCTGGACAACCTCTGGGATTGCCGGTGCAGTTGCCGCCGGGGGGGAGGGGGGGGGCGTACTCATCATGCTTTTCACGTCGATCATTGAGTACGTCCCTCAAATCATCATCGCGAGGCCGCTGCTCGCTGACTCCCAATCGGCTGAACACATTATTCTGCTTGGGTTGCCCTCCAGCGTTATAGCTAACTGCCCTGTTTTATCTGGGAGGTGGAGTCCTGCCTCCACCCTCCTCATCTTTCCTTCGACCAGCATTCCTCCTGCCTAAATCAGCTTCATTGTAATCATGGGCATCTCTGAAATGTGGCTGACTTCGGTGCAAATGACTGTTTGCACTATTTCCGTGGGTTAATCTTCCACGAGCATCGGGGGGTGGCCTACGTTAGTCGTGGTGTCCCCGTGCACTGTTGTGCCATGGGGGGCCCCTGACCGTAGAGCCTGACTCTGTATTCCTCCTTTAGCAGAAGGATGTGCCCCCTTGCTCGGTAGGTTTGGCTCCTCTTCCAGTGGGCGTCTAGGGCTATGGGGCTGGTGCCCTACCCTATTTTGCTTTGAGCGCGGAGGATTGCCTCGACCAGCTGGGGATGGAGGTTGTGGTCCAAGATCTCTTGGTGGGGCCTCATTCTGAGGCACAGGTGGCTGCTCTGCCCTTTGAGGTGGCAAATCTAGTTGAGAAGCCGGTACAGCCTAATTCCTTGCCAGTTGGACAACTGCTTCAAGGGTGGCCATTGCGTCTCTCTGCCGACGGTCCATCTCGGCTTGCCGCTCACTCACCTCCTGACGCTAACGCTCTATTTCTTGTTGCAATCGCGCCATGGTCTCCGCATCACTCTCTTGACTGGCCCTCAGATTGGCCAATTCCTCTTGCAATACTCCTAAAGTAGTTCTCAGCATTTCAGAGTCCAGTTCCTCCTCATCAAACTCCAAGTGTGGCTTATTCTCAGCCATGTTTGGGAGAGGAGGTTGAGATGGTGCAGCATCAGTAGCCTGCCCAGTCTTCCTGGATGTCTTTGCCATTAGTACCTTCAACAACTTCATCTCAAGCTCTCAACAAAAGCACCAGAATGTTGACCCTAGTTTTGGCCAACTAACACGGAGTCAAATGCTTGATGTGATTGAAAGTATTGGATAAGATCTAATGGAAAGAAAAACAAACAACACAACAATTTATAGTGGTTCGGCCCCAAGAATTGGTAATGACCTACGTCCACTTAGGCTATTATTGATCTTGATTCTCAAAGAGGTGATTAAAGAACTAGGGTTCTTGAGTTTCACAAGCCTTTGAGGGATGAGTAATACAACCGAAAGATAATAGCCAAAATTCTCTTGTTCTCTCTTCTAAAGCACAAACAAAAATTAGCCAAAAAAGATCCCCCCCTTGAGCTACTTCTTCTCTATTTATAGGCTCAAGGTGGGTTACATGAATCAATCAAAGATATTTTTACCTAATTAGTCGAATAATCAGGTATAATGGGAAATAATCTCGGATATGATTACAACTGTACAAGATTATTAAAAAATATACAGACTATACGACCAGTCTGGTCGTATATAAAACTTAAATGTTGTGTCAGGGGAACATCCCTGATCGATGGTCGAATAGAACCTCTGCCAGGTGTCAGCCACATGTTGAAAATATTTGCCACGTCATCCACACCTGCGTTTTGGATAACACCCTTAGTTCCTCCGATAAACTCATTGGCCGTGGTGGTCAAGCAGCTGCATATGTACACATCACCACCTAAGCTCTCCACTCAAGGTTGGGTGAGCTTTTCTTTCCCTTTACCTGCACCACATAGCACCCATGAGCCAAAGCCCAGCAAGAAAACTCATTACTGCATATAAATATTATCAAATGATGATCATTATAATCATACAGATCTTATAGCCCTGAACAGATGAGTGAATATCACTTTGTGGTTCCATTAACCATGATGGAGCGTATAGCTCTAATTAGATGAGTGATTTAACATTTGAGGTTCTGGTAAACCATAATGAGTGACTGGCGAGCAAGTCATTGCGGGGCTCAGTACCTATAGCCATGTGACTAAACAGTCACTAGACCTTCTGGCCCTGGCTCCAATCAAATGAGTGACTGATGGGTACTCACTATGGGCTCGTCACCCACAGCCATGTGACGAAGCAGTCACCTGGGCTCTTTGGCCTTGGCTCTCTGGCCATGTGACAAGCACTTTTAGTTTTCATCGAACTTGAGGTCGATCCGACATTAATGCTCATTTGAGTCATTCAATGTAGATGTCGATTAGATCTAATCTTTGTTGGCTTGCGTTAAACACGCTAAGACCATTCTTGACTTATTAGTCAATACCATGTGACCAGTGCTTAGTACTACTGCCGAACTTGACTAATGAGTCACAACTTCATAGTTAATACTAACACCATTGCTAATTTAGACAATTTAGTCAGTGCCATGCACAAGTGAGCAAGATTTGCTAAGCATTTGATATGCAATCAATGTCCACATTTCAACATTCAACATGCCTCAAGAATAACCACATATGGGGTGCAGTTTTCTTACCTCTGGTTCGAGCGAGAATTAATAAAAGAACAACCCTTGAGAACTATCAACCTTTTAGTTCCTTGACGGTCACCTGGTCATAACTAATTATGCGATTTCATCAATAAAATGAATAACAAAGGCTCCCAGACCAAAACCTAGCATCGAGACATCGAATCCTACAAACCGGGTAGTAGGATCGATCTCGAGGCCTAAGGTTTGAATCCCCAAGTCAAAAACAAACTTTTGGCCAAAATGCCACTAAGGGTCGCGGCCCTACCTCACCATGCCGCGGCTCGCCTCCTCAACCAGAAGCGGCCATACATCTTTTCCCCAACACGGGTCGCGGCCCTCCTTCTCCACGTCACGGCCCAACAGCCCAGCAGCTTCTCCCTTCCTCTTCCTCAAGCTTGGGCCGCGACGCTCTAGAACAGAGTTGCGGCCCCACCTAAAACCCAGCTAAAAACCCTTGTTTTCCCCCTTCGAACTCATTTCAAATCCTCATTAAAACTCTCCCAATATCACCAAGAAAAACCACCAACTATTACCACAACTTATCTACCATATAAACATCAAAACCCAAGCCTTACACCAATCATAACTTCACCAAATTCCCATTTCCATGATCAAAACTCCAAACCTTAAAACCAGCACAAAAACAGGGCAAGGAACTATAAAATGGAGCTATAACCTTACCTTAAGCTTAGGTTGAATCATTTTCAATGGCTGAACACTAGTATAAGACCTCAAGCTTCAATCTCCAAGCATGAATCCCCAAACTTGCTTCAAAATTCAAAGGAAGGAGAACATAAAGATGATAATCGTGACGAAGGAAAACAAGGCTCTGTTTTTGGTTCTATTTTCTACAACCTTCAGCTTATATATAGCCTAGGTCAAATGACCAAAATACCCTCCATACTTAATTCATCCCTTAACAACCCCCAAGGGCAAAACCATCATGTTCTACATATCTCGTTAATCATAATTAACACTCTCCAATTCCTGTTATTCTCAAATACTAATAAAATCATATCCCATTACTCTTTAATTCTCAGTAATGCTCTAATCATCAAATCACTCAGAGACTCACCCCGAGCCCCGATTTCAACCCAGTTATGACCAAATCGATAACTTGTTACTCAAAGATCTTCTCATGCCGAATGGCTCAAACAAATCCACATTATTATGTGGCCTCAACAATAGTTCATCAACATGCATGAAAATACACAATTACGCCCTCAACAGGCCAAATTACCAAAATGCCCCTATGATGAAATGTGGACCCACATGCATGCATTTAACATCATATTATAATATAATTCACATAAACATGCACATAATCATTTAATGGCATAATAAATCAATTATGGCCCTCCTCACCTACTAATCAAACCATTAAACTGCATTAGGGATTTTAGGGCATTACATTCTGTACTGGTTTGCTCCAATGGAATAATGGAAAAAGGTCCTATCGGCTGAATGGAAAAGGGTCTAGAATGGCAGGCCTATTGTTATCTACCCATCAGGCCCACATGTTGCCAGCTTAATGAACTGTTATACGATTTTCTTTCTTAGTCTTAATGCCAAACTTGATGAAGAACAAAATGTAGTTATTAATCCAACATTCGAAGTTTGCGGGTCAAAAGAAGATACATTATGTGGTCTTGGGGCCAAGAATACATGGACATCCAAAAAATTATGTCTGAGAAAAATCAGACTATACCTCCTGAGTTATGGCCCAAGCCAAAAGAAGACGTTCATTGGGAAACATTCCCTTCTGAGTATACTTGTAAAATAACAAGGGCCCTTGAAGCCTTCTACATTGCAGAAAATGAAACAAATGAGGCCACCAAAATCAAAGAAACTTTAGAGCAAAAATATTCGTCATTATACAAATTGACCGAATCTGAAGGGGTAATTTTGCAAAAAATTAATTACTTTAGAGATTCTCAAAACCCACATGCCGAAACTCCAGATATGAAAGATCTTTATCTCTTTCAGTACGCAAGAAAAGAATGGGATACGACATATACAAACTACGAGGCCTGCCCTCCAGCTGACACTGATCAAGATGAAGAAGAACCGATAAGATGGAAACTCACTCCATGAGGATCCAACATATAATTCTGACTACGAGGCCAGCCATGAAACAATTTTTAAATAAATACTTCATTATGTCATTTAGTCTTTACTTTATGCTTTGGCCATAGAATCTTATTCCTTGTCTTGTATGCTTTACTTTATGCTTTTGTCAGGGAATCTTATCCCTTATCTTGTATGCTTTATTTTATGCTTTGGCTAGGGAATCTTATCCCTTATCTTATCTCTTATCTGGTCCCAACTGTGATTGGACAGATTTGTATGCTTGAGTACATGTTATATGAGGTCATCCTCTCTCTTTGTGTAAGGCAGAGAATTACGAAGTAATAAAATAGCAGAGTATTTATATCAAAAATGTTATTCTAAATCCTTCCTTCAGAGATTTCTGAAGTAGATACATTATGCATTATGGATCGTGTCTGAAGGCAACTATTGTTATAAGTTACTAGATTAACCTTCGAGTTAATTGATCTGGCAATCTATCATTTATGATCATAAGCCACGTAGTTTGGAGTGTAAGTCGTGCAGGTCCATGTGAGAAATTGCTGGGTTTATTAATTCGATAGTTTGTCTAACTAATGTATAGCAGGAATACCTAATGGTATCAGATCCAACGAATCAAATGAATAGATGTTTGATCAAATACAACGAATAGAGAAGGAAAATAAATGCATACATAATCAAAATTGGTAGATTCATACGCCACACGGAAAATAAAACAAAATAAAATTGGATAGATTCATGGATATGGCTGTAGAGCAATCTCATGTTCACATCGAGAGAGAAAAACAAACAAGACAATGATAAGAGACCGAAAAAAGTTGAATATTATTGAACTTAGATACAAATTTATTATATGCCAATACTCACTATATTTAATTGAGAACTTTCATATAGTACATTAAGGACAAAACCGGTTCCTTTAAGACCAATATTAAAAGACAGCTATTAAAAACTAAATTAAACTTGGTAAAACTCACTAAAAATAAACTAAAAATGAGAAGAAAACTAATTCAATGCACAAACTCAGCGACCTTAAAACATTAATGAAGAAATTGTCACTGTCCCAAAAAGCCCAAATATCATAATTTCTCTCCATGAACAGCCGCCCCCCACTTTTCATTCTCCCCCCGTTTCTTGGTCTCAATCTCTCCCCAAAAGTGAAGAAAATACCATTGTCGCTCCCCTCAATGCTTTCTTTCTCTCGCTCTCTCTCTCTCTCTCTCATCGACGGGATCTTGGGAGGCGATGACTTCGACGGGGTTTTGGGCAACGAAGACTTCGATGGGTCTTGGGTGCGACGGCTTCGTGTTCGTGCAGCAGTGGCAAGCTCGTGCTCATGCCCATATAGAGGCAAGGTAGGACTGAGTTAAATAGAATAGAATAGAATAAATAATATTTTTGTCATCCAAACTACGACTAATGTATGATTGTGCCTCCTGAATGATTCGCGGTATTAAAAATTTTCTCCGAACTATGCACGTTACTGAAACTTTGATTTTCTGTTAGATTTCGTCGTAGGTGGCTAACAGATTGATGATTATGTCATTTTTTTCACTTAATGTGGCAGTGTCATGTGTAGAATAATTAGTAATTTTGCCCTCCGAACTTTGATCACTACCAAATTGTGCCATTTTTATTGAAACTAATTTAATTTTTTTTAAGAAAAATTTTTTAAGAAATTTTTTTTTTTCTAAAAAATAGTAATTAAATCCTTTAAAATTAAATGAAAAAACATACTAAAAGATTCAATTTAATTAAATAAAATTTCAAATACCAAAAATTAAAAATCTAGTTAATAACAAATAACTTTTTTTTGTTACTTTTTCTTTTTTATTACAATATAAAATAAATATATCTTAAAATAAAAATTAAAAATAAATCCTAAAATAAAGTTTTTTTTCCCTTCATCCTCCTTCTTTTAAATTAAAAGTTTTATTTATTTATTTATTTAAGCCCTACGTCCTTCTCTTTAATTAAAAGTTTTTTTTTTGTTTTAGTATTTATTTTAAATGTATATTCTAAAATAGCTTTAATTAATATTGTAAAATAAAAAATGAAAAAGAGTTATTTGTTGATAATTAAAATTTTAATTTTTTAAGGATTTAATTATTATTTTTAAGAAAAAAATAGATTTTATTTTATAAAAAGGAAATCATTTAGTATTGGTCAAAGTTCGGGGGACAAAATTAATAATTATTCTACATATGTCACTGTCACATCAATAGACAAAATGAAACATCATCAATTTGTTAGCCACTTAGGACGAAATCTAACTTAAGTCTTATATATACCAAATCAATAACGTGCATAGTTCAAGAGAATTTTCAACATCGCGAATCATTCAGAAGGCACGATCATATAATGATCATAGTTCAGAGGCAAAAATGATATTTATTCAATAGAACATGAATACTTTAGAATCAGGTTCGAAAAGCTTTTTTGTATTTTTTTTTTACTTCTTTTCTTTTCAATTTTACATATTTCTCTCATCAAATTATTGCTGGCTTCTGAAACTTGTACGAAGATTCTTTTATTTGCATAACCAATGTATTTCACTAGGATGTATTTTTGAGTGAATATTACTTCTTTTAAAAATAAAAATAAAAGTCTGATGAAGGAATATAAATTAGTTTGTTCTGTATATTACAACTTTGGTCCTTTTGCTTGAATCAATTACAGGAAGGTATCGTGTGGACTGTAGTCTTAAATTTGTTTTCTAGTTGTCCTGAATGTGTTTTGCTTGAATGGTGGTGTTTCTCTCTAGATCAAACTCAACCAATAAATAAATATATATATATATATTAGGTGTAAGTAATTTGTTTAGTTTTATTTAGAAAATTTATTAATTAATTTTATTAAGTTTTTATATAAATTTTAAATAAAAAATAATATTATATATAAAAGAATGACATAAACATATATTAAAAGAAAAATTAAACTAAAACATTCTTTATAGTTTTTTTAAATAATACGATAACATTTTAGATAACAAACTATCATATTTAAGGTATAAAATATTCATGAATATTATTCAAATCACACATCAATGATTGGATAAGAAACTTCTTTATTCTTGATAGAAGATAAAAGTTATTCTAATTTCTTATTTAATTATACAATCATACTATTTGTACACGCACGATACTTATATATAATGTATTTATTATGTATTATATATTATTGTAATAATAATCATTTATAACATGTGAATTTATATTAATATAATTATTAAATATCTACTTTTGTATTAAATATTATTATTATAATAATATTTTATAATATTTAAATTTATATTAATATAATTACTAAATATTTATTCTAGCAAAATTTTATAAAAATTAGGATTATATATTATTATAATAATATTTTATAGCACAATTATTAAATATCTAGTCATGTATTATATATGATTATAATGATGATATTTTATAAATTTTGAATTTATATTAATATAATTAATAAATATCTAGTATTAAATAATATATAAGTATTGAATTTATTATATATTATTATAATAATGATATTTTATAACAATTGAATTTATATGAATCTTTTTCATATTAAAAAGTGTGTAGATAACGAAAATTATTGGTTTTAAACGGTTTATTTTGTTAACTTTAATAGAATATTTTAAATATTTAACTAAATATATTTTTAAACTAACTAAAAATAGATATTTATTAATTATATTAATATAAATTCAAATATTATAAAAATTATTATTATTATAATATTTAATATAAGATTACATATATAATAATTATATTAATATAAATTTAAATTCAAATAAAATATTACTATTTTAGTAATATATAATACAAGAATAAATATTTAATATTTATATTAATATAAATTTAAATATTATAAATTTTTTTTATGATAATAATATATAATTCTATTTTTTTACTAATTATATTAATATGAATTTAAATATTCTAAAATATTATTATTATAATAATATGTAATACAAAACTAAATATTTAATACTTATGTTAATATAAATTTTAATATTATTAAATATCATTATAGTAATAGTATATAATACATAATCATAATTTTTATTAAAAAATTATCATTTATGTTTAAAAATGGTTTCATTTTATATATATATATATTAAAAAATCATAAGAAATATTTTGGTTTAATTTTTTATTTAATATGCTTATGTCATTTTTTATATATAGTATTATTTATTTATTTGAAATTCATGTGACAATGATACACATTTAATAAATTTTATAAATAAAATTAAGCAAGCGTGCATTTCACGTAGCTTGTTTCTAGTATAATTAATAAATATCTAATAATATTTTCTAATATTTGAATTTATATTAATAAATAATTATTTTTCAATTGTTTTAAAAGTATATTTCATTAAATATTTAGAATATTCAATTAAAGTTAACAAAAGTAACCGTTAAAGCCAATAATTTATGTTATTGTTGACAGTGAGAACTTGTCAACAATATAGTATCGGAAAACTCAAAGTGTATTGCAAAAACTATGTATAAAGAATAGAGAAAAAACTGGAAGGAGAAGGATGTAGAAACACAATGGTGCAAAAATCGTATATTCGTAATTGTCTGAGCATACAAAGAATTTTTCAACCCCATTCAATGATGAAGAGAGGCCCTATTTACAGGTTAGCTTTAATGGCTCTTGGTACATTGTGGTCCCAAAGAGACAAGGAGCTGCATATCCAAGCTGCATGTGGTAGTGGTGTTGGAGGAGTGGTGGTCAGCTCCAGTATGTGTCACGGATCTACAAAAGTACTCTTGCCTTGGTACCATGTCGTACCTCCACTACTTGTCGGGTATGAATGTCATAGGCGTGCTTGGGGAGTCCTTACTATGTACCATTCTAGTACTGCCACTACTTGTCTAGCACAGACATCATATCTGTGCTTTGTCTTCTTTTGAGTGAGACGTATGTTCCGTACCCTTACGTGTTCCACGTGCCCCATAGATGTTTTCACCTTTCCAAGATGTGCCTATGCCAAAAGCCACTTTATATTCTGTTAAGTATTGGACTTCTTGTGGCCTCCGTGGATATACATATGGGAGGTGCGAGGGGCGCCTCATGAGATCTTGGGCACAAGGGGCGTGTGTGTTGCGCAAGGCATTGGGCAAGTGTGTGCCACACGAATCTAGGCAGCTAGAGCCTCAGTGTAAGGCATGACATCAGGCGCGAGGGGCACCTCGCGAGACCTTAGGCACGAGGCACTCGTGTAAGGTAAGTGGGCCTCATAGAGGTGCGAGGCTAGGTGGGATCGTGACGGCAAGAGGCAAGACGACCTCACGGAGGCACATGGCGAGATGGCCTCGCTGAGGCGCAAGGTGAGGTGGCGCGGCTTAGAGGCATGCACGCGAGGCAGGGGCATCTCGCATGGGACTCATAGGGGCGTCTTGCATGGGAATCGCGTGGGCAGCGCTAAACGGAGACAATAGTTAACCAGCTTAGCCTCGCTATGCGAGGCCCTCCCTCGCTATGTGAGGCTTTCCGCCATGTCGCGACATTAAGGCACTAAGGACCTCACACAGTCTTCCGAATGGGTGAAGTGTCCTCGACACATGGCCTCGCGTATGGGCGGCGTAGCTACATGAGGCGCTTGGACTCCGCGAGGCGTAGGCAAGTTGGACCTCACATAGCGAGGCCCTCATCCTCAAATGCTTCTCTTCTTCGGTGCAAGAGATTTGACTCGTAGAAGACTTGACACATGGTTGGCATACAACAGGTTGGGCCTCGCTATGCGTGGCCCTCTTCCTTAGGCGCCATGCGCCTTCAGCGACTTCAGCCCTCTACATGTCGGGCCTCGCATAGCGAGGCCGTCTTCTTGGGTGCCTGCATCTTGAACGATTTTTCTATATTCACACTTGCCCCCGATTCTATGAGCACTCTTTTAAGTGTGTTCGTAGACTCTTTCATATGTTCGTCGTGTGATATGTATGGTGCCCGTGCCTCATCTTCCTTAAAGGGGCATGTAATGCTCGCCTTTTGTGTGATAACCTGTAGTGAATGAAGAACACGAAATGCATCTTGATGGTGTATTTCTTTCTAGTTTGTAAAGAAACATAAAATCCAACAAGCTTTGGTAGTGATCCAAGTGTGTCTTTAAGGTTGAATGATGGACAACCATTCCCAAGTGCGGATCCCAAGGTGGCCAAGACTCTTAATCTCCACCATTCACCCTAGACTTGATCCAAAGGCTTGGAAGTCTTGACTCCTCTTATAAATATCCCAAGGCTTGGATTCATTTTTCACACCAAAACTTACTTAGCCTAGTGGTATCTCATTGAGGTTATTCCAAAGGCTCCAAATTTCTATCCTTCAAAGAAGTAATTTTCGCCCTTTTAAATTCATATGCTCTCCTTTTGTTTTTAAACTTATCCTCCCTTGTTCCATGTTTGCATTGTAAGGAGCATAAGGTGTTTTCACTTAGGAGGTCATCTCCTCACCCCCCGAAGATCCACCCCTCGTACGCCTGAGGATTCATTTTCGCACATCTAAGGACCTGCATACACGCACCCAGTTATACCTTCCTCCCCCAGTGATATGCGTGTCTCATTTTATCTTTTACATGAGGGTAGGGCCATAGGTTAGTATGTATGTATTCTTTAAGGGTTCTTTATTCCCATGGCATGTTAGGCGCGTATACATAGGTCTTTATCTTATACACCCTTTACACTCATGTTGTAGATATAGGGTTGTCTTCACGCATACACGTCATCGAGTCTTAGCTTGCTTATGGCATCTGAACAATCTTTTAAAGTTCTGCCTGATGTTGAGTTTATCGAGTTGTCATCCTCTGACTCTGAAGCTGACTTTTGCAAACCCTCTACAAATGGGGGTGTGTGAATGCTCTACCCGCAGAGGTTATCCTACCCAAGCAGAAGGCATGGGGCGTTGAGAGTGAACTCGAATCTGTCACTAGTGGTGGGGGTATAGGTTTCTCCCCATGGTACGAAACATATGTCTCCCGACTAAATTCAACCCTTCAAAATTGTATAGCCAAAATCGCTTGCCTAGAGGAAAACCTGCCACCTGAACCTCCATCTTCCTATAGTGATGGAGCCTCAGGCATTGGGGGTGCTGCCCGTGGGGGTGCTGATTGTGATCCATTTGAACCTAAGTTTATTTTTATGGTTTTTCCCTCATTTCCTCCCCTGTCCATGGCCGAATGTCACAGGGTCAAGCAGTATGCAGGTAGACGTAGGACATGTAGAGGGCCTTCTAGGGGGTTAATGAAGTCAGTCGCTCACAAGTCGTCTGTTGTCTATGTCCAGGTATCAAACATGCCGAGGGGGACCCTTGACGATTCTGAGAACGCTTGCATTGAGTCTACTCTCACCCGGGTTAAGCTTTCCAACATGCTGAAGGCCCATCAACTGTCATCGAACATCAGCTTCATCATTCCATCTGGCAATGACTGTGCGTCTAAGCCACCTCAAGGGCTTGTATCTTTCAGCGACTCAGTAATCAAGTTTGGAGGGGTCTTGCCGCTTCACCCCTTCTTAGTTAAGGTACTCGACTATTTTGAGCTAGCGCCTCTCCAGCTATCTCCCAACTCTTGGATTGTGCTCAGATGTTTGTATTTCTTATAAAGCAAGTGCACTCTCAAGGGTCTTCCATGAGAGAGGTCCATCATCTGTACCCACTTAGGGCGAACCCAACAGCCCCTGGCTTCTATCAGCTCCAGAAAGTTGTGGCTCTCAAAGAGCACCCCCTCATGGAGGGTTCTATTTCCAATAGGGGTTCGTGGAAGAGAAATTTTTTCTTCACCAATAGCGTATCCACTCAACATACGTATTTTAACACATCACGTAAGCTTTTTTCTACCTGCGTATATACATATAATTTTTTTTTCTTTATCCCTTTTCTCAGATTTGTTTAACCATACTTATTTCTTTTTCTTGACTATAGGTCTTGAAGGGGTTGTCGGCCCCATCTTGAGATCGGCAGCCCGCGATCGTGTGGTGGAGATCCTGGCTGTGTTAGCTTTGGACAAACAGGCATGCAGCCTTTTCACTGAGGGCAATCTCTATTCGTGCAAGTTGTTGTCTCCAAATCAAGCCATTTCCTTGTGCTCCATTTCATCCAAGTCTACCATCCCGAGGGTAATAGACGATGATGAGGATGATGAAGATTATCACTACTCTGAGGGTGACCAGATGGACATGGAAGATAAGGTCGAGGTAGAGTCCGAGAACTATTCATGTTTAAGATCATTGGCTGACAGGGCTGGAGATGTTGCCGACGATGGACAAACTGATGGCGTCACTTCTTGGATCCTGCCGCCAGTGGTAGGTGGTGAGTTTTCTTTCAACACCCATGCTCTCGCTCCTCCTATCCCGAAGAGGAATTTTGTCCTCACTTCTTTTGACAATGCCCTTCCACCATTGGGGGCGCATTTGGGGCAGGTGTCTTCGGGTGCCTCACTTACTAAAGAGGTGACTCTGCACCCCTCTGATCCTCATGCCTTTATTGATGGATCAGGACCTTCCCGGTCTCCTTCCTTATCAAAGCATGCATCGACAGGTGTACATGTCTCCCCCCACCGAGCTCATACTTCTGCTTCCCTGGTCCATCCTCTGGCGAGCCAGTACGGAGAGGCCATGAGCCATTACATGGGCAATATTTTTGAAGGTGAGTGGGATTCTATGTATGATATTCCAGATGCCGAGTTGGGTGAGGCTTATATGCGAGCCTCTATGTAGGTGCTTGTCAAAACACTTAATGTATGCTTTTCAGTTTTGATATCGCCTAACCATTGATGTTTTTTTTTTCTTTGTTTTTATTTAGGCTTCCTTCTTGGGTCACCGTTTTGTCGCCTCGAGCTCCTCGTCCATGCAACAGTTACAACTTGAGCTTGAGGGGGCGATGAAGAACCTCTGCATGGTCAAGGCAGAGAAAGATGGGTTGACTGTACGGATCAACGACTTGGAGGGCCAGCTTGCTGAGGCAACTCGCCAGAATGATACTGCACTGGCCAAGGCTGCTTCGACCTCTCACTCCAATACCAGGCTCAAAGCCAATATTAATACCCTGAATGAGAAGATTAATGCCCTTGAGGCTGAGCTGGTAAATGCTGAGAATGGTATAGTCGAGCGCACGTTGCACGCCGTGTGGAAGACTAACCCTGACGTCAACCTATCACCCTTTGGAGATTATGCGACCGAGAAGATTGTAGAGTGGAAAGGTCGAGGTGGGAACCCATAGGCTCCTCTTCAAGGCTTATTATTATATTATTTCTTTTTTTGTTGTTATGTAACCTTCTATGTTTTTTCTTTTGCATGGATCTTTTTTTGGTTGTATGTGGAACTCTTTACGTTTGAGGTCCTTTTGAGTTTGTCTTTGTGTGTATAACTTTTATATATAGGACCTTTGCTTATCTTTGTACTCATTGTGACTATGTATTGGCCTTCTAAGCCTTTGTCATCCTCTTTTGGTTATTATGCCTATGGGGCTTTGATAAGTCCCTCTTCTTTGATAAATTCTTTATGTTTTCCTTAGACTGATGATGATAGTCTTTTTGGTGCACCTTGACTATAATTATAAGGACAAATTACCCTTTGGGTTTTTGGCATCCTTTTATGTTCTTTGTGTGCGCTTGTTATTTTGTGTGAGAAGCGTCATTCTCAACATTAGTACTATTTTTACAAGGGTTTCCTTTAGGACCTTTTTTGTCTAGATGACTTGGTGGCCGCTCTAGGCATATTAGTGGATGCTCTCCTTGAGGCCTTACCCCTTGTGGAGGTATTAGCCTTTATTAGGACTTTGTCCTTGTGAAATATTTTGACGTTTTTTCACTAGTGTCTCTTGTTGGACACTTTTTGGCTAGATGGCTAAGTGGCTGCTCTAGGCTTATTTGTGGACATCCTCTTTAAGGCCTTAACCCTTGTGGAGGTATTAGCCTATCATGAGGTTATCCTTATGGAACCTTTTGGCTCCCTTGGCATCCATAAGGGTAGCTAATCCTTATGAATCCAAGAGATGCTCTAGGCTTATAAGCGGATGTCCTCATTGAGACTGTACCCCTTGTGGAGGTATCTAGCCTTTGTCTCGAGGTTATCCCCATAGAACCTTTTGGCTCCCTTGATATCCATAATGGTAGCTAACCCTCATGAACTCAAGAGATGTCTTGCAAGGTTTTTTTTTTTTTTGCAATTTATATGCCTCATATCCTGCCCCCCTAAGTGCTTGGTGGGATTCATTCCATTAAGCACTTTGATCGTTTCGCTCCCAACAAGGATTTTGATAATGTGTGCATATTTTTTATATAAGCGCATGGATATAGAAGGAATGTAATATGCGAGATAGGAAACGTTTTCATTGATAGCAAGCAGACTATAAAGGCACGTATGGCAACATTGCAACTACTATAAGGTTATCTAGGCAACCTCTTTGATTTTTAACTGCTAAAATTAACATAAGGCGAACAAACTAGGTACGTATATTTTTGCAGTAGATGTGAAAGTCTTACTAGTAATATTCATTGAGATGTTCTGCATTCCATGCTCGGGGTATGACCGTGTCATCCATCCCCAAGTGTGAATGTGGGTTTGTGCCTCCATGTATCACCATTTCCATCAGTTCCCGTGGCTTGGCTGCTGTGCAGAGAGAGATATTATAACACTCTTTTGCTTCCTTTTGTTCTCCTTTTATGCTTGCTATCCCTCTAGGAGTTGGGAATTTAACTGACATGTTATATATCGAGGTCACCACTTTCAATTATCTTAGGGATGGTCTCCCTAATGCCGTATTGAAAGCCAAAGCGCAATCTACTACAACAAAGTTGTCATGACAGTGGTTTGTCTGAGTTGCTCCCCCATGGTGAGGACTAACTCGATGGCTCCCAAAGGTTGTGTTAAGTATCTCTAGTGAATTCATATAAAGGGGTATGGCAGGGTTTTAAGTTCCTGACTCCTAAGCCCATCTTCTCCAAAGAGGGGCAATATAAGATATATGCAGAACTACCACTGTCCACGAGGACTCGATGCACTCTCATATTGGCCAATTGAACGGTCAACACCAGGGGGTCGCTATGGGGGAAATTCACCCCTCACGCATCTTCCTCTGTGAAGGTTATCAGATTATTTCCCCCCTTAAAGTTCTTTGGGGGTCGCTGCTCCAGGCTCATGGTGCACGGGAGTGGACTTCTTCTTGCTTTTTTGGCATATCTATCTCGTCCCTTCCTCGACTTTCCTTCAAATCCCGAACCTCTGAACACCGTTCTTACTTCTCCTTACACCTTTGGGGCTCGCTCTCGAGCCTACAGATAGGATGGCTAATCTTCTGATCCTGGGTTTTCCATTCTAACACACCTACCTAGATGCCCCCTGTGTATGAGTTCCTCGATTTCTACTTTCAAGTGGGTACATTCCGTCGTGGTGTGTCCAATATCCTTGTGGTACTGGCAATACTTACTGGGGTCCCTTTTAGATCGGTCTCCCTTCATCTGTGAGGGTCTTTTGAAGGACACCTTATTCTCGTTGGTGAGGAAGATATGTTCCCTTGTATTTGTCAGGTCTGTGTAGAAGGTGTATGGCGTTTGCCCGGGTTCACCTCTGCGTGAGTGATTTCTCTGGTGGTCGTCCCTTGGCCCTTCATACACTCTTTTATTCTTTGCACCATTTACGTCTTCATGGGCCGAGGGCTTGAAAAGGGGTTCACTTTTTCCTAACTTTAGGTTCTCATGGTCATCTTCAACACGAATGTACTTTTATGCTCTTTCATAGAAGTTGTTATTGCCATCTTGAGTTCTCCTCTAGTTAGGCTTCCTACCTTATCCGCCTCCATGTTGAACTTGTGGATATAGCTCGTCAGGCTTTCGTCTTCACCTTGCTTTATGTTAGCGAGGCTAGTACCTGGCATGGTGTAATTGCGCACTGCATGGTGCTGCTGGAGAAATTCGTCGAAAAATTGTTGCCATGACTTGATGGTTCCCGGCCTCAGCCTCTTGAATCACTTGTACGCAAGCCCCTTCAGCGTGACAGCGAAACAGTGACACCTTGCTCTGTTATTGACACCTCTCTGTTTCATTAAATCGTTGAGAGCATCCAAGTTGTACTTAGGGTCTGTAGTGCCTTCATAAGGGGTCTTATAAGGCTCTTTGAAGTTGGTTGGGAGTCGTTCAACTTGAATCTTCCGTGTGAAGGGTGACTCATAGTTGAGCTCTTCATCAACAATGTGCCCCTCAGACGTCGTGACTATCTTACTCTGAAGGCTTTTCATCTCGGTGTCCAGCTCTTGCCTCATTCTATTCAAGGAGTCCCTTAAATCCGAAGGGTTGGCCTTTCTTTTGCCTTTGCATTTCGGAGGAGTCACGGGGAGTGTTGTCTTTACTTCTGACCTTCTTCCATTGAGCTTCTCTCTTAGGTCAAAGAGCGTCCCCTTAGAGGTGACTTCAGCTTCATTTCTATGATAAGCATCATCCTTCTGCCTTTGCTCTCAGGGGTACTTCGTTGGCCTTGGACCTTCATGGTGCTTTGTCTAGGGAGTGTTGCTAGTGGAAAGTCGGGTCCTCCCATCGTCCATGGGGATGGTGGTTTCCCCTTTCTCACGTCCCTTCCCCCTATGCCTTGGAAGGGGCATGCTCGACTTCACATGTAGAAGGTCGCTCAACACCTCATGCATGTTCTCTAGGGTGGTTTCCATCCTTTGACTCTTTTTATGTAACTCGCGTATCTCGTCCTCATAGAAGCGAGACCTTGAGCTGGAACTCACAGAGTGTATTCGGGAACTCTTGCCCGGCCTGTGCATGGAAGGACCCGAGTCCCGATGGCCGGAGCATGGACCGGTCGATGGTCGAGGAGGAGGGTACGTACCCGTGCCATCCACCGAGGCAGCTGAAGGTTCTAGAGGGTCTCCATTAGGTGGGATAGCCGGGGGTGATGGCTCATTTTCCTCTTCAGGGATTGGATGTTCCTCCGGCGCACCTCCTTCCTTAGGTGGTAGAAGGTTTCTCTTAGAGGACCATAGTCGTCTCCGTCCAGGTGGATCTCCACGTCTTGTGATTCTCATAGGGATCTAGAACGCCTTGGCATATCTTCTTATCAAAATTGATGGAAGAACAGTGACTTGATACTTATCCTTCCCACAGACGGTTCCAAACTGTTGACGATGAGAACTCGTCAACGGTATAGGATCGGAAAACTCAAAGTGTATTGCAAAAACTATGTATAAAGAAGATAGAAAGAACTGAAAGGAGAAGGATGCAGAAACAGAATGGTGCAAAAATCGTATATTCTTAATTGTCTGAGCATACAAAGAATTTTTCAACCCCATTCAATGATGAAGAGAGGCCCTATTTATAGGTGATCTCTAATGGCACTTGGTACATTGTGATCCCAAAGAGACAAGGAGCTGCATATCTAGGATGCAGGTGGTAGTGGTGTTGGAGGAGTAGTGGTCAGCTCCAGTATGTGTCACGAATCTACAAAAGTACTCCTGCCTTGGTACCATGTCGTACCTGCACTACTTGTCGAGTATGAACGTCGTAGGCGTGCTTGGGGAGTCCTTACTATGTACCATTCTAGTACTACCACTACTTGTCTAGCACGGACACCATATACGTGCTTTGTCTTCTTTTGGTTGAGACGTATGTTCCATACCCTTACGTGTTCCACGTGCCCCGTAGATGTTTTCACCTTTCCATGATGTGCCTATGCCAAAAGCCACTTTATATTCTGTTAAGTATTGGACTTCTTGTGGCCTTCGTGGATATACATATGGGAGGTGTGAGGGTCGCCCCGCAAGATCTTGGGCGCAAGGGGTGTGTGTGTTACGCGAGGCGTTTGTCAGGTGTGTGCCACGCGAATCCAGGCGGCTAGAGCCTCTGTGTGAGGCGTGACATCAGGCGCGAGGGGCACCTCGCGAGACCTTAGGCACGAGGTACTTGTGTAAGGTAAGTGGGCCTTGTAGAGGCGCGAGGCGAGGTGGCCTCGCGAAGGCAAGGGACGAGACGACCTCACGGAGGCACGGGGCGAGATGGCCTCACTGAGGCACGAGGCAAGGTGGCGCAGCTTGGAGGCATGCACGCGAGGCAAGGGCATCTCGCATGGGACTTGCGTGGGTGGCGCCAAACGGAGACAATAGTTGACCAGACTAGCCTCGCTATGTGAGGCCCTCCCTCACTATGCGAGGCTTTCCGGCATGTCGCGACATCAAGGCACCTAGGCCCTCGCATTGTCTTCTGCATGGGCGAAGTGTCCTCGGCACACAGCCTCGCGCATGGGCGGCGTAGCTATGCAAGGTGTAGGTGAGGTTGGCCTCGCTATGCGAGCCCCTCATCCTCAGATGCTTCTCTTCTTCGGCGCAAGAGACTTGACTCATAGAAGACTTGACACATGGTTGGAATACAGCAAGTTGGGCCTCGCAGCGAGGCCCTCTTCCTTAGGCGTCATGCCTTCAACAACTTCAGCTCTCTACCAAGGCCCTCTTCTCGGGTGCCTTTCATCTTTAACGATTTTCCTATATTCACTGTTATTTACACACTTTTTATATTGAAGAGAAATATTTATATAATCTGTCTTTATGCATTGAAAAACTATGTATTCTTCTTTATATATGGTTTTATTATGGTTTTATTAATTGATTATTAAAATAGGTTTGTTTATCCCAAGCTTTGACAATTAGGAAGACAGAAGCTGTTGTAGTCAAATTGGTGTTTAAATGGATTTCGCTATGATCGTACTATTAGTTCTGTCTATTTGTGGAATATCATATCTTGTATAGGGATATTCTTAGTTGTAGTTCACACTTTTTTTTCTATACCTATTCTGTCAATGTTGAACTTAGCTTATGATTTACCACATTTCTTTCCCATTTTGCTGATGAAGTATAAAATAGAATGAACTTTTTTTCCTTCATTTGTTTCCTTGAGTTCAAATAATATTAAGTATGCTCCAATATTTACTTATTGCTTTAGATAGCAGTGAGTTTCAAGACATATTTGACGTGGACCACTTCATTACCTCCTTAAGAGATGATGTTCATATATTGAAGGAATTGTCTCCCACGCTCAAAAGAAGAGTGGAACTAGTGGAGTTTATACAGCGCCACCAGTTAGTTGGTCTAAGATTATACATTATATCATACACAGGTTAGTTCTGTATCATTGCTTTCTGATCTTGAGAGTTAAAAATGAAACTTGAATGCGTTAAGTTTTATTCATATATTGGCTTTGAATTTCATGCATGTTGTTAAAGCTTCTCTTGGATTTTGTCCGGAATTAATGTGTTTTGCTTGAATGGTGGTACTTTTCTCTAAATACCATTATATATATATAAATATTCATCGATATATGTATATATAATCTATCTTTATGCATTGGAAAACTAGACTTCTTCTTTATATGGTTTTATTATAATTTTGTTTTATTATATACATTTTCTCTGATTTTATTTCGTAATAATCTCTTGTTTTCTTTTGTAGTAGTGATAATTGCCCCCAGAATTGGGTTGGTCGCTCTACTATGATGCGAGTTCTGTCCTATGAAGCCAACCACGAATGGCAATTATTGTATTGTGTGACGATTGAATTCGTACTTTTTCCTTTGTCGAAGGCGACATCATCACATCCTTTCACCTCGCGCTTGTTAATTGAACAGCTATACCCACCTAAGAAAGACAATAAGGGCAAAAACTACTCCATCCAAAAACACAGCTTCCTTCAAGAAACCAACTCCCATTGACTCTCCTGAAATCTCTTCCTACTACTCGTCCATCCAACTCGCAACCGGCTGCCATAAAGATAAGAACAAAAAAATTAACGAGAAAATCGAAGATAGCTACGAGCCTGGCACGATGCCATGCCATCTCAAAAAGAGAAGTCACTACAGAAGAAGCTCAAACATACAAGTTGATCGCTGAGAAGGCCAAGCTTGATATTTCCCACAAAAATAATAATGAGCTTGTTGACAAAACTACCAGATATATATCCTGATCAAGAGCATGCATAAAAAAACCATGCAACTAAGACTGAAAGAGATGTGCCATATGAACAAGGGATCAAAGACTATCTTTAATATTGCTAGTGATGATGCAGTATAATATTGTACTTTTGAGAATATATTTTCTTTGCGAGTACATGCATGGGTACATTGTCCTTGCTATACTTGAACTTTTGAATCTAACATTTCAATTCCTGCTTTTCTTTTTAGTACTCGCATTATACTACAACTCGCACTCTACATTAGCAATGCATTTTTTTTTTAATTTTGACTAATTATAAAAATACTACGAGCTCAAAAGGTGATTGAAAATCAGTAGTACTTTCATTCAAAACACATATACATGTCTAGTTTTACAAACAAGTAAATAAATTAAGTATTCATTTAGTCTTACCAACATTTTGAATAGGGTTTTTTATAGCTTCAGTACTCATTATTTACACTTTGTAACACTTATGTCTCAAAATTTGATTTTATATCAGTTAAGTCATCAACATTTTCAAATCGTATCATTTAGGTCCCTAGTAGCTATTTTTATTTCTTTTTTCTTTTAAAATACATAAAAAAATACAAAATAAATAGTGAATCATTATTAAAATATTTGGACATTTAATTTATGACAATGACAAACATAACATGAGAAAAAAAAAATTAATGACATTTTTAAAAATATATAATATTTTTTAACATTAAATTAATGTTTCATTAAAAAAAATTATTACCTACATTGTTGTTTTATAATTAAATACTAATAACTATATTATCTCAATTATCTTGATATTATCAATTTTTATTATGTTTATGTTTGTTTATTTCGTACTTTTTTTAAACTTAATAGTGTATATAAAGTTATTTATGTGCATATCTAAATGTGTGTGTGTGTGTGATTTGTTATAAGTTACATTATAGAAAAATTTTACAAAATAAAAATAAATATGAACATGATAAATATTGATAATCTTGTGATAGTTCAGTTATTAATATTAAAAAATATAGATAAGAATTTTTTTTATTGAAAATTAATTTAATTTGTAAAACTATTAACTATTTTCTAAAATGTCATGAAAATAATTTTTTTTCAATGTCATGTTTGGTATTGTCAAAAAATTAAGTGGTTCAATTTTTTTTTAAATTGATTCACCTTTTTTATATTTTATTTATGTATTTTGAAAAGAAAAAAAAGATATAAAAATATCATTTAGGGACCTAAATGATACGATTTGAAAAGATTGGGGACCTAACTGACACAAAATAACATTTCGGGACCTAAGTGATACAAAGTGTAAAGAACGAGGACTGCAACTGAAAAAAAAAACCATTTTGAATATTCAAGCCACCTCCATCACTGGCCATATGAATCTTGTTAGAGCCAAAGTAGCTTTGTATTATGCATTAGGTTCTTCTCATTTGTTGTACAGTGACTTGTAGCTCCCGAATCAGGAGTACCAAGCCATATCATTAAGAGAATCAGCTGAAGAGATATTTACAAATGGTTTGTCAACATTTGCAGCACCTACTCATGGAAAATCAGTGTTGAACTGTTGATAGCAATGAGAAGAGACATGCCCTGGCTTTGAACAGAGTTAACAAATAGGTTTAAATGAGGAATAGCCCTGAGAATTGTTGACTAGGCCAGTGTATGCCGAACTTGAGGAGAAACCTTCATGAGGATTGGTTGCATAAGGATTCCACAATCCTCTACCAGTATTGGAAATCACAGTGACAATGCTATTGCCAAAGAAATTTGGAGCAGAAGAGTTAGAACGATTAGTGAAATTGGAAGAGCTATTCGAGAAATTATCTATCCCTTTGTAACCTCAATGTTGATCAAGATTGACTGAATCAAGCTCTTGAGATTACCTTTCCATTATATCTTCCTTAGAGAGCAACAAGGATTCAATCTCTGCAACTGCATCATATAGGGGCTGAGAACGAGAGTTCACTAAGATGATAAAAGTATCATACTCTGGTGGTAATCCCTTAAAGATTGTGGCAATGTGCTCTTTAGCAGAGACTTTGTGACCAATAGATCCAAGCCTATCAACAATGGATTTAACTTTCAACAAATAGTCAACCAAAGTGAGAGATCCTTTCTTAAGATTCAGTAGTTGAGTAGTATATTGATCAATCTTAGTTGAGGTATGAGTTGTGAAATACACCTCAAGAACATCCCAAACCTAAGCTGAAGTTTCAGGTCCAACAACTCTGGTAAGAATCCCCTCGGTCATGGAAGATAGAAGCCAAGAGTAAAGAAGTTGATATTGTTGTTCCCACTGCACATACGCCTCACTCAGGTTGTTAGACATCTAATCTACTTTGGTGAGACACTTCGATGGAGGAGTGGAATCAGAGGAGATGAACTTTTGAAGCTTGTGACCTTTGATTGCCGAGAGGACCTGTGCACGCCAGAGGAGGAAATTGTGATGATTCAGATTGACAGAAATCTTGTGCAAGAAAATGACTGGAGCGAATGATGAATTGGCGGAAGCTGCAGCACCTAGAGCATAATTTATCTGACAAGCATATTGAGTCGCCATAGAAGTAGTCAATAAAGGAAAATGTGTTTGGATGAAAGGAAAATCGAGTGAAAAATTATCGAAAACAAATATTGATAAGAGAAACGGAATCAAGAAATCGAAGAGAATCAAAGAAGAGGATCACATGGCACTGATACCATCTTAGAGAATTAGAGTATGGTGAATGAATGTACTAATTATCATTAACTTAAATAAACTGTACAACCAGTATATATATATATAGAAGATTACAAGAGTAACTAATCTATAACAAACTATACATCTCAAACAGAATGATAACAGTCTCAACAATCATAACTAACTTAGGCTACTACTGATAATAGAAGTTCTAATGCTCATCATTCCATGATTGTGAGACATTTTCATCATTTAAATAAATTAATTGATAATTAAGTACCTTGGCTACTAACTTCTGCAATCTTGTAATGACCTTCCCAATTCACACTAAAAACTCTATGGTTAGGCTCATTTGTATATTCAAAAATAGTTTTTGTAAAATCAAATAGCTAACTTTGAGATATCTTTCTTTAACCTTTGAATTATAATAGCAAGTTATGCACTGCTGATAGGTTGCTACGTGCAATTGAGACTGAGCTCCTTGTTCTTTCACTAAGACAAGATGTAACTTTTTATTTTCTTTATTCTGATCCTATTCATACACATCACACCTTATTGATCATGCTCTCCCTTCATCTTGGATCATCACTCCATATCCCCAAGTCAGCAAGAATTGTGGATCTTTAGTCGTTGAGTGAAGTGCACACTATTAGTGGCGACAAAGTTCCGCTGCTCATAAGTGTACACATAGCGACGACTATTTCTTGTCGCCGCAAATAATTGTCGCTATTTCAAATTTAATTTAAAGCATTATCAGCAGAGACACTTCGACGCTAATATTAGAATTGTCATCGCTAATAATTTTCGCAAATAAGCATTAAAATTTAAATATTATTAGTGGCGACCCGTCGCCACTAATGTGGGCGTGAAAATTTTAGTTGAAAAAATGGCAGTTAATTTTTCAATGGTGCTATTAGCAGTGACACATTAGAAACGGTGTCATTTTGATGGTGCCATTAGCGAGAAAAAAATGGTGTCGTTTCCATATTAGCAACGGTTAGGTCATTTATAAGCAATTGTCGTCGCTAAAAAAGCCCTCGATATATCAAACGCAACATCGTCTTCCATCCTCATTATTCACCGAACCAGACCCTAAAAGGAGGAGGGGCTGAACCCAAAGGCGAAACCCTCCACTGCCGTCGTACCCACCACCCACCAGATTGAGCCCACCCCTCCACCGTTGTACCCACTGCCCTTCATCACCCCACTCTTTGATTCCCTGCCCCCCCCCCCCCCCCCCTTTCTACTTCCCCCAAATCAGTTCCCATTTGCCCTAAATAAAAAATAAATAAAAATTGCTGCCACCTCCACCACCTCCACTACCATACCCAGCCTGTCCACCGTCGTACCCACCTCCCCACCGAACCCAGTACCCACGAAATCTCAGGTTTTTTTTTTTTTTATTTTTTTTCAATTTTTTTTAATTTCATATTTGGTTTTGATTTACTAACTTTGGTTTTGTTTTTTTTATTTTGTTTGTGGAAGCAGAAAATAGAAACTCTCTCTATTCGGCTGTTGGTGTATATTATAGTGCGGGCCTCTTTCTCTCATATATACCAAGGTTTTTTTTTAAAAAAAATATCTATTGTTGTGCATTTTAATCTTATATGTATATATATGTTTTTATGTGTATATGTACTAATTTTTATTAGATTTTTCTATGTATGTATTAATTTGGATCACTACAACAAAATAGGACTACCACAACACTAAATTCTAACAATAATGAAAAAATATTATGCTACATGTGTTAAAATTATAAACGGGTTCACTCAAATTTTGAGCGCCGTATGTTTACTTTTTCATTTCTTTTTCTACCAAGATTAAAAGATTTATTTATCATTTTATTTAACTTTCTCTACATACTTCATCTTTCTCTGAGACCCATCTCTCTCGGTCTCTCACTCCCCTTCACGAAAGATAAATCCCATTTCAAATACTTGTAAACAACGATTCAAAGAAAAATGAGAAGGCTACAAAGGGACCAAGCCAAAGAAAATCTTCTCAGTACGTCTAGTTTGTCCAGGCACTAAGAACCCAACAACAGCCACCCATCAATCCCTCCCTCTACATTTTTACTATCCATCACTTCAACAATCCATTCATTGGTCGTCCATTTCTCCAACACCACCCCTCCCTTAGTCTCGTCCTCTATTTCTCTGAAAACCTAGCAATGCCTAACAATCTCTCCTTCCATATATTTCTCAAACCCTCTTTTTGTTTCAGGTTATTATTTCTGTATTAATATTTCAGAGTTTCTTTTCAAAGGTAAATGAATCTATATTTTTCTAAGTTGGGATTTTTAATTTATTTCTTGAGAGAGTAGTATTTCTCTTCATGTATATGTATTTGTAGCCTCTTACCCCCCCCCCCCCCCCTTTTTTTTACTGTGCAATCAAGAAAATGATTTCATGAGCTTCCCAAAACGTAAAAAACCATAAAAAGATAAAAATTCATTTCAGAGTTATATAGATAGTTTCTGTAAGTAAATAGTTCTTTTTATTTCTAGATTGTGTTGTCTTTGCTTAGTATCTAATGTTGATGTATAGTAATATTACTGATTAAAGACGTAATCTTTTACTAATGTGAGTAACATGATTAGTATTAAGTTGCAGTTAATAATTAAATACATATTGGTTCGATCCTTTGTAATATAACATTTCTTATGATTTTACTAGTCTTTCTATTTTGTCTTTTATATTCAATCCTTGTAGTTTTAGAGGCAAAAGACTATAAATGATATGCTTGACTGGAATGATTAAGTGGATAAGCAATTGAAGGGTATCTGTGTTCCACCTGAGAGCAATTATTGAAGTGAATAAGCTCTGATCTTTTTTTTTTTTGGAGCTCCTGCACATGGTACTAAGATCAACATTACATATATTTATTAGAAAGGCAAAAATAATTATTTTTCTTTGATTAATTAGTTAGTTTCTGTTTTTTAATTGGAGCATTTCTTTATTATATAGTTCTTTCTTTTTGTCCATTTTTCTTTTACTTGAATGGGTGTGTTCATTATTGTTTTGTCCTCTGTTTTTTAGTATTTATTTTATAAATTGCTAGAACTTTCTGTGGCCAATTTGATATATAAATTGTAGGAATTAAATCAAAATTAGTTTAGTGCCTTGAGGGTCCCAACGATTGTCACTTTCCTTATATTGTTTTTTCTTTTCCTAAAAGACTTTCTTATATTCTTTATCAAGATTTTTTAATTGTTGTTACATATTTTGTTCACATATCAACAATTAAAGGCTATGAAAAGGATAGAATAAACTGGTAAAATTAGTATAATTGCAGTTACATATTTTGCAAGCTCTACATATTTCTCTTCTTTGCTTTTCTCTATACTTCCAACTATGTTGTTTTTCAATATTAGAATGCAAGGCTTTCTTTTGAGTGTGGTGTTTAATCAATTACTTAGTTATTGATTCAACAGTAACAATTATTTTATTTATGTGCTTGAATGTTGTAGAAACCTCTTACTTGATTATGGATTTTGTGTTTATTTTTATATTCTTCTTTCCTTTTTTGTGATGCAAACCAAGTGTGTGTGAAAATGCCTCAATGGACTAAGATTGTGAAATTTAGCGAATGATTCTTCTATAGGCTAATGAGGTTGTTGCTTATTGTTCTCTAGGCCTTTTTTTTATTTCAGTTTTAAATTTGGAAGTATATATTATGGAATGACCTAAATAGTTGATTCTTTGAAGAGGAATTTTTGAGATAATACTTTTAAACATTTTAGTCCTAAAGATGATATGAATCTTAATTTTTATTTTGTTGCTTCTTAATGTTAAATTGAGGCACCTAGCCATTATGAAGGAAAGTATATATAATAATTTATTGGAGTATCCTCATATATATTTCAAATATTTTAACTATGTCAGTGAAGCTTAAAGAGATTGTTTGGGCTTATTATTATTTTTTGCATATAAGTATAGTGTTCTTAAGGGAATAAATGATGTGTTTAATACTTATATATTTTTAATAATGTACAATATTGAACAATATTTGATATTGGTGGGTATATGTTTTGATTTATTTGTGTACTGATTGATTTGTGAATTAAATCTAATGAAAGAGGAGGCTAGATCGCTCTTTGATGGTCAATTATGATATTATGTCATTAAACATGGTATTTTCTCTATAAATTTCTCTCTAAAAGTGTTTCCGCTATACTCGTATCTTATAAATCTTTGAGTGGCATGTAACTTTATTGCTAGTGCTTGATTATAGGGTGCTCCTAGATTTGTGTAGTGAGGTGTAATTTCTACATGCATATGCTTGCCACACAAAGTTCTGTGCTCTTGGGTTTCTTTCTTTTTCTCATTATAGCTGAGAAATTAACTTCATGTCATTTTTATTTTTGAGGAAAATCTTGTCAACACTATATAAATGCATATCTAATTCATATGGTTCGGTAAAATTTGTTACTCTATTGTATTAAATATTCGTGAAACTGAAACTATTCAATTTGATGATTTAGTTTAGTTGTATATTTATTACGAAGCACAATTATTATGCATGCTTTTGTTTATTGGTGGAGTCCATGGGAAGCTTTGATTTTGATGGTAATTGGTTGCCCAATGCTGGTTTAATTTGTTAAATAGGCTGATTCTACTCATATGCTCTTTAGTTATTAGATGAGTGAGAAACTCTCTTTTCCTTTAAGTCTCTAGCATCTTTATCCTTTTATATGTGGCCTTAAGATTTATGTACATCTTACTCAAAATTTTATGTTCTAAATAAAAATTAGAATATATGTTTATCTTGAATTTCTTTCCCTCATCATTTTCGTTAGACTTAGTTTGGATTATATAAATTTATTGTATGTCATTAATTTCCTTTTGATATAATATTCTATGTATTAATAATTGATAAGTGCAAAAATTGAAATACATTTTCATTGGTGGGCATTGGTGGACAAGTATCAAATAACTACATATATATTCTTTAATGTTGCATTATATATCTATATTCTTTTGATGTGGACACGTATCAAATGACCTTGCATGCTCTCTTTTTCTTATTTTATATTTTTTCAATAATCATTCTTTGATTTAAAGGAACTTTGCTCTTGTCACGTTCTTTATATTGTGTTTTTTCAATTGAATTCCAGAGTTGCGTGCATTGAGTTTATTTATATCAATTTGAATAAAATTTGTGTATTTTTCATTTTGTTTATTTTAAAACTTTGGATTTAGATTCAACTAGGAGGAATCATTGATTAAGTAACTTACTTTTAGTGAACTTACCCATTAATTATCCCTATGTTATCATTCTTACATATTTATTTTTGTTTTAATGTCATAAAGAAAATTTGTGCTCTATTTTAATGGAGGAAGACAAGAGGCTGAAGAAAACCAAGAAGAAAAAGAATGATACATAGAGTAAGATATATAACATAGACAGAAGGAGAAGGAGCTACAATCATTGGTCATGCTCAAGATGATGGTCTTATCAATGTTGCAAATTATGTAAGTTATTAGTTAATATCAAATAGTCTGGATATGTTTTTTTTTTACTATTTAATTATTTCCTTTAAGCATATGCAAGCTAGTTTGAGTAATAAATGATAAACTTATATGCAGTAAGAATCCTTCTATATGTTTTCTTTCTTTCTTTCTTGTTGTTCTTCCCTACTCCAATGCCCTAAATAATGTTTATGATATTGTATTCGTGGAATTTTGCAATTCTCTTGAGACAATTTTTGGTTATGGGAGCTAATTTGCTAGAGAAGTTTTATACTGAAACTATATGTATTGATTGATAATGAATTTTCATACAAGGTTGGTGGGCGATATAGTTTGCACAAAAGTTATTCTTCGTGCATTATCACGGTTAGATATCATTGTTCTAAATATCAATGTATGTTGTTTGCTATTAATTAGTTTTTAGCTCTAGTTGGTCCATTTTGTTGATATAAGTTTTGCTTCTAATATAACAATTTACTTCATGCTTTGCTAATAATTTAATGATCAATTTTGAAATCTGCAGGTAATGAGATTTCCTTTCTTTGGAGCAAAAATATGAAGCATTTGTTAAGGCCTTTGGAATACAACAATTTATTTCAAAAAAAAATTTACACAGCTGGAACAATTGACAACGTAATTCAATGCAAGCTGTACAGACCTGGATCTGTTGGTTTTGTCCCTAAATTTGTGCGTATACACTCCGACTCTTCTTTATCATTTTTGTTTCATTATAATATATATCTCACAAGCTTAGATTTCTGGTGACACCTTATTTATGATTTTCCCATTTCCCTCTTCAGCACCCCAAAGCCTTATTGTCCCTCTGTTCTGAAATTGATGTTTCCCCTCGCCACTCCATAGACAGCTCACTGAAGTTAGTTTCCTGAGACACACAATCACGCACTCACACCTCTCAGCTTCTCCTCATCAGTCCCCGAACAGTTTAGGCTTCATATCTTTGGATGGTAAGTCTTCTACGCGTAGAGTTTCAGTTTATATATATATATATATATAAATCGTTAGTTCAGTTTTCTAAAGAATCTTTATTAATATGGCTCTAAGAGAAAGAAATAAAACTAGCAGCGGCAGCAACACTGTTTCACTATTTGGCTTGTTTAGTGGTGTTGATAGAGTAGACTATGCTTTGATGTTTTTTGGAAGTGTTAGTGCCTGCGTCCATGGTCACTTAAATTAATATTATACACCATTTAATTAAAGTTCTAAGGTCACTTGAGTATAGAGAGTTGTAGTAATGTGTGTAATATAATAACTTGTTTACTATTCAAACTCAATTATTGTAAATTTGGTTATGCATCATGATATTATTGACTATTTTAGATGAATGATATGATATTTCATGACCTCATTAGTTTTTCTTTTATATTTTATTTACCAGATTCAACAAGTGAAGTGCAAAAGAAAATCTAATTTGGAAGGCTTTGGTGTGCTGACATTTGGAAGATCATGAATTCCTACCTTTACTTTTGAATATGCAAATATTTAAGACTATTTTGTTGACTATTGTGAGAATGTTTTGTTTATGTTAATTAGGCAGTGTTGAATATCTTAAGACTTTTGGATTGTTTTTTAGATAATCTTGAATGTATTTTGACACAATTATTTGGTTATATGCGTTATGAACCATATAATTGATACTCAAAAATATATTTGTACAATGTTAAGGGTGTCTTAAGTATATTAAATGAAGCGGGTTTGAATTAAAGCAATAAAAAATAATTATAATGTACAGGTTTATATAATAATAATTTAAGCTTATCCAAATATTAGAATAATACAAAAAATGTGTTATTGTATCTTTTACAATAACACTGGTTTATAAGCATAAAATTATGTTATGCAAACCATTTTCTATAATGCAAAAAGTGTGTTATTATAAAGTGTGTCATAAAACTACTTTATAAGTACAAAAAAGTGTTGTATAATCTATTTATAAATAGCATAATGAAATACTTATCTAACTATTAAAATAACACAACAAAAGTGGTATCGTAGGCTATACCATAACACGTGTCTATGTTAGGAAACTTATACAGGATCTTTATTAAAACATGTCTCTAAAATTGAATTCAAAGAGAAACAAAGAATAGAATACTTACAGTATACGCAGCAGAATGAAAGAGTCCTTCCTTCAGTTTCTCTAACTCTTGTATCCTCTCTGTCGTAGAGTATTATCAAGAAACTGAACTGGTCTTCTATTTTCTTCACAGTCTTCCAATGTATCCTTAGAATCACCTAGACTAGTGTGGGCAATACTCAACACATGAGATAGATATAGAGAGAAGAAGAGAAAATAACAAAGAGGCTTAGAAAATGACTTGTGTTTAGAGAGAATCTTAAACTATCAGAAAACCAGTGATTAAACTTCTTTTTTGACTTCTCTCTAAGCACTCCTTTTATAGACTCAATTAGGCCATTTAATTTAATTAAAAAATTCATAAAATAACAGCCATTTTGAAGCCCTAGGTCGAAATTATCATGGGCTATAGGCCCGTGAAATTTTTCATTTGATTATAAGTCCATTGGACTTAAAATCAAGGCTTGTATTATTTTCTATTGATTTAATTAATTAAATAATTATTTAAATCCTTTATCAAATTAATTATTTATAATTTGAACCTTGATTTAAATTTATTTATTAATTTAGATACCAATTTATCTTAATTAATAAATCTGCCATAATTTCTCTTTTCTTCTCAAAATTACACAACTCTGTGAAACCATCCAAAATTGACCTGGTCAACTTTGATAATTCTAATTGATAATTAAATCAATTAATTGAGACTATCTAGATGATTTTATCCAAGGTACAATGGAGACCATGGGCCTATGAAATCAAGCTCCAATAAGTTATCATAAATCTAACAAATAAATTTACTAACTTATTAATTCCTCGTGACTCCACTATAGACTCGGAACTGCACTATTGAATTCATAGAATACTCTATAACAAATATAGATACACGATTAATTATCCATTGTTACAACCATAATTGTCACTCAATCCTTTATAGACGGTTTACAGTGAGATAGGACTAAAATATTGTTTTACCCCTCATTGTATTTTATCCTTAAAACACTTAGTTCCTTGTAAATGATATTTCAGTTAACTAATTTAATTACTGAAATGAGATCTCTATCATTTAACATCTTGAACCAAACTAAAAGGAAATTGTCGTTTCACTTCTTCATCATAAGCTATAGATGTTCATATCTATGATTAACACTCCCACTCAATTATATTACCGGGTTCCCAAGATGTAAGTATGAGCTAGTCTGTAGGGTAAGCTGGTAACGAACAAGTCAAAGAACTCAAATAATACAATCAATTAAAATACTAACCACTCAGAATTGAGATTGAATTGACCTATGGTCAACTATATGATATGACTAGAATAGATAATAACGGTATGTTTACTTATCTTATCAACTGTCAATATCGGTCTAGTCCGATGTAACAAATAGATCTGATCTTATCTACTTTGCTAATGTTCTGGAAAGAACATAACACTGTAATGTGTAAGTAGATCATATCGTAGATTGGCAAGTCAATGTAAATCCTGTGCACTGACTAATCTTAGGACTAACTTATTTTGAACATATATTCATTTTTATATTCCACTGTGATTACGTCACTATAAATAAGATTAGTTATATGCTCGGGATTTAATAGAAGTTTATATTAAACAAATAATCATGAAAATAAAACATGTGAGCAAAGTGATTGACCAAGTCAAAAAATGATCTCTATTCTTTTATTGATAATAAATGACATTACAAAGAATTTGGGTTTTAATTAGGGCATAAAACCCCAACAGTTTATAACTATGGAAAAGTGTTATGCAAAGTGCTCCGACCTACTATAACACCGCTTTCCTTAACACATCAAAATGTGTTATGGTATATATTTGATAATACTTTTTTGGTCTTATTGAAAGTATTTTTTTCTTGTAGTGGATGTATGTCTTTCCATTTGATATTGGAGATTTTAGAAATATTAGGTGTATGTGTAGTTAATATGTGAACTTGAAGTATTAATATATATATTGTGAAATGTTCTGGAAATTTCTGAGTGTTGATTGTAGGATTTAAATTTTTGGAATATGTTATAATACAGTCGTTATGCTACCTAAATTTTGGTAGAATTAAGAGAAATTATTACAACACTAATTGATAAAAAAATAATTATTTTAATTTTAGTCATTATCAAATTAAAAAAAATGATATAAATCTTCAGACAAAAATTAGTAATAAAATAAAGTACTAAATACAATAATAAATAAAATCATTACTAATTATTAATTAATAATAATGACTAAATTAGTTAAAAAATGATTAAAAAAATTCAAATAAAAGAAAAAACTAAGGATGATAATTTAAAAACAAATAACTAATAATATAATTACTAATTTTTTACTAATTAATTTAATAGAATAATAAATATTAAAATAATTAATCCAAATCAATCAATGTTAATTTTTTTAAAAATAACATAACGAATAAGAAAACCCATTAATTAAATATTAATTTAATAATTTCTAAATAATTAAATAATAACTGTAATATGAGTTAAATAATCCTAAATTAGAATAAGTTGTACTTAATAAAGATATTTGTAATTATTAAATAGCATTTAATATTAAACATTTTACAATAATCTTAAAATGCATAACATCATAATTTGAGATTATCATAAGACTTTGTAAGACGCCATAAAATGTGGTGAGAAAATATTTGATTTTTGTTGTTTTTCTCTACGGTGATAAGATTTTATGACCAAAGATAAGATCAAAGGGTTATAAATTATCACATAGTGATAATGTTTTCTTAATTATTTTTAATCACGAAAAGCCTTAAACCTATTCAAAACGGCTGAGTTAGTAAGGACTCTTAAATACACTTCTCTGAATTATTCGAGACTTTCTTGTCGACGTCGATAGTTTGGGTTTGTTGTATACCTGTAATTTGATCTATTGCTGGTTTAATTGTTTCGTTAGTAGATATTTTGGTATGTGTCTCCATATTTGTTCTCATAAGTGGGCAGGCATGCTTTTAGTATGCGCCCTTATGAGAACCATAGGGAGGTGCTACTAAAATTTTTACAGAAACGAAAAAAAATTTAAGAGTGTAGATTAAATTATATGTATACTAAAAATCTGAAAGGGATAGGTTCTTTACCTTTTTAGAAGTGGAGTGAAAATGTGGATTAGGACACACACACATAGGAAAAGGTCTGGATCCCAGACGAAAAAAAACTTGATAAACCATTGGATCTAATATTTGATCCATGTGTGTACAAGGTTGTGTGGGTCGAGCATGCTGTTTTTGTCATCCTCGTCAGTACCCAGTCACACAGAGAATTCTTGGATATTACGATCATGGGAATCAATGCCACAACATTACAAGGACCTAGTCATTGCAAATATAAAGGAGACTAATTTATTTTAATTATTACTAAATAATGTGTGTTTTAAGGTGACTAATTTATTTAATCAATTATTAATATTTTAAGGGGGCATATGTATAACCCAAGGCTGGCAAAAATTAAGCTCACTTTATAAGATTAACAAACTTAGAGCTTGGAAAAATTGATTATTCGACGGCTTTTTAAGAACTCGAGTTTTCAATAAACCTAGCACGAACTAAGTTAAAATCATTTAAAATCCTGGACGCAACCAGGTCTGAAACTTAGAGCTTGGAAAATTTGATTATTCAACAACTTTTTAAGAACTTGAGTTTTCAATAAACCTAGCGCAAACTAAGTATAAATCATTAAAATCGCAGGATACAACCAGATCCGAAACTTGGAAAGTTGGGAAAATTGTTTAATATCAAGGGCTTGTTAAAGCTCAAGTTATCAATAAACGTAGCACGAACTAAGTTTATATCATTTAAAACCCTGGATGTAACTAGGTCAAAAACTTGGAAAGTTGGGAAAATTGTTTAATATCAAGGGCTTGTTAAAGCTCGAGTTATCAATAAACCTAGCATGAACTAAGTTTAAATTATTAAAAACCCCGAATATAACCGAGTTCAAGGCCTGATTCTTAATAGGTGTGATACAAATCAACACACAAAACTTGGATATAACCAAGCTCAATAAATTCTATCTCGATCTAAAAATTTATTCCTAAAATCTCGAATGTACAAATCTAAGGATTCATAAACATGAGAGATAGTAAAGGAAAGATAAACGGATCAAAAAGTTAGATGTATATTGAAATAAAGCAAGAAAATTATCCCGAGGAGAAAAAACCTCTAACTGAGCATAAAGGCAATTGTTTAATAAAAAAAGATGTTAAACAACTATAGAATTTTTTTTTACAAAAGAGCTATCATTGAGCTTTATCAACTGGCCCCACCGAGGTGACCTCCTCACCATCTCCCTCCACTGCCCCGGAAGCCTCGCCAATCTCTGACGGTTCTTGCGAGAGTCGAGCCTTGAATTTCGCAAGGTACGGATCCCACTACTCGGATTCCAAGAAAGAGAAGTTCCCATCTGGGTTAAAGGCCCATCAGCGGTATAGCATCTCTTCCATGGCTGATGATGAGGCCGCCTTCTCTTATTTGACTGCGGCCTTAGCCTCAAGCAGTTTTGCGTTGGCTTCATCAACCTCGGCCTGAAGTTGTGCAGTTTGAGCCTGGAGGGCAGACAATGCAGTCTTTGCAGCCTGCTCGCTTTCTTGAGATGAGGCGAGAGCAGCCTTGCATCATGCTCACTCTTCTGAGCAACCCCAAGGCAGCTTTGGCGGCCTGCTCGCCTTCTTGAGCAACAGTCAGGGCAATGTTGGCAATGTTCAGATCGGCCCGGAGCTCATCATTTCTAACCCTAGCACGGGCTATGCTGCGATACTGGGCCAAGATAGACTGCAAAATAACAAAACAAGTAAGAGATATTCCCTTGATCACAATAGAAAGAATTTTTTCACCAAGGAAAGACAACTTACACTGAGGTTCATCCCCATAGCTGATTCCATGACATTCTTCGGGCTGCACTCCTCGATGGTCCTCAGATCCCTCGAGCTAGCCTTATAGGAATGCCCCACCATATGGTTCACAGTCTCATAAATGATACCCCGAAAGGCTTCAGGGATCTTCTCTAGGTCCTGAGGATCTACTGGTATTCGGATGGTGGGAGCTGGGATGGTAGGAGCTGGGGGCTCAGCTTGTATCACTTGAGCCTGGGGACGCACGAATCAAGGGGGAGGAGTAGGAGGGTGAACCTTAGGAACAACAGAAGTCACTGGAACTGATTCCCAAGTTGAGCTCGTGTCTTTCCCCTTGGCAGGGGATTTTGAGGTGTTTCCCGCTGCGGGGGGTTTTCTTCGTAATCCAGAGCCTCTTTACAATGGGGCCCAAGCCGGCTTTCTTAGCTTGGAAAGCTGTTCAGAGGTCAGGAGCTCTGGGTTGTTCCATCTCTTCGCCTAAAAAGACCAAAAAGGAATTAGTTCACAAATAAAGTTGTCAAAAATATATATAAAGAAAGAAAATAAACAAAGATCCTGCCCTCCGGGCTGGGGGAGGATTCTATTATCACGACCTCTGGCTTTAGAACTAATGGAGGAGAGAGGGATTCTACAACTAATATTTCTAGGATCCTAAGGGGTTCAATGTAATGTCCTGCGTTTTCGGGTACCTATAAACAACTCGCGTCGGGATTTTTTTCCCGAGTTCAAAATATTATTTTAAATAATATTATATTTGTTTGGAAATTATTCCATGAGTTATTGCTAGCCAAAATATGAATTTTGTGATTCAAAAGTCAAGATAAGACTTTCGGTCTTGGACCGACACAAAAACCCTGATCGGGTAAAAATCTCAAAAAATAAAATGAAAAACTATGGAAAATATATTTTGGGCATAAAATACATTCATAAAAATTAAAGTTTGGTCAAAAATAATAAACCTAACGGAAAATGAAAATTTTAGGGCATTTTGTGTTAAATGCTTGATTTTACCTAAATGGGGAATTTTATTCCATGAATGGACCTTAGGTTAAATTTTATTGTGATTAATTAAATTAAATGTGAGAGACATTTAATTTAATTATTTAATGTTAAGTTTTGTGTTTAAAACTTAATAAGAGTGAAAAGGGTATAGAAAGTTAATTTGGACTTTTTTTCTTAGGAAATATTGATTCGCCTTTATAAATATAAATATATATATAACATAAATGAAATGCAATGGGTGGCCGGCCATGTGAAGTTTTGAAATTGTGTGGACCAAATTTATTAACTTTTAAATCTCATTTATTTAAATGTTAGGGATAAAGGCAAGTGGGTAAAACACTTGAGTGTTTTTAGGTTAATTAAAGAGTTGTAGAAACTCTTCTAACCCTCCCCAAAACCAACCCCCACTCTCTCTCATTCACTCTCATCTTTTTTTTTTTTTTTTTGAAAACTCTCTCAAGTTTTCCCTCCACCTTCAATCTCAAGAACACTAAGGAGTCTTGGAAGCTAAGCCTTGGTCTAGGAAGGGTTTTCCCTAAGGTAAAGTTTCAATAAACTAGACTTTTGTAAAGTTTTAACCATAGATTTTCAAATAACTAATTATCTATGTTTTTGGGGGGGAGTTGGTTAGGGTTTTTGAAAGGTTTTGAAGGAGCCAAAGCTATTAGGAAGATCCAAACCTTAAGCAAGAAAAACAAAGAGGTAAAAAGTTTACTTTTTATGATTTTTTTTGTAGGGTTTTTATTTTTAAACATTATTTTGTATATTTATTGCTTAAAGTTTCTTACTGGTGATGTAATAAGGTTACAGAAGTTGTTTTATGTAACGGCCCAACTATTCTAGACCTTGGACCATTAATAACTACTATACTAATCTTAAGAAAACGTACATATTAAATAACCATAACTTTATTTAAAAACTGTAAAGTAAAGGTTAAATACATAAAAATTCATTTAGGATATGGGATCCCATTGTTTTGAAAATAAAAAAAAAAAACATAACTTAAATAAATTGGTTACAAAATTAAGTGCGGAAAAATATTACATAGAAATCATAACTAAAAGACTAAAAAAAAACTTCATCCTTTAATCGAACGCTTAGTCCATTGATTCCATCCTGCCTCAATACACATCCCCAAGCTACCAAGAATCTTTCCACCGCCATAACTATTTTCTTGCACATATAAAACATAAAGGAATGAGCCTAATGCCCAGCAAGGAAAATCTACTACAAGCATGAAACATAATCATACACATAACTATAAGCTACAAACATATAACATATATCTATAAAGATGTACATCATATAAGACTATAATATTAATGGCAATTAAGACATGTGATAAACCATCTATGCCCCCTGTCTAATATCTGAAGTAGGTTAGATCACATGATAGTATATGATAACCCATCTAGGTCCCCTGTCTAATATCTGAGGTAGGGTAGATCACATGATAGTATATGATAACCCATCTAGGTCCCCTATCTAATATATGAGGTAGGGTAAATCATAACTATAAACATAAAAATGATAAACACTAGGGCACTAAGCAACTATGAACCCCAGATAAACATAACATAGCGTACTATAGCATAAACATATTATACATAAACATACACATAAGCATATAAAAACTATCCTATTTTCCTTACCAAAATACCGGGATAATGAGAACAAGGTCAGGATTTTGGAACACTCCTAAAAACCATTAATAGAGAAGTGAGTTTTCTAAAACAAAAGAGATGAAGAGGAATGAACTAAACCATCGAAAAGATACTTACCAATAAGAATCTTATGTTCAAGATCTTAGATGCCTAACCAAGAATAGAGAATACGAGTTAGGATTTGAGTAGAAAAACTATATGAACAATACAGAAAGGAACTAGAATAAGGAATACCTTGAATGCTTCTATAATCGAACTATACCTTGAAACCAAAATACACTATAACCTTACTTCCCAAGTGTTTGTTAAGCTTATAACCCCAACCCAAGTGTTTATCACTCTATAGTCTCACTAGCAACTGGAAGACTCTAATTAATGCTTGAAGAATGAATGAAAAGGCTTGGAGCTAGATCCTATTTATAGAGTTCTAGGAATACAAATCTTAATTTTGGCTTTGAATAAAAATAATAAATTTAATTGAAAATATTTGAATATCCTTTAGCATAAGGCTTAGGACTTGGTCAAATTGTTCATAGAGATTTAAGCAGTCAAAGCTTGATTTTTAAAACAAAAATAATAAAAACAAATAGAATCCTAACTTCTAACTCCCTAAATCTCGTAACTCTAAACTCCCTTTAGGACTCCGATATAGACTCTCTTTATACCGTTAGAAAGCTAATTCAATTATCTACAACTTTCTAGAAATACTATTTTTCGAAATTCATAACATAACTGGGTCAAAAATAAGTCGAAAGTTACAGTACCCTAAAATTATGAAAAATCTACTTAATTATCTAAATCTCAAATAAATAAAATTGTGACAAATGTCATGCTCCTAACAAATTCTGGTGAAGACTAAGTCTTATATTTCCCTTATTTTATCATTAAAATAATAATTCCTTAATAATCATACATATGACAAGTGTCATATTCCTATTGGCTCTATCTAAACCTTAGGAATAATCTATGCTCATGACAAGTGTCGTATTCTTATTAGCTCTATCTAAACCTTAGGTTATAATAATTATCATATTAATAACCAGCAATATTAATCAAACCTTATGTTATAATTAATATTCTTAAACTATAGGTTAAACTTATAAAATCCATAACTATTGCTAGGAGTTTCCAACTAAGTCCCGACTTGAACCAAAATCCACAGTCATAAACATACTACAACTACTACTAGCTATTACTATTACTACTACTATCTAACTAGCTAAGTAAAGTTCTTGGACTCTACATTTTATAATTTTTATGGTGCTTGTGTGTTGATTTTTTAAAATAGGGACCAAAACCCTAATGGTTTTGTTGGAAACCCTAAAACAAAATACATATTTTGAGCCGTGACTTCTAAGGGGTCAAGCATCCACTATATATTGATTTTGTTAAAGTTAATTATACTGTGAATTTTTTTAGATTAATTACATAAAATTGAGCTTTTGAAACACTCAAAAATGTTTAAAAATGAGTGAGTTATGTTATTTCAAAGTTTAGGTAAAAAACAGTTTTTTCGTATTCTTAGTTTCGGGATCAAGTTTGGACAGCAACTGTATAGAGAAAATGAACCCAGTTTTTTATAAAATTTGGTGGACATATTATTGGCATAACGTAGTATTCCAGTGGAAGTAGGCTCGATGCCCGGTACTAATTTGATTGTGAAGTCAATTTCCCGCGTCGGCGGCAATCCTGGCAAGTCGTCAGGAAATACCTCTGGAAACTCCCTTACAATATGTACATCTCCGACCTTTAGTGGTGTTCCCTAAACTACACGCGTAATGTTAGCTAAGAATGTGTGACATCCTTTTTCTATCATTCTTTGGGCTTTGAGAGATCATATTAGCGGTGTACGTAGTCCTGAAACTTGTCCCATATAGCATCGTTTCTGACCGTCAGGAGTCTCAAACATCACTTGCTTACGTCTGCTATCGATGGTTATGCCATGTCTTGCTAGCCCGTCCATGCCTAATATCATGTCGAAGTATTTGATTTCCAGCTCTATCAGGTCTCCTTCTAGTTCTACGTCCTCGATTTTGATTGGTACGCCTCGTACTATCCGTAATGATAGGACTATTTTACCCAAAGGCAACTATGTCACAAACCTAGTTCTACAAGGTTTGTCTAATTTCTCTATCATTCCTAACGAGATATACGAATATGTTTTTCCCGAATCAAACAATACTAGAACATATACTATCGAGGACAGGAATCTGACTTGTAACTGCTTGTTACTAGCATTGGCTCCTCCCTGGGTCAAGGCAAAGACTTTGGTCTGGAACCATCGTTTAATCCCTTTTCACCTTCTGCTTGAGCTGTGGACATTCCTTCTTTTGATGACTTTCCTAACCACAGTTGAAGCATCCCTTGATGTTTTCATGACATTCCCCAAGATGTTTCTTTTGGCCCTTAGAGCATTGCGGGTATTCTACATAACCTGACTTATTGCCTCCATTGTTTGTTTGTGCTCTTTTATCACCATTGGGCTGCTTATCATCTGGATGCCTTCTCTTCTGACCATGACTATTACTATTGCTATGCTGACAGCTGTTGTTGTGATTGTTCCGACCATTTTGAGGTTGACCCTGCTGTTTAGGCTCAGGTCTACTAGCCTTCTCCTTACTAACATTCGCCTGAAGCCTTTCTATTTCTATTGCCGTTTCTAGAACATTGGCATAGGTAGTATTTCCTGGGTTTGCTAGCTTAACCCCTAATTCAATCTTTGGTCTAAGTCCTCTAACAAACTTGGCCACCCTCATAAAGCCAGTTGGAACCAACTCTGGTGCAAACTTGGCTAATCTGTTGAACTGCCAAGCATATTCTACTACCGTTAAGTTGCCCTACCTCAAACTAGCGAACTCCTTGACCCTTGTAGCGATGACTGCCAAGTTGTAATACTTCTTATGGAACAGCTCCACAAATCTTGTCTATATCATGGTGGCGACATTGTTAGTCTGCTGAACTAAGTCCCACCATATTCTAGCATCCTTCTTAAGCATAGACGAAACGTAGGATATGCGGTCCGTGTTGCCAAGATTCATATGCGCTAGGATGGGCTCTACATTTCTAAGCCATTCTTCTGCTTCAAAGGGGTCTATTGTCCCTTCAAAGTTTGGAGCGTGTTGCTTACAAAACTGCTCGTAGATTGGCTCCATGTGCTGAGCTGGGTATGGCGCATAGTTCACATTGGCCATGCCCCATAAGGACCTAATTGATGGGGTACTTGAGCCATCTGCTGAAGATGTGGTTGCGGCTGAGGTGGAGGCTGAGTTTGCTGTTGCTGTTGCTGTAGCAATCCATCCACTTGCTTTCATAGTCTTGCAATTTCAACATTGTTGTCAACCTACAGCGGCGGCGCTCTTTCTTTAGCAGCAGCATTGGTTGCACGCTTTTCCCTTCTGCAAACTGGAGGGGCTTCATAAGTTTCAGGAGCGATGCTTAAGGCATTAGCATTGTTGTGAGCAGATCTTCTGAGCGACATCTTTACCAAAAGTTCTAACAGTTGAGAACATGTTAGAACTTACCCTAATAGTCTCTAAGGCAAAACTTAATCTAAGGAAACATAACTCGGACCTATTAATTATGACTTCTTATGAAAAAAAAATGTGAGCCTTCTTTATAATTAGGGTGTGTTTCTAAACTTAGAAAAATAAGTCATCTTTATAATTTACTAAGTCTGTTTCTAATCATCCTATATGATTTAATTCTCAGGCTCGAAACTCATCGTTGTTCTAAAGTTTACCATATTGAGGGAGGGCTGTGATCAGTAAAATCGTTCCCACTACTATAGCCCCCTAAACTCTCAATATAGAACCCGGTCGATTGATTTGTATCCACCCTCACCGAACTTGGTCATTATTTATTAAATTTATTATTTGTTATGATTGAGAAAAAAAAATCAAACTCATACATAACAATGATATTTATTTGGAAGAAAAAAAAGTTTTCACTATGTACAATCATAAATTCAAAGATAATAAATAAAATAAATAACAAAAAATAAACTAATTTACAAATATTCTTAACTGAAAACATAAGGGCTAAAACGTTAACTAAACACATAATCAAAACAACTAAAATATAAACACTTACATTGGCGGTTAGATTCGGAGCTTTGAGTGTGTGTACGAGGAGAACTTCATGCGAATGGACCGTTTCTCTGATACCAACTGTAACGACCCAACTATTCTAAACCTTGGACCATTAATAACTACTATACTAATTTTAAGAAAACATACATATGAAATAACATTACTTTATTAAAAAATTGTAAAGTAAAGGTTAAATACATAAAAATTCATTTAGGATATGGGATCCCATTATTTTGAAAATAAAACAAAACATAACTCAAATAAATTGGTTACAAAATTATGTGCGGAAAAATAATACATAGAAATCATAACTAAAAGACTAAAAAAAACTCCATCCTCTAATCGATCGTTTAGTCCATTGATTCCATCCTGCCTCAATACACATCCCCAAGCTGCCAAGAATCTTTCCACAGCCATAACTATTTTCCTGCACATATAAAACATAAAAGAATGAGCCTAATGCCCAGCAAGGAAAATCTACTACAAGCATGAAACATAATCATACACATAACTATAAGCTATAAACATATAACATATATCTATAAAGAAGTACATCATATAAGACTATACTATTAATGGCCATTAAAACATGTGATAAACCATCTACGTCCCCTTTCTAATATCTCAGGTAGGTTAGATCACATGGTAGGTTTATGATAACCCATCTACGTCCCCTGTCTAATATCTGAGGTAGGCTAAATCATAACCATGAAACATAAGAAAACATAGCATAACGTATTATAACATATAAGCATATAAAACTATCATATTTTCCTTACCAAAATACCAGGGTGATGAGAACAAAGTCGGGATTTTGGAACACTCCTAAAAGCCATAATAGAGAGGTGAGTATACTAAAGAAAAGGGATGAAAAGAATGAACTACACCATAGAAAAGATACTTACCAATAAAAATCTTACGTTCAAGATCTTAGATGCCTAACCAAGAATAGAGAATACGAGTTAGGATTTGAGTAGAAAAACTATAAGAACAATACAGAAAGGAACTAGAATAAGGAATACCTTGAATGCTTCTATGACCAAACTATACCTCGAAACTCAAATACACTATAACCTTTCTCCCCAAGTGTTTATTAAGCTTATAATGATTAAGCTTATAACCCCAACCCTAAGTGTTTATCACTCTATAGTCTCACTAGCACCTAGAAGGCTCTGATTAATGCTTGAAGAATGAATGAAAAGGCTTGGTGCTAGGTCCTATTTATAGAGTTCTAGGAATAAAATCTTCTTTTTGGCTTTGAATAAAAATAATGAATTTAATTGAAAATATTTGAATATTCTTCAGCCAAAGTCTTAGGACAAATTGTTCAGAGAGATTTAAGGAGTCAAAGCTTGATTTTTTAAAACAAAAATAATAAAAACAAATAGAATCCTAACTTCTAACTCCCTAAATCTCGTAACTCTAAACTCCCCTGCAGTAAAATTAATATATCTAGAGCTGTAGGACTCCGATTTAGACTCTCTTTATACTGTTGGAAATCTAATTCAATTATCTACAACTTTCTAGAAATACTATTTTTCGAAATTCATAACATAACTTGGTAAAAAATAGGTCGGAAGTTACAGTACCCTAAAATTACGAAAAATCTATTTAATTATCTAAATCTCAAATAAATAAAATTGTGACAAATGTCATGCTCCTAACAAATTCTGGTGAAGACTAAGTCTTATATTTTCCTTGTTTTATCATTAAAATAACAATTCCTTAATAATCATACATATGACAAGTGTCATATTCCTATTGGCTCTATCTAAACCTTAGGAATAACCATGCTCGTGACAAGTGTCATATTCTTATTAGCTCTATCTAAATCTTAGGTTATAATAATTATCATATTAATAACTAGAAATAATTTATCATTGGTTATCAGGCATGGCCATAAGTTTCCAAAGATGCTTTTGCGTTCTTGAAATTGATTGTGTAGGGTCCAGCTGGATCCAGAACTCTAATTCTCTACATGCTTTGTTTTAAGGTTGAACTTACTAAGTGTTTTCGCTTACCTAGTTGTTTCATGTTGTAGGTAAGAGCAAGGGCAAGGCAGAGCAATGAGCACTGGAATCTACCTTGCAAATGTACACGTGGACCGACCTTTTGGGAAGTCGTTTTATTTTTGGAAATGTTGAGTAATTTTCCTAAACTAGGCTCTCTCTACTCATTATAAAATATGTTTGTAAATAAATTTTAAGTATGGTCATACGAATTTTTTTTTTTTAAAAAAATTTATACGGGTTTTTGAGACATTTTGTTAAATGAAAACATTTATATTTCCGCTTTATCGAGTCTTGAAAATCCAGGTCGTTAAATTCAAGTTCAGGTCCTTCCTTAGGGCTACATTCCTCTACATAGTGTCTAAATCCAGGGGCAAATGCACCCTTGAGCAAAGAAGGTCAGGTCCTACGGTTAGTCCCATACTCCTCACAAATGGCAGATCTAAAGTTTAAAGTGTTTTCTACTATGATTGTGCCCTTAGGATAACTGATGTCATGGCGTACCACTAGGTGGTCTACGCACCGCAGTAGGGTTATATTTTGATCCGGGGTAAAGGGATGACGATGGATGATCTAATTTGGATTAAAATGAACTAGCCTAAAATCGGCAACAACCTTATCTAAGTCCCTAAAGGAGTATTGGGTTACCTTGGTCGGAGGGACCGGATGCTGCCCCTAATGCAACTCATTCTAGATTGGGTTCCCGGACAACCTCGGGAGCCCGCCTTTTTCGCACTAGAGGCACCTCGTCCTCTTCATCCCCCTCCTCCTCCTCAATGGCTGGCAAGGTCTCTTGAGAGGATGGGAGCTCGAAGATCACCGGAATGATAGCCCGGGTCCTCAAGGCTAGTGTTTGGCCTTCACCGATCAACTTGCAAGCCAGCATCGTGACGTCATTCACGACCTGGTGGTAATCCTTCTCACTGGGGGGAAGCCCAGAAAATTTCTCGTACTGACCCCCGAAAGTCACGGACTTTCCCATCCTTGCAAATACGGCTGCACAAGAAAAAAATTCAGTTAAGATATAAAAAAATATATATCTTAAATGAAAATTCATGAGCTGAAGTCACAAGGATGGAAGACTTACGAGGTCGGTTGAAGTAGCGATGTTTGCAATTTGGGAATCCATTTGACATAAAGTACAAATCCTTATATTCGTTTGGATGACTAGGAAGCTCGATGACGGAGGGCGAGTTAGGGAATCGTGTGAGGTAGTATACTCTATCACCGTGTCCTTTCTGGTCGGGGCTTGCCTTAAGGCAGAAGAAATAAAGAATGTCTGCCAGAGTGGGGACCTCTCACTTGTGTTTCAGGAACAAATACTTCAGCCCCGCCAAAAGTCTATACGAATTAGGGGGGAGCTGAAATGGAGCCAGCTTCACGTAATTTAAAAAATCTGCGAAGTGCTGTTCTAGGGGGAGGAAGGCTCTGACCTTTAGGTGTTCATCACTCCAAGCTGCAAAGTCGCCTTGGAGAGGGGAGCAGCTCCGTTCCCCTTCGAACGCATGTCGAGCTAAAATAGTTCCAGTTCCAACTTCTATGTTGTGGCTCAACATAATTTTGTTCATCCTCCCCTGAGTCGTGTTCTTGGAAATGATACGATCAGCCTTGAAGTATGTGTTTGGGTCGACCACCATCTCCCTGTCCACCACCGGACCGAAGTGTGGGATGGGAGATTCTAGGGTGATCTGCTTCCCTTTGTTTTTTTGTTGGGAGGACGAGCTTGAGGCATTCTTCTTTGGGGCGTTCTTCTTTTGAGGAGCCATCAGATCACCTAACGATAGAACGACCTAGTTATTATGCAATCTAACATGATCTAAAACTGGGACGCGAGAGTACGAAGAGGGAAACGATTTACTTTTGTTATACGAGCTAAGGTTAGCCTCAACCCCATCGCGTGATGCCACGTGATATTCTAAGCTACGCACCTCAATTTCCTAGCAGACCCCTGATATTTAGGGATCCGTGTGTCAGAATGCCAAACCACAACTTTCCTTGGGAGGCGGTTTAGTGCAAAACTACCCAAGAAACGTAACCTCTAAGCTATCTGGTTCTAAACCTAAAAACCTTTCATTTCCTTTACCCCCAAATGGGTATTCTTTAAATTAATGCACCATTAGATTTACCCAGAAATTTCCCAGTTTTATGAACGTCTTATTTCTAAAACATTTTTGGATTCACCCATTGAACCTAAGTCAAGACCTATTCTCTAAGAACATTTAGAAGTAGCCTAGCAGTAACTATAATGAATGTCGTGGATTAACGTAGTGAAGAACAGAAAGTTCATTGGATAAAAAAAAAGAGGGGAAAAAAACTCTTCAAACCAAAGAATGAGATATTTACATTATGTTCTTCGACAGTAAGATGTAGACTCGGCAACGGGAAGCTCCTGGAAAGTTTTAGGAATTCCTAGCAATGGCTCATAACCAATTAGGTAAAACGTTTAAAGATCTTATGATCTGATAGGGGTGGAGAATATTTGGATATGCAGTTCCAATATCATTTAACTGAACTTGGGATTTTATCACAACTTACTGCCCCAGGTACCCCGCAACAAAATGGTGTAGCAGAATGCCGAAACAGAACTTTATTGGAAATGGTTAGATGCATGCTTAGTTACTCAACTCTATCAACTTCATTCTGGGGACATACAATTGAAACCGCGAATGACATTCTCAATGTCGTGCCGTCAAAATCAATCCCCAAAACACCTTTAGAACACTGGAATGGTCGTGAACCTAGTTTACGCCATTATAGAATCTAGGGGTGTCCCTCTCACGTCCTGAGGAAAAAGGAGGGAAAGCTAGAACCGCAAACTGAAGTTTGCATGTTTGTTGGCTATCCTAAAGGTACTCGGGGTGGACTTTACTATAGTCATTTAGAAAAGAAAGTGTTTACTTCTACAAATGCTACTTTTCTGGAAAATGACTGTCCAGAACTTTAAACCTCGCAGCAAAGTATTTTTAGAGGAGATGGTTAGAGAATTGACTCCAGCCAATGTTCCATCGTCATCAACGTGAGTTGATGAGGAAATTCCCACTCTTCATGTCCATCCGACACAAGTCGATTAAAATGAAGAAAGTACCACTGTTCCTGAGCAAACAGTCACAGAGCCTCGTCGTAGTGGGAGGTACCCAGTTCGCTATGGTTTGGATGGTGAAACCAATATGGCTATTGGTAACACTAGTGATGATGATATGTTGTCTTTCAAACAGGCAATGGCTAGCCCTGAAAAGGAACTATGGCTTGAAGCCATGAAACTGGAAATGGAGTCCATGTGTAGAGTCCAAGAACTTTACTTAGCTAGTTAGATAGTAGTATTATAGTATTTATAGTATTATCTTTGTAACTGTGGATTTTTGGTTCAGACCGGGAATTATTTGGACACTCATAGTAGTACTTATAGATTTTCTAAGTTTAACCTATAGTTTAAGAATATTAATGTTAACCTAAGGTTTGATTATATGACTGATATTAAGGATAATATTTATTATACTATAAGGTTTAGATAAGGACCAATAGGATTTTAAGCACATGTTATGAATGGGTGATTAAGGATTAAGTATTTTGAGGATTAAATTTAATAAGGGTAAAAGTTTGAATGCTATAAGGTCAGTCAGCAGCTTTGAATACGTTGAGGGCTTAGTCAAGGCTGTTTACTCCATTCAAACTTAGCTAAAAATGTATAATTTCGTGTTTAGCGTGTGCCGATATATCGCAGCTATAGGGGGTGATATATCGCAGCACGTAGATACGGAAAACACGAGACGATGCACGACAGCCTCAGGCATACTGGCCCAGGCGATATATCGCCTCCTTTAGTATATTTCAAAAAAATTTGAATTTTTTTTCCTTTCAGCCATTCAACCTCTTGATAAGTCCAGCACCTTTTTGAACGAGTCTTCAGCCTCTGCTGAACGATTATTCAAATTATTTTCACCTAAAAAGCTATTATTTTTATTCAAGTAAAATTTAGATCCTTACATTCCTAAACTCTATAAATAGGACCTAGTACCCAGCCATTATTCATCTTTTGCTCTAAGTTCAGAGGCTGCAAGTGCTAAGTGAGTGTGAGAGTGTAAACACCTGGGTTGGGGAATCATAAGCTTGATCATCATAAGCTTATCAAACACTTTGGGAAGTAAGGTTCTATAGTATTTTGGTTCAAGGTTTAGATTGGTCTACAAGTCTTCAAGGTATTTCCACACTCTAGTTCATTGGTTTTATGTTATTTTCTGTCTCATAGTCTTCTACTCAGTCTTCTAACCTCATTCTTATTTTGGTTAGGAAATCTAAGAACTTGCCCATAAGTTTTTGGTAAGTATGTTTCTCAAAGGTTTAGTCATTCCATTCCTTCCATTCTTTTCATTACTTTTTCTTCAATCTACTCACCATGTTATACATGGTTTTAGGAGTGTTCCAAAAGTCCCAATGCTGTCCTCTTATCCCGGTAACTTTGGTAAGGAAAATAGGATAGAATCTATATGTTTTGTGCTTATGTTATCTTATGTTTTATGTTATGAAATATGTTATAAAATATGTTATGAATATGTATTTTTGTAGGCTTGGGCATATGACCCATATGACTAACAAGACCCCAAATAGATTATGGGCATATGACCTACTTAGCTAGTAGGACCCCACTAATCTCATGGGCATATGACTTGTTTAGTCTATGGGGCCCCAAGTAATAATGGCCATTATAGTATGTGTATGTAATAAGTGTTATGTTATGTCTTTATGTTTATTATGAAATCTATGTATATGAAGTATGTGTTAGATTTTCCTTGCTGGGCATTTGGCTCATTCATTTTTGTTTAAATGTGCAGGAAAATAGCTATTAGTGGCGGTAAGGTTCGTGGATGCTTGGAGATTGTGTATCGATGGTGAATGGATTCAAGGAGTCGAGAGTTCGATTTCGAGGATGTAGTCTTTTATTTATGGGTTTATGTGTAATTTTTCCGCACTTTCTATGTAACTCCTTTATTTTAAATTATGTTTTGTTTTTAAGACAATGGGATCCCATATCCTCCTTGATATTTTTGTAAGTAACTCTTATTTTTACAAGTTACCTAATAAAATTATGGTATTTTCGCAATGTAAGCTTTATTAAGGATTTGTATGTATAGTTTCATTAATGGTCCAAAAGTCTAGAGTAGTTGGGTCATTACACCATGTACTCAAATTCCGTCTGGGATCTTGTGGAAGCACTTAGTGACTTTAGGGCCATTGTGTAATGACCCACTACTCTAGACTTTTGGACCATTAACGAAACTATACATACAAATCCTTAATAAAACTTACATTTGCGAAAATACCATAAATTTATTAGAAACTTGTAGAAATAAAAGTTACTCTCATAAAATAAGTAGGATATGGGATCCCATTGTCTTTAAAAACAAAACATGATTTAAAATGAAAGGAATTACATAAGAAGTGCGGAAAATACATGTAAAGATCATAAAAAAAAATAAGACTACATCCTCGAAAATCGAACTCTCGACTCCTTGAATACATTCACCACCGATACACAATCCTAAGCATCCACGAACCTTACCGCCACTAATAGCTATTTTCCTGCACATTTAAACAAAAAGGAATGAGCCTAATGCCCAGCAAGGAAAATCTAACACATACTTCATATACATAGATTTCATAATAAACATAAAGACATAACATAACACTTATTACATACACATACTATAATGGCCATTATTACTTGGGGCCCCATAGACTAAACAAGTCATATGCCCATGAGATTAGTGGGGTCCTACTAGCTAAGTAGGTCATATGCCCATAATCTATTTGGGGTCTTGTTAGTCATATGGGTCATATGCCCAAGCCTACAAAAATACATATTCATAACATATTTTATAACATGTTTCATAACATAAAACATAAGATAACATAAGCACAAAACATATAGATTCTATCCTATTTTCCTTACCAAAGTTACCGGGATAAGAGGACAGCGTTGGGACTTTTGGAACACTCCTAAAACCATGTATAACATGGTGAGTAGATTGAAGAAAAAGTAATGAAAAGAATGGAAGGAATGGAATGACTAAACCTTTGAGAAACATACTTACCAAAAACTTATGGGCAAGTTCTTAGATTTCCTAACCAAAATAAGAATGAGGTTAGAAGACTGAGTAGAAGACTATGAGACAGAAAATAACATAAAACCAATGAACTAGAGTGTGGAAATACCTTGAAGACTTGTAGACCAATCTAAACCTTGAACCAAAATACTATAGAACCTTACTTCCCAAAGTGTTTGATAAGCTTATGATGATCAAGCTTATGATTCCCCAACCCAGGTGTTTACACTCTCACACTCACTTAGCACTTGCAGCCTCTGAACTTAGAGCAAAAGATGAATAATGGTTGGGTACTAGGTCCTATTTATAGAGTTTAGGAATGTAAGGATCTAAATTTTACTTGAATAAAAATAATAGCTTTTTAGGTGAAAATAATTTGAATAATCGTTCAGCAGAGGCTGAAGACTCGTTCAAAAAGGTGATGGACTTATCAAGAGGTTGAATGGCTGAAAGGAAAAAGAATTCAAAAACTTTTTAAATATGTTGAAGGAGGCGATATATCGCCCCCTGTAGGCGATATATCGCCTGGGCCAGTATGCCCGAGGCTGTCGTGCATCGTCTCGTGTTTTCCGTATCTACGTGCTGCGATATATGGCCCTCTATAGCTGCGATATATCGGCACACGCTGATTAATTAAACACGAAATTACACATTTTTAGCTAAGTTTGAATGGAGTAAACAGCCTTGACTAAGCCCTCAACGTATTCAAAGCTGCTGACTGACCTTATAGCATTCAAACTTTATTCCTTATTATATTTAATCCTCAAAATACTTAATCCTTAATCACCCATTCATAACATGTGCTTAAAATCCTATTGGTCCTTATTTCAACCTTATAGTATAATAAATATTATCCTTAATATCAGTCTTATAATCAAACCTTAGGTTAACATTAATATTCTTAAACTATAGGTTAAACTTAGAAAATCTATAAGTACTACTATGAGTGTCCAAATAATTCCCGGTCTGAACCAAAAATCCACAGTAACAAAGATAATACTATAAATACTATAATACTACTATCTAACTAGCTAAGTAAAGTTCTTGGACTCTACACATTGGGTGCAAGTGGGTCTACAAGAAGAAACGAGGTGTTGATGGAAATATTGAGACTTATAAAGCTTGATTAGTGGCAAAGGGTTATACCCAAAGAGAAGGCGTGGACTATGAGGAAACTTTTAGTCCGGTAGCCATGCTAAAATCCATTCGCATCCTCCTATCCATAGCAGCTGCTCTCGACTATGAGATCTGGCAAATGGACGTCAAGACAGCTTTTCTTAATGGAAAGCTTGACGAAGTCATTTATATGGATCAGCCAAAAGGATTTAAAGTATCTGGACAAGAAGGAAAAGTTTGCAAGTTGAATAGGTCCATCTATGGACTTAAGCAAGCTTCTCGTTCCAGGAATCTTAGGTTTGATGAAATAATCAAAACCTATGGCTTTGAACAAAATATTGATGAGCCTTGTGTTTACCAACTGAAGGCAAATCAAATAGTGGTATTCCTGGTTCTTTATGTAGATGATATCTTACTCATTGGAAACAATGTTAAGAAATTATCAGATGTGAAGAATTGGCTGAGCACTCAACTCCAGATGAAGGATTTGGGTGAAGCAAGTATGTTCTAGGTATCCGGATAATCAAGGATAGATTGAAAAAACTTTTACCTCTATCTCAAGCAGCTTACATTGATAAAGTTCTTGAACGTTTCTCAATGACAAATTCCAAGAAAGGGCGTCTACCGTCCCGCCCTGGAATTCATCTTTCAAAGAAGCAATCTCCCCAGACTCCTGAAGAGGAAGATGCAATGAGAAAAGTTCATTACGCATCTGCAGTGGGAAGTCTGATGTATGCCATGTTGTGTACTAGACCAGATATCTGCTATGCAGTGGGAGTAGTGAGCAGGTATCAGTCAAACCCAGGACCGGAACATTGGATAGCAATTAAGCATATCCTGAAGTATTTGAGACAGACTAGGGATTATATGTTAATCTACAAGGGTGGTGCTCTGAACCCTTTAGGCTACACCGATTCAAATTTTCAAACTAATGTCGATGATATGAAGTATACTTCTGGAATGGTGTTTACTCTTGGGGGTGGAGTTGTGAATTGGAGAAGCGTAAAGCAGTCTGCAATCTCAGATTCCACCATGGAGGCTGAGTACATAGCCACGTCACACTACAACAATATTGAGTATATATTACATTAAAGAATAGCATATATTTAAAAGTGCTATTATTAATGGGGGATTAAAAAACACGGAACTGATGAATAGTGGGATTAAAAATACAAGGTCTGATTTTGGCGCCATATGACTAAAATCTCAGGCGACAAAATGAATTTATGCCAAATTCCTTTTCTCTCAGATTTTCTCTCAGCCTTTCTCTAAGTTACCCTTTCTCCCAGCCTCCATCTCTCACTCACGAAGCCCTCTCCGCCCTCTCCGCCCTCTCCCCCCTCACGAAGACTCACCGCCCTCACCGCCCTCAACTCATCTCTGCCTCACCGCCCTCACAAAGTCTCTCCACCCTCACCGCCCTCACGAAGTCTCTCTGCCCTCACCGCCCTCACGAAGTCTCTCCGCTCTCAACTCATCTCTGCCTCACGAAGACTCGCTCCAGAGTCGAGCTCTTTCTCTGCCTCACGAAGTCACGCTCCAGAGTGGAGTTTATATATATTTATATATATAAACATTCTTGTTCTATTGGCAGGTATGCAAATGTTTCTACTCAAATCCCAAAAACTTTTTTATTTGCATGTGTGGTTAAAGAACATAAAAGAACCCAATATGCTTTATATGAATGTATCAATTTTGTTCATTGGGTTTGGGTGTTCCTTGTGCAGTATCTTAGTTTTATATTGTTCTTTTCAGAAGAACATACACATGTAAATTTGTAATTGTATTGTTTGCATGCACCACAATGTACAGCAGAAGCATAGAAACAGATCATAACTGAATTGAACACAAGTATTTAGACAGTGATAATAAAAAATTAACAAAAGAATGCTAACTAAGACATATTTCATTTGATACAATACAGTGGTAGGTACTCTTGATTTACAAGATTATTGGGAAGCTGGAACAATTGTCTTTCTGTTCTCCATTTCTCAGTGGCTTGAATCAAAAGCCAGTCACGAGGTATTTAAATTTGATCTTTATGTGACTTCAATGTAGACTCTTTTTTATTTTTTTTCCAAATCTTGTTTCTCTTTCTTGATGCACCGTCAAATATGCATGCAGGTTTCTTCTCCCAGTCCAGCAACACTTATAGTTATCAACGACATTGCTGCATATTTCTTTGGGTTCTTTTTTGGAAGAACCCCATTGATCAAATCATCTCCAAAAAAAACTTGGGAGAGATTCATTGATGCTTCTGTTACAACTGTCATATTTGCATTTTTGGTAAGCTTATTTTAACTATGCGATGCACATTTAGCATTCTTGTGCATATTCCAGAGATTTAGGAACTGTAGCATTACAAAGTTAAATTTAGTTTCCTACTCAGTTATAAAGTGATGGCTGTGGTCCAGCCTCGGTCACCATCTTATTTGTTAAGGATTGTCTATGTGTAGATCCACACTATAGTTTGGTTGGTAATGGGCTCGATATAAGTATCTGCTGGCCCTAATTTCTATTGTTATCACACAGCCATATCACATTCTATTTTACCTGAACTTTGTTAACCTAATACTATACTCAATTGTTATTTATGTACTTAAATTCCTAAGTCCTCCAATACATAACAGTCGCGTATCCATATATACACTAGTCATGTTATCTTGCTTGTATGACTCAAGTAGCGTGTATTAATTATGCAGTTTTGAACTCACAAATAAGAAAGATTGGTTGATGCATGCCAAAACCTGTAGCTTACTATGTATATTAATATCTTCCAACAACCTAATCAGACGCTGAAATGTTGTCTCAATTTATTTCTAATTCAATTATTATTTTATGTCTTCAATATAATAATAAGGGTATGGCCCATGTTATTGTCATTGTAAGAATGAGAGTGTTATTAGTGTTTACATCTACATAGTACACCATTGTCATTAATTTCCCAGATCACATTGTTGGAATATCTAACTTAATTAGTATTCAAGTTGGCTAATCTTAATATAATCTCCTAATTTTTATTTATTTTTTACTAAAGACCTTAGATTAAAAGTCAGTGAATGTATGCCATTTGTGATAACAAATCTTGCCCCACGTGGCTTTAAATGAAACTTTAGTCTACCAATAATTATACCACAAGTTAAATTATATATATATAGAGAGAGAGAGAGAGATCCAATTAAGGTAAAGTCAACCGTTGTATAGAAAATACCACATTAGCCTTACAATTAATCATCTTCTCATCTCACCAAACTCAAAAGTTTATCATCAAGACATATTACATGTCTTGTAAATTTTGTATTACAAGAGAAAAACCATTAGTGAAGCATCTCTTTAGCTTCTAATAAGTTTAAATCTATCAACCAAAGGACTCAGAATGACCTGCACAGGAGAAAAAACTAGCTTTCATTAGTACAAGTTCAAAGATGAGTAGATATGCATATAGTAGTGGAGGGGACAAGGACATTTTAGAAATTTATTTAGCTACTATGTATAATTTGTTTACTATGTATAATTTGTTGACTTAGCTACCAACATCCGAAATATCATAGAATGAGTGATCACAGAGACAGTGGTTTCTGAGCATTGAAATCTATAAGATGGTTTAGTTTTCTTTGTTCAAAAAAAAAAAAACAGAATAAGAGCTTAACTAAAGGAGGTTATTATATTTTTTAATCAATGATCATTTGAGTATGTAAATAATATCTATGTCTTTGTTCATGTCATTTTTATTTTGATCTTATAAGCATGTTGTTCTTTCAATATGAGATAATTTTGACATGACTTTTTGATTTATTGGGTTCTCTACACAAGTTTCTAAATTTCTTTAACTCTTTCAGAAATTCAGAATTGGAGGGAACTTTATTTGCAGCAGTTTGCAAGAGGTATGTTTTCTTTTATTTTTGTTAAAATACTTTGCAAATGTTAGAGGAGTTTGAATATCTTAGATATTCATCCATAGTGAAGTAGGTTCTGAGATTATTATTATTGTGTGCTGCGGTGATAACGGAAGGTTGAGAACTTGTGTGTATTAGTGAAGTAGGTTCTGAGAAATTTGTGTGCTGCGGCGAGATAAGGAAGAAAACTTGTGTGTTGATTGAATATTTTGAATTGATAATGATTGATGGTTGGTTAATAAATATGGCTGGAATGTTTTCTGATTTTCTATTAGTTATTTGATGTATATCTAATAAACTTCAAAAACCATAGAAATTTGAAAGTAGAATCGAAACCCATGTGGGGAAATATATTAGAATAATTATAGAAATAGCTTCTTGCAATTCAAAAATATATTAGAATAATTGTTTGAATATCAGGAGAAAGACCGCCATGAACACAAAGTACCTGGAGAGAAAAATAATATATATTATTACATAACTGAAGCACCTAGGCATCTATGCAACCAAATAACATATGATAAGTGCGTGTATAAACTATGCCTAAATAACAGGAAATATTAGAATGTGACATCATGTGTGAGTGTGTGTAAAGCAAGAGAACCTTACAGTGCCATCTATGATTGCTGAAAGTGTCAAATAATCAAAACATATGTACAATACCGCCATGCATTAGCATTTCCATACTTCCTCTGGCACTCGTCATAAAAACCATACACCTAGCAGAGATGACATGATCCATAAAAAAAAATCAGTGATAAGAACTCCTAAAAGCTTCTAAACTGGTATTCGGAGACATTAGCATCTCTATTTTATTCATAAAATATCAAGAGAGAAAAATAATAGTTGATAAACTTTATTTTAACACACCTAGCTGCCTAAGCTATCAAGTTGAAACAGTTGAGAAACTGTTGAAGTGTGACTAACAGTAAAGTCTTCCATTTTTTGTGCAGAAAGCAAAACTTTTTTAATGAAGAAAAGGACAATAGGCAAACTCAGAAGATAATTGATAACTGTTGAACACTAAATCCTTCCAGCTAATACAATAAAACAAGAAAGGAAAGTCGTTGAACTCCTTAACCATCAACCCACGAATAGAAGCTAAAAGCTTGGCTCTACAATAAAATGTAGCTTTATCCGGATAATGTGAATTACAAATATGAAACACAACTGGCAGACAGATTTAGTCATCAATCAACTAAATACAAAGTGAACTTGAAAAATCTTAAGGTGAACTAAAACCATAATCCATAACTTCTTAAAACAACTCCTTTTATACTTTGCATCTTTGTTATTACAATAATAAAATACATTTAATCACATTGTAGAAAAATCAGAGGCTTTTGATGTTTTTTACTTTTTTTTTATCTATTTTTACTTTTAGAGATTTAGAATCTGATATAGAAAACAGCACAATCTGAATGGTCTAAGGGAAAACAAAACTGACCTCATAATATGGTATCAAAGTCTTCTCAGCTAAAGTCCAAAATTAAAATCAAGATGTCAACAAATTTGAGCAACCTTTTTATTTTATTTTATTTTTTATATGGTCCCTCATCCATGATATTGATCAACAACTGTGTTTGCATTACTCAAGTCTAAAATTCTCCCTGTAATACCATACAAGTAACAAACATCAACCAATATATCTTCATCTAATGCTTAGAAAAGAAATTATGCATTACTTAAAAGTTATCGAACAATTTTTTTGAAGTTCTCACTTGGTTGTTTTGTAAATGTATCCCATATACTAACTCCTTTATTTCCCTCATCAGAAGCTCCCTCAAACTACCATATTGAAATAGATATCAAATTCTTGAACTGACAAAACTCTTTATATATAATATTTCTTTGAGATGAGGATTGGAAATGCCAGAATTATCTCAAATTTAGCAATAAGACTAAATAAACAGCTTAAATTCATTTCTGAACTCAAAATCAAGTAATTTTAAAAATCAAATCATATAGTATATTTTGGTTGATACAATTTTGAATTTACCATTACATAGACTTATCAAAATTTTGCTTTTTGTTGGTCAGAACAGGACAACTAAATTGGTGATCATGTTGGATAAAAATTGGCTACGCTTCAATAAGTAATAAGAATTAGGGATTTAATTAGTGCTAGCTTAGTAAAATTAGTAACTTACTGTATTTGTTACTAATATATTATAAATATGAACTTGTCTTTTAATTGTAGAGCCTCGGATGAGTATAGAGAAGGCGCTAAGAATTTTGTAGAAATGTCAGAAAAGCTAGCTGGTTATCCAGAAAAGTTATTGTGTCCATGCAAAGTTTGTCGAAACTTAAGTCACCAATGTATTAACATTTTGTATGAACACTTAGTCATTTATGGGATTGATCCAACATACAAAATCTCGTTTCATCATGGGGAAGAATTATCAAGAGATGATGATGTAGAGACAATGGAAACATTTGATTCTTACAACTTGTTTAGGGCTACAAATATTGATGGTTGTGATTTTGAAAGTCATCTAGAAGGTCATGATGACACTTTTATGGAAAAAATAGAAGATACAGACACTCCATTATATCCACAATGCACTAAATATACTAAGTTATCGTCAATTGTTGCATTGTATAAGGTTAAAACTACCAATGGATGGTCTGACAAAAGTTTTGATGAATTGTTAAGACTTTTGAATGATATGTTTCCTTTAGATAATATGATCCCCAAGTCTATGTATGAGGTTCGAAAATTTCTTCGATTATTTGATTTAGGATATGAAAAGATTCATGCGTGTGTTAATGATTGCTGTTTGTTTAGAAAAGATAAAGAAAACTTGCAAGAATGTCCAACATGTGGAACTTCACGTTGGATGTCAGATAAGCTGACTAAAAAGGTTCGACATGGTGTCCCAGCAAAAGTTTTGAGGTACTTTCCTATAATCCCTAGGTTGAAACGGATGTTCATGTCTAAAATAATTTCAAAGGAATTAAGATGGCATCACAACAATAAAAGTTGCGATGGAAAAATGCGTCACCCAGTGGATTCAGCAGCATGGGAGCTAGTCAATGATAAATGGCCATCATTTTCAAATGAAGAGAGAAATATTAGACTTGGCCTTTCCACAGATGGATTTAACCCATTTAGTAATTTAAGTTCTAAGTATAGTGTTTGGCCTGTTTTGTTGGTCATGTACAACTTACCCCCATGGTTGTGCATGAAACAGGAGAATATTTTATTATCAATGTTAATTCCAGGACCTAAACAGCCTGGGAATGATATTGATATATACTTAGAACCCCTCGTAGAGGACTTGAAATTATTATGGAATGAGGGTGTTGATGCTGATGATGCATTAGACAATACAAATTTCAAGTTGCGGGCTATTTTGATGTGGACAATCCAAGATTTTCCAGCATACGGGAACCTTGCTGGTTGTAAAAATAAGGGATGTTTTAGTTGTCCCCTATGTGGTTATGGTACTCATTCAGAGTGGCTAAAACATAGTGGGAAGTTTTCATATCGAGGTCATCGGAAATTTCTTAAAGAAGACCATCCATTTCGGAGTAAAAGAAGTTGGTTTGATGGAGAAGTTGAGCATGGAAATCCCCCAAGAATCATGAATGGGACTACAATTGCTGAACACCTTAAAGATTTTGTGAATGTTTGGGGAAAATCCACTTCAAAGAAAAGGAAACAAAATGATTCAAAAGAAATGTGGAAAAAACGATCCATATTTTTTCAGTTACCTTATTGGAAGGTAAGCACATTCTTACTACTCTAAAAAAATTTTGTGTAAATTATTGTTTTTGGAGGAATTTCATTAGTTATTTCTTTTGCAATTTTTTTAGGAATTGTATGTTCGTCACAATTTGGATGTGATGCACATAGAGAAAAATGTTTGTGAAAGCATCTGTAATACATTGCTAGATGTTGCTGGAAAAAGTAAAGATGGACTAAAAGCTCGCTTGGATTTGCAACATATGGGTATTAGGAGTGCATTACACCCACAAGAGAAGGGGACTAGAACCTATCTTCCTGCAGCTTTACACACACTATCAAAGCTTGAGAAATAATTATTTTGTAAAAGGTTGTTCTCATTGAAAGTACCTGATGGATATAGTTCAAATATTCGAAATTGTGTTTCAATGGAACAATGCAAGCTCATGGGCCTTAAGTCACACGATTGCCACATTTTGATGCAACAATTACTACCGGTGGCTATAAAAGGATTGATGCCATTGGGTCCAAGAGATGCTATAATAAGATTATGCACGTTCTTTAATCGAATATGTCAATGTGTACTTGATAGAGAAAGCATAATGACATTAGAAAATGATGTTATTGAAACTTTATGCTTACTAGAGAGATTCTTTCCATCGTCATTTTTTGATGTCATGATTCACTTACTGGTTCATATCGGACGAGAAGCACGACTGTGTGGACCAGTCCAATTTCGATGGATGTATCCATTTGAGAGGTGAATCACTAAGACTTAATTGTTTTGTTTATTCTTATTAGTTTATGTGAACATTCTATTAATGATGAGCAATTGTGTGATTAATAGATGCATGAAGATATTGAAAGATTATGTCAGAAATCGAGCAAGGCCTGAAGGTTGTATTGCAGAGTGTTATCTTGCAGATGAGTGTGTGAGCTTTTGTAATGAATTCACTGACCATTCAATTGAACTAAACACAAAAGAAGGTCGAAATGAAGAGTGGTCAAATGATGTGATACTTGAAGGTCGTCCAATTTCTAGGAGGAAAGAAATTATATTGACAGATGAGTTGTTAGAAATTGCACATCGATACATTCTGTTAAATACATCTGTTGTGGAGCCTTTTCTAGAGTAAGTGTCTGATATTAGAAATTTTTTTTTTTATTAAAAATGTAGTAATACTAACTCATTGGTCCTATAAATTAGGATTCACTTAGAGGAGTTGAAAAAAACAAACAAAATATATGAGAGAAATAGTGGATTACTTTGGAAGAAACATATACAAACTTTTTCAACATGGATGAAGGAAAAGGTAAATTAATGCAAACTAACTAGTTCATATCAGTTGTTTTAAATATCATTAAGAAAATTAACAATGTCATACTATTATTTGTATAGGTTCCTATGCATTCCTCAACTTGTGATGAAACTAATTTGTTGAAATGGCTAGCATATGGACCCAGAAAACATGATGCTTCTTACACTGGATATATTATCAATGGTCAAAGATTCTATGTACATGACATTGAGAAGTCCACACAGAATAGTGGTGTCTCAATTGAAGCTACAACTATGTGTAGATCTAGTGCCAAAGATGTATCTCAAGTTCCTAATTTAGTTTCGTACTATGGGGTTATAAGGGAGATAATCTTGTTAGATTACTATATAGTTCAGATTCCAATTTTCAAATGTGATTGGACAAATGTCCCTAACGGTGTTAGGGTGGAGGATAGTCTTACTTTAGTTAATGTACACCAAAGTCAATGGTCTGTTGGTAGAGACCCTTTTATTTTAGCCTCACAAGCTAAACAAGTCTTCTACTCAAGAGAACATGATTCTTCCAATTGGTATGTGGTGATTAGGGCACCCCCTAGAGGTTTTTATGACATGGAAAATTATGATGAGCAAGAATTCATGCCTGTAATGTCTGAAGTTACTGAATCTAGGTTATATAATGTAGTGGAAGATGAACAATATGTTAGAGATGATTGTGAGGTTATATTAGTTTGATTATTGTTGTATTTTTTGTAAATTGTAGAAGATGTTGCACTTGACATTCAAAGTTGTAATCAATGGAAATTTCAGTTTATACTTTAGCTCATTAATTGGTTGTTTCTTATTTGTGTATTTTTAGCGAAGAACTCTTGAAAACATATGTCTTTGATGCCAAGAATGACTGTTTATTTCTTTCTTTTTGACTTTTATTATATGTTTTTTTTGTGATAATTGATAATATGTTGTTATATATGATTTTTGCAACTCATCAAAAATCTTACTAATTATAGAAACGGTTGATCAGAAACTAGTCAAAGAGTTTGCCAAGTACAAGATATGTAACCTCCATCTACAAAAGAAAAGAGGCCAAAACACATACCTACAGGAAAATTAGTTAAACTCCTCAATGAAAAGAGGAAGAGCTTTAGACTAAATTTGGAAATGGATAAGGTTGTTGAAGAGAGATATACTAAGGATGTGTCTCCAAAGAAAAATACACGTAGAATGATTGTAAGAAATGACTCTTCTGATGAAGAAGAAGTACCCATCTCCCCTGTGACAAGGAGATCTCTTAAAAATCTATTTGAGGTTGAACAACCAATAGACTCTCTTGAAAAAATAGTGAGACCACCTACTAATGACCTAATTTCTCCATTCTTAGCTTCAATGACAGCCACTAGGGGATCTATTAAAAGAGTGGTTGAAGTAGAAATTAGTCCTTCAAATGACCATGCCATCTCACCAACAGCCACAAGAAAATCACAACGCCTACAAATCCCAGAAAACCCAAATGAAACAATTGTTGAAAACTTGCCTGACGAACAAGAACTACCTGAAGAAGTTGTTGCACCTATTACCCAAAAGAGAACTAGAGGCCCTAGCAAAATGAACTCTATTGCAATAGACAGTGATGGTCGTTTGGAAGTTAAGTTTAACTCAAAGGGACAACCAATAGGTGCAACATCAATATCTTTGTCTTCATTTTTGGGTGCACTTGTTAGAGAAATTGTACCAGTAACAATAAAAGATTGGAGGAAGATTCCTCTAGGAATGAAAGAGGTCTTATGGAAATCTATTCAGGTATATATACTCAGGTTTTATGCATTGAACATGAAATTTGTTGAAATTCATTTACATTAATACTAACCTATTATTAATTTTACTAGGCAAGATATAAGGTTGACAAAGATTGGCAAAAGAACTATATATTCAAAAGTATGGCAGATCTTTGGAGAGCTTTGAAATCAAGGCTAGTTACTAAAATAACAAATGCACCCAATGAAGAAGCAAGATTGAAACTAAAGCTTGATAATATTAAATCTATGAATGAGTGGAAAAGTTTTGTTAAGGAAAAAAATAGTGTTGAGTTTAAGGTATTTTATTCTTAACATCTTATAACCAAATATATTTATGATTAAAATTTATAGTTTAATGTCTCTATTAACTTTATATTCTTAGGCTACAAGCGAGAAATGCAAAAAAATACGGACAAAGAAACTACCCCACACTTGTAGTCGCAAAGGTTATGCAAGATTGATTGATGAATTGGTAAAGCCAAACATATTTACAATTGTTTTATTATAGAATTTGGTTTAGATATTTTTTTAATTTATTTTCTTATTTTGATAGATGAACCATAGTGAAACCAATACACCACCTTCTAGAGTTGATGTTTGGACCAAAGCACATAAGAAGAAAAATGGCGAACCAATAAATTCAGAAGTGGCTGAAGCTTTTGTATACACCTTGCCCTTTCAAAATCATGTGACTTTAGTTTTAACTTACTCATTTGTTTGAATACATTTATTGATACTATTTATTTTTGAAGGATTTGGTTGAAGAATATAAGAAAGATCCTGCTATGTCTTCAACTACAAGTGTTAATGAAGACATCCTCACAAAAGTCCTTGGTCCTGAAAAAAATTCATACATGAGAGCTTTCGGAAGAGGAGTTACTCGGTCAAAGTTGCAAATTGTGTCAGAAAGAGATGACCATTTGATGAAGATAGAAGGTCAATGCAAAGATTTGAAAGACAAAATGCAACACATGGAGCAACTCATTGTTTCTTTAATGAAAAATCAAGTAAGTATTTTGATGCTGAAACTATATTTTCATGTGGCTGAATTGCAATAATAACTAAGATTCATGTTTAATTTTTTGGTTAGTCTTTACTTTTGTATTTTTTTTAATTTTGATGTTGAATTCATGTCTTTCTATCTTACTTGTAAATAGAATACATCTACTCAGAGTGAGGAGCAATCAAATGTCAATGTTCAATCAAATTCTCATGTTCATTCCACTCAGGTAATTATGATACTAATTATATGAAAATGATAAAATCTAAAACATATAATATTCAATATAAAATCATTTACTGGTGCTGAATTTGTTATATTGATATATTGTTAGAGTGTCAAGAACCACACATTTGGCTCAAAATGCAAAATATTAGATTGGATTGGATCTGGAGAAATTATTGCAGAAGGTTATTTTATCTCAAGTGACCCAAAGGATGAGGTTCACCATGTTCCTCTTGGGCCTAGTGCTATGAAAGTGGGGATAGATCTTGTGAGAAAGAATGATGCATTTCTGTGGAGGCCTTCAACAATTATGTCTACTATAGAAGATGTTGTAGGTAGTATAATTGCATGGCCAGCTGATAAACTTATAATTAGGTAATTAACGTTTTTTATGTACTCTTTTAGTTTACTATAACTTTAAGTTGAAGCATTACTTATTTAAATTTTGTTGTAGCTAAACAAATGGACTCGCAACAAAGACAAGTGCACAAAGGATGATGAATTGAAGGATGGAGCAAGTTTCACGCATGGTTTACTTTTGTGTATCTTGTAATGTTTCTATTTTTCATTTTTGAAGTAAAAATTGTTCAAGATTATAAAACTTTATTATGTTATGCTTTCAAACTTAAGTTAGAACTAAGATCTCATGAAGTAGACACATTCATGGTTTGAATTAGTTATTGTTTAATGTAATACTTATGGTTTATCAATCTATTGAGAATTACATTTTATGATTAATTTTGAATTTTTTTTATCAAAATACAATAATGAAAATCTTTTAATTAAAAAAAAAACCATATAAGTATACTTATCAAAATAAAATTTAAAATTTTATTACTATATGTTATGATTTAAAAACATATTATAAGCGTAAAAAATCGTTATGGTTTATATAATATAACAAACTAAAAATGTTATCAAAATAATCAAATGTAACAGTTGAAAAGTGTTATGAAAAAAGTACAAGATTAAACTTCAAATTTATAATCAAAAACTCTATCTAAATGTGATTATTTGAATATTATAGCACCTAAAAATGTGTTATTGAATAGTTTAAGATAACACCGAACATAACATTCAAAAACTGTTATAGAAAAGACTGGACTTTTAATAGCATGGGCTACGTTAGCATTTCAGAAGTGCTATCAATAGTCCCAGTTAGCAGTTTTTAAGTGTTATGAATACTGTTTTTTCTTGTAGTGTCAGAAGCAGCTAAGGAAATAGTCTGGCTAAAGAAGTTCTATTCGGATCTTGGTGTTATTCCATAAATTGATAAACCGCTTGTGTTGTTTTGTGACAATACAGGAGCGATAGCCAACTATAAAGAACCTCGAAGTCACAAGAGGAGTAAGCATATAGAAAGGAAGTATCACATTATTCGAGAATATGTGGCCAGGGGAGAAGTGAAGGTTATGAAGATTGCAACTGAAGACAATCTTGCGGATTCGTTTACAAAGACACTACCAGAAGCTACATTTGATAAGCATATCATGGAGATGGGATTAGTAGAATTAAGGCATTAGTTTCAATTAGTGCAAGTGGGAGTTTGTTGGGGTTTTATGCGCTAATTAAAACCCAAATTCTTTGTAATCTCATTTTATTATCAATAAAATAATAGAAATTATTTTTTGACTTGGTTAATCACTTTTCTCACATGTTTTATTTTCATGATTATTTGTTTAATATAAACTTCTATTAAATCCCAAGCATATAGCTAATCTTATTTATAGTGACGTAATCATAGTGGAATATAAATATGATTATATGTTCAAAATAAGTTAGTCCTAAGATTAGTCAGTGCACCGGATTTACATTGACTTGCCAATCTACGATATGATCTACTTACACATTACAGTGTTATGTTCTTTCCAGAACATTAGCAAAGTAGAAAAGATCGGATGTATTTGTTACATCGGACAGGACAGATATTGACAGTTGATAAGATAAGTAAACATACAGTTATTATCTATTATATTCATATCATATAGTTGACCATAGGTCAATTCAATCTCAATTCTGAGTGGTTAGTATTCTAACTGATTGTAATATTTGAATTCTTTGACTTGTCGTTACCAGCTTACCCTACGGACTAGCCCATACTTACATCTTGGGAACTCGGTAGTATAATTGAGTGGGAGTGTTAATCATAGATATGAACATCTATAAATTCTGATGAAGAAGTGAAATGATGGTTTCCTTTTAGTTTGGTTCAAGGTGTTAAATGATAGAGATCTCATTTCATTAATTAAATTAGTTTACTGAAATATCATTTACAAGGAACTAAGTGTTTTAAGGATAAAATACAATGAGGGGTAAAACGATATTTTAGTCCTATCTCATTGTAGACCGTCTATAGAGGATTGAGTGACAATTATGGTTATAACAATGGATAATTAATAGCGTATCTATATTTGTTACAGAGTGTTCAATGAATTCAAGAGTGTAATTCCGAGTCTATAGTGAAGTCACGAGGAATTAATAAGTTAGTAAATTTATTTGTTAGATTTATGATAACTTATTGGAGCTTGATTTCATAGGCCCATGGTCCCCATTGTACCTTAGATAAAATCATCTAGATAGTCTCAATTAATTGATTTAATCATCAATTAGAATTATCAAAGTTGACCAGGTCAATTTTGAATAGTTTCACAGAATTGTGTAATTTTGAGAAGAAAAGAGAAATTATGGCTGATTTATTAATTAAGATAAACTGGTATCTAAATTAATAAATAAGTTTAAATCAAGGTTCAAATTATAAATAATTAATTTGATAAAGGATTTAAATAATTATTTAATTAATTAAATTAATAGAAAAATACTACAGGCCTTGATTTTAAGTCCAATTGGCTTATAATCAAATGGGAAATTTCACGAGCCTATATCCCATGATAATTTCGACCTAGGGTTTTAAAATGACTATTATTTTATTGATTTTTTAATTAAATTAAATGGCATAATTATGTCTATAAAAGGACTGCTTAGAGAGAAGTCAAAAAATAAGTCACATGTCAGATTTTCTGATAGTTTTAGATTCTCTCTAAACACAAGTCATTTTCTAAGCCTCTTTGTTATTTTCTCTTCTTCTCTCTATATCTATCTCATGTGTTGAGAATTTCCCACACTAGTCTAGGTGGTTCTAAGGATACATTGGAAGATTGTGAAGAAAATAGAAGATCGGTTCAGTTTCTTAATAATACTCTGCGACAAAGAGGATACAAGAATTAGAGAAACTGAAGGAATGACTCTTTAATTCCCCTGCGTATACTATAAGTATTCTATTCTTTGTTTCTCTTTGAATTCAATTTTAGAAACATGTTTTAGGTTATCTCGTATTAATTTGTTTAATATTAGATATACATGAAAATAAATAAAGAACTTGTATAAGCTAATCCAACAACACCACCACAATAATAAGAATCAACACCCAATTATCTTTTGACAAAGTCCACTAAAAAATTGAGGGAGAGAAATATAAACCCTAGTTTTAGAACAAAACTATTGGATCTTCTTGCAAGCTTCAAACCCTTATTAGAACACCGCTTGAAATTTCTTCTTCTTTGATGAGAACCAAAACCAAGGCCTACAAACGGGGAGTATCATTGTCCAAATTCTCTATTTCCTAGCCCTTAATGGATGCTTGAGGCTTTCTCTAGTAGGAAATAGGAATTGAGATTGAACAAAGCCTTAAAATTCACAAAGATAAACATTTTTTTTATGAAGTTATTGGAGAAAACTTATGATCTTGAGAGCTAGAGAAAAAGAAGGGTTAGATAGAGATTTGAGAGAGTGATCAAGTCAATCAAAATTCTAACAGAGCTCTTTTATAGTGTAGGCTCTGTCATTTAATCCAACCAATGGGGTTAGAATTTGTAAACACATAATTTGGAGGTTAAAACACGTGTATGTACAGACACGTCCACCGATGCATCGCTTGTATATAGGCGATATGCATCGCCTACTAGGCATCACCAAGACCCTAGGGTTTTAGGTGACACAATGCCTCCAAGGTGGCAACGCAACGACACCTAGGCAGGTCAAAATTATCCAAATTGACCATAAACACCTCCCCATGTTTTCAAATATTTCGGGGAACCTTAGATACGTCAATGTATCACTTTGGAGTAAAAAACACGATTTTTAAATGTCTACAATAAAAACTCAAATTTCACATGCTTTTCATAACTTTTCTAACCAAGCTCCACTTGGACATTGTATTTTAACCAATCTTAACATGCTCTTCATGCCAAATTCCCTTATACTCTTGGAGCTTGGTTTAAAAATTATGTTTGATTATCTTGTTAACTGCCTCAGTTTTCCCATTACTTTAAGGTTAGTTGGCCGCTGAAAAACTATTATTTATTCACAAGCTGTCTCATAATTCCCTCATTTTCTTACAATCGAACTTCTTTCCATTGTCAGATATAAAGTTTGTAAAGGATGCAAAGTCTTATACAAAGTCTCTAAGCTTCTTCGAGGTAATGGGCTTCTGACTACTTCATGAAATAGACTACTACCACGACTACATATTGTACACCACCATGACCTTTGGGGAGCTCACCAATAAGAGCAATGCCCTGACACCAAACGAGAAAGAACTTGTGATGAAAGTGAGCTTTGCATGTGGATTGTGAAAGATATTACAATGGAAATTTTACTTTCTATGCCAAATGGTATATTCTAATTAAAAAAATACCAGCTACTATTCACTTTTTAATTTGATGTTATTGATTTCCCAACTTCCCAAAATACCCCATCAATTATCTTTGTATCACCTCTCTTCACTTTCTCTCTCTTTACTCTCTTCTCTCTCACGAAACCTAGGTCTCCCTCACCCAAACCCGTAGTTTTCACTAGAATACCACAATCACAGCCACATTTCATTCTCAAATCATTGAAATCCATCTCGATTGTGGTTGTAAAGATCCCAATATCAATGGAAACATCCATTTTAAGGGATTTGGGAGGAGAAAAACTGTAATTCCCTGGTTAGCCAAGACCATTACACTGTATATTTTAAATAGTGCTAAACTCGCTAAACGAGTCATTTCCTAAACAAGCAACTAAATGTGATTAACAGTCAAGGGTTAAAAATTTCGGTCAAAAGGAATGGATATTTCATTAAAACGTTAAGTTGTACATGGGATCCCATTGTAAACATTTACTAGGTTGTTTATAGTTCCAAAAGGGTAATTACAACTCAAAAGTTACAACCTGCCGACCTAAGCGGAAGAAATAGGGTTTAACCCTAGTTCCTCTAAGAAACAGTGGTCGTGGTGGTCAAGCGGCTGCATATGTATACATCACCACCTAAGCTCTCCAACTAATGGCTGGTCTAGCTTCCTTTCCCATTTACAATGGTTGTTTATAGTTCCAAAAGGGTAATTACAACTCAAAAGTTACAACCTACCGACCTAAGCGAAAGAAATAGGTTTTAACCCTAGTTCCTCTGAGAAACAGTGGTCGTGGTGGTCAAGCGGCTGCATATGTACACATCACCACCTAAGCTCTCCAACTAATGGCTGGTCTAGCTTCCTTTCCCCTTACATGCACCAGATAGCACCCTTGAGCTAAGGCGCGGCAAGAAAACTTAAACATGCTCATAAGCAGTTAATAATACGTTACCTGTAATGCCCTAAACTCCAGGGACCGTTACGGTGCACATTTTAAACAATGCTAAACTCGTTAACCGAGTCATTTGGCCATAATCGTGTAACTAAGTATGATTAGTAGTTTAGGATTAAAAATTTTGGTTAAAATATAATGTCTCACTAAAACACTTACTATATATATTAGGATCCCAAAAATATAATTTAAAGGTCTATTACAAGAAAATATTTACAACCAGCCGGTCTAAGCGGCAAAAAAGGGTTTAACCCTAGTTCCTCTTTCAAACCTCAGTCGTGGTGATCGAGCAGTCGCATATGTACACATCGTCACCTAAGCTCTCCAACTCAACGATGGTCCAACTTTCTTTTGCCTTTTCCTTCACCACACAGCACCCGTGAGCCGAAGCCCAGTAAGAAAACTCAATATACTCATGACCAGTCATATCATGACATCAAATCATATCTAGCATGCCTAGCAAATATAGCTCTATTCAAGCATGCAAATAAATTCAGATAATGCTGGGGAATCTAGGATAAGAAATCCTGCCCTCCTGATTGGATGACTATCAAGTCAATCCTAATCAGATGAGTGATTTAACACTGGTTGTTCCATTAACCATAATGAGTGACTGAAAAGCAAGTTACCACGGGGCTCAGCTCCCACAGCCATGAAAATGATGATCATTATGATCATACAGAGCTTATAGCCCTGAATAAATGAGTGAACATCACTTTGAGGTTCTGTTAAACCATAATGAGTGACTGACAAGCAAGTCACTATGGGGCTCAGCACCCACAGCCGTGTGACGAAACCGTCACCTGGGCTTTCTGGCAATGGCTCTAATCAAATGAGTGACTGACGAACAAGTCACTACGGACTCAACACCCATAGCCATGTGACTCACAGTCACTAGGGCTATATGGCCCTGGCTCTAAGTAACTAGCCTTTGGCTAGACAAGTGCTTATAATTTTCATCGAACTTGAGGTCGGTCTGGCATTAATGCTCATTTGAGTCATTCAATGCAGATGTCGATTAGATCTAATCTTTATTGGCTTGCGTTAAACACGCTAAGTCTGTTCTTGAATTTTTAGTCAATACCAGGTGACCAGTGCTCAGTACTACAGCCGAACTTAACAAGTAGGTCACAGCTTCACAGTTAATACTAACACCATTGCCAATTCTGACTAGTTAGTCAGCGCCATGCACAAGTAAGCAATGCTACCAGGTATATATCATATGTCAAATATCCAGATGTAGGGCATTCAGCATGCTTACTTAACAGTTGCTAGCATAGTTATGATCATGCACAAACACAGAGACTCAAGCTCTGATCAATCTCATATTCAACATACATGGCATGCCCTAATCACATGTTTCTCATGGATCACATGCATCACATTTAAACACTCGACATGCCTCAATAATAAACATGCATGTCACATATGGGGTGCAGTTTTCTTACCTCGGGTTTGAGCAAGAATTAGTAAAAGAACGACCCTTGAGAATGATCAATCCTTTGATCCTTTAGTGGTCACCTAGTCATAACCAAATATGGAATCCCATCAATAAAATAAATGATAAAAAGGTTTATAATCTAAAACCTCACTCTCGGGACCAATCCCGTGCACTCGAGACTCCCGAACCACCCAAACGGGGTAGTCCCCCGAGCCCCCAAAGTCATCCCAAACCCTAAAAATAGGTTTGATGGAAAGGGAACTAGCGCTGGGTCGCTACTTGGTAGCACTGGGGCTCCACCTGCAGACCAGAAAAATCTCTGGTTTTCTCCCCTGCGATTTCCCCTGAAAACCAAGCTTCAAAACCAATTCCAAACATCATCCAAACCTATATTTTAACCCCAAAACTTCATTCATACCACAACCTCATCAAAACCCAAGAAAACTTTCTCAAAAACTTCCATTGATTCTCAACTAATCATCTCAAATTTCTCAACTGAAAACTTATTAGAAAAACAAGGTATAACCAGAATTTCATGGCTGAATTCTTACCTCAAGCTTGAATTGAGTCCTCCTCAATGGATGAACCAAAGTTCTAAGCCTCAAATCTTGATTTCCTAGCTTAGTTCCTCAAGTGGGGTTCAAAGGTTAGAAAGGAATAAGAAGAGAAGAATAGGTACGGGAGAGAGATGAGTTATGCTCTGTTTTTCTTATACTTTCTACAGCCTTTGAATGATATATATCCTTTTCCAAATGACCATATTGCCCCTAGGCTATTTAAAGTCATCTTAAGGCCACCAAGGGTAAAATCGTCATTTCCCGCCTATCTCGTTAATCATAATTAACACCCTCCAATTCATGTTATTCTCAAAATGTTCAAATACCAATAATTCATATCATGTTACCCTTTAATCCCTGGCAACGTTCTATTCACCAAATTACCCCAAGACTCACCCCGAGCCCCAAAACTAACCCCATTATGACCAGACCGATAACTTGCATTCAAAGATCGTTTCATGTTGAATGGCTCGAACAAATCCACATATAATGTGGTATCATTTATAATTCACCCACATGCATGAAAATACGCAATTACGCCCTCAACGAGCCAAATTACCAAAATGCCCTTATAATAAAATGTGGACCCATATGCATGCATTTATCATCATATAATAATATAATTCACATAAGCATGCATATAATCATTTAATAACATGATAAATCAATTATGGCCCTCCCGGCCTCCTAATCAAGGTCTCAAACCTTATTAGGGATTTTGGGGCATTACATTACCAAACCATAATAAACATGCGTAGCAGTAATAACCCTACTCATGCATGAATACCATTCATATAAATGACTTCATTGTCATATAGGCCTAGTTTCCCTAATTAAATAATTAATTGAATCATTTCGGGGCACGTTGCCCGACTTAAATGATTAATAATTCAAACTGGGGGCCCAGCCCTAGGATATGGAACTAATAAGTCACCCTGGGGCCCATTGCCTATCCTCTGAATAACCATCCTTGGAGCTAGCCCAGCGTAGCTGGCACTTTAGTTTTCTACAACCATTGGGTCGGACAAGCGTATGATGCACTCCTAATTAGATCTAACCAAAACGACCAGCGCTCAGCGCGCTATTGTCACCCTTGACCCATAAGTCAATGTTTTTCGACCAGCGCTCAGCGCTATTGTCTTCCTTGACTCATAAGTCAAGTCTTTCTCAATTATATAATGCTAATAGGCATTCATCATATAAAAAATATCTAGATACAGAGCATTCAGCATGCTTAATCAATCATTCATAGGCACAATCATAATTATGCACATTTACAGGGGCCCACACCTAATTAAGACTATATTCAACATTAGGGTCAAAACCTAATCATGTACATCACGTATTGGGTGTAGTTTTCTTACCTCAGGTCTGAGTGTAATGTAAAATAAGAATGACCCTCGAGCACGATCCTGATCCCGAGCCCTTAGCGATAACCTAGTCACAACCAAATATAAAATCCTGTCAATAATGAGTAAATAAAAGCTTCCAGACCAAGTCCTAGCCTTCGAGGCGTCGAATCCTACTAAACCGGGTAGTAGGATAAATCCTGAGCCCTTAGGTTTAAGTTCCACTCAAAACCTCCCCAAGGACCAAAATCCCTTAAGTGTCATGGCCCCCAAACATTTGAGTCGCGGCCCGCTCAAGGGAGAGTGTATGGGTAAAGGGTAAAGGGAGATTGTATGTCTCCATGGGACACCATGGTCGATGGTGTCAGACTAAGGTCCTATATTTCCCAAGTTCTGGAAATGATGTTGAAGATAAAGAGTATAAGATTGAGACTTGGAATTATTGGTTACCTTCAGATAAACTAACAATCTGAAGGGATAACTCAGATTTTGAAGAATTATACATCGAATGTGCAAGTGTTTGGGGGCATTAAAATAAGTACGGTCTCTTGATTGAATAGTCACAGTGGTGAATTCTGGTCAACGGCTAAGGTGACTCTGCATAAGAAATAGTAAAATAGAGAGCGATAAGTACTTGTTCCAAGTGATAAAATGAAAGACAAAGAATATTGTGGTTCAGTATTGACTTGAAAAAACCAATGAAGTTAATAGGATTATTAGGGCAGAAGTGTTTGCCTATCTTAAAGGACATAAGAGTTTGCAAGTTTCAAGTATGGGGAGAGACTTATATTTCTCTGAATGTTGCAGACAAGAAAGAATATGATATTTTGGGAAAGAAAGAGGGGTTTTGACTCCCGATTTAATAAGGGTTCTTAAATCATACCAAGGACTAGGCCAAAGGCCTATAGGTTAGCCTTACCCAAGTATAGGTGGAGGCTTATGAATGTTACTGGTGCCAATATCAAGGAAATAAATGTATGATATCACCATTGATAAGGTAAGGAGACCCTAGGTAACTAGCGAGAGTTACTATGCAAAGAAAAGTCAATGGGATTATGAAAAATGAGATAAGATTTTAGGGAATAAGACTGTCACTCTAATAAGAGTATTACTAAAGGATAAAAGGGTAAAGGACTGGACTCTATGGTTACAATCTAGTTTACAGGATTTATGTTCTGAAGTGTTTGAATAAATTTCGAGGACGAAATTTCAATAAAGAGGGGATAGTTGTAACGTCCCAAAAATGCTAATAGGGTTTTAGTGCCTTGATTAGCGTGTCGGGAGGGCATAACTGGATACATGTGTGATTAACAGGTTAAGTGTGTGACTATGTGGCATGCATGATATGTACGATGTTGTGAGTATGATTATATGCATGTTTATGAGTATTAAATATGCATGTGGGTCCATTCTTGATAGTTGGGGCATATTTGTAATACTGGTCGTTGCGAGCATAAATGTTAATATACGTGAGTAAATGGTTGATACCACATTATTATGTGGATGTATTTTTAGTATACGGCTCGAGGCGATCCTAGTGAGCGGATTGGCGGAATAGTCAAAGCGGGGTTTAATACCCGGCTCGGGGCGAGCCTAGGGGTATTTTGGGAACTTTAATGTATATTTTTAGTTTATTGAGTAATGAGTAAATATTTGGTGATTAAATGGGAATGTTGGGATTAATTGGGAATTTTTAGGACTACTCGAGGAATTAGTGGAAACTGCAGCAAAAGACTGATTCACCCTTGAGAGCATTAGAGGGTAAGTTAAGGGGGAGGGGCATTTCTGTCATTTATTTCCTAAAGGAATGACACACTCAGCCAATTTGAATAGTGTAGAACCAAGGGGAAACCTTTAGAACATTCAGCATACTCTCAGCTCCTCCTCTCTCTATCTCTCTCTATTTAGTTCCATCATTCCTTTTGAAGTACTTTGGGGGCTCTTGGGAATTTTGAGGTGGAGGTTGTGGAATTGATGGAGCTGAGGCTAGTATTTGCTCAGGGTTAGTTTAGAGGATCACATCACTACTAAGTGTGACTAGGTTTTACTGCAAGGGCTCAGGAATTAAGGATCGTGCTCGGGGCCATTATACGCTTGCTACTTGGGATCCAAGGTAAGAAAACTACACCCAGGTTGTTGTGTTTGAAACTAAGGTTCCCTGTGTCTGAATATATGCAATGTGTGACTGTATTGATGATATGCTTTAAATGAAAGTACAGCCTAAGGGTGTCGGGGCTACTGATAAGCACACTGGACGTAGCTCAGCCAATGTGAGTCGGGGACAGCTAAATGATCAGAGGACTCGGCCTAAGTGAGTTGGGGTCAGCTGAATAAACAGAGGGCTCGGCCTAAGGGTGCCGACACCTAAATATTTGAATTACTGATTAAAATGTATGCTTGAGAATATATGTTTGTCGTTGTTTAGCTTAATGCTTGTACTTTGTTGAATATTTGGACTGGTTGGGTCAGGGTTGATTAAATGATATTGTTGCTCTTTTATTGGGATTGTTGCTTATAATCTGTTGACAGTTGAATCTGGTGAATTATACTTACTGTCTTTATATTGTTGCCTAGTTGTGCATGTTGTTTTTAGTTTTCTTCTTAGGCCTCGGCTCATGGGTACTACATGGTGCAGGTAAGGGAGTTGATAGTGGGACCAACCATGAGTTGGAGAGCTTCAGGGGCAATGTGTACATTTGTAGCTTGCTCGATCGCCAAAGTCGGGGTAGCTTGGGAGGAGCTAGGGTTAAACCCTATTTTTGCCGCTTAGGACAGCTGAATTGTATCTATTTATCTTTTACCAATCTATAAACTGATTTTTGGGATCCCGTGTATGACTTAATATTTTAATGAAAAATAATTATTTGTTGATCAAATCTTTTATTACTTGACCTTGACTTAGTTTTTAATTACACATTTAAGTTCAAACGACTTGCTTAGCAGGTTAAGCACAATTTTAAACACACAGTGTAACGGTCTTGGTTATCCAGGGCGTAACAATTCATTCTCATTACCCAATATCCTAGTAATGTACTAAATGCCTAAAATACCCATTGACTAACGCTGGAGTCAAGAATTGGTCCCATTGTGACTTTCCCGCTAACTTGCTTCCTAGGATCGCCTCCTGCCGAGTAAGCCAAATATATCCACATAATAATGTGGTCCACACATAAATCACATATATACACATATACTCCAAATATACCCATAACAGGCCAATTTACAAAAAATTGCCCTTCTGATAAGAAATCGGCCCACATGCATATTTAATACACATAAACATACATATTAAGTCATATTATAATATAACTCACATAATCATACAATGATACACATAAATATCACATAAACACATAATTTTCCATAGTTTGTCATCATGGCCCCCTAATAAAGGCCCTAAGCCTTATTAGATAATTTGGGACGTTACAACTATCCCCTCCTTATAGGAATTTCGTCCTCAAAATTTTACCTGAACAGCTTGGGATACTGATTCTGCATATCTAACTCCAGCTCCCAGGTCTCTTCCTTGACCTTGTTGTTCCTCCATAATACCTTAACTAAAGGTATAGTCTTGTTCCCAAGGACCTTGTCCTTCCTGTCTAGTATCTGGACTAGTTGTTCCTCATAAGAGAGATATGCCTTAAGCTCAAGATCCTCGTAACTCAATACATGAGTCACGTCTCATACATATTTCTGAAGGACCGAAATATGAAGTACATTGTGTACGGCCAACAATGCCAGAGGTAAGGGCAATTTATAGGTCACCTGAGCAATCCTCTCAAGGATCTCAAATGGTCCCACAAATCTATGGTTCAACTTTCCCTTCTTCTTAAATCTCCTCACCCCTTTCTATGGTGAGACTCTAAGGAAGACATAGTCTCCCACTTGGAACTCAACATTCCTGCGTTTCAGATCAACATAACTTTTCAGTCCACTTTGAGAAGCGAGCATCCGAGCTCTGATCTTCTCAATAGCCTCATTAGTCATCTGAACTACCTTAGGACCCAAGTATTTCCTTTCTCACGTCTCCTCCTAATGAATGGGTGATCTACATTTCCTACCGTACAACATCTCATAAAGAGTCACTCCAATGGTCGACTCATAGTTGTTATTGTAGGAAAACTCTATGAAAGGCAAATACTTACTCCAGGAGCCTTCAAAGTCCAGCACACATGCTCACAACTTGTCCTCTAATATTTGTATCGTCCTCTTAGATTGTCCATATGTCTGAGGATGGTAGGCAGTACTGGACTTCAACTGTGCACCCATAGCCTTCTGCAAACTTCCCCAAAACTTGGAAGTAAATGTGGGGTCCTGGTCGGACATGGTCAACCTCAGAGCCCCATGAAGGTGCACTATCTCTCTCACATAGAAAGTTGCATACTGGTCAACTGTATAAGTCGTCCTCACTGGTAAGAAGTGAGCTTATTTGGTGTATCAATCAACGATAACCCACACCGAATCATGTTGACCCACGGTCTTGGGTAACCCCACGACGAAATTCATGGTGATGTCCTCCCATTTCCACTCTAGGATGTCTAGATGCTGTGATATCCCTACTAGTCTCTGATGCTCAGCCTTGACCTATTGACAAGTCAAGCACTTAGCCACATATTCTGTCACACCCCTCTTCATCCCAAACCACCAATATAACAATCTCACATCCTGATACATCTTTGTGGTGCCTAGATGCAAAGAGTAAGGGGTGTTAGAGAATATATTTTTATACTCAATTGAAATGTGGAAAAACCAAAGTACAACTTTATGCAAAAAAAATACAATAGACAAGGTAATTGATTAAATAAATATTACAACTCAATTGCTCAAAATACAAGTAACTAGAAAGATGTAGAAGAATAATATTACAAAATCAAAATAATAATAATAATAATACAAGTAAATAAGATCAACAAGATCAAAAGAATGAAAATAAAACCAATAAAAATGGACAAACTCTCACACAACCAAAGTGTAGAGTAGTGGGGATCACCAACTTGAACAAGGTTCAAAACCTTTGTCCAAAAGCTTATCTCCCCCTATTCTCTAAGCACTAAGGGATCTCTCAAGGAAATAGCTCTCTGGAATTATGAAGCCTCTATGGTGTATTTTCCAGCCAAGTGCTTTGTTGATGGAAAATGATGTGTCTTACAAGTGAGCATTAGGCTCCTATTTATAGAGTTTGAGATACCCCTTTGAATTTAAAATTTCACCAACCCCCATGGCTGTTACCAATGTTTAATTGGATGTTTATGGAATTAAAATGGAGATTTGAGAGTTATTTGGGATGTTAGAACCGTTCAATTTGGAAAAAACTGAAAAACCATATAGGTTGTCAGTCTCACTGGCCGCGGCCAGGACTTTTCAGTGGCCGCAGCCACTGGCTTCTGTCCCCCAGGCCGCGGCCACTGAAAGTCAGTGGCCGCGGCCACAGGCCATTTTCAGCACGAAAAAGTCATTTTTCCAAAACGTCCCACATTATTTTGTAACGTCCAAACACCTATTGGGAGTTAAAAACATGTCTCCAACAGCCATATTTCATCATGGCTTTGTGAAATCCAATCTCAAATGTGTAATATATAATATACACATTATTGGGTAATATTTGGGAGTTACAAATTTGTAACTGATTTTGTAACTCCAAACTATGTCACATTTGGGCACACACATGTGTCTAATTTTTGTGACTCTCAATAATATGTTACAAGGTGTGACAAATCACATTTGTGTGACAAGCCGAATGTCATTCACTAAACGCTGGTAGGTGGCTCCCGCGTTCTTCAAGCCGAATGGCATGACCTTATAACAACACAACCCTATGTCTGTTCGGAAACTGGTATGCTTTTCATCGGGAGGGTGCATACTAATCTGGCTATACCCCAAGTAAACATCCATAAAAGACAAAGTTTCATGACCAAAGGTCGCGTCAACCAACTGGTCTATCATTGGAAAAGGAAAAGATTCCTTAGGACATGCTTTGTTCAAATCGGTAAAGTCAACACAAGTCCTCCACTTTCCATTAGACTTGGGCACTAGTACTGGGTTTGAAACCCAGGCGGGGTAATAAGCCTCCCTTATGAACCTGTTTCCTTTAGTCGCTCCACCTCCTCCTTGAGAGCCTTTCCTCGATCCTTGTCAAGAAATCTTCTCTTCTACTGCACTGTTGGATAGCTTTCATCCACGTTGAGCATGTGGCTGATCATAGTTGGTGAGATACCCACCATATCCTTGTGAGACCAGGCGAAGACATCTTGATTCCTCCGCAAAAATTCTACCAGCTGTGCTTTTACTTCTAACTTCAACTTTTTTCCAACCTTGACCCCACTGGTCGGGTCATTCTCATCTATTGGGACCTCCTCTAATTCTTTCGTGGGTCCCACCTCACTATCATAATCCCCAAAGCGAGGATCTAAGTCCATTCCCTCGCTTTGGGCAATGCCCTATTTGGTGACTTCATCACCGGATAGGGCTTGTTGCTTACTAAAACCAAGAGTGCTTTCTTGGCCAACATCTTCTAACATTCTTTCCTGATTGGCTATGACTGTAATGTATTGTTGGTTGACATCCATCTCCTCTACCTCCTCTCTATCTGCACACACAATCATATTGTTTTCCTTAGCCCCCTTTTCGCGCTTTAGCTACCAAGGCATTGTAACACTCTCTAGCTTCTCTCTGGTCTCCTCAAACACAACCTATTCCTGCACTGGTCGAGAACTTCATAGAAAGGTGCCATATAGAGACTACCGCATGCAAGGCCATGAGTAGTGGTCGACCAATCACCACATTATAAGCTAACGAATAGTCGACTATCAAAAACTCTGTCATAACTGTCTCATGCTTGAGAGCATCTCCTGTTGTGACTGGTAACTTGATCATTCCGGCCGGTGACAACCTTTCTCCAGTAAATCCATAAATGACCTGAGAGCATGGATTTAAGTCATTAATGGTTAGTCTCATCCTTTCAAAGGATGATTTGTAAATGATGTTCAAAGAGCTCCCCGTGTCGACCAGACATCTCTTCACCTTCATGTTTGCTATTTGGACTGTAATGACGAGGGGGTCATTATGAGGATATCTCACATGTCATGCTTCATCTTCAGTAAAAGTGAGAGACTCACTTTCATACCGTGGGTTCGTCGGAGGTCGCTCCTCTACAGTCATTACTTCAGACGTCGACGCTGCGTCCAACTCATGTCGGAGTGTTCGAGCATATCTCTCTCTTGCCTTGTTGTTATCCTCAGCCAGATGTGGACCCCCAAATATAGTGTCCAAAGTGAATTCCACAAGCTCGGGTTGCAAGGGTGGAGACCGCTGTCGCTTAAACCCAGGATTGTTGTTACTTCCCTCTCCTTGGGTCTTTTCTGCTCGATACTTTTTTAATTTTCTCGACTGGAGGAGAAACTCTATCTCATCTTTGCGATGATTGCATTCATATGTGTCGTGACCATAGTCTCCATGGAAACGACAGAACTTATTCAAGTCTCTCTTACTCATCTCATTCTTGATGGGTGGGGGTTTCTGGTAGGGGACCTCTTGATGACTCGCCAGATATATCTCTGCTCGGCTGGCCAATAGAGTAGTGTAATTGGTGAACCATGGTTCATACTTAGTTGGCTTGTCGTTTGGTCCCGACTTAGCCTTCTTTTCCTCATGGCGATCTGCCCGTATTGTTTAGGCCTTTCTCTCCTTTCTCAATCATGTCATCCAATTTCATATATTTGTCCGCTCGGTCGAGAAATTGTTGTAGTGTTGAAATTGATTTGCGATGAATATTTTCCCATATTCCCCTCATCTTTAACCGCAGTTGCTTGGTTGACTTCTCTCATGAACCTCTGTATGTAGTTCTTGAGAGATTCATCTTTCCCTTGTTTCATATCTGCCAAGTGATTGCCGTAAACCAGAGGGGTCCGAACAGCGCTGAACTACCTACAAAATGGAGTTCGGCTTAAATTTCCAATACCACTCTTGGGCAGTATCGGACAATGTAGTGGGGAAAACTCTACAGCGATAGTCATCGCTCACTCTGAGCAGCTCCATTTGGTCTTCGAACTTCCCCACATGCCTTATCGGATCTGCCTATTTTGTATAAACTGGAAGTACCGGGGCTTTATACTTCGCTGGCAGCTGAGCTGCTCTAATTCGAGCACAGAATGGGCTACCACTCTTGTGGTCTACCGGATCGATTGCAAAAGGTCGTTTCGACAGACCTTGAACTGCTGTCGTTAGCGCATCAAGCTGGGCCTGGATGCCTGGGGCACCACTGGGGGCTCAAGGTCTGGACCACCCAGTTGGGTGCTTGTATCCAGTGCACCATCATCAAGTATTTTTACTTGACTGGTAGGTCAGTTTGGATCTCGCCCTTCGACCGAGACGGTCCTTCTTCTGTCGGCAATGACATCTCTTAAATCCTTCTGAGAGGTATGCCTCCCCAATCGATTGAACACTGTGCTCCAAGTTTTTTCGGAAGGCTTACTGCACGAGACGTGCTCTTTCCCACTGCGCTGCTGTTTAGGATGCAGTGGTGGCCTTCCTGTCTGTGTCAGGCAGTCTATTCTTCCTCGCTGGTCATTGCCATCCTTTTCCTTCGACTGGTCAGCGTGATGACTATCAGCTTCATCTCGACCATGCCCATCTTTGAAGTGTGAAGTTTCTTTACCTCGAGGAGTTCTGGTTTGTTCCTGCCCAGGTGGAGTTTTTTTACTGCTTGATCTGTGACTTCCGGATCTGGAAGTTTCCGATCGGTGGCTCCTAGAGAGGGTTCTATAGTTCCCCCTTTGAGTCGAGGCAGTGCTCGATCGGATCCCATTCTCTTCCTGACCAGGAGGGCTACTCCCGCCTCTGTTCGGTCCTCAAGAATTGGGTCTGTCAGTGGTTTTTTGACCAGCATCTGTGGTCCTTGCTCCTTGGGTAGCTGCTCCTCGCGCTGCAGCTTAGGCATTGGCCTAGGTCAACTGTGTAGCTGCCTCCAGAGTGAGTGCAGCCTTGCGATGTCGCCTATCAGCCTCCTCCTACCGTCACCTGATCTCTTCGCTCCTGGCGTCCATCTCCCATCTTTGCTGCTCAAACGCAGCCTTCTGTCTAGCCATCTCTTCAGCGAATGAATCCTGTTGGGCGTTGAATTGCGCCATCTCCTCCTGGAAGTCCCCCATGGCTTCTTGGAGTTGTTCAACCTCTGGAGTCATCTCCTCAAGCAAGACCTTGGGCTCAGTCTCATGGTCTTGAGGACCAGGACCTTCTGATCTAGCAAGCTCTTTAGATTAACCTAGCTTCTTGGAGGCTACATTGGTGTTCTTGGGCGCCATAATAATACGGTAATTGTGTGATTTTCTCTTCAGGCTCTCAATGAAAGCACCAAAATGTTGACCACAGTTTTGGCCAATGACGAGTGGACGTCAAAACTACACTAAACCTTCAAGAGAAAAAACGACACTGACAATTTTTATAGTGGTTCAGCCCCAATGTGTTGGTAATAGCCTAATCCACTTAGAGTTATGATATATGGATCTACACTAAAGATCAGATGAACCTGAGTCAACTAAGTTTCTTCAATGTAAATGAAAATAATACAATATTTCTCTCATAATACAAATACTCTCTTAGGGAAATCAGAATTCGAATCCCTCAATGATTCCATGAGCTCTGCATTTATAGGCTCAGGATCATACAAACCGAAATCCCTCATAATCGGGATAAATCTGTTACTCTCATGATATTTAATTAATAATAACATTTAAAATACAACAATATGCGACTTCTTTGGGATAATCTGAGAGATTCCCGCGTAGGTACGACTAATTCTAGCCAAAGTCGTTGCTGGAATTTCTCTTGCATAACAATAATATGTTTAATCGATCAACTTCACTCCTTGAAGAAAAACTGGTTAGCCATGCACTCCACCGGTCGGCCAAACACTTCACTGGCCGGCCAAGCACTCCACCAGTCAGCCAAACACTTCACTGGTCGGCCAAGCACTCCACTGGTCGGTCATGCACCTCACTAGTCGGCCAAGCACTTGACTGATCGGCCATGCACTCCACCGGTCGGCCAAACACCTATCTGGTCGGCTGGAGCAGGTGACTGGTCAGTCAAGTATCTTTTCCGGTTGGACAAATCACTTGCAAGCCAGATAAGCAATTTTCATATCAATAATATCACCAGATTAATCTAAAAGCTTTTACTCAGTCACTTCTTGCCACTTGTCACTTTTATTACCACGTCATCATTTTCAAATTTCGGGGATAACACCTTTATCCTCCAAGATAAATCTAGACCTATGATTCTCAAAGTTCATCATGAGTCCTCTATGCCACATGATAAACTCTCAAGATAAAACCCCAATGTTTATCTTGATTTATTTACTTGCTAAAACAAGAAACATTTATTTGAAAGTAACTTTCACTTGGTAGCTTTCTTTTATATATTTCACAAAATAAAATGTGAACACAAATGTAATGAGAATTTCTCAAACAAATAATCACAAATTTTCATTTTTAGTTGTCTAAATAATCTCAAAATCACTTAAACAACTTTTGTGTATTTCTTAAGAGTCTCTTTGAGTGTAGAGTCCAAGAACTTTACTTAGCTAGTTAGATAGTAGTAGTAATAGTAATAGTAATAGCTAGTAGTAATTATAATATGTTTATTACTGTGGATTTTGATTCAAGTCGGGACTTAGTTGGAAACTCCTAGCAATAGTTATGGATTTTATAAGTTTAACCAATAGTTTATGAATATTAATTATAACATAAGGTTTGATTAATATTGCTGGTTATTAATATGATAATTATTATAACCTAAGGTTTAGATAGAGCCAATAAGAATATGACACTTGTCATGAGCATGGTTATTCCTAAGGTTTAGATAGAGTCAATAGGATTATGACACTTGTCATATGCATGATTATTAAGGAATTATTATTTTAATGAAAAAATAAGGGAAATATAAGACTTAGTCTTCACCAGAATCTGTTAGGAGCATGACATTTGTCACAATTTTATTTATTTGTGAATTAGGTTGTTATTTAGATAATTAAATAGATTTTTCGTAACTTTAGGGTGCTGTAACTTCCAACCTATTTTTGACCCAGTTATGTTATGAATTTAGAAAAATAGTATTTCTTGAAAATTGTAGATAATTGAATTATCTTTCTAACGATAAAAAGATGGTATAAATTGGAGTCCTATAGCTATAGTTATGTTGATTTCACTGCAGGTAAGTTTAGAGTTACGAGATTTAGGGAGTTAGAAGTTAGGATTCTATTTGTTTTTAAAAATCAAGCTTTGACTCCTTAAACCTCTCTCTGAACAATTTGACCAAGTCCTAAGCCTTTGACTGAAGAATATTCAAATATTTTCAATTAAATTCATTATTTTTATTCAAATCCAAAAAGAAGATTTTTATTCCTATAACTCTATAAATAGGACCTAGCACCAAGCATTTTCATTCATTCTTCAAGCATTGATCTGAGCCTTCCAGGTGCTAGTGAGACTATAGAGTGATAAACACTTGGGTTGGGGTTATAAGCTTTATCATTCTAAGCTTATTAAACACTTGGGAAGTAAGGTTCATAGTGTATTTCAGTTTTGAGGTATAAGTTCGGTCATAAAAGTATTCAAAGGTATTCTTATTCTTAGTTCCTTTCAGTATTGTTTCATTAGTTTTATAGTCCTAACTCAGTCTTCTCTATTCTTGGTTAGGCATCTAAGTTCTTCGAACTTGAGGTTTCTTATCGGTAAGTATATTCTCGGTGGTTTTTAGTTCATTCATCTCTTTCTTTTAGAATACTCACCTCTATATTAATGGTTTTTAGGAGTGTTCCAAAATCCCGACCTTGTTCTCATCATCTGGTATTTTGGTAAGGAAAATAGGATAGTTCTTATGTGATATGTGATATGTGCTATGTTTATATAAAAGTGTTATAATTATGCTATAGTATGATTGTATGTGTTATGATATATGTATGTTTGGGGCTTAAAGTTGTTATATAGCAAACCCTATCACATTTATGCTTTGGGGCTTATAGTTGCTATATAGCAAACCCCAATAGTTATATGTTTTTGGGGCTTATAGTTACTTAACTAGCAAACATCATTGTAGTTTGAGGCTTATAGTTGCTTAGTTAGCAAACCCCAATAGTCACCATGTACATGGGTTATAATTATGATATATGTGTTATAGTAATGATATATGTTCATAGTTTATGTGTATGATTATGTTTCATGCTTGTAGTAGATTTTTCTTGCTGGGCATTAGGCTCATTCCTTTATATTTTGTATGTGCAGGAAAATAATTATGGCGGTGGGAAGATTCTTAGCAGCTTGGGAATGTGTATTGAGGGAGAATGGAAATCGGTGAACTGCGCAAACGATTCGAGGATGAAGTTGTTTAAGTCTTTTAATTATGATTTATATGTATTTTTTTCGCACTTTGTTTTGTAACAAATTTTAAGATTTAAGTTATGTTCAATTTTATTTTCAAACAATGGGATCCCATACCCAAACCGCATTTTTATATATTTAACATTTGCTTTACATTTTATAATAAAGTTATAGTTATTTCATATGTATGTTTTCCTTAAGATTAGTGTTTATGTATAGTAGTTATTAATGGTCCAAAGTCTAGAATAGTTGGGTCGTTACATTGAGATTCTTTTGAAAACATCAATTTGACATCCATTGATTTTCTCATCAAAATCAAAATGAAAATGTCAATTTTTTAAACACTTTAAATCAAAGAAAATAAACCATCGTTGATTTATTTAAACACTTTGATTTCTTATGTTTTTGTTTAAAATTATCTCTTCATTGAGATTAATTTAAACATATCACCATCTTTAACCAAAATGAATAAAGTTCTCTTTTATTCACCATTGGTGTAAAGATTCAAAATTGCTTCTCCAGTTTTGAAATGTCTCCTCACTGAATATTTAAGAATTATTGTCACTAAATAATTCTCAAATATATTTCATTTGACCACACTCTAGACTATAAGTCTATTGAGTCAACATGTCATCCCACAATTTTTGAATCCACTTGGATCCATTTTTCTTGCAATGGCATGACACAACCATTAAAAGATGTAACCCCCTTAGGTTTATCTTTTCTTATCTTATAAAATGAGATGCTCATCTTTTAAATGAGAAAATTTTAAATTCTCAAATAATTCTTTTATTCACAAATCACATACTAACAATAATATTGGATAAAACCTATTAACATCTCACAAATGTTTGCATTATTATATTTCAATATAATTGCACATAGTTGTCAGCATATATGACTTATATCATATTAACATGGCTCTTTATTAATATGTAAACATAAATTACAAGTATCATACACATTTCATATTTCTATTGATTCACAAAATCAATATATTTATGCATGTCATATAGAACTCATAAAATTGTCATTCTAATAACTTATCATTATCACATAATAAGACAATTCTATAACATGCTAACATATTTCCCAATAATCTACTAGATTATTTACATATTAATCACATATAACAAAAACTCAAGATATTATATTATCTTTTAATATAACTACTAAAAAAAACAAAGGAGATTAGAAAACAATGAATCTCACTTATAAACTTTTCTTCTTTTCATTTCTATCACTATAAGAAAACCATTAGATCTTCTAAGAAAACCTCATCTTACCATATTTTCAAAGTTGGATCCTCCAAGATCTCTATGGTTTCTCCTTCCATTGAAAAGGAATTAAGCTTTTGATTGTTAGAGAATATATTTTTACACTCAATGGAAATGTGGAAAAACCAAAGTACAACTTTATGCAAAAAAATGCAATAGGCAAGGTAATTGATTTAATAAATACTACAACTCAATTGCTCAAAATACAAGTAACTATAAAGATGTAGAAGAAGAAGATTACAAACTCAAAACAATAATAATACAAGTAAATAAGATCAACAAGATCAAAAGAATGAAAATAAAACCAATAAAAAGGGACAAACTCTCACACAACCAAAGTGTAGAGTAGTGGGGATCACCATCTTGAACAAGGTTCAAAACCTTTGTCCAAAAGCTTATTTCCCCCTATCTCTAAGCGCTAAGGGATCTCTCAAGGAAATAGCTCTCTGGAATTATCAAGCATCTATGGTGTATTTTCCAACCAAGTGCTTTATGGATGGAAAATGGTGTGTCTTACAAGTGAGCATTAGGCTCCTATTTATAGAGTTTGAGATACCCTTTTGAATTTCAAATTCCACCAACCCCCATGGCTGTTACCAATGTTTAATTGGATGTTTATGGAATTAAAATAGAGATTTGGGAGTTATTTGGGATGTTAGAACCATTCAATTTGGAAAAAACTAAAAAACCATATAGGCTGCCAACCTCACTGGCCGCGGCAAGGACTTTTCAGTGGTCGCGGCCACTGGCTTCTGTCCCCCAGGCCGCGGCCACTGAAAGTCGGTGGTCGTGGCCACAGGCCATTTTCAACACAAAAAAGTCATTTTTCCAAAACGTCCCAAAACCTTTCCCACATGATTTTGTAACCTCCAAACACCTATTGGGAGTTAAAAATATGTCTCCAATAGCCATATTTCATCATGGCTTTGTGAAATCCAATCTCAAATGTGTAACATATAATATACACATTATTGGGTAATATTTGGGAGTTACAAATTTGTAACTGATTTTGTAACTCCAAAATATGTCACATTTGGGCACACATGTGTCTAATTTTTGTGACTCTCAATAATATGTTACAAGGTGTGACAAATCACATTTTGTCACATTATTTAATCTAACATTATATTATATGAAATAATATAACAAGGGGTAGTATGAGATTCATCCAGAATCTCCTGTCTGATAACAATGTCCATCAGAACACAAATCCAACCCTTATACCTCAACAAGCCTATATCTGACATTGTATAGTCCCTAGCCACTCTAGCGAGGACATCCCCTCTGATCTTTGTCAATTTTGGATCACCCAACTGACTCTTCTTTATCCTCTCTAATAACGTAGACTGTAGCGTGATGTTGGCCAACTGGAACACCAACAACTCTATGTCAGCTCTAGTCATATCCTCTACCAACTCCCTGGATATCTGTCTCGCACTGTATAACTGCCCCGGACCTTTCCGACTTAAGGCATCTGCCACCACATTGGCCTTTCCTGGGTGATATAGGATTTCACAATCATAATCCTTCACCAACTTCAGCCAACGCATCTATCTCATGTTCAAATCTTTCTGTGTAAACAGGTAATTCAAGCTTTTGTGGTCATTGTATAACTCACATTTCTCCCCATAAAGATAATGCCTCCATACCTTTAATGCAAAGACCATTGCTGCCAACTCTAGATCATGAGTAGGTTATATATGTTCATATTCTTTCAACTGACGTGATGCGTAAGCAATCACCTTCCCTATCTGCATAGGAACACAACCCAAACCATGTTGTGAGGCATCACAGTAAACCACAACCTTCTCCTGATCTATTCGAAGACTCGGAACTAGAGTTGTAATCAATCGTCGCTTCAACTCCTAGAAGCTGTTCTCACACTTATCTGACCATGCAAACTTCTAACTCTATGTCAGTTTAATCAATGAAGTAGCAATCCTTGAGAACCCATCCACAAAACGCCTGTAATAACCTGCCAATCCAATAAAGCTCCTGATCTATGAGGCATTCCTTGGCCTTGGCCAATCTCTGACTACCTCAATCTTTGATAGGTCTACCTTGATCCCATCCCTACTAACAATATGACCAAAGAAAGTTACATAAGGTAACCAGAATTCACATTTCTTTAACTTTGCAAACAGTCTATGTTCCTTCAGTCTTTGTGGAACCAACCTAAGATGGTGCTCATGTTCTGACTCTGATTGAGAATAAACCAAAATATTGTTGATGAAGACGATCATAAACCGATCTAGATAATCTTTAAACACCATGTTCATCAGATCCATATAAGCAGGTAGTGCATTAGTCAACCCAAAAGACATGACTAAAAACTCATAATGCCCATACCTAGTATGAAATGCAGTCTTTGGTATATCTCCCTCCTTGATCCTCAGCTAGTGATAACTAGGTCGAAGATCTATCTTTGAAAATACCATCTTACCCTGGAATTGATCAAATTGGTCATCTATCCTTGGTAGAGGATACTTGCTCTTAATTGTCAACTTGTTCGTTACCTATAGTCAATACACATTCTCATAGATCCATCATTCTTCTTTACAAACAGGATTGGTGCACCCCATGGTGAAAAACTGGGTCAAATAAAACTCAAGTCTAACAGCTTCTGCAGTTGTACCTTTAGTTCTTTTAACTCTATTGGGGCCATTATGTATGGAGCCTTAGACACTGGCTTTGTCCCTAGTACCATTTCAATAACAAATTCTATCTTTTTGTGTGGCAACAACCTTGGTAAATCTTCTGGAAACACATCCTGAATCCCACTGACTATTCTAGTCTCCTCTGGTCCCATTGGCACGACCTGAGTGGTATCTACCACACAGGCTAAGAATCCCATGCGACCACCTTGCAATAGATATATAGTCCTCAATACAGATATCATAGGTACATGAGGTCCATGCACAATACCAAAAAATACAAAAGGATCCTCACCCTCAGGTTCAAAGGTTACCATCTTCCTTCTGCAGTCTATGGTTGCCCCATACTTCACTAACAATTCCATACCCAAAATCATATCAAAGTCATTCATAACCAACTCTATCAAATCAACTGAAAATTCTCTACCCTCCACTGTCACTGGCAATGATCTGACCCATCTTCTAGATAATAATAACTCCCAGTGACCAATAAGGTCCTGAACCCCACAACATAATAATCATATGGTCTACACAATCTATCAATAATTCTACTAACAACAAAAGAATGTGTAGCACCAGAATCAATCAAAACAATATAAGGGGTTCCAACACTAAAAAGATGACATGTGACTACTAAGGGACAATCCATAGCTTCTGCATGTGTCAACGCGAACACTTGAGTTGGGATCGAGCTGTCCGCCTTTCTTGGTTCTTCTTTTCTTGCCTTTGGGAAATCTTTCTTTAAGTGTCCCACTATCCCGCATAAAAAGCATGCATTTTCCAGACACTCCCCTATATGATGCCTCTTACATCTAGCACCCTCTGGAAAAGTCCTCCAGCCCCCATTGCTGCCCTGGCGACCTATCTGAACACCACATGATCTTCTGTTAGGGCCTGGAGCTAGAAAGGCATCAGGAGCTTTCCTTTTCTGCTCACTGGGTTCCCCGCCCCTACCTGAACTCATAAATGGAGGTCCCACCCTCCTAGTATCTCTCCTGGCTGCGTTCTCGCGCCAGATTTTATTCTTAGTGCTCTCGGCTATGAGCACCTTCTCAAACAACCTATGCATAAGTAGTCACTCCTGGCACAATAGTGATACAAACATCCCAGGCTATCATAGGTTGTAGCCCCTGGGGAAACCTCTCCCATCTGGTCCCATCTGTGGGCACCAGTTCCTCGGAAAACTTTGCCAATTCTGTCAAACTTCAAGTCATAATTGGTCACTGATGTATTTCCCTGAAGTAACCTGTTGTACTCTTCAGCTTTTGCAGCCCTAATGGCATCATTGTAATACTTTTCATTAAACAAAGATCTAAAGTCTTCCTAACCCAGGGTATTGACGTTCCTAGTCTGGGATATCACCTCCCACCAAATTCGGGAATCCTCCCGAAACATGTATGTGGCACAGGCCACCCTCTCATTACCAACCACCCTCTTGAAGTCCAAGATGGTGGTAACCATACTCATCCATTGTTCAGCCTTACTCGAATCTGCATTGCCCTCAAAAACTGGAGGGCGTTATTTCCTAAACCTTTCATAAAGAGGTTCTAAACTATTCCCAGCCTCTGTCGATTGCTCTACTGTTGGCACCATCAGAGGTGGTGCCCCTGGAAAAATGTTCCCTGCAGGAACCTATTGTTGTCTCAGGAGGTGGATTTCTTCTTCCTACCTCAATAACCTGGCTTGCAAATCAGCAACCACTTGCTACCAGTTCTCAAGAGTTAGCGGAGGGGTTTGACCTTGATTGTCATCCTGACCTTGTCTATCATTTTGGCCCTGATCTTCCTGGCCAGCTGATGACTCTATCTACCTTGGAAGCATACTTCCAAGCTTATACCTTGTTGTAATAATCAATTTGGCTAGTTGGGTGGTGATAAATAAACCTCTTACCATCTCACGGTCCAAGACCAAACATATAATCATTCACATTCAACATTCATGCTAATAAGCATGTCGATTCATGTTCAAATCCAAGCATGGTGCTAATAAGCACTTCCTGACATTCATAACAAATGGTGATGCTAATAAGCATTTTCTAACATTCGTAGCCAAATAAAAATGTTAATAAACATTTTCTGTCATACATGTATCTATAACAGCGCTAATGAGCGTGTCCTGACCTACATGTCCATATAACAACTCTAATGAGCATTTCATTTGCATTCACAAGCAATATCAATGCTAATAAGCACATCCTTTTAAACCATTCAGCAATCAAGGGCTAGGCCCTATAAAAATATCTCATGCAACCTAACAACGCATGCAGATAAGGCATTTATATCCTATATAAGTAGTTAGACACATAATCACATAAATAGTTATCAAACCCTGAGTCGAGCTTGTCTTTAGTGGCGAGTGTACATGCCAGCCTGTCTTCAGGAACCTTTAACCTTGGCACGCTCTGATACCAAGTTGTAACGACCTAGTTAGCCAAGACTGTTACACTGTGTATTTTAAATAGTGCTAAACTAGCTAAATGATTTTTGTCCTTAAACGTGCAACTAAATGTGATTAACGGTCCAAGGTTAAAAAATTTGGTCAAAAGGATTGGATATTTCATTAAAACATTAAGTTGTACATGGGATCCCATAATAAACATTTTCAAAGTTCTTTACAGTTTCAAAAGCAGCAAAAATAGGGTTTAATCCTAGTTCCTCTAAGAAACCTTGGCTTTGATGGTCAAGCTGTCGCATATGTACACATCGCCATCTAAGCTCTCCAACTCATGGTTGGTCCAGCTTTCCTTTCCCTTTACCTGCATCACATAGCGCCTGTGAGCCAAGGCCCAGCAAGAAAACTTAAACATGCTCATAAGCAGTTAATAATACGTTACCAAACCATAATAAGCATGCCTAGCAGTAATAACCTTACTCATGCATGCATACCAGTTTCCCTAATTTAATGATTAACTGAATCATATCGGGGCCTGTTGCCCAAGTTACATGATTAATAAATCACACTGGGGGCCCAACCCCAGGATATGAAACTAATAAGTCACCCCGAGCCCCCTTGCCCTATCCTCTTAATAACTAGCCTTGGAGCTGGCCCAGCGTACCTGGTGTTTTAGCTTTCCACGACCATTAGGTCGAACAAGCATATGATGCGCTCCTGATTAGATCTAACCAAAACGACCAGCGCTCAGTGCGCTATTTCCGCCCTTGACTCATAAGTTAATGCTTTTCGACCAGCGCTCAGCGCTATTATTGTCCTTGACTCATAAGTCAAGGCTTTCTCAATTATATAATGCTAATAGACATTTATCATATAATAAATATCCAGATACAGAGCATTCATCATGCTTAATCAATCATTCACAGGCATAATCATAATTATGAATATTTACAGGGGCCCACACCCAATCAAGACTATATTCAACATTAGGGTCAATCCTTAATCATGTACGTATTGGGTGCAGTTTTCTTACCTCAGGTCCGAGTGTAATGTAAAATAAGAATGACCCTCGAGCACAATCTTGATCCCGAGCCCCTAGCGATAACCTAGTCATAACCAAATATTGAATCTCATCAATAACGAGTAAATAAGGGCTTCCGGACCGAGTCTTAGCCTTTGGGACGTCGATTCCTACTAAACCATGTAGTAAGATCGATCCCGAGCCCTTAGGTTTAAGTTCCCGCACTCAAAACCTCCCCAAGGCCAAAAATCCCTTAAGCATTTCAGCCCCCAAACATTTGAGGTGTGGCCCGCTCAAGTCAGAGGCCCAAGGCTCCTCCTTGACTGCACCTGCGTCGCGGCTCAAAAGCTCCAAAGGCACCAGCTTCTCTCTCGACCCAGAGAGTCGCAATGCCCCAAGAACAAGGTCGTGGCTCGACCTGCAAACTTTGTTTATTTCTCCATTTTTCATGCCAAATCCCTCCATAAACCCATCCAAACATATTCAAATTTCAAAAACAAAGTTCCCAATCAACTCAGCTGCCCAAAACCATCTAAACCCAAGTTACAAAAGATTCAAAAACTCATCAAACCCATAAAATCTAACCAAAGCTTAAGAACTCAAAAACTTAGAACTTAAAGCTTAGATTACCTCTGATTACGTTGTTTTCCAGCTAAATCCTCAAGCTATCAAGCTTCTAATCTTCCCTAGAATCGTTATGACTCTAACCTCGCCTGAATCCGAGCTCTAAGACTCAAGTTTCCTTCAAAAAATGCTATTGAGTGCCAAAAGGAGAGAATAGGAGAGAGAGAACGAGAGAGTTTGAACGTGTTTCTGTTTCTGTCAGTTTACTTCAAGCTCAAGTAACCTTAAGCAAATCTCAAGGCTTGGGGTACCCAAAAATGCCCCCGAGGGTAGAATAGTCAAAATTCTCAAAACTGTCTCCTAATCTCACTAACTTCAAATATATCCTCGAATATTCATTCTCATTACCCAATATCGCGGTAATGTACTAAATACCCAAAATACCCCTTGACTCACCCCGAGTCAAGATTAGTCTCGTTGTCACTTTCCCGGTAACTTGTTCCCTAGGATTGCCTCATGCCGAGTAACCAAAATATATTCATATAATTATGTGGTCCCACACATACATATACTTCAAATATACCCATAACGAGCCAAATTACAAAAATCTCCCTTCTGATAAGAAACAGGCCCACATGCATATTAAGTCATATTATAATATAACTCACATAATCATACAATGATACACATAAATATCACATAAACACATAATTTTCCATAGTTTGTCATCCTAGCCCCCTAATCAAGGCCCTGAGATTTATTAGTTAATTTGGGACGTTACAAAAACCACGGGTAAGAAGATTGTTCATTTTTTGTGTTGGGTATTCTTTATGTTTTTTGGCTATTTCAAACAGATCTGAGTATAGGTTGGTTTGTGTTGTTTGGTTTGTTTGAGAGATTTCTTGATCTTCGATTTTCTGGGTTTTCTGCGTTTTCTACAACTTTTTTGCTCGATAGGAGCTCGATAAGGGATCGATAAGAGGTAGATGATAGATTTGATAAGTGCTCGATAATGGCTCAATAAGTAAAGTTATGTTTTCTCAATTAGTGCTCGATAATAGATCGATATGGTTCGATTGGAACGTAGACATTTTTGTTTAGTAGTTTCTCGATGGTTGTTTGATAAGGGCTCAATGAAAGTACTTGGTTAGGGTCGGGTTGGGTGAATTTATCTTGTTGTATTTCTTGCTCAATGTAGGCTTGATAGTTGCTCAATAGATGCTCAATACTTGTTCGATAGTTGCTCAATACAAGCTCGATTGAATTCATTGTTAAACCTGAAAAAAAAATTACAACTTTTTTAACAATTCCTTATTTTTTTTCATCACAGGTTCCATTATTTACATTTTTATATCTTAGAATTGTGTTTGGGAAATGGATGGGACGAAGTGGATTTTCAAGGATGCTCAGTGTACAGTGATACCAATGGAGAATGATGTAACGCACTTGCAACTTGTTGACATATTACACAAGGCACTTCGTGTTGATAAAGAGTTGTATGGGTTGAAATTGGAGGTTCCTTACACGTGCAGCGACCAACCATTTACACATGTTCATTTTGACAGTTATCTTGAAGTCTGTGCATTCTTAGGAATAACATCGCAAGAAATGATTACCTTGTGTGTCACTCCTGTTAAGAAGATTTTCATTGCAGATCCATTTTCCACTCCCAGTCCCAGTGTTAAAATGTTCATAGTGAGGTGGGCATTTTTGTTCCAGAAAGAAATTTTATGGGTACTATTGATGTTGATATCCCACCTGGAGGTCCCATTGGTTTCCTGAAGAACAACCTGTATGAGTACGACCCCTATGTGAATGATGATCCAATAGCTGAATTTGATGAAGATAATGATGAGGGGTCGAGGGACGATTTAGAGGCATATTATAGTGCATAAGTGTCGATTGAAAGGTTTGATGATATGCAAGTTGAACAAGTACAAGAACAACCAGTACCTCATATTGCACGGACACACATACCAAGTCAAGGATGCCGAACAACAGGCACAAGCTCTAGTCGTCTTGCTGGAACAGAAGATATAAGTACAGGAAAATTTCCAATATTTTCAACAGAAGATCATACAAGATGGAGTGCTCCTATGTTTACGAAAGAAGATAAGGTCTTTGGCGATCACATACATCCTCATTTGGTGCACCGGGGAGAAATACACCTTAGAAACACTTTTGATAACAAGATGGATTTGAAAACCAAAGCGGCTCTCTTCGCAATGAAGAAAATTTTTGAGTTTGTGGTGAAAAAATCTGCTAGTGATGTGTGGTATATCACCTGCAAGGATTCTGGCTGTGGTTGGAGATTAAGGGGGAAAAACTAGCGCGGTCTTCCATGTTTGAGCCATTACGTAATATGACTTTTGAAGACATGTTTGTAACCTACATGAGGTATATGGAGGTTACAAAATCATGTGGGAAGAGATTGGGACGCTTTTTTTTTTGTGGAAAACTTAAAAAATTGGAAGTTGAAATTTCATTGTGGCCACAGCCACTGATTATCCCAGTCTGCGACCTTGGGGCCAAAGTCCAATGGCCGCGGCCACTGACATTCCTGGTCGTGGCTTGAGGCTCTGACCGTTTATTCCAATTTTGTTTTTTTGTCCAATTTGAACGGTTTTAACATCCCAAGTAACTCGCAAATCTTCATTTTAATTACATAAACATCCAATTAAACATTGGAAATAGCCATGGGGGTTGGTGGAATTTGAAATTCAAAGGGTATCTCGAACTCTATAAATAAGAGTCTAATGCTCACTTGTAATACTACGCAATTTTCTATCCACAAAGCACTTGGCTAGAAAATACACCATAGAGGTTTGATAATTCCAGAGAGTTATTTTCTTTTGAGATCCCTTAGTGCTTAGAGAATAGGGGGAAATAAGCTTTTGGACAAAGGTTTTGAACATTGTTCAAGTTGGTGATCCCCACTACTCTACACTTTGGTTGTGTGAGCATTTGTGTTATTATTATTGTTTTTGTCGCTCTTTGTTCTTCTTGTTCTTATCTTATTTGTATTACTACTATTTTGAGTTTGTGATCTTCCTCTTCTACATCTTTCTGTTTATTTTTATTTTGTGCAATTGAGTTGTAACATTAATTTTATCAAATACATTGTTCGATGTATTTTGCATAGAGTTGTATTTTGGTTTTCTATTTTCCATTGAATAATATATATTCTCTAACAGTACTATTGAACACCCTTTGCATATTTGATCTCTGCACTTGCGAGCCTACATTTATATCTCAAAATTTGGGGTATAACAATTATGATTAATCATTATAAATTAAATTCAAATATAAAAATAATGCAGATACATATTATTTCATTTCATTTCCATATAACTTAACTAAGATTAATTTAGAGTGTTTAGTAAAATATTAGTGCTAATTTTGATTAGAACTAAATCAAAAATTATATTTATTCCTTTTTTATATTTATAAGGATTTTTGTAAAAAAAAATAAAAAATAGAAATTATATTGAGTGTTTACCTAAAAAAATTCAAGAATATAATCCAATATAAATTTGGTGGTACTGTCATCATCACATTCAATTGATCAAACATGTACATATTTTAATAAAGGGCAATAAAATCTTCAAACTTTATTTTTTTGGCTTCATGTATGTATTAACACATGATAGTCAAGCTAAGCAAGCCATAACATCTCTATATTATTGGAAGAAACCAAACTTTGATAAGATGTCACTACGATATATACCAAAACCACTCTCGTATTAATATTTTGTAGAAAAAAAAATCTATTCAACATATGTAACCAAAACTTTATTATATGAGAAATTGCAAACCCTAATATTATTATTATTTATTTATTGAGTGATTATAACTTATAAGTATATGAAAAGGGAATCACATTTGATTCAATTCACGTAAATATATGAACCGCAAAATCATCTATAATATCTTCTGCTAAAGTCTACATCAAATGATTTTTATTCATGGCATCATCATTAATTCCATATAATGTCATAATCCTCAAAAAGAAGTCCATTTCACTTGTCCTCTTTATTTTTATTTTTTTATTTTTTTATTTTTTATTATTTTTAATTTATGTGGTTGGCATTAAACCTAGACAACGTCCCTCCCCAAATCAAATTATTGTACTTAAAAAAAATGTATGTACGAATTTATATTCAAGGTTGTCATATAATTGTGTCCCTTTCTAGCTGGCATCTTTTGTTTCTTTTCTTTCCGTTTAAAAATAAAATAATAAATTCACTTTGTCTTGAAAATGACTCCACTCATTTGGCATCCATTCATAGTTAGATTCCAATATTTTTAGGGTTAAAAATAAAACAAAATATCTATCACGCGACAGATAATTATCTTTGCTGAAATTGACAAGACCTATATAAAAATATATTAATGAGCAATTATATTTATGCTGGCCAATGTAATTCACATTTTAATTTTTAGTACAAATTAGATTGTAATAGAAAAAGAGTACAAATTAAAGGAGGATTTCCTCCAACGAGCAAAATTCATCGTCTAACATAAGGGTATGTTTTGTCAATCCATGAGTTACAGTATTAAACATGAAATAGAAATACCTTCGGAAAAATAGATAATAAAATTTTAATATCAGAAAAAATAATCATCAGTTCGTTTCATATGTTGTATTATTGACCATAGCCATTACAAGAAAAAGAGAGTCATAATAAACAACGTCTAGCTGAAGTCTAAGTCTTTGAACCCAAAGGAGTGCAACCAATAGTGCAATAACTTCTGCTTGAAAAGCTGACAACATTCCTGCATGACAATCCATTAGAGTTTAGTTAAAAACAAAACAAAGGGGTGAATCCACACAAACAAAGGTATGACATGGGTATTGAAAAAAAAATAAGCACAAAACCACCACCCACACAACAAAATAACCTTATCCTTTTGGTTAAGGTTCCTAGAATCGATACAACAATTTACCATTTATGCCCACTTATAGAATTACCAATATCTTTTAGTTGTTGGGGACTTGTATAAAGTTTTAACTTAAAGAAAATTACACTTAAGTACCTTTTAGAGGCTTTGATAGAGCTGCCATAACTTCCTTTTCAAGGGAAAGGGTGATTGCTCTGCAATTGCCTCTTCATTGGTTTCTATATCATATCAAAACATCAATGACTTACATCTTTGACTCGACTTTTTTTAAGGTTCATTTCATTTAGTAGAAAAATGTTATTTGATAATCATAAATATACCTCCTCCATTTTCATACTTTGAAAACATGTTTTACCTGGCTTTATTATATTTTATTTTTTAAGAAAATGATATATTATATGTTGTAAAACTCTAAATTGGCTATCTTAAATAGACAATATATTTTATAACTCAAAAGTATTTTTTGACAAGTTTGAAGTTGTTGTCCCAACAAGTTTATGATCTATTGCGTCAACTTGTTTTTTCTAAATTTGTTTTCTTAAGTATTAATTCTCTAGAAATCATCATATTTGTTTATGGCAACTTTTTACTTGAAATTTTGTCCATATATGTTGATATTCAATGAGAAAATATTATTTTACTTCTAAGAAGATTTTTCTTATAATAAAATACATCTTAATACTTTGAGACTTTTTGTCAATTGATTAAAGAATATTTTTGTGATATTTTTTATTGAAGAAATTTGTGGTAATGGCTAGTTATGAAAAGAAAGATTCAAAAAATGTAGTTTCATTTTTTTTAAAAAGGAAACTTTATGTAATAAAGAAAAGATTTTCATCTTTCTTCATTTAAATAATATTCTAATCCTTTACTGTAGATCATGGGATAAACTATGAAATGATTAGAAATTCAATTGATCAAAAAATTCGTTGAAATAAATTTGGACTGTCTGTCTGTCCAGATATACTATCTGTTGAGTCAGTTTCCCAATCTGTAACTACGAAATCTGACAGACTGACAAGATTTTCTAAATAAAGAATTTGTGCAATTCTCTCTTTAACTTTTGCAGATTTCTTGACTGCTTTGAAAGACCATTGCAGCTATAAATAAAAGACCAAGTAGCCACAAATCCTTAGCTCTTTCTCTTCTAATTTTTTAGTATCAATTGCATTTTTGAGAGAGTTCTTTTTGTGAGATTAAGAGTAGATACCTTAATATAGTATCTAAGAGTTGTGTAGCTTTTTGTTGTATTCATATATTTCATGCAGAAGCATGTGTCTTCCATTAATAACGAGTTCAACAATCTTCGGAAGAAGATTTTGCTAAGACTTTCTTCGAGAGGTAGAAAGCATTCTTTGAAGGGAGTTCAAGAGCGTTAGTGTCTCATCAATAAATTGGATTTGTTGAAGGGTGTACAAAAGCTTGCGGCATAAGTATAGAGGAAGTCTATCTATATATATGTCAATTGTGATTTTGTACTTTGTGATACCTTACTAATCAGTTTCATCTCTGGGCAAGGCCCTATGGACTAGGTTTTCTAAACCATGTAAAAAATCTTTGGTGTTGATTTTTTTTATACTCCTTTTTTATTTATATAATAATTTGTTCAGACAACTTTCTTTGTCGTTAGATCTGGTTCTGATTCTGTCAAAATAACTTAATCAATATTCCGCAATATATTAAGTTGTTTAATGTAATTAATTGGTAAAAATTAAAATACGATATTTCAATTGTGCTCAGAGCACGTCGCTAACTCTTAGTGAGATCTTGTGGTCTTCCATTTATTTTGTTTCTTGTGAAATGTCTTTCTTTGCAGAACGTGGATCTACATCTTGTCTTCAATTATTGAATGATACAAACTATCCATATTGGAAAGTAAGGATGAAAAAATTTTAAGATCGATATCGATAGGTTTGACACCACCTGTCGAGATAGATTCGAAATCTGGTAAGACACAAGTAAAATCTGAACTTGAATGTACTAATGAAGAAGGTAAATTGTCAATTTTTAATAATAAAGTTTTACATGCAATTTTTAATGGTGTTGGTGAGGGTAATATAAAATGGATTTCATCTTGTGAGTCCGCTAAAGATGCTTGGGAAATCTTTCAACCTTAATTTGAAGGAACCGCTGATGTTAAACGATATAGGGTGGTAATGTTGACCACAAGGTTTGAAAATCTTCATATGTCTGAAAAAGAAACCCTAACTAATTTTTATGAAGAATTGTTTGACATTGCTAATGGATATTTTGTTTTAGGAGAAAAGTTGTCTGACTCTGTTATGGTTAGGAAAATTGTTAGATCTCTTCCTAACATGTTTCAATCCAAGATCACAACCATTGAGGAGGTAAATAACCTAGACACCTTGAAAGTTGAGGAATTGATGGGATCTCTTTGAACTTTTGAACTTAATCAAAAGATTTGCCTACAAGAGAATCCAATTGTTGTGAAGGAGAAATTAATTGACCTGAAATCTTCCAAAGAGAATGGAAAGCTCGGATGATGAAATGATCTTGTTATCAAAAAAATTTAAGACGTTTATGAAAAAGATTGCTAACAAGAAAAAGATGTCTAAATCCTCCAAAGGTAATAATTTTTCCAAACATTTTGAATCTACTAATAAAAAATGTGCTCAATACAAGGAGTGTGAAGGTTTTGGACATATTCAATATGAATGTGCCAATACCTTGAAGAAAAATAAGAAGTTTTTTTACCCTTGATTTGGTCAACGACACAGAGTCACTAAAAATGATAGAAATAAGATGAATTGAACTCAAGAAGGTAAACGACACCAAGATTTATAGTGGTTCGGCCTCAAAGAATGGTAATGACCTACGTCCACTTCGTGCTCTTATTAATGTAGAACTTCAAAACCTGCGATCAGTGAACTAGGGTTCATGAGTTTCACAAGCTTGGAGGTGAGTACAAGTTTAGTGGATAAAAACACTATAGTTCTCTCTTGATTACAAATATTCTTTTTTAATACAAAAAATTTCCTCCTTTTCAATGAATCCCATGAGTCATATTTATAGGCTTAAGGAAGTACATATGAGTTTATGGGTCGTCCTTAACTTGTGTTATAAGCATATTTGAATAGTAACAGAAATAATGATATTTACATATAAAGAGAATTAAATATCCTAGAAATATCCAACTCATTACTGCATTTAAATTCTAGCTTCGGTCCTACGATCAGATCTGATCGCATATGTCAGCACATCAGCTTCCCTATTACTCAGCATGTCCCTCGTGCCTATCGAGTAGCTTAATTTCCTGGTTGTTGGTCGACCAAACTTTCATAAAAAAAAAAAGGGTCACATGATGTTCATGTGCGCCTTGACCGTGCCACATCATCATGCAAATATTTTAGGTAAACAAAGTTCATGGCAGGCACTTGGATTGGCTAGGATTCTGAAAGTAGTGATGAGTAAGAAAATTATAATATTGCCTTAACTTCTATTTTTTCTGACTTACCTCTTTCTGTGCAGGTGAATGAGAACCTTGTCTGTTTAAATAATATTATTTCAACAAATGAAGGTTTCAATGGTGATTCGGATGAATCTGATTTGGATGAGGATTCCTTGAAATAATCATACAAAAACATGTATGAATAATGATTGAAAGTTTGTTCAGATAATTGTTTGATGACAAACAATAACAAAGTTCTCAAGAAGAGAAATGAAGAGTTTGACTATTTTTTAAAAAATATGAAGTTGATATTGTTGCTAAAGATTTTGAAATCAAATATTTGTCTAATGAAGTTGATTAAATTGTGAAATGTGTCAAAATGCTTAGTCCTAGATCTATGGTTTCAGATGACATTCTGCTTGCACGTAAAAAAGCTTGTGATTTTTCTAGGTTAGGATCAAATGGATCTAAACCTAAAGGAAAAACAATTTTTATTTCTAGAAATATTCCTGTTGTTTCGACGACTGACCCTTCTACAAGAACAACCCAGACGTATGTGACCTCATCTTCTCAATCTGTCACAACACACGAGAAACAGACCATAAATTTCTAGAATAAAAAAAACTAGTCATTTTATTCTAATTTGTCATTTCTGTGGAGTGAAAGGTCATATCTGACCTAAATCTTTTACCTTAATGAATTTTCTCCAAAAGAATTATTTTAATCATCATGGTAATTTGAGACAAATGCTCCTGAAGAACAGGACACCACCTAAGAAAGTTTGGGTGAGTAAAAATGAATTCAAATATCTTGCTACCTTTACTTGTCTTAGAAAATGTGCTTTTAACTCTTGGTGTTTTGATAGTGGCTGTTCTAAGCACATGACAGGTAACAAAAGCATACTCACTAATAGAGCTGTAAATGTGGGCCGGCCCGGCCCACATTTTCGTGCCTCCGATAAATTCAGGCCGGGCCAGGCCGGCCCATTTTTGAAAGAGTAGGCCCAGCACGGCCCATGTCGTGCCGTGCTCGTGCCGTGTCGGGCCGGCCCACTTTCCTTATTCGGGCCCAAATTTGGGCCCACTTTTTTTTTGCTAAAAAATGTGAGGATGGAGAATTGAACCCTCCACCTCCTCTTTAACCATCAATGGACTTACCACCAAACCAAATACATTTCTTTATTTAAATTATAATTTTAGATATTTTTATATACTTTTTAACAATATTTTACACAAAATTATATCAAAGATAATTATTAGAATTTTAATAACTACTAATAAATGCTAAAAAATTTAACTAACAAATCTTAAAATAAATTAATATAATTGTAAAAATATAAACATTGAGAAAAATAAGACTTCTATTATCATTTTAATTTATTAATTATTGACAAATAAAAATTTATTATGATTATTAATGTCAAAATATCGGGCTTTTTATCGTGTCGTGCTTTCAAGCTAGTTTGTTCGTGCTTTCGTGTCGTGCCTTCGGGCTTGTCGTGTCGTGCCGTGCTCAGGACCATGTCGTGTCGTGCCGTGCCGTGCCGTGCCAATTTTCAATTCGTGTCGTGCCTGGCCCAGGCCCATATTTTTTCGTGTCGTGTCGTGCTTGTGCCTCCCGGGCTCGTGCCGATTTCGTGCCGTGCTCAAAAGCCCGGCCCGTATTTACAGCTCTGTCACTGACTTTAAGACTTTGAAAAATGGGTAAGTCACATTTGGAGATGGTAAGTCTTGTAATGTACTTGGTAGTGGCACTCTAAATTATGAGGGACTACCAAAGTTGCAAAATGTTCTTTTGGTTGATGGACTTAAAACTAATTTAATTAGTATAAGTCAAATTTGTGACCAAGACTTGTTTGTAAATTTTTCTCATGATAATTGTTTTGTGCTCGACCAAGATGGAAATGGTGTGTTTAAGGGTTATAAATATGTTGATAATTGTTACACATTATCTCAATCACATACATGTCATGCAAACACAATGAGTGATACTAATTTGTATCATGAAAAACATAGCCATGTGGATTTTGAAAATTTGAGAAAAATTAGCAGTGTGGGTCCTGTTCATGGAGTGCCAAATTGGATAAACATTCTTCTGGTAAATGTAAACCATGTAAATTGGGAAAATATTTGAAAATTTCTCATAAAAAAATGCTTTTGTGTTGATGCTGTGTCTCGATGCACAAGGGAACTTGTTGAAAAAAAAAACTTTGGTCTTAGAATATGTTGAGATTGCCAAACAAATTGCAGATATTTTCACAAAATCCCTATATGTAGTCAAGTTTGATTCCCTCAAAAAATCCTTGAGGTTTGTACTAATTAGTTATTTTTGTTTTCGTCATATCCTTGACATTGTGTTGCTCAAAAGCTGACATGTTCTTGTCCAAATTGAGAAAATTGTAAACTGTAGAGTCCAAGAACTTTACTTAGCTAATTGTTTAATAGTATGATAGTATTTATAGCATTATCTTTGTTATTGTGGATTTTTGGTTCAGACCGGGTATTATTTGGACACTCATAGTAGTACTTATAGATTTTCTAAGTTTAATCTATAGTTTAAGAATATTAAGTTAACCTAAGGTTTGATTAATGTGACTGATATTAAGGATTATATTATTATATTATAAGGTTTAGACATCAACCAATAGGATTTTAAGCACATGTTTTGAATGGTAATTAAGGATTAAGATTTTTGAGGATTAAATATAATAAGGAGTAAAGTTTGAATGTTATAGGGTCAGTCAGCAGCTTTGAGTACGTTGAGGGCTTAGTCAAGGCTGTTTACTCCATTCAAACTTAGCTAAAAATGTGTAATTTCGTGTTTAAATATTCAGCGAGTGCCGATATATCGCAGCTATAGGGGGCGATATGTCGCAGCACGTAGATACGGAAAACACGAAACGATGCACGGTCGCCTCGGGCATACTGGCCCAGGCGATATATCGCCTACAGGGGGCGATATATCGCCTCCTTCAGCATATGTTCAATTGTTTTTGAATTCTTTTCCTTTCAGCCATTCAAACTTCTTCATAAGTCCAGCATCTTTTGAACGAGTCTTCAGCCTCTGCTGAACGATTATTCAAATGATTTTCACTTAAAAAGCCATTATTTTTATTCAAGTAAAATCAAGATACTTTCATTCCAAAACTCTATAAATAGGACCTAGTACCCAGCCATTATTCACCATTTGCTCTAAGTTCAGAGGCTGCTAGTGTTAAGTGAGTGAGAGAGTGTAAACACTTGGTTTGGGGAAAAACTATAAGCTTAAACATCATAAGCTTATCAAACACTTGGGAAGTAAGTGAGTGTTATAGTATTTCGGTGGATGTTAGATTGATCTTGCAATCTTTGAGGTAAACCCAAAACTCTAGTCCTTTCTGTATTCTATGTTATTTCTTTTCTCAAAACCTTCTACTCAGTCCCCTAACCTTATTCTTATTTTGGTTAGGGAATCCAAGCTCTTAAGCATATAAGTTGGTAAGTATGTTTTTATGGTTTAGTCTTTCCATCTCTTTCATTTCATCTCCTCTCTTTAGACTCACTCTTTCTTATGGTTTTAGGAGTGTTCCAAAAGTCCCAACTCAGTCCATAATCTCGGTAACTTTGGTAAGGAAAATAGGCTAGAATCTATATGTTATGTGCTTATGTTATCTATATGTTTTATGTTATTAAAAGTGTTATGATATGTATATGTGTATGTTTGTAGGCTTGGGCATATGACCCATATGGCTAACAAGACCCCAAATGGGTTATGGGCATATGACCTACTTAGCTAGTAGGACCCCACTAATCCCATGGGCATATGCTTGTTTAGTCTATGGGACCCCAAGTAATAATGGCCATTATAATAAGTGAATTATGTGTTATGATATGTCTTTACGTTATTATGAAATTATGTTTATGTTTATGACTATGTGTTAGATTTTCCTTGCTGGGCATTAGGCTCATTCCTTTCTGTTTATGTGCAGGAAATAAGCTTTAGAGGCGGAAAGATTCGTGACGCTTAGAGGATGTGTATCGATGGTGAATGGAGTCAAGGGGCCGAGCGTTATTCGATTCGAGGATGTAGTCTTATTTATGTTTTTATGGTTTTTAAATGTATTTTTCCGCATTTTCTATGTAACCCTTTTTACTTTAAGTATTTCTTTTGTTTTAAAGACAATGGGTACCCATATCCTACTTATTTTATGAAAGTAACCTTTGTTTCCATAAGTTTTCAATATAATTATGGTATTTCCGCAAAAATATAAGTTTTATGTATAGATTCGTTAATGGTCCAAGTAGTCTAGATTAGTGGGTCGTTACAGTTGGTATCAGAGAAACGGTTCCTTCGCATGAAGTTCTCCTCGATACACATGCTCAAAGCTCCGAATCGGACCGCCAAGTAAGTGTTTAAGTTACAAGTTACAAGTTACTTTGTCTATGTGTATAGCTAACGACTTTAGTGTTTATGTTTCAGTTAAGAATGAACGGAGCTTTAAGCAATGAGGATATCCGAGCCATTAAGGCTTTAAAAAGAATAAGGGAGCCAAGAAACACTGTAGGAGCACTAGAAAAGATCACTCAAAGATTGATCTTGTTCCACAAAGAGATAGGTCATCTTCAAGAGTCTAAGAAAATCATGATGAGAGCTGCAGAACAATATGTCCTAGTAATTAGGCTTTTAAAAGATTTTCCTTCAGCAATTTTAACTTTAGAAGAAATATGGGAGAATATAAATAATGATGATGACTTACAAGCAGCCCTAAGATATTATTCTCTCATACTTAAGTTCACCTATGACTTAGAGTTTCAATTCACTAATGAGCAACAACATAGGATCTTCTTAAATCTTCCCCGAGGAAATTTTGAGGCTCAAGACAATGATGATTATAAGGAGATAGATAATGATATGCTAGATGAAGGATCGGATGTAGAAGATCCCGATTTTTAAGAATAGCTAGTTTTTTTCAATGTTTGTTTTGTTTATTTCTTTATTTTATGATTGTAATAAGTGAAAATTATTATTTTTTTTCCAAATTAAGTTCATGTTATTTTATTTTCATGTATGAGTTTGATTTTTTTCGCAATCATAATGAGTAATAAATAAAATGAATAATGACTAAGTTCAGTGAAGGTGGATACAAATCAATGAACCAAGTTTCCTTATTGAGAGTTAGGGGGCCTTAGTAGTGGGAACGATTTTACTGATCCCAGCCCTCCCTCAATATGGTTAACTTTGGAACAAAGATAAGTTTCGAGCCTGAGAATTAAGTCATATAGGATGATTAGAAACACACTTAGAAAATAAAGATGACTTGTTTTTCTAAATATAGAAACCCACTCTAATAATAAATAAAGACCTATATAATTTTTCATAAGAAGTCATAATAAATAGGTCCGAGATATGTTTGTTTTAGAATAAGTTTTTGCCTTAGAGCCTATTAGGGTAAGTTCTAACAAGTTCTCGACTGTTAGAACTTTTGGTGAAGATGTCGCTCCGAAGATCTGCACGCACCAACGGAAACGCCTCCAACGTTGATTCCAACGACCAATGATGCCCTCCAGTTCGCAGAAGAGGAGTGCGTACTACTACTAGCCGCAACGCGCCGACACCATCAGCTGACAACACCGTGGAAATCGCTAGACGGCGACAACAAGTCGAGGAACTCTTGCAGCAACAACGTCAACAGGCGCAGACTCAGCCCCAGCCTCCGCCGCAACCGCAGCCGCAGCTACAACAAATGGCCCTAGCACCCCAACAAGTTGGTCCATATGGGGGATGGCCAATGACGAACTACGCGCCACATCCAGTACCGAATATGGAGTCAGTGTATGAAAGGTTCCGCAAGCAGCACGCTCCAAACTTCGAAGGGACTATAGACCCCTTTGAGGCAGAAGAGTGGCTAAGGAATGTGAAGCCAATTCTTACGCATGAACCTCAGTAATACGGACCGCATATCCTGCGTCTCGTCATTACTAAGGAAGGATGCCAGAATATGGTGGGACTTAGTTCAGCAGACTAACGATGTCACCACCATGATATGAACAAGATTTGTGGAGCCGTTCCACAAGAAGTATTACACCTCGGCAGTCATCGCTAATGGTAGAAGAATATGCTCGTCAGTTCAACAGATTAGTCAAGTTTGCACCAGAGTTGGTCCCAACCGACTTTACGAAATTGACCAAGTTCGTCAGAGGACTTAGACCAAAGATGGAATTAGGGGTTAAGCTAGCAGACCTGGGAACTACAACAAAAAGGATTCAGAGGAATGCTAAGAAGGATTAAACGATGGTTCCAGACCAAAGTCTTTGCATTGACCCAAGGAGGAACCCATGCTAGTAACAAGCATTTATAGGTCAGATATATCCTCAATAGTTTATGTATCGCTATATTGGTAGCAGTATACTCGTATATCTCGTTAGGAATGATAGAAAAACTAGACAAACCTAGTGAAAGATTTAGAACTAGGTTTGTAACCGAGTTGCCTTCGGGCAAAGTAGTTCTATCATCACGAATAGTACGAGGCGTACCGATCAAGATTGAGGACATAGAACTAGAAGGAGACCTGATAGAGCTAGTGATCAAGGACTTCGACGTAATACTAAGCATGGATCGGCTAGCACGGCATGGCGCAACGATCGGCAGCAAACGCAAGAAGGTGATGTTCGAGACTCCTGATGACCAGAGACGATGCTTCATGGGACAAGCTCCAGGATTACGCACCCCGTTATTGTCATCTCTCAAAGCTCAACAAAGGATAGAGAAAGGATGCCAAGCATTCTTAGCCAGCATCACGAATGTGGAGAAGGAGACATCACTCAAAGTTGGAGATGTTCGGGTTATACAAGAATTTCCAGAAGTTTTCCCCGATGACTTGCCAGAATTGCCGCCAAATCGAGAAATAGACTTCACGATAGAATTAGTACCCGGCACCGAGCCTATCTCTAAGGCACCATACCAGATGGCACCTACGGAACTCAAGGAGTTAATGACACAGCTATAAGAACTCCTAGACTTGGGTTTCATTAGGCCAAGCCATTCACCATGGGGAGCTCTGGTACTATTCGTGAAAAAGAAGGACGGAAGTATGCGCATGTGCATAGACTACTGTGAGCTGATTAAAGTAGCAATTAAGAACAAATACCCACTACCTCGGATTGATGATTTGTTTGATCAACTCCGAGGCGCGACTGTATTCTCTAAGATCGATTTAAGGTCCGGGTATCATCAGCTCAAGGTAAAAGGAGAAGATATTCCTAAGATAGCCTTTAGGACTCGTTATGGACATTACGAGTTGGTTATGTCTTTTGGTCTTGCTAACGCGCCAGCCACGTTTATGGACTTAATGAATAGAGTCTTCAAGGATTACTTAGATAAATTCTTTGTTGTATTCATCGACAATATCTTAGTATACTCCAAGGATGAAGTAGAGCACGAGGAACATTTAAGGATTATTTTGACGCGATTGAAGGAGCATAAACTTTACGCCAAGTTCAAGAAATACGAGTTTTGGCTTTCACAAGTGGCGTTCCTCGGGCACATCATATCGAAAGATGGAGTTGCAGTAGATCCATCGAAGGTAGAGGCCGTGAAGGATTGGCCTAGACCAAAGAACGCGTCAGAAGTAAGAAACTTCTTAGGGCTAGCAGGTTACTATAGAAAGTTGTAGAGGGCTTTTTCTAAGATAGCCACTCCACTCACCAACCTGACCCGGAAGCAACAAAAGTTTAACTGGAACGATAAGTGTGAAGAAAGCTTCCAATTGCTTAAGGATAAGCTTTGCTCAACACCAGTACTTAGTGTACCGATACCCGACGATAAGTTCGTTGTCTAATGCGATGCATCAAAGCTAGGATTGGGATGCGTGTTGATGCAAAATTGACAAGGTGATAGCCTACGCCTCACGTCAGTTGAAGGAGTATAAGCAACACTATCCAACTCACGATATGGAGTTGGCAGCGGTGGTCTTTGCGTTAAAAATCTGGCGCCATTATCTTTATGGAGAACGGTGCGAGATTTACACGGACCACAAAAGTTTAAAATACTTCTTTACGCAGAAGGAGCTCAACATGAGGCAGCGCAGGTGGTTAGAGTTAGTAAAGGATTACAACTGTGAAATCCTATACCACCCAGGGAAGGCGAACGTAGTCGCCGATGCGCTTAGTAGGAAAGCTATGGGAACTTAGCAGCCTTATCCGGAATAGAAAAGCCACTACAGCAGGAGCTTATCAATGCCAGAATAGAAGTGGTTGTAGACAAGCTGGCTAACCTGTCTATCCAATCAAATTTGTTAGAGGATATACGAATTGGCCAAGGACATGACGACACACTAGCATCACATATGGAAGCAGTCAGAGAAGGCAAGAATACAAATTTCTCAATATCTAGCCAAGGATTATTGAGATATAAGGATCGGGTATGCGTGCCAAGTGATCGGAGTATTAAGAAGATGACCCTAGAAGAAGCGCACAGCACCCCATACTCAGTTCATCCAGGGTCTACCAAGATGATCAAGACAATCTATTGGTGGCCAGGGATGAAAAAGGACATAGCAGAGCATGTATCTAAGTGTTTGGTATGCCAGCAAGTGAAAGCGGAGCATCAGCGGCCTGCAGGTTTATTGCAACCGCTTAGCATACCAGAATGGAAGTGGGACGATATAGCCATAGACATCGTAATGGGTCTGCCAAAGACGAATAAGCAGCATGATTCCGCTTGGATAGTCATAGATAGACTAACCAAGTAGGCTCATTTCCTGCCTGTTAAAACTTCATGCACGGCAGACCAATATGCAGACATCTACATCCAAGAGATTGTACGATTGCATGGAATCCCCAAGACGTTAGTGTCAGATAGAGGATCAGTATTTACGTCAAGATTTTGGAGAAGCTCACAGCAAGCTATGGGTACTAAGTTAAGCCTTAGTACAGCTTTCCATCCTCAGACAGATGGGCAGTCTGAGCATACGATTCAGATTTTAGAGGATATGCTACGCGCATGTGTACTTGATTTCGGAGGGTCGTGGAACAAGTACTTACCACTGATCAAGTTCTCGTACAACCACAACTACCAGTCGACGATCGGGATGGCACCTTATGAGTTGCTATATGGAAGAAGGTGCCGATCACCGTTGCACTGGGACGAGGTAGGAGAAAGGCAGCTTCTAGGGCCCGAAGCTGTTAGGCAAGCTCAAAAAGCAGTAACGCTTATTAGACAGCATATGCTGGCTGCTCGAAGCCGACAGAAAAGATATGCGGATACCAAGCGACGCAATGTGGAATTCTAAGTTGGAGATCAAGATATCTCCTATGAAAAGTGTCAAGCGGTTCGGAAAGAAAGGCAAGCTTCGTCCCCGATTCATAGGTCCTTTTAGATATTGGACAAAGTGGGAACAGTTGCGTATAGACTAGCCCTACCGCCAGCACTAGCCGATAGTCACAACGTCTTCCACATCTCAATGTTACGCAAATATGTGTCAGACCCATCTCACGTCCTCAAATACGATACGATAGCACTCCAGAAAGACTTAAGTTACGAGGAACGACCGGTTAGCATCCTAGATAGAGGGATGAAGTAGTTACGGTCTAAGAGCCTTCCTATAGTCAAAGTCGTATGGAGCAACAGTTCTGAATGCGAGGCAACGTGGGAGTTGGAGGAGGACATGCAAGGCCGGTATCCGGAGTTATGTGATAAGTAAATTTCGAGGACGAAATTCTTTTTAGTAGGGGAGAATTGTAGAGTCCAAGAACTTTACTTAGCTAATTGTTTAATAGTATGATAGTATTTATAGCATTATCTTTGTTATTGTGGATTTTTGGTTCAGACCGAGTATTATTTGGACACTCATAGTAGTACTTATAGATTTTCTAAGTTTAATCTATAGTTTAAGAATATTAAGTTAACCTAAGGTTTGATTAATGTGACTGATATTAAGGATTATATTATTATATTATAAGGTTTAGACATCAACCAATAGGATTTTAAGCACATGTTTTGAATGGTAATTAAGGATTAAGATTTTTGAGGATTAAATATAATAAGGAGTAAAGTTTGAATGTTATAGGGTCAGTCAGCAGCTTTGAGTACGTTGAGGGCTTAGTCAAGGCTGTTTACTCCATTCAAACTTAGCTAAAAATGTGTAATTTCGTGTTTAAATATTCAGCGAGTGCCGATATATCGCAGCTATAGGGGGCGATATGTCGCAGCACGTAGATACGGAAAACACGAAACGATGCACGGTCGCCTCGGGCATACTGGCCCAGGCGATATATCGCCTACAGGGGGCGATATATCGCCTCCTTCAGCATATGTTCAATTGTTTTTGAATTCTTTTCCTTTCAGCCATTCAAACTTCTTCATAAGTCCAGCATCTTTTGAACGAGTCTTCAGCCTCTGCTGAACGATTATTCAAATGATTTTCACTTAAAAAGCCATTATTTTTATTCAAGTAAAATCAAGATACTTTCATTCCAAAACTCTATAAATAGGACCTAGTACCCAGCCATTATTCACCATTTGCTCTAAGTTCAGAGGCTGCTAGTGTTAAGTGAGTGAGAGAGTGTAAACACTTGGTTTGGGGAAAAACTATAAGCTTAAACATCATAAGCTTATCAAACACTTGGGAAGTAAGTGAGTGTTATAGTATTTCGGTGGATGTTAGATTGATCTTGCAATCTTTGAGGTAAACCCAAAACTCTAGTCCTTTCTGTATTCTATGTTATTTCTTTTCTCAAAACCTTCTACTCAGTCCCCTAACCTTATTCTTATTTTGGTTAGGGAATCCAAGCTCTTAAGCATATAAGTTGGTAAGTATGTTTTTATGGTTTAGTCTTTCCATCTCTTTCATTTCATCTCCTCTCTTTAGACTCACTCTTTCTTATGGTTTTAGGAGTGTTCCAAAAGTCCCAACTCAGTCCATAATCTCGGTAACTTTGGTAAGGAAAATAGGCTAGAATCTATATGTTATGTGCTTATGTTATCTATATGTTTTATGTTATTAAAAGTGTTATGATATGTATATGTGTATGTTTGTAGGCTTGGGCATATGACCCATATGGCTAACAAGACCCCAAATGGGTTATGGGCATATGACCTACTTAGCTAGTAGGACCCCACTAATCCCATGGGCATATGCTTGTTTAGTCTATGGGACCCCAAGTAATAATGGCCATTATAATAAGTGAATTATGTGTTATGATATGTCTTTACGTTATTATGAAATTATGTTTATGTTTATGACTATGTGTTAGATTTTCCTTGCTGGGCATTAGGCTCATTCCTTTCTGTTTATGTGCAGGAAATAAGCTTTAGAGGCGGAAAGATTCGTGACGCTTAGAGGATGTGTATCGATGGTGAATGGAGTCAAGGGGCCGAGCGTTATTCGATTCGAGGATGTAGTCTTATTTATGTTTTTATGGTTTTTAAATGTATTTTTCCGCATTTTCTATGTAACCCTTTTTACTTTAAGTATTTCTTTTGTTTTAAAGACAATGGGTACCCATATCCTACTTATTTTATGAAAGTAACCTTTGTTTCCATAAGTTTTCAATATAATTATGGTATTTCCGCAAAAATATAAGTTTTATGTATAGATTCGTTAATGGTCCAAGTAGTCTAGATTAGTGGGTCGTTACAGTTGGTATCAGAGAAACGGTTCCTTCGCATGAAGTTCTCCTCGATACACATGCTCAAAGCTCCGAATCGGACCGCCAAGTAAGTGTTTAAGTTACAAGTTACAAGTTACTTTGTCTATGTGTATAGCTAACGACTTTAGTGTTTATGTTTCAGTTAAGAATGAACGGAGCTTTAAGCAATGAGGATATCCGAGCCATTAAGGCTTTAAAAAGAATAAGGGAGCCAAGAAACACTGTAGGAGCACTAGAAAAGATCACTCAAAGATTGATCTTGTTCCACAAAGAGATAGGTCATCTTCAAGAGTCTAAGAAAATCATGATGAGAGCTGCAGAACAATATGTCCTAGTAATTAGGCTTTTAAAAGATTTTCCTTCAGCAATTTTAACTTTAGAAGAAATATGGGAGAATATAAATAATGATGATGACTTACAAGCAGCCCTAAGATATTATTCTCTCATACTTAAGTTCACCTATGACTTAGAGTTTCAATTCACTAATGAGCAACAACATAGGATCTTCTTAAATCTTCCCCGAGGAAATTTTGAGGCTCAAGACAATGATGATTATAAGGAGATAGATAATGATATGCTAGATGAAGGATCGGATGTAGAAGATCCCGATTTTTAAGAATAGCTAGTTTTTTTCAATGTTTGTTTTGTTTATTTCTTTATTTTATGATTGTAATAAGTGAAAATTATTATTTTTTTTCCAAATTAAGTTCATGTTATTTTATTTTCATGTATGAGTTTGATTTTTTTCGCAATCATAATGAGTAATAAATAAAATGAATAATGACTAAGTTCAGTGAAGGTGGATACAAATCAATGAACCAAGTTTCCTTATTGAGAGTTAGGGGGCCTTAGTAGTGGGAACGATTTTACTGATCCCAGCCCTCCCTCAATATGGTTAACTTTGGAACAAAGATAAGTTTCGAGCCTGAGAATTAAGTCATATAGGATGATTAGAAACACACTTAGAAAATAAAGATGACTTGTTTTTCTAAATATAGAAACCCACTCTAATAATAAATAAAGACCTATATAATTTTTCATAAGAAGTCATAATAAATAGGTCCGAGATATGTTTGTTTTAGAATAAGTTTTTGCCTTAGAGCCTATTAGGGTAAGTTCTAACAAGTTCTCGACTGTTAGAACTTTTGGTGAAGATGTCGCTCCGAAGATCTGCACGCACCAACGGAAACGCCTCCAACGTTGATTCCAACGACCAATGATGCCCTCCAGTTCGCAGAAGAGGAGTGCGTACTACTACTAGCCGCAACGCGCCGACACCATCAGCTGACAACACCGTGGAAATCGCTAGACGGCGACAACAAGTCGAGGAACTCTTGCAGCAACAACGTCAACAGGCGCAGACTCAGCCCCAGCCTCCGCCGCAACCGCAGCCGCAGCTACAACAAATGGCCCTAGCACCCCAACAAGTTGGTCCATATGGGGGATGGCCAATGACGAACTACGCGCCACATCCAGTACCGAATATGGAGTCAGTGTATGAAAGGTTCCGCAAGCAGCACGCTCCAAACTTCGAAGGGACTATAGACCCCTTTGAGGCAGAAGAGTGGCTAAGGAATGTGAAGCCAATTCTTACGCATGAACCTCAGTAATACGGACCGCATATCCTGCGTCTCGTCATTACTAAGGAAGGATGCCAGAATATGGTGGGACTTAGTTCAGCAGACTAACGATGTCACCACCATGATATGAACAAGATTTGTGGAGCCGTTCCACAAGAAGTATTACACCTCGGCAGTCATCGCTAATGGTAGAAGAATATGCTCGTCAGTTCAACAGATTAGTCAAGTTTGCACCAGAGTTGGTCCCAACCGACTTTACGAAATTGACCAAGTTCGTCAGAGGACTTAGACCAAAGATGGAATTAGGGGTTAAGCTAGCAGACCTGGGAACTACAACAAAAAGGATTCAGAGGAATGCTAAGAAGGATTAAACGATGGTTCCAGACCAAAGTCTTTGCATTGACCCAAGGAGGAACCCATGCTAGTAACAAGCATTTATAGGTCAGATATATCCTCAATAGTTTATGTATCGCTATATTGGTAGCAGTATACTCGTATATCTCGTTAGGAATGATAGAAAAACTAGACAAACCTAGTGAAAGATTTAGAACTAGGTTTGTAACCGAGTTGCCTTCGGGCAAAGTAGTTCTATCATCACGAATAGTACGAGGCGTACCGATCAAGATTGAGGACATAGAACTAGAAGGAGACCTGATAGAGCTAGTGATCAAGGACTTCGACGTAATACTAAGCATGGATCGGCTAGCACGGCATGGCGCAACGATCGGCAGCAAATGCAAGAAGGTGATGTTCGAGACTCCTGATGACCAGAGACGATGCTTCATGGGACAAGCTCCAGGATTACGCACCCCGTTATTGTCATCTCTCAAAGCTCAACAAAGGATAGAGAAAGGATGCCAAGCATTCTTAGCCAGCATCACGAATGTGGAGAAGGAGACATCACTCAAAGTTGGAGATGTTCGGGTTATACAAGAATTTCCAGAAGTTTTCCCCGATGACTTGCCAGAATTGCCGCCAAATCGAGAAATAGACTTCACGATAGAATTAGTACCCGGCACCGAGCCTATCTCTAAGGCACCATACCAGATGGCACCTACGGAACTCAAGGAGTTAATGACACAGCTATAAGAACTCCTAGACTTGGGTTTCATTAGGCCAAGCCATTCACCATGGGGAGCTCTGGTACTATTCGTGAAAAAGAAGGACGGAAGTATGCGCATGTGCATAGACTACTGTGAGCTGATTAAAGTAGCAATTAAGAACAAATACCCACTACCTCGGATTGATGATTTGTTTGATCAACTCCGAGGCGCGACTGTATTCTCTAAGATCGATTTAAGGTCCGGGTATCATCAGCTCAAGGTAAAAGGAGAAGATATTCCTAAGATAGCCTTTAGGACTCGTTATGGACATTACGAGTTGGTTATGTCTTTTGGTCTTGCTAACGCGCCAGCCACGTTTATGGACTTAATGAATAGAGTCTTCAAGGATTACTTAGATAAATTCTTTGTTGTATTCATCGACAATATCTTAGTATACTCCAAGGATGAAGTAGAGCACGAGGAACATTTAAGGATTATTTTGACGCGATTGAAGGAGCATAAACTTTACGCCAAGTTCAAGAAATACGAGTTTTGGCTTTCACAAGTGGCGTTCCTCGGGCACATCATATCGAAAGATGGAGTTGCAGTAGATCCATCGAAGGTAGAGGCCGTGAAGGATTGGCCTAGACCAAAGAACGCGTCAGAAGTAAGAAACTTCTTAGGGCTAGCAGGTTACTATAGAAAGTTGTAGAGGGCTTTTTCTAAGATAGCCACTCCACTCACCAACCTGACCCGGAAGCAACAAAAGTTTAACTGGAACGATAAGTGTGAAGAAAGCTTCCAATTGCTTAAGGATAAGCTTTGCTCAACACCAGTACTTAGTGTACCGATACCCGACGATAAGTTCGTTGTCTAATGCGATGCATCAAAGCTAGGATTGGGATGCGTGTTGATGCAAAATTGACAAGGTGATAGCCTACGCCTCACGTCAGTTGAAGGAGTATAAGCAACACTATCCAACTCACGATATGGAGTTGGCAGCGGTGGTCTTTGCGTTAAAAATCTGGCGCCATTATCTTTATGGAGAACGGTGCGAGATTTACACGGACCACAAAAGTTTAAAATACTTCTTTACGCAGAAGGAGCTCAACATGAGGCAGCGCAGGTGGTTAGAGTTAGTAAAGGATTACAACTGTGAAATCCTATACCACCCAGGGAAGGCGAACGTAGTCGCCGATGCGCTTAGTAGGAAAGCTATGGGAACTTAGCAGCCTTATCCGGAATAGAAAAGCCACTACAGCAGGAGCTTATCAATGCCAGAATAGAAGTGGTTGTAGACAAGCTGGCTAACCTGTCTATCCAATCAAATTTGTTAGAGGATATACGAATTGGCCAAGGACATGACGACACACTAGCATCACATATGGAAGCAGTCAGAGAAGGCAAGAATACAAATTTCTCAATATCTAGCCAAGGATTATTGAGATATAAGGATCGGGTATGCGTGCCAAGTGATCGGAGTATTAAGAAGATGACCCTAGAAGAAGCGCACAGCACCCCATACTCAGTTCATCCAGGGTCTACCAAGATGATCAAGACAATCTATTGGTGGCCAGGGATGAAAAAGGACATAGCAGAGCATGTATCTAAGTGTTTGGTATGCCAGCAAGTGAAAGCGGAGCATCAGCGGCCTGCAGGTTTATTGCAACCGCTTAGCATACCAGAATGGAAGTGGGACGATATAGCCATAGACATCGTAATGGGTCTGCCAAAGACGAATAAGCAGCATGATTCCGCTTGGATAGTCATAGATAGACTAACCAAGTAGGCTCATTTCCTGCCTGTTAAAACTTCATGCACGGCAGACCAATATGCAGACATCTACATCCAAGAGATTGTACGATTGCATGGAATCCCCAAGACGTTAGTGTCAGATAGAGGATCAGTATTTACGTCAAGATTTTGGAGAAGCTCACAGCAAGCTATGGGTACTAAGTTAAGCCTTAGTACAGCTTTCCATCCTCAGACAGATGGGCAGTCTGAGCATACGATTCAGATTTTAGAGGATATGCTACGCGCATGTGTACTTGATTTCGGAGGGTCGTGGAACAAGTACTTACCACTGATCAAGTTCTCGTACAACCACAACTACCAGTCGACGATCGGGATGGCACCTTATGAGTTGCTATATGGAAGAAGGTGCCGATCACCGTTGCACTGGGACGAGGTAGGAGAAAGGCAGCTTCTAGGGCCCGAAGCTGTTAGGCAAGCTCAAAAAGCAGTAACGCTTATTAGACAGCATATGCTGGCTGCTCGAAGCCGACAGAAAAGATATGCGGATACCAAGCGACGCAATGTGGAATTCTAAGTTGGAGATCAAGATATCTCCTATGAAAAGTGTCAAGCGGTTCGGAAAGAAAGGCAAGCTTCGTCCCCGATTCATAGGTCCTTTTAGATATTGGACAAAGTGGGAACAGTTGCGTATAGACTAGCCCTACCGCCAGCACTAGCCGATAGTCACAACGTCTTCCACATCTCAATGTTACGCAAATATGTGTCAGACCCATCTCACGTCCTCAAATACGATACGATAGCACTCCAGAAAGACTTAAGTTACGAGGAACGACCGGTTAGCATCCTAGATAGAGGGATGAAGTAGTTACGGTCTAAGAGCCTTCCTATAGTCAAAGTCGTATGGAGCAACAGTTCTGAATGCGAGGCAACGTGGGAGTTGGAGGAGGACATGCAAGGCCGGTATCCGGAGTTATGTGATAAGTAAATTTCGAGGACGAAATTCTTTTTAGTAGGGGAGAATTGTAGAGTCCAAGAACTTTACTTAGCTAATTGTTTAATAGTATGATAGTATTTATAGCATTATCTTTGTTATTGTGGATTTTTGGTTCAGACCGAGTATTATTTGGACACTCATAGTAGTACTTATAGATTTTCTAAGTTTAATCTATAGTTTAAGAATATTAAGTTAACCTAAGGTTTGATTAATGTGACTGATATTAAGGATTATATTATTATATTATAAGGTTTAGACATCAACCAATAGGATTTTAAGCACATGTTTTGAATGGTAATTAAGGATTAAGATTTTTGAGGATTAAATATAATAAGGAGTAAAGTTTGAATGTTATAGGGTCAGTCAGCAGCTTTGAGTACGTTGAGGGCTTAGTCAAGGCTGTTTACTCCATTCAAACTTAGCTAAAAATGTGTAATTTCGTGTTTAAATATTCAGCGAGTGCCGATATATCGCAGCTATAGGGGGCGATATGTCGCAGCACGTAGATACGGAAAACACGAAACGATGCACGGTCGCCTCGGGCATACTGGCCCAGGCGATATATCGCCTACAGGGGGCGATATATCGCCTCCTTCAGCATATGTTCAATTGTTTTTGAATTCTTTTCCTTTCAGCCATTCAAACTTCTTCATAAGTCCAGCATCTTTTGAACGAGTCTTCAGCCTCTGCTGAACGATTATTCAAATGATTTTCACTTAAAAAGCCATTATTTTTATTCAAGTAAAATCAAGATACTTTCATTCCAAAACTCTATAAATAGGACCTAGTACCCAGCCATTATTCACCATTTGCTCTAAGTTCAGAGGCTGCTAGTGTTAAGTGAGTGAGAGAGTGTAAACACTTGGTTTGGGGAAAAACTATAAGCTTAAACATCATAAGCTTATCAAACACTTGGGAAGTAAGTGAGTGTTATAGTATTTCGGTGGATGTTAGATTGATCTTGCAATCTTTGAGGTAAACCCAAAACTCTAGTCCTTTCTGTATTCTATGTTATTTCTTTTCTCAAAACCTTCTACTCAGTCCCCTAACCTTATTCTTATTTTGGTTAGGGAATCCAAGCTCTTAAGCATATAAGTTGGTAAGTATGTTTTTATGGTTTAGTCTTTCCATCTCTTTCATTTCATCTCCTCTCTTTAGACTCACTCTTTCTTATGGTTTTAGGAGTGTTCCAAAAGTCCCAACTCAGTCCATAATCTCGGTAACTTTGGTAAGGAAAATAGGCTAGAATCTATATGTTATGTGCTTATGTTATCTATATGTTTTATGTTATTAAAAGTGTTATGATATGTATATGTGTATGTTTGTAGGCTTGGGCATATGACCCATATGGCTAACAAGACCCCAAATGGGTTATGGGCATATGACCTACTTAGCTAGTAGGACCCCACTAATCCCATGGGCATATGCTTGTTTAGTCTATGGGACCCCAAGTAATAATGGCCATTATAATAAGTGAATTATGTGTTATGATATGTCTTTACGTTATTATGAAATTATGTTTATGTTTATGACTATGTGTTAGATTTTCCTTGCTGGGCATTAGGCTCATTCCTTTCTGTTTATGTGCAGGAAATAAGCTTTAGAGGCGGAAAGATTCGTGACGCTTAGAGGATGTGTATCGATGGTGAATGGAGTCAAGGGGCCGAGCGTTATTCGATTCGAGGATGTAGTCTTATTTATGTTTTTATGGTTTTTAAATGTATTTTTCCACATTTTCTATGTAACCCTTTTTACTTTAAGTATTTCTTTTGTTTTAAAGACAATGGGTACCCATATCCTACTTATTTTATGAAAGTAACCTTTGTTTCCATAAGTTTTCAATATAATTATGGTATTTCCGCAAAAATATAAGTTTTATGTATAGATTCGTTAATGGTCCAAGTAGTCTAGATTAGTGGGTCGTTACATAAACATTAGTTTTTAACATTATTTTACTACTTGGTTAGTTTTTCTAGTTAATACATCATGATTAGTGGTCTCGAAAAATAGATAGGTCTATCCATTAAATATATTTGTGAGTCAATATGTGTATGTGGTGTGTGAGTATATAACATTTTTTATTTTGTCTTAGGCTCCATCTTAAGAATTGAGCTACCTGCATTGGCGTATGAAAGTCATCCATAAGTAAGTTGGAACTATGTAACTAAAATTATGTAGAAGATATTCTACCCTGTGAAAAGGGCTACCATCAGTGTAGTGTGAAAGCGTCTGAGTTGGGTACTTTATACAACTTGCGAAAAAGGCTAAAATTTGCCACCAAAGGGCAATGTCCCATGCTTTCACATGCACACAAAGATGCTTGAGATTGATTTTAGTGGTAAAACAAATATCTTAAAACTCATATACACCATTTGATTCACTTTAAATACTTCATGGGATAGAACTAACTATTTTTCTTGAGACAAATCAAAGCATGATATGTTAAATTGATTTACTAAACATTATAGTAAAATTTTGTTAAAATGTACTAATGCTTGGTTCTTTCTCAATGGAGAGGCCAGGAAAGATTTTGGGCACACAAGGATATTTTGGCATTTTTATATTTATATATATATATATATACTTTTGTGTTATTATAAAACAATAAAAATAAAAAATGGTTGATCGTTTGTGGGAATAGTTGAAATATTAACAATTTTTTTTTTTTTTTTGCATTGAAGATTATATTCTTAGACAAGAAAAAAATTTCATTTTCCCATTTTTTGTGTTGTTTTGGTTGTTACCCATTGTTTTCTCTTCCACTTCGTTTTCTCTTCTTCTTCTTCTTGTTTCTTTATTTAGTTTTTCATCTAACAAGTGTGCAGGCAACCACGGTGATGAAATATGATGGAAGTGTGTTTGACCCCTGATGGTGTTCCTTTGGCTCTTTAGATAGACACAAAGGGGGAGAAGAGTTATTTAGGGGGAGTACAAAAAGTTTCATGTTCTTGTGCTAATTGATCGAGTTTGAAACATTATTTTTTATTCTGTGCCCTAATTTTTTGTTATATCTTGTGCAAGAGGAGTTTTGAGTCAATTCTATGCTTCAATTAATGTGTGTTTTGCACATACTTTTGAGTGAGGATAAAATAAGAGATTTTGTCTAAAAAGATGCCAAATGGAGAGATTGTAAAACCCTAAATTGGCTATCTTAAATAGACAATATATTTTATAATCCAAAAGTGTTTTTTGACAAGTTTGAAATAGTTGTCCCACCAGGTTTATGATCTGTTGCAACAACTTGTTTTTCCCATATTTGTTTTCTTAAGTCTTAATTCTCTAAAAATCATCAAATTGTTTTATGAGAATTTTTTACTTGAAATTTCACCCATATATGTTGATATTCAATGAGAAAAGATTAATTTATTTATAAGAAGATTTTCTTTAAATAAAATATAATTTTCTTTTTTTAGACTTTGAGACTCTTTGTTAATTGATTAAAGAATATTTTGTGATATTTTTTATTGATAAAATTTGTGGTAATGGATGGATGTGAAAAGAAAGATTCAAAAAATGTAATTTCATTTTTTTGGAAAATGAAACTTTGTGTAATAAAGAAAAGATTTTCAACTTTCTTCATTTAAATAATATTCTAATCCTTTACTACTGATTATGGGCTAAACTAAGAAAGGATTATAAATTCAATTGATCAAAAAATTTGTTGGAATGAGTCTGGACTGTCAGTCTACGAGATACACTATCTATTGAGTCAGTTTCACAATCTGTAACAATAGAATCTAATAGACTAACAGAATTTTCTAAATAAAGAATTTGTGTAATTCTCTCTTTAATTTTTGCAGATTTCGTGAACTACTTTGAAAGACCATTTCAGCTATAAATAAAGGACCAAGCAACCACAAATCCTTTGCTCTTTCTCTTCTCATTTTTTAATATCAATTATATTTTTGAGAGAGTTCTTTTTGTGAGATTAAAATTAGACACCTTAATCTAGTATCTAGGAGTTGTGTAGCCTCTTTTTGTATTCATCTATTTCGTGTAGAAGCAGGTGTCATCCATTGATAACGAGTTCAATAATCTTCGGGAGAAGATTTTGCCAAGACTTTCTTTGGGAGGAAGAAAGCATTCATCAACCTTTGAAAGGAGTTCAAGAGCATTGGTGTCTCATCAAGAAACTGGATTTGTTGAATGGTGTGCAAAAGTTTGCGGCATAAGTATAGAGGGAGTTTATCTATGTATAAGTCAATTGAGATTTTGTGCTTTGTGATACCTTACTAATCAGTTTCATCTCTAGGCGTGGCCCTGTAGACTAGGTTTTCCGAACCACGTAAAAAATCTCTGATGTTGATTTTTTTTTATACTTGTTGACACGGTTTTTCGCTAACACTGGATTAAGAAATCCGATTAGAGAGATTAAGCTTGACAACAAACCATACATATAAGTTCACGAAACTTTTACATAGTTCAGTGGTTAAAATCCACATAGTCCGCGAGTCACTCTTATTCCTGTTTTGGATCTCTTGAAGAATTTGTTTATGAAAATTTTAGCATAGCTTTTGCATACAAGATGTTGGTCCATTTTATTGTCCATTCCCCTTATATTTATAGGGAATTATGATGGAAAATATTTGGTAACCGTGTTATAAATGGTAATATACAATATTGGGTAACTTCCAAAATTAAAGGATATGTAATTATCCTAATTAAGCCTATTGTCATTTACATCAGACAATAAATGTGATAATGATTGTGTGCAATTATTGCGCATATCGGGCATCCAAGTCTGTAGGGATTCTTTTATGTGCATCGTTGAAATATCTCGAGTTAGATGTCATACTCGAACTGGATGTAATTAGATCAGGACGGAGTGACTCAGACAATACTCGTGCTTAGCGAAGGCGATATGGACACTGGACATTGGATACTTTAACATCTATCATCCTCGCTTCAGATGATCTAAATGATCTCGGGCCGTCTTGGATTCAATGACATAGCCTCGAGCTGATTGACCTGGAGTTGGCAAGATATCTCCAAAGTTCTGCCTCTTTTGTTTATTTCATGCTAGCTGTACCCCAAGCAAGATAATTGAGTTCGTGTTTTTAAGGTACAACAATACTCATTTTTTATTTCTATAATAATATGTTCAGACAACTGACTTAATCGTTAGATCAAATTTAATTTTGTCAAAACAACTTAATTATTATTCCGCAATTACAAAGGGAAACATTTATTGATATATCATATAATTTAAATGTCATTTCTTGTTTCGAGACGAGCAAGGATATAAATATATATAATTTTAGAGAATATACATAAATTAAAATTCAAAGACATAGATAGAAATTAAATTGTAATTTTAAGATATATATTAAAATTAATGAAAAAATACTATTTTGGTCCTATATAATATATATTGGAGCTAAATACCATGATTTGACTTTTTTTTATAAAATTCAAATAAACGTTTTATAATTTCCACCAAAATTAACTCTAAATGGTTAAAACAAAAATTAATAACAAGATATTTTTATCTTTATTTTATAATAATTAATGTAATATAAATTAATTTATTATATTTATTAGTTTCTAAGCTAAAAATAAATAATAAAATGAAAAATTAAACAAAATAAATTTAGTTTTAGTGTAAAAATTTAAAATTTTATTGATTATAATATTACAAGAGTAAAAATGTGAAAAAGTTTGACCAGATTAGAAAGAGAGTTAATTCTTTTGGTAAATTTCATAAAAATTAAACACAATTTATATATGAGATTTTTCTAAAACAATCGGTATTTAGCTAATATAAAATACAAGGAATTAAAATAGTATTTTCTTTGTCAATATTGAAAATTCAAAAGAATAATTTATATATTCAAATAAATTACATATAGTAGCTTCTTCTTCTTTTTTTTTATAAGGGATCAATTAGGTACGTCCATGTTATTGTCAACAACGTATTTCTCTGCCACTATCGTTGATTTGTGGAAAGGAATGGTTTTTGTTTTTAGACAATAAAATGGTGTTCTTTTATAATTCAAATTCATAATAATATTCCTTCATCAATATATATATATATATATATGTGTGTTGATGCCGTTTTTCGTCAATCAGTGAAAGATGAGCACGTAAACAACAAACAGTAATGACCAATTAAAATATAACAACACAAAACACGATTTTTACGTGATTCAGCAGTTAAATCTGCCTAGTCCACGAGTCTCTGTTATTAAACTCACGATTATCTCTGAAAATTCTTAAGCATGAATTCTTCAGAGTTTTCTCTCAAGGTTCAGAATTTCGGTCCATTACAATGGTGCACCACTTCTCTATTTATAGAGAAGGATGCGGAGTACTATCCCACATATTTTGGGTAGTTACTCTTTTTGTATAAATAAAATAAATGGCTTTAAATGCCTGCAATCCGATATAAAAGGAAACGTCCCCTGAAGACCAGGGGGCGTATAACTAATCGAATAATATCCCATGATTTTATGGGATTTATAATAATAAATGTTGAACACGCCCCTTATAAACAACACTTATAGATATTAAAAGTCATTATCATATATCTCCAGGGCCTTAATCTCCCAGATTTCTCATCAGCTTTTGAGCTAATGACATCTCCCGAGGTCACATGGCTTCGAGATCGGACGTACGTCAGGCTCGAAGTCCCTGATCCGAGGTCATTCCTGAGGATAGAGGCGTCTCGAGAGCTACCTTTCGAGATCGTGAACGTTTCAAGGCCACCGCATTCGAGGTCGTCTCGAGTCTTGCAGGCTCGATATTTAATCCTGGAGCATACTTCGAACTTTACGGGTTCATTCGCTGCGAAACCAGCTTTCGAGGTCACATTTAACATGGCTCGAAATCTGGGTATAACAATATACATAATGTTTAAATGATATACACTATATTAATTATTATATATGTTAATTTATTTATTTTAAGGTCGATGTTGATATTTACATATCATGACAAATAAATCACTAATTAGCAATAATGAATGATAACAAAAGAAAGTTACTTTGTCTAGATATGTCACTCTCCTCCCATATATATGTATATAAATTAACGTGTGTATATATATTGTGTGATTTTAAATAGGGCTGGTAATTTGTGTAAATGTGTCGGATTTTAGTCGACACGATTATGATACAACATGATTAAGGTAAATATGAGCATGACATAATTATTAAATGTGTCAAAAACACGAATACGACACGATTATTAAACGGATCAACACGACACGATAACACGATTATGACACAATTAATGTGTCATGACACAATATATGAAATTGACACAATTAATCATAACTATATGAAAAAAATCATAAAACCTATGATAATTATTCGTGTTATCGTGTTGACACGATTATGACATAACACGATTATTAAACGGGTCAATACAATTATGATACGACACAATTATTAAACATGTCAAAAACTCAAACACAAATACAATTATTAAACATATCACTCAAACACATTTATTTTCGTATCGTGTCGTGACCTAAATTGCAACTACTAATTTTAAATCCATACATACCACACACGCAAATGAAATGCTATTATTATTATATATATATATATTATAAGGTACTATAATTTGGTATAACTTATATTACTTTAGATTTTTAGAGACAAAAACAAAAATTTATCACATGCTAACTACTACTAGTAAAGTAGCTTTGGTGAAGAAATGCATGTGTGACCTAAAATTCATATTATAAGTTGTTTTTATCGTATTTTGTTCGTTTATCTAATATATTACACCATGTATATCCAATGACCAAAATTGGTTAACATTTTCAACTAAAATATATGTATATATCACACCCAAAAGAATTAGCCAATAATATTTTTCATGAACGTGGTATACGTATAAGCAAGTAATAACAAATTTGTTGTTATTATTTTGGTTTAGTTTGAAAAAGAAAAAAACACCAAAAACAAAAAGCTTTTTTATGTTAAAATTCGTGTTACTTTCTTTGGACTGTGGTGATCTCTAGATAACATTGATCAATGACCTCATAAAATCTTGATCTTAATTATAAGATAGAGACATAGCTATAAATACAATAAGTTAGTTTTTTTTTTATAAAAAATAAAATAATATCACACAAAATTTAAACTTTAATTATATTGGCCAAGATATATAGCTCGTTATGGCCAGCTAAATCCATGTTATCCCTACACAAAGATATATCTCTTATATATAATAAATGTGTAGATAACGGAATTTTTTTGTTTTAACGGTTTGTTATTTTTTTTAATGTTAACTTTAACGGAATATTTTTATATTTAACGGTAGTTTGTAAATACTTAAAACTTAAATAAAATAAATAATTAAAAAAAAATAGGATATTTTTTAGATGTTTTACAATGATAATTATTTAAAAATAATAAATAATTAAATTAATTAAAATATGATATTTTTTAGATATTTTACAATAATAGTTATTTAAAAATAATAAATAATAAAAAAAATTAAAATATGATATTTTTTTAGATATTTTAAAATGATAATTATTTAAAAATAATAAAATAATACGTTTAATAACTTAAATAAAATTTAATTAAACTTAAACTCATTTATTAGAATAATATCATATTAAACATATAATATAATCTACTGTCAATTAGTAACAAATTATTTAAAATAAAAAACTAGCAAGAAACTTAAATTTAAAATATAAGTATAATATTTAATATTACATTAAACATATAATATAGAATATTTTGTTATCACTCCCAAATTCAAAAAATAAACAGAAAACAAACTTAAACAAAAAAATAAATAAATAAATTATTTAATTTGTTTACCCAAAAAACAGCTGTGGATGACCTGGCAAGAATTTTCAACACGTGGCAGAGATGCTACTCGCCTATCGACTAGAGACACTTCCGTAAGCGGGGTTCAAGTTTTATATACGACCAGCTTGGTCGTATACTCTATCTATTTATGTATAAATTTGTATAGTTGTAATAATAACTGAGAATATCTCTTCATTATAACCTGAATATCCGTTTATTAAGGAAAGATATGATTGATTGACTCATGTAACCCTCCTTGAGCCTATAAATATACAAGAAATAGCTCAAGGGGGGATCTTTTTTCCGAATCCTCTTTTTTGATCTGAGAAAGAGAGAATTGTATTGCTATTATCCATCGTCTGTATTGTTTCTCCTTCTAAGGTTTGTGAAACTCAAGAACCCTACTTCTTTAATCACACCTTTGAAGCTCAACATTAATAATAGCATCAAGTGGACGTAGGTCATTACCAATCTTTGGGGCCGAACCACTATAAATCTTTGGTGTCATTTTCTTTTTTCCCATTAGATCTTAATTGTCACATTATTTTCATCCAAGTATTTGATTCTGTGTCAGTTGGCCAAAATGAGGGTCAACATTCTGGTGCTTTCATTGAGAGCTTGTGAAAGAAGATAATGGCAAAAACATCCAAGAAGACCGGACAGGTCGCTGGCGCTACATCATCTCAGCTTCCTCCCCCAAATGTGGCTGAGGACAAACCACATTTGGAGTTTGATGAGGAGGAGTTAGATTCTGAAACCCTGAAGGCAACACTGGAGGTTTTGCAGGATGAGTTGGCCAATGTGAGGGCTAATCAAGATAATGCTGCCGAGATAAGGGTAGCGTAGCAAAGAGAAATAGAATGCCAGCGTCAGGAGCTGAGCGAGCGGTAGGCTGAGACGGACCGTCGACAGAGGGATGTCATGGCTTCCCTTGAAGCATCCATCTAGCTGGCTAGGAATCAGGCTGCGCTAGCCTCCCAGCCAGATTAGCCACCAAACGGGCCACCTCAAAGAGGTCTCAATCCTAGTCCTCCGCTCCAGCCAGTAAGCCATCAAAGGCCGGAGCAGCCACCTGTTGCTCAGGATGATGTCCCACCTAGGGATCCTGAGCAGCAGCCTCCATCCCACGTTGGTCGAGGCAATCCCCTGCGCCCAAGGCAGAATAGGGTCGAGCAACCGCCCCGTAGCCCTAGACGCCTAGGGGATGAGGAGCCATATCCACCGAGCAGGGGGAAGCGTCCTTCTGCCAACAAGAGGAACTCATAAACAGGCTCTACGGTCAGGGGCCCCCCACGGCATAACAATGCACGGGGACCCACCGACCAGTGCAGGCCTCCCCCTAACGCTTGGGAAATGCCAGCCCAAGGAGGCAACAAAGTAAATAGTCGGTCGCACCATAGTCAGCCACGATTCAAAGATGGCCACGACTACAATGAAGCTGACTCTAGCAGAAGGAATGTTGGTCGGGGGAACGAAGAAAGAGATGGAGGCAGGAGCCCCCCACCTAGAGAAGAAAAACCTGTAATATCCAACATTTTCATAATACATTTTTTTTATTATAAATCAAAGTTTTAATACATAAAATGTACAAGTTTACAAATTTAAGAAATAGTAATGGAAAAATAGTGTTTAAAATATGATTTTATGTTATTAACGAGATTAAAGAGAGAGAAACTTGAGTAGTCAAGTATTGAACCCAAATGTCATATAATTTTAATTGGGGATTTTTATAAAATTAAGAAAGTTTTGCTAAAGGGCTTATTTGAAAAGAATTTTAATATTTCAGGTCCAAGTGTAATTTCAAAAAAAAAAGAGGCTTCAGCCTTCTAACTGAGCCTCTCTCTCTCCTCAGAAAAATTTTCTTCTCTTTCTCTCTCCTTCTCTTCCTCTTTCTTTCTCTCTATTTCTCCTCTTTGCGTGCTATTGTTGACGACAACGCAGGACTACTTTCCGGCCACCACATATAGCCATGTGTCAGACTGTTGGATTCAAAGGCCTCCGAACTATTGACCACGCGGGAATCTAGAGCTCACTTTCCGATTAAACACCTCAACCGGTTGATTTAAGTTCGGCCACCCCTCGACTTCAAAGTTGCGATTTGGCCACCTCGGGCATCCATTTGCTGATCCGTCACCACCATCGTGTTCCTCGTGTCATGGGCTTCAAAACCCAATAAATTGTTCCTACATCTACCATAGTTGGGTGGTGGGCCCACCACGAGCCACCGCGATCCACCGTAGACCGACGATCGAAACTTAGTGTTCGAGGTTCCGAAGTATGTTTTGAGTTTCAGAAAATCATCGTTTGACTTGTTGTGGAACCCGATCATTTTGGATTTGTATGGATTTGATTGATTGACTCTTGGTGAGCAGTTTTAAAATAAGATTAGGACCTAAGGTAAGTAAATCTCACATTTTGTGCTTAAGTGTAAGATGCATGACTACATTGATTGTGTATATCTGATGAGTTAAGTATGGGATGATGATGATGCATATGATAAGTATGTGAAGAATGGTTATATGAATATCATAATGGTGTTGTGTGATATGTAATTGATGAATTTCGTGATATGTAAAAGATGTCTTACTTGGTTAAGATTGATATGAATTATGTGCAAGTATGTGTTCTTATGTTGATGAATATGTGGATTACTTTTATGTTCATGATTTTGTTATATGTTATGATATATGAAGCATTTAAGTTTTTAGGCTGGAAACCGTAGACCTGAGTCATAGCTCTACGTTAAGGTATAACAACACCACCAACCCAAAGCTTCATGTATTATGACTAAAGATGTTTTGAGTTATATGAGATGTGATACAATGCCTTAATCGAATACCATCAATCATGAATCATGAACATGAACAGTGGCATTTCAGCATCTACATGTATGCATGGCATGTAAAGTTATATGATACATTATTATGTGATATAAGACCATGCATAAGAATATGAGAAAAGTTATGAAATGCCTTGAAAAGTCTTATGTAAAGTTAAACATTTTAATGACACAAGGCTTAAGCAAAGTGATAATAAGATATATAAAAGGGTGCCACTGTTTTGATGAAGCAATTAAGTAAGTTCAGTAAAGAAGACGGAGGTCTATAAGGCTTATAGTGGCTGCCCACTAGTGTGGGCTAGGTCAGAGCTGACCATTCAGATATGTTTGCCATGTTCCCGTCTTTCTCCTCCATATGTGTAATAAGTATGGCAGCTATGGCAACGATGAAATGAGTGTTATGATGAGCCTAGCTGCGATGATGGCTAGTTGGAGGAGAACCCATGGGATTCTATATGATATGTGTATCAAGCCCTGCAGGCATTGGCCGAATCAAACAGTGTGCACAAGTGAAATCGGGCCCATAAAAATGTGAAATTAAAAGAAAGAGCATAAAAGTAAAGTTTGAAAGTGCATGAGCAATAAATGAAATGCATAAGTATATAAGTCAGCATATTAGTATATGTGCACTATAAACTCACGACATTCATGTGTATGTGTATGCATGAGATTTGCTTACTGAGCGTTAGCTCATTATGTTATTTTCCAACATTTTTCCATGTGTGGCTTTAGATGTTGAGCAACTTGTGGAGCACGGAATCAGTAGCAATGCAATAATGGTTTAGAGTTTTCATATGGATACATTAAATTTAAAGTATTCATACGTGTAATAATTTCTATTAATAAGTTTATATAAGAGTTTTAAATTTTTCAGTATTTCTTAGTATCTTTTTATTTAATTCATTTGGTCAAGTGCCTAACATACTAGTAAACCCTGAAATTACGAGTATGTGACGGATGCACCCTACCTTAGGGTCGTCACAGAACCAACGGGCCATAACGCTGGGGGGAAGCCTAGGCAAAATAACATCGTTAGTCGGCTGGGAGCCAGCGAGCAGCGGCGAAGAGACGATGATCTGAGGGACATACTTAATGACCGCCGAGAAAGGCACGATGATTACATTCCCCCGGCACCAGAGGCCCCAGCAATCCCAGAAGCTGTTCAGGCTCAAATTGATGCCCTGAACCAGGCGGTGCAGCAGCTAGTTGGGGGGCGATCATCCCACATGGAGTACGATCGGAGGAGAGGCACCCCCTTTGTACAGATGATTGCTGTGGCTAAAACCCCTAGTAAATTTAAAATGCCCACTCTTCCAAATTTTGATGGGCATGGGGACCCAGTATCTCACGTCAACAAGTTTGAGATACAAATGGATATTCAGAAAGTATCTAAAGACGCTCGTTGCAGGATCTTCCCAGCAACACTTTCTGATGCTGCCCAGGAGTGGTTCTTCAAGTTCCCTCCTGCGAGTATAGTATCCTGGGAAATGTTCGTAAAGGAGTTTTACGGACAATTCTACGTGGGTCGCGTACATCCTACTGAGGCAAACCAGTTGGTCGAAATATGTCAGCAGGAAGGGGAATCATTGAAAGACTATGTCCAGCGTTTTATGCGAGCAGCAGCTGGAGCTAAAACAGTAGGTGATGAAGGCAAGATGGTGGCTCTAACTGCAAGAGTTAGGCGCCATTCACCCCTCTGGAGTAGCCTCAGAAAGCATGGGGTTAAAAATACTCAGGAGTTCTTGGATCAGGTTGATCAATACATCAAGCTCGAAGATGTGATTGCCAATGAAGGGAAGTCGCCAAATAAAGACAAGGGGCCCAAAGAGCCCACCAAAGCCACCAACAGGTCGAAGCCCAATGGCAACGGCAAAGGTAACGGGAATGGCAATGGTAAGGATGGTGGAAAATGGGCGCATAATGAACCCTCGACCTCCAAGAGTAAGTTCCCCAAGGGCAATCATTACAAGCCGAAATTCACCAACTACACCACCCTCGTCAAATCTCGAGCAGAAGTGTATCAGGCTACAAGCTCCAGTGTGCCCTACAAGCGACCCGCTCCCATAAGAAAAGATATTTCAAAAAGAGATACAACCAAGTTCTGTCATTTTCACAACGACTACGGCCATGATACCAATGAATGTAACTAGCTGAAGGACGAGATCGAGTTCCTGATCAGACAGGGACATTTGAGAAGATATGTGCGAGCCGCGGGAGGTTCCCAGCGGGAAGCTTTAGGTGGCAAAGAGCAGGCGCCCACACGCCAGCGCTCGCCACCTTTACAGCCAGATCCTGTGGCAGGCACATTACTCACCATCTGTGGAGGCCCACATCTTGCAGGAAATAGTGGAAAGGCAAGGGAACGATACGCTCGAACCCTACGCCACGACCAGAACATCGAGATGATGAGTGTTGAGGATCGAGCACCAAAAAAGGCTCGAATGGAGGAGGAATTAATAACCTTCTCTGATGATGATGCCCAGCATGTGCGATTCTCACAGTCCGATTCGCTGTTCGTGGATGTTCAAATTGCCAACATGATGGTGAAGAGGGTACTGGTCGATACAGGAAGTTCAGTCAACATCCTGTATAAGTCTTCGCTGGAAAGAATGAAGTTGTCTGTTAAGGACTTAGAGCCATGCAACCAAACCATTTATGGTTTTTCTAGTGAAGGACTCGCCCCAACGTGGTCGATTAGACTCCCAGTCACAGCAAGCACTACACCTTCTAATAGGACATTACTCGCTACTTTTATAGTAGTTAATTGTCCTTCGGCGTACAATGCTGTAATTGGAAGGCCAATACTAGTCGACCTTCGAGCTGTCACCTTTATATGGCACCTGGCCATGAAATTCCCAACAGACGCAGGGGTAGGATGCGTACACAGGAATCAGCGGGAACCAAGGGAGTGCTATAATGCCTCGATCACCAAGGCAAAGAAGGGTGTGTCGAGGAATGTTCCTGCAAAGGAGTTGCAACTGGCCATTGATGCGCAGACCCACTCAAGTGATAATGTCACCAAATAGGGCGTTGACCAAAGGAGGATAGGGACTTGGATCCTCGCTTTGGGGATTTTGAAGAAGAAATAGGACCCGTCGAGGACCTGGAAGAGGTCCAACTCGATGGGGCACATCCGACCAAGGTTGTGAAATTCAGAAAAAAAAACTTAAAAACAACAACCAAACAAGCACTGGTGGAATTTTTAAGGAGGAACCAGGAAGTCTTCGCCTGGTCGCATAAAGACATGGTTGGGATAGATCCTGCAGTCATCAGCCATGTCCTGAACATCGACAAAAGTTTTCCACCTGTGCAGCAAAAAAGAAGGTTGCTCGATAAAGACAGATCAAAAGCCTTAAAAGAAGAAGTAGAAAAACTGAAGGAGAATGGGTTCATCAGGGTGGCGTTTTATCCATCATGGGTCTCTAATCCTGTGTTAGTTCCCAAGCCGAATGGCAAATGGCGAACATGCGTGGATTTCACAGACCTTAATAAAGCATGCCCTAAAGATTGCTTCCCACTCCCCAGGATCAATTAGCTAGTCGATGCCACTATAGGACATGAGATCCTCTCCTTTATGGATGCATACTTGGGGTATAATCAGATTAGTACGCATCCCCCTGATGAGGAGCACACTAGCTTTCGAACTGATACAGGGCTTTACTGTTATAAAGTAATGCCCTTCGGTTTGAAAAACGCTGGTGCGACTTACCAGCGAATAGTCAACCACATGTTTAAAGAGCTGATCGATACAAACATGGAGGTTTACGTTGACAACATGCTGGTTAAGTCAAAAAAGGCAGAAGGACATGTGAAGGATTTGCAGGAGTGCTTCAACATCTTAAACGAGTATCAGATGAAGCTAAATCCTCTCAAATGTTCCTTCGGAGTAGGATCAGGGAAGTTCTTGGGATTCATAGTCAACTCAAGAGGAATCGAAGCCAATCCCGATAAGATTAAAGCCCTGATTGAGATGAAATCACCAATGATGATCAAGGATGTTCAAAGTTTAACAGGAAGGATTGCTGCACTCAGTAGATTCATTTCAAAATCAACAGATAAGTGCGTTCCTTTCTTTAATCTACTTAGAGGCAACAAAAAATTTGAGTGGACAAGGGAGTGCGAGCAAGCATTTCAAGCATTAAAAGCTCATATGGCGCAGCCACCCGTCCTATCAAAGCCTGTAGATGGGGAAACTATGTTCATCTACCTGGCGATCACAGAATATGATGCAAGTGTTGTGTTAGTAAGGGAGGAAAAAGGTGTCCAAAAGGTTGTTTATTATGTAAGCAAAAGGCTGATCGGAGCAGAGTTGAGGTATCCCCCCATCGAAAGGTTAGCCTATTATTTAATTCTGACCTCAAGGAAGCTGCGTCCTTACTTTCAAGCTCACCCGATCACAGTTTTGACTGACCAGCCCCTACGGCAAGTCCTGCAAAAGCCGGAATCTGTGGGTCGATTGTTAGAATGGGCAGTCAAACTTGGGCAGTTCGATATAACCTACTTGCCGCGAGCAGCAATAAAAGGGCAAGTCTTGGCTGACTTCATTGCAGAGTTCACTGAACTCACAGATAGCGAGCAGAGTGAAAAACCTAATGAGCCTAGGCCTCACTCTGAAGCTCCCTCGTGGAAATTGTTTACAAACGGTTCATCCAACAAATCCCACACAGGAGCATGAGTGATATTGATAACGCCGGAAGGGCATCGATTTCACTGCGCAATTAGGTTTGACTTCACTGCCTCTAACAACGAAGCCGGATATGAAGCCCTACTCGCTGGGTTACGGTTGGCCGGAGACATGAATATAAAGGTGCTGGACATTTATAGTGATTCGCAGCTGGTAGTGAATCAGGTCATTGGGGAATACCAGGCACGAGGCCAAAAAATGGTTGCGTATCTGAATAAGACAAAGGATCTTTTGGCACAATTCGACAAATACACCCTCCAGCAAGTACCTCGCGACCAGAATTCAAATGCTGATGCTTTGGCCAAACTTGCAAGTGCAAAGGATGTTGACACTTTAAATATAGTGCCAGTTGAGCGACTGTGTACACCAAGCATTCGAGCAGAAGAAAACACTATGGTGATCCAGATGGCAGACACGTGGATGTCACCATACATAGACTATCTTACGCACGGCGTATTACCAACAAACAGAAACAAAGCCAGGACCCTTCAACGACAGGCTGCTAGGTACATCCTGGTCGGTGGAATTCTATACCGAAGAGGATACTCTATGCCAATGCTCAGATGCGTTTCACCATAAAAGGCCAAAGAATTGATGAAAGAGGTACATGAAGGCTTCTGCGGAGAACACACTGGGGGGCAAAGTTTATCAAAAAAGATCCTGCGGCAGGGGTATTTCTGGTCAATGATGAATGAAGACTCAATGGAGTTCGTGCGGAGGTGTGACAAGTGTTAGAGATTTTCCAAAATCCCACGAGTAACCCCCAATGAGTTAAAGCAAATGCAGAGTCCATGGCCCTTCGTAGTTTGGGGAATAGATCTAATCGGATCTTTGCCTACAGGGAAAGGTGGTGTAAAGTATGCAGTGGTTGTCGTCGATTACTTCACCAAATAGGTCGAGGCTGAGCCACTCGCAACCATAACGACCAAGAAAGTGCTTGACTTCATAGTCAAGAACATCGTTTGTCGATATGGATTGCCAAGAAAAATTGTCTTGGATAACGGCACCCAATTTGACAGTGATCTATTCACGGACTTCTACGAATGGTAGGTTGAAGAAATTAACAAAACCTTAAAGGATACCCTAAAGAAAAGACTTGAAGAAGCTAAGGGAGTATGGCCAGAACAGTTTCCTGAAGTTCTTTGGTCGTATAGGACTTCCCACCGAACAGCAACAGGTCATACCCTGTTTTCCTTGGCATACGGGTATGAAGCTATGTTGCCTGTCGAGTTAGATCCACCCTCGCATCGTAAATTAACATACGACCAAGACTCTAATAGCCAACTATTGATGGAGTCCCTAGACCTGATCGAGGAAAAAAGTGAACAAGCCCAACTCTAAGTAGCTGCGTACCAGCAAAAAGTCGCCCGGTATTTCAATTCTAAAATAAGAGAAAGGAAATTCAACATCAGAGGCCTAGTACTTCGAAGAGTTTTCTTAAGCACCCGCGACCAAGCTGCTGTAGTACTCGGACCTAACTGGGAGGGACCTTACCAAATTGAAGAAGTCCTTCATCCAGGCACCTACAAACTTGCACGCTTAAACGGAGATCTCGTTCCTCGTTATTGGAATGGAAAACACCTGCACAAGTATTTTCAGTGAATAATCCTTCTTAAAGGATTGGCTTGTATTAATTTTTACTTTTTACAAGTTTTGAAAAAGGGTTGGTCATTTTACATGGCTGATCGCTTATAAGTGTAAGATCTTTTTGTATCACCCGTACAGACACATTTTGTCCATTTAATACGAGAATTATAAGGGACTGTGCGCAGCCAGCCATTCTTGCCAATCTTTGTATTTGTTACAAGTATTTGCTCACTACATGTGTTGTTTTGCTATATTACTACTTTAATGTTTTTATCCCAAGCAGCAATGTTCGCACAGGTTTTGGTCAAGGCAAGTGACCAAGGACATAAAAGCTCCTCGATCACTTGGGGGGCATATAAGGCACCTAGTAAGCAAAGCATATCAAAAGGTATGTAAACACATGAGCAAAATAAGTGAAAGCATGCTACAATACTTAGAGTATTTTTCAAAATTTTATATTTTGTTAAATCAAACCAAAGTACTATACTAAGTTCGATCATGCGAACAGATGTTATAATAAAGTAAAAGCGTATTATAATATTAAAAATGAATCCTTTTACACCGCGAGCAGTATTGCTCGGATGTAATCGTTTAATTAAAAGGAAATAGCTGCCCATGCAGCAATAAAAAAGATATTGTCTTTACATCACGACCCGTAGGTCGTGCAATTAAAAAGATAAAAAAAATAAAAACAGAAAGAGACTAAGGGACTGGAGGATCTTAGGGAGCATCCTGGTTGACCACTTCTTCAGCATCAGCTTCTCCTCCATCCATCCCAGTGGCCAGAGAGATCTCAGGGGAAGCAGGAATCCTTGCTCTTTCTTCCTCTGCCAGTCGAGCAACACAGCGAGCAAGCTCGACGTTTCTTGCATTCTCAGGAAGGTAATTAAAGTTGGCACCCTAGTTGTGCTTCTAGAAATCATAGAAGCACCGAAGTGTGGCATTTTTGTACCTTTCCAAGTTGCTGGCATTGGCTTTCTCAAGCCCCTCGATCCGGCCCTCCAAGGTTGTAGTCTCTTGTCTACTCGCAGTCAAGTCCTCCTCGAGCTTTTTAGCCACGTGGTAATTGACGCAGTTAAACTCCTTGAACTGGTCCCTTTGCTCGATGGCTTTGTCCAGAGAATTTTGCTTCTCCCTCAACTCCTCAGCCAGTTTATTCTTCTCCTCGAGCACCGCTGCAAGCTCTTCGGCATATTTCGCTTCGGCAGCTTTGAGTTCATCAGCATGCCGTTGCTCCAAAGATTTGGCATGCTCGGTAACAGCACCCGAGCAGAGACGGCCGGCAGTAAGCGTCAGCATTTTCTGCAATCAGAGCAAAGGTTAGACTAACCGTAGAATATAGAAGGGTCGTCTCCACTGTAAAAAGATGACTTACATTGGCAAACTCATTCAAGGCGCGGTTTAAGATCTAGTCGACGTCCATCGTCTCCGTCCCAGCCATTGCCTCTCGGCGTCGTTCGTGCTTCAAAATCTTGGCCACTTTGTCTTTGACCAATCTTAAGGGACGACTCGATATGTCGCCGCCTGTGGAGGCAGAGCCGGCCTGCTGAGTCTGGTCGGCTGGGGCCGTTGGAGATGGTGTCGACCCAGCAGAAGCAGGAGGAGTTTGTTGCTCGTGAGGAGAAGGTGGTGGAGTGGCATTGGCCAGTGACGGAGCCACTCTTGGCTGATTGTAGGCTTAAGCCTACACTGAATTTTGAAGAAAATGGTTTCATCACTATGATTATCTTCTTGGATTTATTTATTCGTTCCCTTGCATAGTTGCTGTATTTTGAAGGCTTCTCTAATTGAGTCATTTTTTTATCTAATTGAGTCGATGTTTATTGTCCTAGATTCCCAGCAAAAGAATCAATAAATACTTTTTAAACTTGGATTTTTGGACTGACGATGAACTTATATTAATATAATATAAACTTATATGTGTTGTACATATTGCAGATATCTCTTCTATATAAAAAAAGTGTGTGTATAACGAAATTTTTTTGTTTTAACTGCTTGTTTTATTAACTTTAACGGAATATTCAAAATATTTAATAGAATATACCTTTACTATAAATTTAAATGTTATAAAATATTATTATGATAATAATATATAATTATAATTTTTTTACTAATTTTATTAATATGAATTCAAATATTATAATAATATTTAATACAATACTAAATATTTAATACTTATATTAATATAAATTTAAATATTATAAATTATCATTATAATAATAACATATAACACATAATCTTAATTTTTATTCAAAAAATTATTATTTATGTTTAAAAAGATTATCATATTACATATGTATATTTTTATAAAAAATCATAAACAATATTTTGGTTTAATTTTTCATTTAATATGTTTATGTCATTTTTTTGCATATAATATTGTTTATTTATTTAAAATTTATATGACAGTGATACAAATTTAATAAAAATAATTAATAAATTGTATAAATAAAACTAAACAAACGTGCAATGCACGTTGCATGTATCTAGTAGTACTAATAACTGATAAGATCAAATGGTGGTTTAACTGGTCTAATCTATTTTTTCTACTCTATGATGATTTTTGTAAATATCTATTTATGATATTTACGCAAGATAAAACTAGCCTACCATCTAGCTAGTACTCTTATGTTATCAGTTAAAATATTTGTTTATTATAAATAAAAAATAAAAAATATTCACTTAAAACTCATCAAGTTTCATTCTAAAAATTTCTTACTAACTTTATATTTAGCCCACACTGAGTAAAATTCGTGGCTTTGTCACTGGCGTTGGCTGAGGGTCCGTCCTCCGGGACGCCTGCAGTACGAGGCTTCTTAGCTTAAGGCGCTTTACGGCTTTCCCTAGGATGCCTCTTGCTTGTTTTCCTTTTGCTCAAGGGAGCCGCGGTAGCCTCAGGGGCGCTGTAAATGTCGAACACATTCTCGGGGTCCATGTCTGAAAAATAAGCAAATAGTCAAATAGTGAGATAGCATAAACAATTAAGTATGTTATGTTAGGAAAAGAAACAAAGAAAAATTATAAGTGAAATACCCGAGCTATCATTACTGGTCACTACATTATACACTCTACTAGTCTTATACTCACTCTCTGGAATGAAGAAGGATGAATCTAAATTTGGAGCATATTTAAAATTGTCGTCCCCGTCGAATAAGTGACAGGGAATTGGCAAGCTATCTAAAAGCGAAATAACTGTACCATTCTCGTCTGAAGACTCGTCCAAGTGTTCGACAGGCTCGGTGGCCTTCATTTTCCCCTTCCCCAAGGGGGCAGAGGGCCTCTCTGCTGGAGGAGTGCCAATTGGTTCCCTGATCGTGACCCCAGTTTGTCTCCTTCGTGGAGGCGACGCTGGTGGTTGCTGCTCGAGTTCCTCCTCGACTGTGGCACTCCCCGCTGTTGACTCCCTCATGTCCTGATGAGGGGCCAAAAGGCCGACTAGCCTAAGGTTAGCCTCCATGACCAGATGTTTGACGTTTTTCTCCACGTCAGTCATGCTGGCCAAGAGGGCTGACCTTAACTCCATGTCTGGAGTAAGTTCTGGTCACAACCATGGGCCTGAAAAGGGTAAAATATTCTAAGGAAGTGCAGAGAAAAATTTGAAGAACTAACAGCCAGTGGTACAAAGATTTTACCTCCTTGAGCAAAGGCCAGATTGTTCGCGATCATGTCGGTCGTAAGGAAATACTCCTGGTAGTACCTCCCCACGTTTGATATGTGAGTGGTGTCGGTCAAGAAGGTGCATCCAGTCTCCTGGTGGCAAAAGTGAAAGAACCCCGTACCTTCTTGATTGGGGTTGGATTTGAGGTCAAACAAATAATTAACCTCATGAGGAGTTGGCACGGGCCATTTTTTGTGACTGTAAAGGATATAGAGTGCAGTGAACATTCTATATCCATTAGGAGTTATTTGGAAAGGGGCAACTCCAAAGTAGTTGGCCACCCCTTGGAAGAAGGAATGAAGAGGCAAGGTAGCCCCTGCCTCAATATGGAACCTCGACCAGGCGCTGAAGGCGCCTCCGAGAAAGTTTGCCCGTTGATCTTGGTTGGGTCGAACTAATGTTACCCCTGTGAGTCCATACTTCTTGATGTAGTTGGCGATCATCCTGATCGTCACTCGACTCTTAGGTACTACATACCATTCAACATCCGGTTGAACAGCATGTCGAGGCCGGGCTCGTGTTTGAATAACAAGCTCGGGAGCATTTCTCTCTCGACCACTGGTCGAGAGAGTCCCAGCTTGCGAATCAGGCTGGGTCGAAGGATGTGGGGTTTTCTTCTTTTGGGCAGTGGACTTAACTCTACCCATCTTTACAGGAGTTGATTGAGGTCTTTGAGGTGAGGCTCGAGAGAAGGGGATCTCCTGGATTCATTGCGATGGTTACTCTTCATCCTCGAGAAGTTGTGCGAGCATATTATCGTCGATAGGCCTCTCACCTCCCCACAGATCTTGCATTAAAAGCTGCGAACAAAAAAGGGGGGAAGTGAGAACGAAAGGCCTAAAAAGGGGGTTATATAACGTTGCTCGTGTATAAAATTTTAACTTTTATATGACCAGCAGCATTCTAACAAAAACACAAGATTTTATACGAGCAGTTTAAAAAACAGATCAAAAAGTGAAATTAAAAAGTTTTTCTGGAAAAAGCTTTTTCAACTCCAAAAGGGGTGGGAAAAACCTAGTTTTTCAACTAGCCTAAAATCGAATTTTTACTTCGATTTTACGCCCTAAACTTACGATCTTGACTATCAAACTGGATCCTAACTCCTACAAAGAAAAACTATGCTACCCTATCAAGCATCAATCAGTATACACACAATCCTCATGCATTTCTACCCAAGAACACGAAAAATTTCAGAATTCAGAAACAGGCATATAACAGTATGCATGGCATGTCAGAGAGTATGAAAGTTGAAGAAGTTTACCTAGATGAAGATTGGAGGTTCTTAAATGAAGTAACTTTGGGCGTGCAAACAGAGGATCTTTAGAACAAGTGACGAATGATCTTCAAAGTTTCTGAGTTCTGGGTTGAAGTTCTTGAGGGTTCTTGGCAAGAAAATGGCAAGTAAAAAGTGAAAAGGTAAATTTGGGGATTATTTATAGTGGCTGAAATGTGATAATCATGAGTTACCTTTTTCAAGGCATGGGGAAGTGTAATAGCCGTCGGAAATGTTACTTGGAAACCGAAAATGCATGATTGGACGTGATTAGGTCACCTTTTTCGAGGAAGCACGAGTGACTCTGACAGATTTCGTGGGGTATTCGAAATGTCAGTTCTCTAAGTTTACTTATTGCTGGTCGCAATAAATAAACTTGGGAGCAAATGTTTACCCAAAAAACAGTTGTGGATGATGTGGCAAGAATTTTCAACACGTGGCAGAGATGCTGCTCGCCTATCGACCAGAGACACTTCCGTACGCGAGGTTCAAGTTTTATATACAACTAGCTTGGCCGTATACTCCGTCTATTTATGTATAAATTTGTATAGTTATAATGATAACCGAGAATATCTCTTCATTATAACCTGAATATCCGTTTATTAAGGAAATATATGATTGATTGACTCATGTAACCCTCCTTGAGCCTATAAATATACAAGAAATAGCTCAAGGGGGGATCTTTTTTCCGAATCCTGTTTTCTGATCTGAGAAAGAGAGAATTGTATTGCTATTATCCATCGTTTGTATTGTTTCTCATTCTAAGGTTTGTGAAACTCAAGAACCCAAGTTCTTTTATCACACATTTGAAGCTCAACATTAATAATAGCATCAAGTGGACGTAGGTCATTACCAATCTTTGGAGCCGAACCACTATAAATCTTTGGTGCCATTTTCTTTTTTCCCATTAGATCTTAATTGTCACATTATTTCCATCCAAGTATTTGACTCCGTATCAGTTGGCCAAAACGAGGGTCAACATAATTAAAATATGATATTTATTTTAAATTTATATGACATTAATATAAATTTAATTAAAATATTTAATAAATTCTATAAATAAAACTAGTCCAACGTGCAATATGCACGTTTGCTTAGTTTTATTTAAAGAATTTATTAAATATTTTTATTAAATTTATATTAATGTCATATAAATTTCAAATAAATATCATATTTTAATTAAATAATTTATTTATTATTGTTTAAGTTTATATTTCTTCTAATTTTTTAATTTTGGAGGGACAACAAGAGATTATATATTATATGTTTAATGTAATATTAAATATTATAAGTGAATTTTAAATTTAAGTTTCTTACTAGTTTAAAAAAAACAATTTGTTGCTAATTCACGGTAGATTATATTATATGTTTAATATGATATTATTCTAATAAGTGAGTTTAAGTTTAATTAAATTTTACTTAAGTTATAAAACGTATGAATTTATTATTTTAAAATAATTATTATTGTAAAATATCCTAACAATATCATAATTTAATTTGTTTAATTTTTTATTATTTTAAAATAATTATCATTGTAAAATATCTGAAAAATATCCTATTTTAATTTGTTTAATTATTTATTATTTTTAAATAATTATCATCGTAAAATATCTCAAAAATATTTAATTTATTTAAGTTTAAGTGTTTGTAAACTACTGTTAAATATAAGAATATTCTATTAAATATAAGAATATTCCGTTAAAGTTAACATTAAAAACAATAAAAAACCGTTAAAATAAAAAAAAATCATTATCTACACACTTATATATGTATACATATAAATCCATGTTATCCCTACACAAAGATATATTTGCGGCAAAATCCCTATTCTGTTATAAAGGTTGCGATAAACCCCCCAATCAAATTTTGGTGGCAAAATCTTATTCCGTTAATGGTTTGTTGCAAGTTACCTATTTTAGGTGTTAAATGACATGTGAGCAAGTTAAATGTCAACTAAGATACATGTGGCAACACTTTATAAGGTCACGTGTCAAAAAAATAATTAATTATTATTTCTAAAATAAATAAATTTAATTAATAAAAATATATAAAAAATAATTTTAAAAACTTTTTTCAACTTTAAATTTTGTTTAATTTTAATTATGTATTATTATTATTTTAAATCATTAAAATAATAGAAAAAAATAATTAAAACACTAAAACAAAACTTAAAATACAAAAAATAAATTTAAAAACTTTTTTCAAAACTTAAATTTATTTGAAAAAAGTTTTTAAATTTATTCCCTTCAGAATTTAAATGTATTTGAAAAAAGCTCTTAATTTTTTTTATTTTAAGTTGCTTTAGTGTTTTAATTATTTTTACTAATATTTTAATGATTAAAAATGATAATACATAATTAAAATTGAAAAAAATTAAAAATTACTTTTTTCTATTTTTTATTAATTAATTTTTTTTTTTAAATAATAATTAATTATATTTTAACATGTGACCGTATAAAATGTTGTCACATATATCTTAATTGACACTTAATTTACAGATATTTGACACATAGTAACTTAGAATAAATTATAAACGAAATTGAGTTTTGCTACCAAAATCTTTTATCAAGGGTTTGTAGCAACTTTTGTAAGAAAATAGTTAGTTTTAGCACAAATATCTCTTTTATTCATATAATTGAGAAATCCAGCACCTTTCCTTCTAAAATAAAACTAAAATAAATAGAGATGACCGAAGGAAGCCAGTCAGATCAGCATACTACTAGTTGTCATTAAATATAAGCTATATTAAACAAGGGATTTCTTCCGTGTCCAAATAGAATTAGGGTAATTTTGTATTTTATATATAGAAATTGACAATATATCAATAAAATTAAGCAACTTGGTCTTCTGCCTACCACGATTGAGATTATCCTATTTGGTCTGCCATTAAGAGATCAATATCATTAGTCAAGCACATATAATAAATCAAACAATATCAAATCAACCATTTAATATTTGGTTCACTATTTACACATGGAATAAAATCTGAGTACTCTATATAATAATAACTTCAATTTTATTATAAAAAAAAATTGTGACAGCTTGATCCAATTATAAATAAAAATGATTTTTAAAGTATAAGTAGTTATATACTTTTTAAGTCCTTGGTTAAAAAAAATATATCTCTACATACTAATAATTATATATACAGTTAAATAAATATATATTATGTCATTTATTTATACTCAAATAAAAAAATTAAATATTTATTAAATATGAAATAGTTATTAGTAAAATTTTATTGTTATTATTGTTAAAAGTGTGATATTTTTTATATTTGTTGTTTAGAAATCTACTTGTGCCAATATTTTTCTATAGTTATAATGTCTAAATTATGATTTCCAAAACTATTCTTAGAGATTTGACTGAATATGCTTTTATATTGATATGAATCAATATAGCCAATAAGTACCCTTCATATTTTTAATCCGGATTATTATTTATTGCAAAATGCACAATACAAGTTGTCAATATTAGTAGATTTCAAAGATGACATCACATCATGAGTACTGATAAACGCTTTTTTTTTTAATAATTTAGTTGAAGAGCCATTATGTATGATTGATCAGTGAATTTAGAAACTTTCTATATCAAGTCACGAGCTATCACTATAGAAATGCACTAGCTTTTAAGATATAATTATTTGTATATTTTTTAAAATATAACTATTATATAAACGTAATTAATAAAAACTCTTTCCCGCTTTCAAAAAAAAAAAAAAAACCCATTCGTGTTCAAAATATTTTGGAGTTATGTATAATTTAACTTTCTAAATCATAATATATGATCTATTTTGGTGTCATCAGATATATCTCTAACGAATAAATAGAATGATTTATTATAAAAAAAAATAGAATGATTCAAAATATTTATATATTTTGATAGTGCATTATTCTTGATTTTAATTAATAAATGTAGTGATGCTCAGATCAAAATCAATTTAATTATAAAAAATTGGATATCAAATTACAATTGAATTGGATTTATAAAATTGGAAATTAATTAGATTGAATGGTAGATGGGACTATGAAAATCTAATTAGAAATTAATTCAATCCAATTACAATTTAAAATATATATTCTTTTTATATATATATCATATCAATTATAAATATATTTAATTTTCTTATCTTTTTTCATAGATTTTAGCATTTTAGACATGTTATTGTTATTGTTTTCATGTTATGTTAATATAGCACTTTAGTTATGTTTGAGACATTAGTAATAAAAATTTAATGGATTTAATATTGCAAACTTTATATTTTAATGACTTAATATGACAATTGTAAAGACTTAATTTAGTATTATTATTACATAGTGTGTAGTTTTTTGTATGCTTTTTTTACTTGTTAATTTTTTTAATATTAAATTTAGGTTCAAAGATAAAATAACCGATTCAATCCAATTACAAATCCAATTACAATAAGTATTGCCATTTGACACCTTAAGGTGCCCAACACCACATAAGGTGTCACTCTATAATTGATTAGCGATACCTCATAATACTTATTAAATTTAAATAAGTGGGACCTAATACTGGATTACACCAATAGCAATATGTCACCTCCTTGTGTTGTTGAACACCAATGGTATCCCTTAGCAATTCTCAATTATAATTGGATTGTATTTTTAGGCCAAATTAGATTGGGCTGATTTCTAACATCCAACATTGAATTGGATTGAATTAGATTGATTAGGGGTAAAAATATTGGATCGAATCGGATGAGTACTCATAAATACATGTATCACAGATTTTATTGAAAAAGAAATAAAATGATAAGTTAAGAATTGATTATTGAGTTGTTTTCCAATAAAAAGAGAATTAATTTTTAATCTTTAATTTTTAAATTACGTGTCATCAATTTATTGACACCTAAATTAATTAGTTGAAGATTGGGCCTCATGTATTCATGATAACATGTTAATTTTCTTTCAATGATAAAAGTTTTTTTAATTTTTTTTTACTTTCAATGATAAAAGTTAAAAACCAATTTCCCTTTAAAAAAAATTATTGAAAACCAATTAATTATTAGTTCCTACATGTTTCACCGATTAATAGAGGAACATAAAGTGATTATTCTCCTTGATTTCATATGGTAAATTTAGCTTTTTTTTTAACCTTAAAGATTAATAAAATTAAAAGTTATTAATAAACGGAAATTTATCTTTATAATTATTAATATATTTAATTAAAAATTGTTTATACATTAATTCTTCCTAAACTAATTTTATCCACAACCATAAACAAAAAACTGAACACATGACCACATAATTAATTATTTTTAGTTATTAAGAAAAGGAAATTCTAATGACATTGGCATTAGTATGTTCAATAGATAATCATTCTATAATTTATTTATGATTCAAACCTCAAATAATATGCATCTATTATTTGTCCAAACTTCAAATATTTATTGGTTAATTTTGTCCAAAAAAAATATTTATTGATTAATTAAATATATTAATTATTAAACCACATTCCAATTTGTCCAAAAACATTATAATTTTTATTTGGGGTGTTTTCAAAGTTAGTTATCGTCACACGTGGCTAAGTGACTCAGATCCACGTCGGAGCTGGTTGTACTCATTTCTTTGCTGACTGTACGCGGCTCAGTTGGTGCTAATTAATACTTTTTCTTTTAATAATGCATCCACATTTTTTTGCATAATAATATACTAAAATAAAATAATTTGAATTCAACATAGAAGATTCCTTACCATTAATTCATCGTGTGTACACAGAAAAACAAAATAAATAATAATAATAAACTAAAAGAGATTAATGTAAAACTTAGTATGTGGTGGTTGGTGCAGATTGGATTTCATGACCAAATAAATATTTATTATTACAACGAGTCATGCATGGTTTTATTTTATAAGAGTAGTGTCACTATTGCAATAATCCTTTTTATTATTTGATCATGTTTTTAATTAGTTCATAAAATATACTTTAGATATGTTAATCTAAAGTTAATGAGTGATAATTGTTTGTAGTAATGTTAATTAAGATGACGGTGGTCGATGCTAACAAAGTTATATTAACGTGAAAAAAATGTTGTAATTGGATTGGTGGGACGGCACATAAATTATCTATATATTCAAAAGTGACAATTTATATACACACATAAATAAATAAATAAATAAATAGGATACGTTACAGCTACTTTTAGTATTTTTAGTACATAAATAAATTATAATTCTAATTTTTTTTACATGACGGTGTATAATATAATTACAGTGAACTTCTTTCAGTAAATTCAGAATAATTTAGGATGTCGAAATAAAAATTCAAATAGGTTGTTGCAATCGTGTTTGTTTCAATATTTACACGCATGTGGAATAAGTTATTTGAATCTTGTTTTGGCATGCTAAATCATCCAGAATTTCCTGAAAATTTTGTGAGAAGTCTCTTCTAAGTACATTATATATCATCATATAAAAAAAATATAGTTATAACTTATCTATATACTGAAAATACATATCTGTAGTGATTCAAAACAATCACTACCAAAAAAAATTCCCAAATATATATAGGGAACTTCTTAGGTATGAGCATTATTTTTGCTCCTACCGTAGGCGCGTTTTCTATTTTTTGTATTTTGAGAAATTATAACTCATTTTTTTATATGACAGTGTACATAATAGTTATTGTTTAGACATCCCACCAATTTTTAGGTAATTCGGAATAATTTATCATGCCGAAATCAGAGTTCAATTATTTTCTACGCATATAAAAAAAATCAGGCACACGTGTAAGTGACTATTTGAACTATGATTTTGACATTGTAAATTATTCAGAATTTTTCAAAAATTAGTGAGAAGCCTATTTATAACTATAATGTACGTCATCATAAAAAAAAAATTATAATTTCTACGAGTGCCGAAAATAAAAAACACTCCTTGCAATAAAAGTAAAAATGATGCAACTAACAAAATTCCTATATACCAAAATATATTAATTAATTTCACGTGTAGTGAAATTCAATTCTTTACGAATAGGTGCCCTTTAATTCTTAGTGTGACACATAATATAGAAAAAAGTAACGTCTTATTGAAAAAGATATATCTTAAGATGTAAATGTGGTTTGGTTACTACTAGTGACCCATATCATTTCATTCGATTTATTTCAATATATAATTATATTTATTATTACTCAAATTGTTAGTTTACATTCTTATAAGCTATAGCCATTCTTACTTTGCAATTGTTTTGTCTACCCTTTTATTTTAATTAATTATTTTATTTGCTGGTCTTTTTTTAATAGAAATTAATAGTTTTAGGGAATTTTTGTTAAGAATTAGTTAATTTTCTTTGTGGATTAGATGAATTATAAAAATTGTGTGTTTTAGTCGTTGATTATGATCAACATTAGTTCATTTTTATTGGTGAGGGCAATAACAAGCAGTACTAATACAATCTAACAGTAAATTTTTTGATGTGTAAAAAATATTTAGCACATAATATGTATAGATTTAAAATATATATTGTATTATTATGATTTAAGAGAAAATTTACGCAAGATGGAGAGAAACTTCAATTTGAAAGGTTTATTGTCTAGTTTAAGAGTATGTTAAACAAATTTATAGATCAATTTTAAAACAAAACGACTAATATAAAGAAGAGATGCACTCGAAAAATTATTCAATAGTAAAACTTTAAACAAAAAGTAACATTAACCGAAGCGTGAGAACTTGATTCAAAATGAGTCTTCCCACTGAAGCAAAAATGCCTACTAGGATTCTGAAGTGACTATCCAAAAATCAAATAAAATTGATAAGTTACAAAATATGCATAAAGATATAGATTAACTATACTATCGAAAAGACCATATCCTGGCTATGGTATGATTATTATTTAACGTGCGAAATGAGGTAAACCTACCCTAGTTAGTAGCTAGTTTATAGACATTTTCTATTGATTTAGATTTTTTCTTATAAAATTTAATAGTGATAATTTCTACAAAGTAAATCTTCAAATCATCAAAATCAAAATAAACATACACGTACCATGGTTTTGGTAGTTTTTGTTGATATATATTTTCTATTGATTTAGATTTGTTTTTTTTTTAATAATAATAATAATAATAATAATAATAATAATAATAATAATAATAATAATAATATAATGACCATATGAGTCGATGATAATTAATAGTAGTAATGATAGAATAGAAACACTCAAAAATTCTAGTCAAAATGTAAGTACTAATAATATCCACGCTATTTAAAATGATCCATGGTTTTATTTTAAAATAATAGCAATAATAATTTACACTAATGATATATGATTAAGTGTACGTAATTTGTAAAACACTACCATTATGTGTAGTTTTGTACATCGATACATAAGTTATTTAAGTAAAATTTATAGTGTTATATTACATTGAACATTATCAACAATGACCTTCACACCCTAAAATCGTACAAATATTTATCCATAAGTCTATCAAAATAGCCTTAAAAATCAATATAGTTGAAATTTAAAACTAGATTAAAAATTAATAACAAAACGTCAATATTTAAATAATTCTAAAAAGGTAAGTGTACTAGGCACAATAATAATTCTATTTGTGAAAATATGATATTTTAGTCATTAATTTATAACATAGTATTAATAAAATTTGACACAAAAAGATAAATTTATGAAACATTAAAATCTCATTACTATAAGATGAAAAAAAAATCTCAATATTATAGAAAAATCTAAAATACATGAAAATATACATTTATGGAAATATATATTTTTAAAATGAAAATATGGAAAATAAAAGTTTTTTTTGGTAAAATTTTTGTTTCTTTATTTTGAAAAAATAAAAAAATGTTTGGTAACTATATTTGTTTTTTTTAAATAAAAAAAAAAACGTTTTTGATCATTTTTATTTTTTGTTTAACAATATAATGAGGTGTTAATTTGAGGAAGAAAAAGAAAAAAATGAAAAGTTGAAAACGATTTAAAAAAATTTGAAAGTGAAAAAAATTTATTTTCAAAATTAATGAATTTTAATTATTTTTTTTAAATAATAAATAAAAATAGAGTTATCATACAATGTTTAATTATCAAATTTTTAATTAATTAAATAAAAAAAACTATTTTTGTAAGTACTAAAATAATTTATGATATTGTAAAAAGTTTTTTTTTTTTTTAAATAAATAAATAAAACCTCACCCCCACTTATTTTTTGTTTGTTAGATTCTCTTTTTATTTTGCCATGCCTATATTTTTAATAGTATCTTTCAAAATTTGTCTGAATTATTGTCTAGTAAGTAATTACCAATACCATATCATTATTTTTAATAATAATAATAATAATAATAATAATAATAATAAGCCACACACAAAAACCAATAATAATAAAAGAAAAATATAATACCTTCATATTATACAAATATCCCTAGAAAAATCTGGTCCAATTCCAACACATATACGCATAACAGATATTATCCCTAAAAAAATCTTAAACGTTTAATTAGATTAAATTAATTAATTTTTCTTTTTTCTAAAACCAGAAACAATATAAATTAGTGTGAACAAAGAACCGAACAAGGTTTTGTAAACTAATTTTTTAATTAGAAAAATAAAAATAAAAATAAAATAAGAAAAAGTTAGCTTATGGTCCACGAGAAGAGTCTACCATTCATTTTCATTTCAACTCCGTTTTGCGTCAAAATCAAATACCGCTGTATTCCTTTCTGTTTTTCTCGGGAAACAAACAAAACTAACTCAAACAGCCTAGCGTCCGTGTACCAAGTATACCCATATATCTTAAACCACCATTAACACCCCATTTCTTACCTCAATCGATTCATTAGAATTCTCTTTTATCTGGGTTTTTTTTTTTGTCAAATTTGTGTTTTTCTTTTTCTTTTTATGGGTCTTGGTTTCTCTTTGTTGCTCAATTCGGACCCAGATGGGTCGATGGGTTCGCAATCAAAACCTGGTCTTGGGGATTTGCCAGAGAGCTGTGTCGCTTCGATTATGGGATATTTGGAGCCTACTGAGATATGCCAATTGGCGAAGCTGAATCGGGTTTTTCGTGGAGCTTCCATGGCGGATTTTGTTTGGGAATCGAAATTACCTTCCAATTATCGGATTCTTGTCCAAAAACTATTGGGAGATTCCTTGGGAAATTTGGGTAAGCGGGAGATTTATGCGAGGCTTTGTCGGCCTAATACTTATGATGATGATACCAAGGTGTGTTCTGCTTTGATATTCTTGTTTGCTGTTTGGTTACCGAGAAAATAACTCCCAAAATAAATATATTAATTTTGATTTCTGGATAGAAAAGGAAAAGAATAATCATGGAAACCCTCTTCGTTTTCATTTCTTTGATCTAAAGTTCGACTATTTTGTTCGTTTGGTTGATGAGTAAATGTGTTAGAAAATGATATATTTTCAGGTTTGAATCTCAGATTTCTAATTATTTGATATGGGATTAGATTATTTTTATGGTTTTGTCATTTGAAGATCAAATTTTTTGGCTTTGAGTCCAGAGGACAACTTGTAAGAAGAAGATAGATAGAACTGTGAACTCTAAATTTTATTCCTTAGTAATTTTAGAAAGACCATTGACTAAGCCATTTGAAGTAGTAGAAGGTATTGAATTTGTTAAAAGATAGTAGACTAGTCTCATGTTTTCTCGGTGACCAAACAGAATTTCATTTTTTGAATAATTCAGGCCAATTAGAAAGACCATTGACTAATCCATTTGTGTTGCTTGCAGAAAGTTTGGTTGGACAAAAGCACAGGTGGGGTTTGCTTGTCTGTTGCTTCGAAGGGGTTATCGATAACCGGGATTGATGATCGAAGATATTGGAACTATATTCCAACAGAAGAATCTAGGTAAAATTCGATTTATCTTGTGTTCATGTTTGTACTTTTCTTATTGTCGTACTTTCTGTTGTGAGATTTCATTGAAATGGGAATGTTTGTATCAGTATTATCATGTATATTATCGATGGATGAAGAAAGTTCGACTTTTACGGGGATTTCCTTGCTCGAATTTTCCGAAGTATGTTGTTTTTTTGTTACCCTTTTTGTAAAATCTCTATTCTGTGGCTTTTGATTTTCAAATGAATGACTTTGTTCTTTTGAATGAAAGTTTGTGGTTTTCACCATTGTTTTTATTCTCTTCAAGACTTTGTTTTTTTGTATACTGTCTTATGTCTTCTAATCTTCAAAGCAGAACTACAGATTAGATTTTGTGAAAAAGAGATGTTTTTGGTTTCTGTTTGTCCAAAAAGAAAATCACTTACTAGAATTAAGAGTTGAAATTATCTTTATGTTTGTCTGAAACTACTAAGAATAGATGAGAAAAGGAAGCCTATCAACTTCCTTCTGGTGTTACACTGAAGCTGTATGATGATAATGAAATGATTACTTCAACTGATTCTGATTCTGAGTTATCTTTCCATATTTATAGATTCCAAACCGTTGCATACCTTCAACAAATTTGGTGGTTTGAAGTTGATGGGGAGGTCGAGTTCCCATTCCCACCAGGGACATACAGCCTATACTTCAGGCTGCAATTGGGGAGGGCAAGCAAGAGGTTTGGCCGCCGAGTCTGCAACACTGAGCGTGTTCATGGTTGGGACCTAAAGCCAGTAAGGTTTCAGCTATGGACTTCGGATGGTCAGAGTGCTACATCCCAGTTCTTCTTAACCGAACCTGGAAGATGGAATCTCTACAGAGCTGGGGACTTTGTTGTAGACAATGCCCATGTTTCCACAAAGATTAAATTCTCAATGACCCAGATTGATTGCACTCACACAAAAGGTGGGCTTTGTTTAGACTCTGTAATGATAATTCCAAGCCAGTTTAGAGAGAGGTTAAAGCACTTTTAGATTGCACTTAACCAATACTGCTAGGAAGCTTGTGTTATATATAGAGGTAGTCTATATCAAGAAGAACCATATTACAGTAGTTCTTCTAAGTATGCATGTAAATTTGTAAGTGTATATGTTTATTCGATTTATTTTATAGTGTTATATATTTTCAAGGTTGTTTGCCTCCTTGTACGGAATTATTTTTTGCAAATAAAATGAGTTGATGTTTGAGTTGAATGGTAACTTATTCCGAACTACTACTGTGACAACAAACTAATATATTTTTATTCTGAACTACTATGGTAATGGAGAGCCAATTAAACAGAGTGCTTTCATGAATATTATAGTAATTGACTTAATAATGTATATATTAAGAGTAAATTGCTATTAAAAAATCCAATGTTTTCAAAATATTATATTTTTATACCTAATTTTTTTTTTGTGGTCAGTATACTTGGTATCTTCAAAATGTTACATTTTTACATTCAAATTTTTTTTGTGAAATTTTAAAATGTTGCACTTTTATACTTATTTTTTTAAATTATTTTGAGAAATAATAAGAAAGTTAAGAAAAATATAATATTTTAGTTATTTATAAAATTTTAAATTATTTTTACTTTCAAAATAATAAAAAATAAATAAAATTAATTTACTTTTTTAAAAAAAAATTATATTGATGAAAATATATAAGTTTTTAATTATTATAAATCATTTTTATTAAATTTAATACAACACTTATTAATGTTTAAATTAAAATAATTTTTTTGAGAAAGAATAAAAAAGAGAAAATAATTTAAAATTTAAAAAATAATTAAAATTCTATATTCTTCCTTAAATTTTTTATTATTTATCAAAATAATAATAAAAAAAAATATAAAAGTGCAACATTTTAAAAACATTAAGTATATTTATCGTAAAAAAAATTTAGTATAAAAGTGTAACATTTTAAATAGAATGAGTATATTTACCCCACACAAAAAATTGTATATAAAAGTACAATTTTTTGAAAATATTGAGTATTTTTGCCGTCATTTACTCCAATATTAAGATGAAACAAATAAAATGAATATAGCTTATATTTCTAAAATGAAAAATTTTGTGAAAAATCACTAGAAAATGATATGGAACTTTTCATAATTTAGCTAAGTGGATCTACATGTAAAGGATTTAAAAAGTTATTTTAGTTTGAGAGTAATTTTTTTTGTTTATTTGGTTAAATAATAATAATTCATTGAGATGTTTATTCTTGTTAATCAAGTTCAAGAAATAAATAATTAGTAGAAAATATATCCATGTCTTCTTCTTTTTTTTCAAAAAATAACAAGATGTACCAATAATAAAACATTATTAATCTTTAAGCACATCCCAAACAAAGAACGTAATCTAACCTTAGCCGCAGCCAAACTTGGGTGCACATTTATATCATGAGAGTGTGCACAAAAGTGCCAGTATAAAATCTGAAGAAGAGTAATGATATATGCACACACAGATATTATACACACTTATGTAATAAATTATTTCAACCAATTATATTTATTTGAAATGGACCTTACTAAATAAAAGTAATTTGTCACGTGTGTAGTATTTGTGTGTGCATGTATATAAGGCATACTGCAATAATACAATTAGCATGAATAAATAGTCTCACCTAAAAAAAATTTATAGATCCAACACAAATTTGGCGTTTAAAAATTATATCAAATTTCTCACTTGTTTTTCATACGTGCCCTTCATATTTTAAGGTCATTAGACCACAACTAACACAGTTTATATATTTCAGGAAGGGTAAGCTCTGTCTCTTCATTGATAGGATCCTCAATTTTGAATTTATTTACCAAAGGTGATGCTACCTAAAAATTGTATGAGTAATTTGAAAAGGTTAATTTAATTTCTCACCAAATCCTACCTCAGATCTGATGTATGGGCACACATTGAACACTTCCATGCCTCCTGCAAAGACAAACAGAAAATAACAACACCAAGGAATAAATTAAACACACATAACATATTGTAATGATTCATAATAAAGGCTTCCATTTCAAGGAGAATAATGAGAATGTTTTTGTAGCATAAAACTGACCTAGCCAAGCCAATACTACTACCTTTAGGTGAATGGGATTAGGATTGGGATTGGGGAACAGCACATGGGTGTTGGGTCAACTTTGTCATACAAGAACATGCACCACCTTATCTTAGCAGCACCCGGATTATTCTCCTATAATAGGATAGAGTGGGATTATAATATGTCAGTAAATTAAAGTAGTATATTTTATTTGCTCGATGAGTGTCGATGCTGGTTTATGTACTATATTTTATCTCTGTCTTTTGAATTGGACAGAGTTGGGTTCTCACTTCTCAGTCTCAGTCTGCTGGTGTAGACTAGCACCATGGTGCACTGCCCCTAGTGGGACTGGTCGCTCACCGTATGATCGAAAACAATTAATACTAAACTTTTCTTTTCATGAATTTATCTCCAATATGTGCCCATATGTCTGGTAATGGTAAATGCACTAAAATTATGCATCAAATTACACCAACTTACTTTACAATATCATTCAAAGAACTTTACATAAATATAGGAAAAATAAACAAAATTTCTATACTAATAGAAAAAAAAAATTATACAAAATATAATAAGTTTTGAAAAAAAAAAATTAAATATAATAATTCTATAGAATATAAAAAATAGATTACCATAAATACACAAAACTCTATCTCTCTCACTCTCTCTTTTCTCTCACTCATGACATCTCTCTCTCTTTTTCCTTTCTTCCTCTCTCCTCTCCCATTTGGTTCTCTCATCTCAGTCTTTCGTCGGTGATGTACCCCTGCCCCCGCCCTCGACAACAACGACACACCTCCACCCTTGCCCTGGATTGTGAAGTACCTCTGCCCCTCTAGTTCTTCTTCTTCTTCAGATCTAGTTTTATTTTTATTTTCTTTGTTCTTCTTCTTCTTTTTTACATGTGGTTTTGGCATTTCAAATCTTATTTTGCAATTCATATTTAATTTTTTTTTCCTTCTAAACCTAATTGTAACCGGTTACAGTCACAATTTGTTCTAATTTCTGGTATTTTTTTCATATCTGTTTAAGTAACCGGGTATAGTGACATCTAATTCTTTTTATTCAAATCTGATTTTTTTTTTAGATTTAGCTGTACCCAATTACAATAACAATTGATTATGATTGTTTGTTTAGATCTGATTTTGTTTTCACACCTCACTAAGTAACCAGGTACCATGACAATTGGTTATTCTTTTTTTTAGATATGAAATCGTAACCAGTTACAATTATGGCTAGTTTAACTTTTTTGTTTGTGTGTGATCCTATTTGTTTCCAAGTTTGGCTAAGTAACCGGTTACCATCGCAATTTTTTTTTTTTCATATATATTTTATTTTTCAGACCTAGATGTAACCAATTACCTTCACGATCAATTTTGTTTATTTTTTTCATATCAGTTTTTTTCTTCCAAATCTCACTAAGTAACCCGTTACAATTCGGTTGATATTTTGATAATGGTACATTACTAAAAATATCAAACCCGTTACAATTCGGTTGATATTTTGATAATGGTACATTACTAAAAATATCAAACTTATTTTTATAGCTGTAACTAGTTACTATAACACCACTTAAAAAATAAAACTGATTTTTATTGTTATAACCAGTTACCACACATCATTACAAAAAATTGACAGTGACACAAGATTACTATCACAAAAAAAACATCAAAATTGTTTTGATAGTGGTAACTAGATAAAATGTTAATTGAATAAGATAGAAAATTGAAGAAAAGAAGAATAAATGAGAATAAAAAGTATGATGATGAAGATCTCAGATTTTTTTCTTCAAATAATTATGCAAATTTTTTTTTTATAAAATATGAATGATAAAAAAATAATACAAATAGATTAAAATTATAAAAATAATCTCAAAACATATCAAAACTAATTACTAAAAATATATATAAAAAAATATGGTATACAAATAAAATTTAATAAATACATAGGAAAAAACCTCCCATAAACATGTAAACAAAAAAATGTCATAAAAAACTTAAGAAAAAAAAAAGCTGTCATAATTTTTAAAGTTTAAGAAAAAATTATTGTGTAATTTTTTTTTATTTAATCAATCAAATTTATTTTAAGTGAGACTATTATTTAAAAAAAATAATATCATGTCAATTTGTGTGTAATTTTAGTGGTCATATTCTTATTAATTTATAAGACATGGAACTTAAAAAGGGACGAAAGAAACATATATAAGTACAAGACAAACGAACATGTATTAATGTTATAAATTTCATATAAAATTTAAATTAACATGCGAATAAATTAACGAGTTAATTGCGTTAATGTAGTCAATATTGATTATTGACTGATCATATTATGTGCGTTAATTCACCTGTCATGTCCTTCTAAAATTCATTTTATATCCAAAACAATTAACATAACAGATGCAACAAATGTAAATAAATAAATTAAAAAAAATACATTTAATTTGAACGAATTGAATCAGTCCTATACTCTTAAAAAAAGGAGTAAATTACTAGTCTAGCAAAAATTTAATTATAGGCTATTTAGGTTTTTTGATTCCAAATTATGATCTATACATGATCTTTCTCCATCAACACCACATACTTAATTTTTTAGAATTATTTTAAAAAATATTAATAAAATAATTTTTTTAATATTTTAAAATTACATATGTGCCGCTAACATGATCAAAACACATCACATTAGATAAAATTAGACAAAAATCCAATTTTACAATCCTGTAAATAGTTCAATGGAAATTTTAAATAGCAAGAAAAAATCAGGAACATAATAATGTACAAGTCATAACCCACGATAAAAATCCTAAATAGCCTTAATTATATTGCAGTCAAAATCCCAAAAATGAATTTGATGGGATCAAATTAAGATGTAATGGAAAACCAAAACCTTCACCTGTATGCCTTGAGTTGGTGAACCAAAACTCTTGTAATAATCTAATAATTAAAATAAATTCAAAGACAGAGTTCATAAAATATACTACAGCTACAAAAATGGATTGTTCTCCTTTCTCCTCCCACTTTGTGTTTAGTTTAAGTAACATTTATAAATGGCTCACTAAATACTACCAATTGAAGTTCCTCAAGGCATTGTGGGGGTCTCAACCTCAGAGCATGAATGTCTTCACCATCATAACAAAAAAATGGAAGATTTATACACTGCCTTTAAGGACCAAATCGGTTCATTTGCTTTGCTGTTGTTGATTATCGACAGGCTTGCGGTAAGGCATGTATCGTTGATCTTTCGCAGCGTTCTTCTTCCTTCTTTTCTCAATATAGGCTTCAAGCTTGCCAGATCCCTGCTCATATGAGAATATTTTGTTAGTAAGTTAGTATGTGGGCTTGCTGCGAAAGTGATTTTATTTTGTATGTCCAGTATTTTCTACATACCTGAAGCTGTTCATATTTTTCAAGGAGTCTTTGTTTTCGGACATCGGCTGCAAGTTAGAAATGCAAGTAGGTGTCAAATTGGAACACGCTAACATGTTATTATATAGTTTACCTAGTAAGAGAGGGAAATCACGAAAGAAAAAGAGAGAGAGAGAGAGAGAGAGGGAGAGATGTACATTTCTTAAGATAAAAGGGTTTTTTCCCTTGCTTTACTGCTTCTCTCTCTTTTCTCTTGTGCTCAGCCAAAATAGCATTTTCTCTATGCTTCGTTGAATCAGGCTTCAGCTGTTTGTTCTACAAAGATAAAAGAACCATAAATATTTTACCAAAATTTTCTGCAGAAATAAATAAATTCTAAACGAATGTGTTAAAGTAAATGAATAGCATAAACGAAGCACTTACTATCCAAGAAAGTTGGTTCTTTAGCTCTTCAATGACTTCTGGATCACGGGATTTCTTCAATTGCTTGCGTAGTTCCTGCAATGTCCAAGTCAAAACTCAGCAAACAGGAAAATTGAGATTCAAGTAGAAAACATAATTAGTCAAGAAAATCACCTCTTTTTCAGCAGGAAGCTCCTCCTCGTAAAGAAAATTATATCTTTTTTTAAAGCTGAAGATTCCAGATATAATATTATCAACAGAGCATATACATGTCATGATGCCAAAACATAAAAGCAAATAACCGAATTGCAAGTCGCGACTAAAGCACAAACTCAACTGTGACCTTTCAATGTCAATCTTTTGTTTCTGTTTTTTCTTCCCCGTATATTTATAATAGTTGCACATTTCCAGGTTGGTGAATATTAGCATTACTAGTAAATCAGTGAAAACAAAAAAATGCATTCTAAGAAACTGAACGCTTACCCATCATTATCAAGTGTACCACATAAAGACTCAAAACGTGGGTCTCGTACCACCTGAAAATACAGTAAGATATCCGTTAAATCATAAAGCTCTACGAATAAGGAGCTGATACACATGAGAAATTCAATTAGTTTTACTATGCATAATACAACAAGTGATGGATCAGGATGTTATTGGTCACATTTGATTCCTTAAAACAAGGCAGTGGTCATGTTTCTATTATCACATTTCAGTAGCCACCTTAGTAATCTCATTCAAAACCGGTTTAAGCAAACTATGTAAAAGGAAATGAGCTCAGATAAACACACAAATTTAAGCCAAAGTAAAAACACCACAAGACCAAAAAAACAATCAAATCCCATATAGCAACTTTCAACATGAGATAACTAAAAACAACAATTATCAACAAAACTAACCTTTTTAGGAGCTTGAACAACATCTCTGAATCGACCAACTGGCTTCTTACAACTAACTTCCATTGGTCTTCAAACACATTTACACACAAATTAGCAACCTCATCACGAGCCACATAACCACCAATATGTATGTATGTATATATAGATACATAATCAAGCTCGAATCACCTGTTCTTATTGGCACGTCCAACCTTCTTCTCTTTGCGGTCCTTTGCAGGCACTGAATGTGACCCATTAGATCGTGCCTTCTGCAACTCCTCAAATGTGACATCCGCTAGCTCCCGCTCTATCTCCTCCTCCTATTGTCAACCCAGAAAAATATATATATTTTTTATTCCAAACTAACTCATCAATTTTGTTCAATAAGAAAAATCCTCTTTTGGGGTCAATGGTTACTCACATCTTCAGAGGAAGAGGATGACAATGATGATTCGATGTCCTCTTCCCTATCGGAGTACTCTAATTTCTTTGACTTTGCAAATTGTCTATTGGAATTCTTCATCTCGACTTCAAAACAAATTTCCCTAAATCAATGTTTTTTTTCTAAAAAGAAAAAGGCAAAACCCTAAGAGTACTATAATATGAAAATTGAACGAGTTCCACTATGTAAAATCGATAGAATGATCATGCAGAATCTCCAATTGAGAAAAAAATTTAACTACTGCAATCATTTTTATAAAGAAAAACACTAGAAACTAACATAACATGATATAAATTTTCATGTAAGTATATATAATAATAATAATGACTTGAACAGAATGATTACTTTGCTTTCTCATAACATACAAAATAGAACGTATTTACTTACATAGGCGGACCGGTTGACTGGTTGGGTGACTCAAGTGGAAGGGGGATCAGTTGGAGTACCTGGGCTATAGGCTGCCGTCACCGAGAGTAGCAGAGAAGGTGGAGGAGGACGGCGACGGCTAAGAGATAGGTAGTAAGAATTTAGGGCTTTAACTTGCCCGAGTTTTATCAAGTTTTTTATTTTATTTTATTATTCTTTTCTTTTCGATAACTTCGATGACTAATATAGTATTCTACAGAGGGCATTATCGTCATTTTAAATTGAAGTGAATTATGGTTATTAAGCATTGAAAATTTGTTTGGGAACTGGGAAAATATTTTGTTGAACTCACAGAAGTCTCAGATATAGTTCTTAGCGAGTCAGAACTCAGGGCGAAGCTGAGAAAGAGAAGAGAAGACAGAGCCCAGAAGTCAGAGTTCGGCCATGGACCTTGATATGGAATCCATGGCGGCCTCGATCGGTGTATCGGTCGCGGTGCTTCGTTTTCTCCTCTGTTTCGCCGCCACCATACCTGTTAGCTTCTTATGGCGACTCGTTCCGGGTCGATTCGCTAAGAACCTCTACGCGGCATTATCGGGGGTTCTTCTATCTTATCTCTCTTTTGGGTTTTCTTCAAATTTGCATTTTTTGGTGCCCATGTTACTGGGTTACGCTTCCATGATCTTGTACCGCCGTAGATGTGGGATTATCACCTTCTTCTTGGGATTCGGCTATCTCATTGGCTGGTACTTCTTTTTCCCGTTGCTTTTTTATTTGAATTTCTCAATGTTTGGTTTTGATCTATAAATTTGCGTAGAAAGTAAATGGGTGAGTGGTAATGGTATGGTAAAAGTTCTGGGGATTTGATAATACTTAAGTTCTGGGGATTGGATAATACTAAAATTCTAAGCTTTATATACAAGGAAAAACAGATATTGGTTAACCCACTTTCATCTATTATGTTGACTTTCAGTTGGGTTGTACTTTTGCACTAAAGTGACAATATTTCTATTCTTGAATGAACTTCATGGTATTTGTGTCTTCATATTCTTGAAATTATGTTTCTTTACCTCAGAAATGTTGACTATTCTTATCTGTATGTAGCCATGTCTACTATATGAGTGGGGATGCATGGAAGGAAGGAGGAATTGATGCAACTGGTAAGCAATATTCTGCCTTTTGTGGATGACCTGTACTGTTTAGAGGATAATGTAATACTCTATGGACTTCGCCTGAGTACCTTAGTCAGTTAAAACTATAGCTTATTGTTGTGTGAAGCATGCAACTAATGTTCTCTATTCTTAATGTTAATGATTTATGTTTATGTTAAATTTGTTGTGTACTTCTTCTCGGCTATGTTCTAACTTCTTTTCATGGATTTCCTGCTAATATTTAGGAGCCTTAATGGTGTTAACTCTGAAAGTTATCTCATGTGCAATAAACTACAATGATGGGATGAAAAAAGAGGAAGAGTTAAGTGAGACTCAGAAGAAAAACCGGTTGGTTAAGTTACCATCGATCATTGAGTATTTTGGTTACTGCCTCTGTTGTGGCAGCCACTTTGCTGGTCCAGTTTATGAAATGAAGGATTACCTTGATTGGACGGAGAGAAAGGGGGTAGGATTTTGCGATGTTCTTTTTCTCTAATTTTTTTGTTCTTCTTTTAAATCATCAAGACAATTCTAGTCCGCTTATCTCACTGAAGAAATAATTTTGTAGATTTGGAGCCCATCAGAAAAAGGATCACCATCTCCTTATGGGGCAACTCTTCGAGCTCTACTTCAAGCTGCATTTTGTATGGGTCTGTATTTGTACCTTGTTCCCCAGTTTCCTCTGTCTCGTTTCACCGATCCATTATACCAAGAATGGGGATTCTGGAAAAAATTGGGCTACCAGTATATGTCTGGGTTTACAGCACGTTGGAAATATTATTTCATCTGGTCACTTTCAGAAGCCTCCATCATTATATCTGGCTTGGGATTCAGTGGCTGGACCGAGTCTACACCGCCAAAGCCACGATGGGATCGTGCCTAAGAATGTTGATATTCTTGGTGTTGAGTTAGCAAAGAGTTCAGTTCAGTTGCCGCTTGTGTGGAATATACAAGTCAGCACCTGGCTTCGCCATTGTAAGTTTCTTTTTCCCCTTCTAATTGTGTTTGATTTATATGTACATCTAACATTTTGATGGTAATGATGTTTAATTACTCACAAAAACTGTTAAATTCCACCGAATCCAACTTTCATGCATTATTTACTGCTCTACAGTCATGTATCTAACATAATTTTTTTACTTTAGTTGGCTTATATCTTTTGATGCATATATATAAATAGAGCTCACGAATGAAACTGGAGATGACTCTTTTTATTGAGCAGCATTAACTTGTACATTTTACTTGTGTTAGATGTTTATGAGAGACTCGTTCAGAAGGGCAAGAAACCTGGTTTCTTTCAGTTGCTGGCCACACAGACTGTCAGCGCAGTATGGCACGTGAGTATTATGTTACTTTCGATTAGTAAAATGTTGTTTTTTATTTACTGTCTCCCTCCCAACAATTATCATGTTATATATTTATGAGCATCTTCACCTTTCATCTGGGTTATTAAAGGAGCCACTCATTGCTGTTTAATTCATCTCTAGTTATTAATTAAAAATAGTTAATGTCTTCATAACTGTCAAGCCTGTCACCTTTAATGGCCTGAAAATTCAACTCTTTTAATCACACGTTTTTTTTTTTACAGGGATTGTATCCTGGCTATATTATATTCTTTGTTCAGTCCGCATTGATGATTGCTGGTTCAAGAGGTATTTACAAAGCTGCCCTTTTTCTGCGGTGTGCTTTCCTCAAATGACTAACCCTTTTTTTTGCCTTTTCTTCTGTTGCTGTTTTTGCAAGCAGTCATTTACAGATGGCAGCAAGCTATACCTCTAAAGATGTCTCTGTTCAAGAACGTACTTGTACTGTTAACTTTGCTTACACCCTATTGGTTCTTAACTACTCCTGTGTTGGTTTCATGGTGAGTCATCTCACTCTTTCTGTCTTTATATATATCATATATAAAATATTTATATATGAATTTCAGTGATGTCCCACCAGATAGAGTACTGATCCCTTTCATACATAAAATAGAAATTTTGACAGTTAGCAGTATAATTAATTTCGAAGTAATGTTTTATGTTGCAATATTTATGTTTATATATACCTGAACAGCTAAATTTAGTACTTTGAAGTTTCTACCTAGTAATAAGTATGCTGTTTTATCTTCTTGGACAGGTATTAAGCCTGCATGAGACACTAGCTTCGTACGGAAGTGTGTACTATGTTGGAACCATTCTTCCCATAGTACTGATCTTACTTAGTTATGTAATCAAACCAGCAAAGGCTGCCAGACCAAAGTCTCGGAAAGATGAATGAATGAGGTAGAAATCCTGGTTCCTTCTCTTGGGAGTGTTTGGAAACGAGACTAGGAGAAACAAACAACCACTTCTCTTCAAGTTTTTTTTCTTTTCTTTTTTCTTTCTTCATTACCCTTATTTTTGTTTTTGGGGATCTCATAACTGTTAAAAGCTCCATGCATATCTGAGTTGAAATGACATTAATTTACTTCCCAATCAATGCCCACCTACTGCTTTTTTGTTCAAATTTTTATTTGAAGTTCGGTAGTTGAGACTCATAATATCCAAAATATGGCATGTCAAACCAAATCGTGAAGCAAAGAAAGATGGGGGGGTCCTCTTTTTGCATAACAAAAATTATTAGTCCCTTGAGAGAATTTTGATATAGCTAAAGTTAATTAAAGGACTTGACTATATAAACTTTAGTCAAGTTTAAGTATTATGATTATTTAAGAACAAACAAAAGTTAATCACTTTATTCTGTTTTTGACTAAGCAAGCTATCTTTGATCTCTTGTTCTTACTGATATTAATGGCTTACTTACAAGCCAAACATGAGAATTGGTCCAGCTCTTGGCTAGTAATGTTAGCCGTTCTCAAAATTTACACTTACAGTAAAAATAATGTGTTTTTAATGTAAAAATGTTGTTTTTTTTTTTAAATGTAAAACTTGGTTTTAGGTCTAAGATCGTTTGGTATAAGATAATATTAGCATTGGAATAAGAATGATTTTCTTGTATTTGCATGCCCAAATAAGTATAATTATATTAGTTTTTGAGCAATCATATTGTTATAATCTATTCATTTAATTTTTTATTGAAACAAATAACAAGCTGCTTATAATATTCTAAGGTATAAAACAAGCAACAATGGAAATTATGGATTATGGATTATTTAATAAATACAAACTAAATGCAAAGTCTACTTGTCTAGAGAAAATTAAGCTATAGTCAACATTCATTTAAATAAATTTAATTGAAACAGTAATATCATTGACCCTATCGACCAAACATTAGTACTTGCTTGAAAAGGCCACTTCATCTACCTTCTTCACTGAATTATGCAGAAAATAGTACCTTACGTGCTGCATTAAATTGGTGTAGGTTTCTCAATTCTCATAAGCAAAGAATACATACAAGTTAAATGTTTATAACCAAAATAAATATTTGTTAATTTTCCAAAACAAAATGCAAATAAAGACTGTCTGTGTAGTAAATTGCAATCATTGATACCAAATTCAATGGCCACAAATTCATTGGAGAGAAATTGAAATGTTGTTATTATTATTATTAGTAAATTCACATGACTAATTATTTGGAAACGTGGGAAGTACCTTATTAGAATATAGTAGATAAAGGGTTGATTTCATATTTGTAAAATGACCAAAATGTCCCTGTGAACCAATCATATTAGGAACCAGACATTTGCCAACTGGCTGCAGATATTTTCTATGTCAGAGCTGGCATTAACATGTTGTTCCTCCTTTTTCAATTTTTTGTTAGCTTTCCAGTTTCTAGACAACGAACCATACCCAAGTTGTGTTTTTTAATTTTTTGTTTCATTATAAATTTAACAGTATATTTATATACATATCTATCTATATATGTCATCAAGATAAAAAGTAAGCAAAATCCTATGATAGTGTCAGAGTGTTAATGTGACTCATCTAAATTCATCTGGGCTTTATTCCAAATATTGAAAAGAAAAGAGATTTAAGTCTTAGCTTTGCATGTGAAAGTTGATTTTGGTTTTTTCCATAATTACCTTTGATTTTCCCATTTGAAAAATATATATTTATATATTATAAATATAAATATATGTGTGCATAAAAAAAGCGAGTGATTTCTTCTTTGTTGCCTCTTCACGTAACTAAATTTTCCAAATTATCTTTCTATTTATATATATATATATATATATATTCTCTTCACTCACCTCCTTCGCTGGCCATTCATTCATTTTCTTTCCTTTTCCTTTTCCTTTTCCTCTCTCTCTCTCTCTCTCCAATGCTTCAGTGAATCCATTAACAGATCTCATCTCTCTCTCTCTCTCTCTCATTTTCTTTTCTGGTTTCACCACACAATTGAGTTCAAACACCTTGCTTTGGTTGAGAGAGATCACATAAACCAAAAAGCCTTAAACTTATATTTTTCTTCCTGAAATTAAGATAAGTCAAACACCTGGGTTTTCTTTGATTCCTTTTCCTACATATCATGACTATCTCAAAATCCATTTTACACAACTCCATGGTTCTTTCTTGTCTTCTGGGTTTCCTCAAGTCCAAGCGAAGAACATAAAAGCTTGCAGCTTTTCTTCTTTTACTACTTTTTCACCTCATAACAAGATCAACTGTATATGCATATATATACATACAAACATATATGTTAATGGAGCCTGTGAGGACAAGGATGAACAGCAAGTTTTGGTCCTCAATAAGAGCTCTGTTGAGGAAGAAGGAGGCCCAAGTGTGGGGCATTGGGAGGTTAGGCCTGGAGGAATGTTGGTTCAGAAGCGCAATTCAGATGTGAAACCCAAGTTCTGTGTCAACTCTAACCATAAGAGTTAGAGTCAAATATGGCTCTTCGTATCATGAAATCTCTATCAGTTCACAAGCAAGCTTTGGTAAATTGAAAATCTTTGAATCTCTCACTATTTATTATGCTATTGTTTTTCACTTTTTGTAAAAGAATTTGACATTCTTTGGGGGGCAGGGGAGTTGAAGAAAAAGTTGGCTGAACCAACTGGTGTGCACCATGAGGATCAGAAGCTGATATTCAAAAACAAAGAGAGAGATTCCAAAGATTTTCTAGATGTTTCAAGAGTTAAAGATGGATCGAAAATCGTCCTTGTTGAGGATGTTGAGAAGAAAGAAAGAAGGGTCTTGGAAATGATTAGGAATGCAAATGTGCAAAAGGTTACTAAATCTTTGAAAGAAATTGACTTGGAACTCAACAAGCTAGAAGGGCAGGTAAAAAGTTCTGGCTTTAATTATCAGTCTTAGAACCTTTTTTTTCATGTTGAATTCGATTACAGATTGTTTTTGGTTTGGTACTTGAATTTGATAGGTCTTAGCTTTAGAACAAGTAGCATCTAAACATGGGAAAATTGAAGACAAGGATGTGGATGTTTTGATCGAAATTTTGATGTCAAAAATGATCCAATTGGATGGAATTTCAGCTGAGGGAGGCCTTAAACAACAGAGAAGAATGCTGGTACTTTAATCTTTGCATAAACTTTTTTTTAGTACTTTCTGTTAAAGTTTATGTGTAGCCCCCCAATGAAGTTACATTTTTGAGTCTTTTTTTTTTTACTTTGAAGGTGAGAAAAGTTCAGAAGTACATTGAAACTCTTGACAAGGCAAAGCTACAAAAGGTAAATTTAACAGCAGCATAGAAGGAAGAGCAAATAATAAGCAAAAACAAGACAATTCGAGGCTGCGAAATGAAGTAAATTTCAGTGTAAGGAGGCCAGTTTCTCAGAAACCATCAAAGAATTCTGAGTCTCTAGTGGTAACCACAAAATGGGAAACTTTTGATTGAGTTATAGAATCTTTCAGTTCATGCTGAAAATCCCATGGTCCAACTTAATTATTCTTTTGTTTCTTTTTCTCAATTTTCTTTCTGTCTCAAAGATTTTCTCTCATTCTAGCAAACTTTCCAAGGATCTGGCTTTTATGATGCAGTGAAGAAATAATCTCTTTGAATATTTAAATATTCTTTCTTATTGTGGGGGTAAATTGTAGCTTTGCAAATCTGTACATATATAGTTAGAGATAGTGGAGTGTGAGTTTGTGTATATTATTAAGCTATTACATAGGTAAATCATATCATCTTGTAATTCACTTGTTGCAGAGATAAATTTATTGGGTTATGTTTTCTTTTGTGTAGTATAATCTAACTAATAACTAGAAGTTAAGGCTATATTTTAGCTTATAACTTCAATCCATAAAATTTGATAAAGCAACTAATTTTTTTGCTTTTTAGTGATTACAAAAATGAACAAACCAAAATCTCTCAAGGGATTTTATTTAAAGGTATGTTTGACTTTAAAGGGTGCAATAAGTGATGATGAACTCTATTTAATATTATCAAGTACAATATGTTATAAAGTGTTATTCCTAATAATAATAATAATAAATCTATAAAATCATTATTGCTATTCATAAATTTTAAAAAGACATGTTACTTGCTGGAACTTGAACTCTGTAAGAGTTTGTGGTGGTGGTCTGGAATGGTCGGTTTTGCACTAGAACACATTTGCACATGCAATGCCTATAAAAGAGCAACATAATTTAAAATATGTGAGAATTTTAATAGAACTATATTTATATATATATATATACACATATAAATGGAGTTCAATTTTGTCTTGTTCTGGAATGATCCACAATAGTTCAATACATATATCTTGAATATGTAGTGGAGTACATCATATGAGTAGAAGAATGGACTTAGTCATAGAGCATGAGGGAAATGGTTAAAAAAGAGAATCAGAATTTTCTGGAAAAATCTCTATTTCTCTTCTGAACTATGAGTGCTATAATAATGACTCAAAAGCAAGAGGCAGAGGAACTCATGAAGATTGTTTTTCACTTTAGCATATTTTATGTCAGTGAGTGACTTTGAAGTGGTTTTTATTCACTTTGGAGCTAAGAAAAAAGAAGGGTTGTACTAGTGGGAGGAGGATTAGGAGTAGGAATAGTGGTGGCCCATTTGGAAGAATCTGACTGACTTACATGTGATCTTTTTTGGACTTTCATCTCAAGAGGAAGAAAGGGGTTGTTTGTTTTGATTTTCCCATGAAGGACAGGGTGACATTGTGCTGAGAAACCTGAAAAGAAATTTTGAGAGCCATGGATTATTAAAAATTTAGAAAAATAAAATAAGAAGTGCAATTCGAACCATTTGAATAATTTTTCAAACGGACTATTAATATCGACCTAAGTTAAATTATTATTTTGACAAAAGTTAAGGTCAGAACTGCTATTAAATTGAAACAAAAATAAATGGCTAGGAAGAAGAGTAATTGTGAATTGGATAAAGTAAGAAAGTCAAAGTGTTGGTTAGAGGGATCCGTAGAGAGAAGATACAAATGAGGTGTTTAGTGTCTAGTTTTGTTATTGTTTCTTTGGCAGATTAGTGCATCATGTTATTACAGATTTCATCAGACCTTGGTTGAGTGACAAGAAATTTGTATAACGAAATCCATAGTAAGTTGTTTCAATTATTAAAACTCTATTGGGTTAAAAATTGGTTTATGCATCTCTTTAAACCAACTATGTCGTAGTAATAAATGTTTTGGTCACACCATTTTTCCTAAGCTAATAGATAGGTCTGGTATTGTATAACACAGCTTTATGTAAAACTTTATTCACTTCCAACTCCTATCTATTTTGCATATTTGTATAATATCTTTTTCTCCTTTCCACATCACTATGTTCATACTTTTTCATCTCTTCCAACCTTTGCTTTAATTATATTATAGCTTCTTTGATTTCATGGGATCAGGTGCTTTTTACTTAGTTATTGTTGATCAAGTTTATATATTTATGGTTTATTTTTTAAAAACATATACGTATAAAGGAAAAAGAAATATAACAAGTTCGATGTTCATTTTGGATATTACAAGTTTTGGCACAATGGGCAGTAGAGTACTATAGGGAATAGAAGCAAACACAACTTCCAAACTTGTTCATACGCTGAAATCCATGCCTCATTACATTTGATATTTGGAGGGCTCCTCCTCATGACTATCTGAAGATGAACACTGATACGGCCTAGATTTTCATAAGAGTTTCATCGGTGTTGGGGCAATCATATGAGATGAAGATGAAATTTCCTTCTTTGGTTTAAAGATCTAAAGCCTTTTTTTGTGTCAATGAAGCAATGGCCTTGACGATTTTATATAGTCTTAGATGGGTTAAAGACTTAGCATTTTCATTTTTGCTACTTGAAATTGATGTAGAATTTGTGGTTTTTTTCTCATCTTACTCCTCGTCCTCAATGGAGTTTTTTTTTTCCTTTGAGATATTAGACACATATTATGTGTCTTTTTAGGTATATCTCTAATTCATGTGCATCGCGGTTGTAATAACGCTGCTCATGGATTAGCCAAGTAATTTCACTACGTATTACCACCACTGAAGATTCATATCCAGGAAAGTGTGATCATGGCTCTTCTTATTCTCTCTTTCCCTTTGAGTTCCATTGTAGCGCCTCAGATTTTTACTTAGTTAGATAGTAGTGGCTTACGTTGTAGTATTTTAGTTTTCGTGGATATTGGTTCAAAGCCAGGAATTAGTTAGAAACCCGTAGAGCTAGTTATGGATTTTATAAGTTTAGCCTATAGTTTAGAAATATTAATTTTATCATAATGGTTTGATTAATGTAGATGGTCCTAGAAATACTATTTATTATAACCTAAGGTCTAGATAGAATAATTAAGAATGTGACATTTGTCATATGTATGTTTATTAAGGATTTAAGGATTTTTTATGAATAAAATACTCAATGATAAGTTTAGGAAGTCTAGAACCTTCACTCAGATGTTAGGATCTTGTATTACTTAGTCAAAGTAGTTTAAACCACTTTAAGTGTGCTTAAAATGTACAAAAACGTGGTTTAGTATATCAGCGTAAGCCGATATATCACAACTATAGGGGTCGATATATTGCAATGTTGTTACGGAAAAACACGTCGACTTGCATGAACAAAACCACGGACCCTCGAGACTATAGTGCAGGTGATATATCGCCTATAGGGACGATATATCAGCTCATGTGGTCACTTTTGAAAATCCATGGAATTCGAAGAGCTTAGATTTGTTCTTGAACAATTTTGACCGAGTTCTGGGCATCTGTTGAGCGGAAAATATTGTTTTAATCATTTATTTATTCATTTTAATGGGAGTTAGTTTCACTCCTTGAACTTTATAAATGAGACCCTTCACTCAACCATTTTTATCATCTTTCAAACACTTTTTAGAGCCTTGAAGCTGTTATTTTCGTTCTAGAGAGAAATACTAGGGTTTTGGGGTTAAAGCTTTCAAATCTAAGCTTTTATAAACACTTGGGAAGTAAGTTATTGTGTGATTTCGGTGTTTGAGGTATAGATCGAAGCTCTAAGCTATCTAAGGTACTCTTAATCTTCAGGTTTAGTCCATTTCCATTTTTCTTATTCTTTTCTTTTAGTTCAATCCTAACTTGTTATAATGACTTTTGATTAGGTGCTCGATTTCTTTGACACTTAAGGTTTTTGGTAAGTCTTTATTCTGTTGGTTTAGATCTTCTCTTCATCTTCTTTTTCTCTAGGGAACTTATTGTAACGGCCCAAATTTCCCAAATGAGGCTTAGGGCCTTGATTAGGGGGCCAGGATGGAAAATCTTGGAATTTTGTGATTATGTGATATATATATGTGTATCATTATGCGATTATGTGAATAACATTATAATATGACTTGATATGCATGTTTAGGTGTACTAAATATGCATGTGGACCCATTTTTGTTCAATTGGGTAATTTTCATAATTTGGCTCGTTTTTGGTATATTTGGCATATATGTGGTATGTGTGTGGTACTTCATTATTATCTGGTTATGCATGAGTTACTCAGCACGAGACGATCCTAGGAGGCAAGCCAGTGGGAAAGTCACAACGGGATCCATACTTGACTCGGAGTGAGTCAAGGGGTATTTAGTACATTATCGGGATATTGGGTAATGTGAATAAATATTTGATGATAAATTGGGAGTTAGTGAGATCAAGGGGAAATTCTGGGAATTTTGACTATTTTACCTTGGGGGCATTTTTGGGACCCCGAGCATTAGGATTTTCTTGAGGATACTTAAGCTTGAATTAACCTGTCAAAATAATAAAAGAACGTTCAAAACACTCTCTCTTCCTCTCGTTCCCTTTTCGACACCCGTTCGCATTTTCGAAGGAAACTCGAGTTTTAGGACTCAGATTCAAGCATGGATCGGGGCATAGCGATTCTAGGAAAGATTAGAGGCCTATTAGCCGAATGATTTAGTTGGGAAACGACTCAATCGGAGGTAATCCAAGTTTTAAGTTCTAAGTTTTTAAAGTTTTTAAGCTTTGATTGGATTTTATGTTTTGATGAGTTTTTGTATGAATTGAAGCTTGGGTTTTATTGGTGTTGGATAATTAGGATGTTTAGGAACTTTGATTTTGGGATTTGGATATGTTTGGGTAAGTTTTTGGAAGATTTTAAATGGGAAAAATCGTAGGAAATGGCTGATTTCGTGGTCAAGTCGTGACCTTATTCTAGCAAGTTGCGACTTGGATGAAGCCAGAAGCCAGGAGGAGGAAGCCTGGGGGGCGTGCCGCGATCCAAAAGAGGTCAAGTCGCGGCCCGTACCCAGAGCCCAGGCAAGGGGGCTCTCTGACTTGGGGTAAGTCGCGACCCTAAGGGCCAGGTCATGACCGGCTTGTGCATTTTTTACTAGATTTGGTTTTGAGCCATGGGAACTTAATTCTAAGGGCCTGAGATCAATCCTACTACCCAGTTGAGTAGGATCTGACGTCTTGAAGGCTAGGTTTTGGTCTGGAAGTATTTATTTACTCATTTTTTATGAGGTTTTATATTATGGTTGTGACTAGGTTATCGTTAGGGGCTTGGAAACAGGATCGTGCTTAAGGGTCGTTTATTGGTAACCCGTGTGTAATGCCCTACTTCTTTAGAGCCGTTACTAAGTGAGTTTAAAAACGTGCTTTCAACTCGCTAATCGAGGTTTTAAGTCAAACAGTGTAATTAAGCCATAAACAGAGGAAAAACTTTAGAAATAATTCCATCTCATTGAAAATCATAAAAGTTTAACACTTGGGATCCCAAAATACAGTTTAGAAACATATACAACATATAAATTGAACCAAGTCGACTAAACGACAAAATCTAGGTTTATTTACAAACATCTCCCAAAATCCACTGGCTGTGGCAGCCAGGCTGGCCAAACATGTACACGCCGCCTCATGCCTGCTACACTCATGGTTGGTTGGCCTTCTCTTTACCCTTACCTGCACCACAGAGCATCTGTGAGCCGAAGCCCAGCAAGAAAACCCATAACAGATAACATATGCAAAACATACACCAAATATACAAACAGGCCACCAATAGGCAAAACACATACGGCCTAGCCGTCCCAGGCGCTTTACCATGCCCTGGGTTCGCGGTCCACACCGTGAGGATATCCCAGGTATCCTTCTAGGGACTTGCCCTGGCAACTCGCACTCCACGTGCTCAACGCTGCTCCCGGCCCTTTGCCGTACTCGGCCTTGCACTCAACGTGCCTATCTCCGTTCCCGGCCCTTGCCGACCTCGGCCTACATCGTTCCCGGCTCTTGCCGACCATTCACATAATTGCACTCATAGCATATTAAACAAGTACAGAATACTAGCAAATACAATCAAAGGGCTACGCCCTGCAATTCAAACACATTGGGCTTAACCCTGCATACAAGCTCTATGGGAATAAGGGTTTTCTTACCTGAGTCCCGAGTTCTCCGAGCACTGATGTCCCAAGCACAATCCTCTAACTTGAGCCTCGCTGAAACCCTAGTCACAACACATTAACAATATCCATCCATCAAGTTCTAATCCAACAAATAACTTTGAGCCATAACCCTAACCTCCGGGACCTTGAATTCTATCAATCCGGGTGATAAAATCCATCTCGAGCCTTAACCATTGAGTTCCCAAGCCTAAACACCCTTAAAAACACAAGCTGGCACTAAGAGTCGAGGCCCTACCCTCAAGCACCGGGGCTAGCCTCAAAACAAAGGCTAGCATCTCCCTGGAGCACACACGGGCTGCGGCGCGCATCACCAAGCGCCGCGGCGCGCCTCAAGCATTTCGACCTCCCATGGCCGCTCGCGCACACGGGTCGAGGCGCGCCCCTCCTAGGGCCGCGGCCGTCACCTCCAAACCCAGATTTCTCACCCTCTTTCCTGCACTTTCTTCAAACCAGCTCATCCACAATCAACTTAACCCAACAATTTAACCCAGAAATCAAGCTTAAGTCTCTCAACCACACAATCTAAACTTGGCTATAAGTTCATACAGCCAAGAAACTCAGCTCACAACCCAACCTAACATCATAATCTCAATTCACATGCAGCTCATGATTTTAACTTCAACTTAACTAAAACTCAAGAGATTTAAAGATTAAACTCCTTACCTCAACTGATAATCCCTAGCCTTCTTTGCTCCTCCACCTTCAAAGCTCTCTCACAGCAAGCCTCAAGCCTTGGATTTCTGCTGAAATTCTCCCAAGCTCACACACCACAGTCCAAGTCAATACCGACCTTGAGAGGATTAAGCTTAAGAATCTGATTCTTCCTTTTGGTTCTAGCAGTTTCCTTACTTAACTATATCTAACTTTATCCTTACAAAATGACCAAGCTGCCCCCTTAAGCTTAGCCCCTAACCTTAATTGACTCAAGGGAAATTTAGTCATTTACCTAATCCCGCTAAGTCCTTGAGGTCCAAAATATTAATTTTCCCAATATCTCCTACTAGACATTCTATCCTCAAATATATCTCCAAACATTTATTTTCGTAACCTGATAACCCCATAATATATCTAATACCCAAATTACCCCTCGACTCACCCCGAATCGGATTCTCGACCCCGTTGTGACTTCCTGGCTAACCACTCCCCAGGACTGTCTCGGATCATGCTGCACAGACATATCACATACATATAGCATTTATCACATTTATCACATCTATCACATTTATGCCCCTAATATCCAGACGGGGCCCACATGCACATTTGACTCAACTAAACATGCACCATTATCATATATTCACATTAATTCATACATTAACATAATAATCCATTTATTGCCCTCCAGGCACACTAATCAAGGCTCTAAGCCTTATTAGCAAATTCGGGTTGTTACACCATGCTTGGACCAAAGGTAAGAAAACTGCACCCAGTATGTGATGCATGTGATGCATAAAATACATGTGATTAGGCATGGCATGAATGTTGAATATGAGATTGATCAGAGCTTGAGTTTCTGTAAATGTGCATGATCATAATTATGCTAGCGAATGTTGAGTAAGCATGCTGAATGTAACGCCCTACTACCTTAGATCCGTTACTAAGTGAGTTTAAAATGTGCAATTAACTCGCTAAACGAGGTTTTAGAACAAAAGTGTGTTTAAACAAAACTCAAGGCTGTAATATTTGAAAATACTCTATTTCATTAAAAATTTCAAGTGTCTTACATTTGGGATCCCAAAATATGGTTTATAAAATATTTACAACTCAAAATAGATTTACAGATAATTAACCATCAAAATCACAGTTTAAATACAACCATTTCTCAAAATTCCCCCAACCAAAGCAGTCGGGCAGGCCAAACATGTACGCGCCGCTTCACGCTCTCCGTACTCATGGCTGGTTGACTTTTTCTTTGGCCTTACCTGCAACACAGAGCACCCGTGAGCCGAAGCCCAGCAAGAAAACTCACACAGCACATAACATAAGCATATCAGATAATCAACATATAAGATAATTCCTCAAATAAACAGATAGTCCATCAAACTAAACAAATACGGCCATGCCGTCCCAAAAGCGTTACCAAAGCTTGGGGTCTCGGTTCTCACCATAAGGATATGCCATGTATCCACTGGGGTCTCACCCTAACAATAAGCATTCCATGTGCTAAGTGTTATTCTCAGCCCCACTGCCGTTCTCGGCCTTCGCCGTTCTTGGCCCTTCGCCGTTCTTGGCTCCTTGCCATTCCCGGCTCCTTTGCCGTATATTATACCATAATCACATATAGCATAATTCAAACAACATTCAAGCGTATAATAATTCAATCAAGGGCTACGCCCTAACAGGTAATACAATCTAGGGTCGTGCCTTGCAACAACAGTACGGGCCCATGCCCTGCTCTACGGGTACTACAGTTTTCTTACCTGTGTCCCGAGCCTCTCAATGCACCAAAGTCACGAGCACGGTCCTCTATCCCGAGCCTCTCCGAAAACCTAGTCACAACACATATAAAACACTCTTTAATACTAACCAATCCAAAACCACTTCCCGGGACCAATCCCATACTCTCGGGACCTCCAATTTCCCAAAGCAACACAACGGAAACATCCCCCGAGCCCCCGGGACAAATGCCCAAAAATGCAAAATTTCCCTGTCCTGAAAATAGCCTAGCGCCGCGGCACTACCTTTAAGGGCCGCGGCGCCCAGAAAGTCCCCCAGCTCCTGATGCAGCCTTGCGCCGCGGCACCAAAGAACAGGGTCGCGGCGCCCCTTCGCGAACCCAGATTTCTGGGTTTTCCCCTGCATTTTCCCCGAGCCAAACCACTTCCAATTCAACCCAAACATATACCTAAACCCCCAAAACCAATTTAAAACCACAAATGAACCATCTAACAACCTATAAACACCAACAACAAGCTCAATCACATCCAAAATCCACACTTTGGTTTCAAATTTTAGAAACTTAAACCATAGCTTTTAAAACTTAAACCAAGGCTTGTAAAATGTAAACCATGCCTCAATATTCTTAAACCACACCAGAAACGAAAATTCAAAAATGCTTAGAACCCTTACCTCAATCAAGAATTCAACTTTGAACACTCTCCAATCCCAGCTTCAAGCCAATTCCTCTTGATTACCAAGCTGAAATCCCATGCAAACCAGCCACAACTATCTTTCAATTTTCATACTTACTTTCTAGAAATAAAACTTATAACTTAAACAAAACAGAGACAAATCCTTCCTCTGAACAATCTTGGTTATGATCAACTTTAATTGCCTCAAACCACTTGATTCTCCTCCTAGGTCTCCCAATTTCAGCTCTCTTCTCCTTTTCCTTTCCTTCTAGTTTTTCTTCCAATTTCAGCAAGAGCAGAAATATGCCTAAGTGTTAAAACATGAATCATCTTTTCCTTCAGCTGAAGGTTTCTATATTCTGCCAAAAGACCATTTTACCCCTCCATGTAATTCCTTTCCTAACTAAACCTCAAGGGCATTTTTGACATTTCACCTTTCTTACAAATCTACCATTTTCTCATCTAAAATTGTTACTCTCAATAGTTACCAATGGTCACTCAAGTTACTCAATTACCATTAACCATTAACTCACAAACTCAAATCATTAAATTCCCAAAATACCCCTAGGCTCCTCCCGAGCCGGGTATTTAATCTCGTTGTGACTTTTAAACTAATTAGCTCCTTAGGACTGTCTCGGTACGTGCATCACAATATTATCACCACTCACACGTGGTATTAATCATATAATACATTTATTACATCTATGCCCTCAACGGGCTAAAATTACCAATTTACCCCTAACAAACAAACGGGGCCCACATGCATATTTATTCCACCTAAACATGCATTCTAATCACATATTCATTTAAACTCATATATTAACATGTTAATTCATTTATTGCCCTCTAGGCACGCTAATCAAGGTCCTAAACCTTATTAGAAAATTGGGGATGTTACATTGAATGTCTTATATTTGAATATTTGACATATGATATATATGCATGGGTGCATTGCTTACTTGTGAGTGGTACTGACTCATTAGTCAGAAACGGCATGGGTCGTATGGAATTGACCTATGAGTCAAGAGCGGCATAATCGTATTGAACGCAGAGCCCAAATGATTAGATCTAATCAACATGAGCATTAAATGCTTGACCGACCCCAAGGTCGAAGAAAACTAAAAGTGTTGTTCTAGTCTAAAGGCTAGTTACTTAGAGCCAGGGCCAAAAGGCTCAAGTGACTATGACGTCACGTGGCTTAGGGTGCAGAGCCTAAATGCGTGACTCATTAGTCACTTATCTGATTAGGGTGCGGAGCCCAAGTTCGTGACTCATTAATCACTTATCTGATTAGGGTGCAGAGCCCAAATATGTGACTCATTAGTCACCTATTCAAAGATAGACTCATTAGTCATCTATTCAGGGAACAAATTCCCAGATTGACTTAATAGTCATCTATACATGGGGTAGGGCCCATAATCATTTATTTGGACTTGCTTCCATGCATGAATAGGGCTATTATTGCTAGGCATGTCTATTATGATTCAGTAACATGTTATTACCTGTTCATGAGCATATTGAGTTGTCTTGCTGAGCTTCGGCTCACGGGTGCTATGTGGTGCAGGTAAAGGCAAAAGAAAGTTGGACCATCCTTGAGTTGGAGAGCTTAGGTGACGATGTGTACATATGCGGCTACTCGACCACCACGGCCGAGGGTTTAAAGAGGAACTAGGGTTAAACCCTATTTTTCCGCTTAGGTAGGCTGGTTATAAATATTTTATTATAATTAACCTTTAAAATATATTTTAGGATCTCAATGTATACAGTAAACGTTTTAGTGAAACTTTGTATCTTTAACCAAAAAATTTAACCCTAAACCGTTAATCACATTTAGTTACACGATTACGACAAAATGACTTGGTTAGCGAGTTTAGCACTGTTTAAAATGCACAGCATAACGGTCCCTGGGTAGTATGGCATTACACTTATGGTTTTTAATGTTTGGTTTTAGGAGTTTCTGATCCCGCACTTGTCTCCAATATCCTGAATTTGATAAGGAAAATTAGGTAGTTTAGTTTATGACCTAGTTTGTGTTTTGTATGACCGAACATTTTAGGTACAATAAAGGGGTAAGTGTGGCTGGACCTAAGGTGTCCAATGATGTATGAAGGACTTATGTCCGGTAGGCTCGGTTGCCAAAATTTTATGGCAGACCTAAGTTGATGTCCAGTGTATGACAGACTTATGTCCAGGGCTTAATTGCCACCCCTGTATAAGCACTTATCTTTTTATTATATCTGTCTTGTTATTACGACCTATGATCTATTATTAGGACCTATAACTTATGACTATAAACTATGATTTAGATTATGATTATGACTTAGGTTATGTTATGACCTAAGATTTTTTGATGTTGTATGATTGGTATAAATAAGTTATGTTATGACTCTTGTGAAATTTATGATATGTTTGATTATATGATTATATGAATGACTCTTGTTTGTATTTTCCTTACTGGGCTTAGAAGCTCACCCGTTATGATGTTGTTGACTCAGGCAATTAAAGATAGAAAGGTCAGTGGCGAGTGGGACCTAGGAGCTTTGTGATGTACTTGTAGGAATCATATAGTCGTGAAAGATCAAGCAGACCTATTTATTTTTATTAAAGCATGTTTTTTTTTAAGTTTTATTTAATGTTTCTCATTTTAGTATGTTAAAGACAATTATTTCATTTTTGTAAAACCATGGATCCATTTACTTATTTTAAATTTTCATTCAATAAAAGAGCAATGTTTATGTATTATGATCCAACGTTGTGTTCTCGATAATTTATGAGAAATTATGGTGTTACATCCATCTAGAGAAACCCTAGGTTTTCTTCTACTCCTCTTAATAGGAACATCGACACTAGCGTGTTCTTGCACATGCCGACCATACTCTGCCTAAGAGGGTTTTGATTTGTTTGTGTACATGTGTGTTTCTTCTCTGGCGGTTGGGTCTCATTCTCCTGTCCAAATCTTGTCACTCTCTGCCTATGGTTTTCGGTGTAGCATTGGATGGGGTCTTGGTTCTCCCTCAGTGGCTCGACCTAGGGTGTTACTGTCAGGGGCGCACGGTGGTTGGATTCGTTTTAGTGATGGCGATCCATTGGGGGTCATTTCTTCGGTGAGTTGTGGCTCATAAGTTCAAGTTTTCCTATGCCCCGGTTTGAGGGTAGAAGGTGCGTGGATGGTCAGGATCTATGGTTGAAGTTGGTGACACGATGCATCTTTTTTAGGTTTATTTTTAGTTTAGTTATTGTTGTATACTTGTTTAAGTTTTGTAGGCTCTATTTGGGTAGGTTATCAAATAATGGGGTTCAATCATCTTATCCTTTGAGGATTTTAGTTTACCCTAATTTTGGTAGGATCTCTTTCTTCACTCGAATTAGTGAAGGTTATGTGCCTCTAATGGTATCACCAATTTGGTAATCGTGTATTGTTACTTAATTGTAATATTTTTAAAAGGCGACCCATTTTTGTGTGTATCCAGTTTGGGGTTTAAATTTGATTATTTCTTGTGTTTGTGTTATGTTTTCAGTGTGAATTTTTATTGTAAACAACTTGGTTAGTCATTATTTAGGTCATTTGGGAGATGAGTATGTTCCATCCTTAAAGAAGATTTTTTTTAAAATTTATGTGTATTTTTTTAAAGGATTTTTTAAGGAATAATTATAACCATATATTTATTGAAGGGTTTATACATTTTTTGACCTTGTATTTTGTTCTATTACCTATTTGGACCGTGTGTTTTGACCAATTACTTTTTGGACCTTGTGTTTTGTAAAATAGTTCAAATAAACTCATAAACCCTATTTTGATGAATAAAAAATTGAAAATAACAACACAATTATTAGACATAATGATTTTACTTTTGTTATGAATGCTAATTTGGTGAATTATTTTTTATTTTAGTTTAAAAAAACTTTAACCAAATTCGGCTTTAGGGTTCCATCGGAACCATTTTACAAAACATAAGGTCCAAAAATGCATAAACCCTTTATTAAATAAAGAAATAATAAATAATATTTTTGCTCCTGAACTATAACCTATTCAAATCGTGCCTCCAGAATAATTTGTGATGTTAAAATTTTCTTCCGAGCTATACACGTTACAGAAATGTAGGAGTTCGATTTTATCCTAGGTGGCTAACGGAATGATGATGTGACATTTTAGCCACAAATATGACAATGTCACATGTAGAATAATTAACAATTTCGCTCCCCAAATTTTGATCACTACCAAATCGTGCTCTTATTATTAAAAAAATATTTTTTTTCTTAAAAATACTAATTAAAACCTTAAAAAATCATTTTGAAAGATTAAGAAACTAAAAAATTCCAAAATTTTAAAAATTAAAATTCTAATGAATAAAAAATAACGATTTTTTCATTTTTATTTCTTTTACAGGATAAAATAAATCTATTTTAAAATAAACCTTAAAATTAAGTTTTCCCCATTCGCCCTTCGTCCTCTTCATTAGATTTGCTCCATCATTCCCAACCACCATAGTCTGCAGGGAGATAGACAGTCAAAGGACACAACGAAGACAGTCAAATTTTCATAATTTATAAAGTGATTTTTTTAACGTTTCACTACTACAAAAAATGACAATTGTGTTAGTCAACGCAGTTGACTGACGCTGTTGACCAAAAATTAGCATTTGTGACAGTTGGGCACTGCCACAAATGATGGGGCAATTGCGTCATAACATACACTGATGATGTTTAATTGGGCTGTTTGCATCAGTGGCCCACTGAAGCAAACGGGCCGTTAACAGCGTCAGTGGCCTAGTGACGGTAACGGGGCGTTTGCGTCAGTTCCCCACTAACGCAAACGCCCGTTATCGTCAGTGGGCCACTAACGCAACTGGCCCACAATTTCAGCAAAACCCTCCATCGTCCCCAACAGACCCATTTCCCCTAAAAATTTCAGAAATTCTCCTTCAAAAACCAGCGGCGCCCCAACCGACTTTTACTCATTTAGGTAAGTTTTTATCCATTTTTTTCAATTTTAATGTAAAAATAATGATTTATATATGTTTATGAAACTTATATATAGTTTTTTTTTTTAATTTTTTTGTATAGATTTTGTATTTTTGAAGATTATAGTTTGAAAACCCATAAACTTTCTTGGTTTTTTGGGGTTTTCTACTTCAAGAACTGACATTGCTCAATTACCACAAGTAAGTGTGATTTTATTAATTTTTATGATTTAAATTTAATTTCTGTGATTTTTTTTATAAATTGACTATATTTCGGATTTTTAATTTTTAGATATTTTTATATTAATGATTATGAAATTGTTTTAGCTTTAAACTTTGCATTTTAATATTTTATTTTTTTTAGAATTTATTTATTTTTTATTAAAAATTTAATTTAATTTCGAATTTACTTATGTAAATGAGTATATATATATTAATGTATATATTTTTTATAAGTTTTATTTTATTAATTGTTTAGTTTGATTATTATTAGTAAATTTTTGTTTATATTTTTTTTAACTTTTTAAATTTTGGGTTTAATTGGTTAAATATGTATATATATATTAAAATTGTTTGTTTTTTTAAGTTATATTTTATTATTGATTTAGTTAGGGTACTTATAGTCGATTTTTCTGTATGTGATTTGTTAAAATTATTTCGGGTTTAAGTATATAAATGAGTACATATAACAAATTATTTGTTTTCTTTAAGCACTTTATTGTTTATTTAGTTACAATATAGCTTTAATATATTTTTCTTTATATTTTGTCAACTTTTTTATTATTTTTTTGTTTATTGTTATACTTGAGTAGGTATTTTGTTGACAACTTTGTTGGTGAGATCAAGCTTTGGAGGATTTTATATTAGAGGTAATTGTTACATCCAGATTTCGAGCCATGAAAAGTGTGACCTCGAAAGCTGGATTCATAAGGAATGAATTCGTAAAGTTTGGAATATGTCCGAGATCTAAGCATCGAGCCTGCGAAGTAGAGACGACTTCGAAGATGATAGCCTCGAAATCCTCACAAGCTCGAAAGATAGACCCCGAGGTACATCTGTTCTCGGGATGGCCTCGGATCAGGACACCGAGCCTGACGCGCGTAAGAGCTCGAAGTCATATATCCTCGGGAAGATGCTATAGCTCGAAACTCAATAAGAAACCTGGGTGAATGGGGCCTTGGTGATATAGGATAATAACTTTGAATATCCTAGTGAATTACCAATAACAGACGCGATCTACATTTATTATTGTAAATCCCCTACAATCAAGGGATATTATTTGTTCAGTTATACGCCCCCTGATCTTCAGGGGACGTTTCCTTGTATATCGGATTGCAGGCATTTAATGCCATTTAATTTATTTGCATATACGGAATAACTTCCCGAAATATGTGGGATAGTATTCTGAAATCTTCTCTATAAATAGAGAGGTCATGCACCATTGTAAAGGACGGATTTTTTGGTGATCTTGAGAGAAAACTCTGGAGAATTCATCCTTGAAGAATTTTCAGAGGTCATCTGTAATGACCCAACTACTCTAGACTTTTGGACCATTAACGAAACTATACATACAAACCCTTAATAAAACTTACATTGCGAAAATACCATAACTTTATTAGAAAACTTGTAGAAATAAGAGTTACTTACATAAAATATCAAGTAGGATATGGGATCCCATTGTCTTAAAAACAAAACATAATTTAAAATAAAAGGAGTTACATAGCAAGTGCTGAAAAATACATGTAAAACCATAAAACAAGACTACATCCTCGAAAATCGAACTCTCGACTCCTTGAATCCGTTCATCACCGATACACAAACCCTAAGCATCCACGAACCTTACCGCCACTATAGCTATTTTCCTGCACATATAAACAAAAAGGAATGAGCCTAATGCCCAGCAAGGAAAATCTACCACATAGTTCATATACATAAATTTCACAAGAAACATAAAAACTTAACATAACACTTATATCATACACATACTATAATGGCCATTATTACTTGGGGTCCCATAGACTAAACAAGTCATATGCCCATTAGATTAGTGGGGTCCTACTAGCTAAGCAGGTCATATGTCCATAATCTATTTGGGGCTTGTTAGTCATACGGGTCATATGCCCAAGCCTACAACATACATATCATAACATAAGATAACATATAATAAGCATATAACATATAAATTCTATTCTATTTTCCTTACCAAAGTTACCGGAATAAGAGGTCAGCTTTGGGACTTTGGAACACTCCTATTAACCATTATGAAAGGGTGAGTCTATAGAAGAAAAAGCCAAATGAAAGGAATGGAAGGACTAAACCTTTGAGAAACATACTTACCAAAAACTTATGTGCAAGTTCTTAGATTTCCTAACCAAAATAAGAATAAGGTTAGAAGGCTGGTAGAAGATTATGAGAACTTAAAGAAAATAAAACCAATGAACTAGAGTGTGGAAATACCTTGAAGACTTGTAAGACCAATCTAAACCTCGAACCGAAATACTATGAAACCTTACTTCCCCAAGTGTTTGATAAGCTTATGATGATCAAGCTTATGATTTCCCCACCCAAGTGTTTAACTCTCACACTCACCTAGCAACTTGCAGCCTCTAAACTTAGAGTAAAAGGTGAATAATGGCTGGGTACTAGGTCCTATTTATAGAGTTTAGGAATGAAAGGATCTTAATTTAACTTGAATAAAAATAATGGCTTTTTAGGTGAAAATAATTTGAATTGTTGTTCAGCAGAGGCTGAAGACTCGTTCAAAAAGGTGCTGGACTTATCAAGAGGTTGAATGGCTGAATGGAAAATGATTTCAAAACTTTTCAAAATATACTGAAGGAGGCGATATATCGCCGGGCCAGTATGCCCGAGGCAGTCGTGCATCGCTTCGTGTTTTCCGTATCTACGTGCTGCGATATATCGCCCCCTATAGCTACGATATATCGGCACACGTTGATTATTTAAACACGAAATTACACATTTTTAGCTAAATTTGAATGGAGTAAACAGCCTTGACTAAGGCCTCAACGTATTCAAAGCTGCTGACTGACCTTACAACATTCAAATTTTACCCCTTATTAAATTTAATCCTCAAAATACTTAATCCTTAATCACCCATACATAACATGTGCTTAAAATCCTATTGGTTCTTATCTAAACCTTATAGTATAATAAATATTATCCTAAATATCAGTCATATTAATCAAACCTTAGGTTAAAATTAATATTCTTAAACTATAGGTTAAACTTAGAAAATCTACAAGTACTACTATGAGTGTCCAAATAAATCTCGGTCTGAACCAAAAATCCACAGTTACAAAGATAATGCTATAAATACTATAATACTACTATCTATCTCAGCTAAGTAAAGTTCTTGGACTCTACACCATCTTAAGTTTAATAACAAAGACTCGTGGACTAGGCAGATTTAACTGCTAAACCACGTAAAAATCTCGTTTGTATTATCGTATTTTTATTGGCCATTACTGATTATTGTTTTCGTGCTATTCTTTCACTGTTGATGAAAAGTGGCGTCAACAGTAATATTTTAAATCTTAATGTATACTGCGGTGATATAAGGCTGTAATTATGCATGTTTGATTGATTAATTGGTTTGTTGTATTTATGTGATGAATATAGGTGTAACGCCCCAAACTCCAGGGACCGTTACGGTGTGCCTTGTAAACAGTGCTAAACTCGCTAACCGAGTCATTTGGCCAAAATCGTGAACTAAGTATGATTAGCGGTTTAGGGATTAAACATTTTGGTTAAGAGGTAACGTTTCACTAGAACGTTTAATATATACATTGGGATCCTGAAAATAAAGTTTCTGAGTTTATTACAGAAAATATTTACAACAGGCCGTTCTAAGCAGCAAAACAGGGTTCAACCTTAGTTCCACTTTAAACCTCGGCCGTGGCGGACGAGCAGCTGCATATGTACACGTCGTCACCTAAGCTCTCCAACTCAAGGATGGTCCAGCTTCCTCTTGCCTTTACCTGCACCACGTAGCACCCGTGAGCCGAAGCCCAGCAAGAAAACACAATCCGACATAATATAATATCAACAGATAAGATGACGTAATATCATCAGATAACAGGTACATGGTATAATACCAACAGATAACATGATATAATATCAACAGTAATTGTAACAGCCATTCAGGACCAACGGTCCATACAGATAGGTGACAGTAGCCAAAAGTCACAATAATGAGCATCGCTCCCTCTAGCCATGTGACGATAGGGTCACTAGGGCTTAACTGGTAAATGATCCTTTCATAAGTTTGATTAGGACAAGTTCATGGTGATTAGTCACCAACATAACCTTCCTCACTACTCTAGAGTCGTGCCATGGACAGCGTCCCTTGGCCGTGTGACAAACAGTCACCGGGGTCATATACCTTGGCCATAAACATCTGGTCATAGACCAGGCAAGCGCTTATAACTCTCATTGACCTTCTGGTTGGTCCAGCATTAATACCCCATATGAGTCATTCAATGCCAACCTCGATTGGATCCAATCTTTATTTAGCCCGGCGTTCACAATGCACTGCCACTTCTGACCCTTGGGTCGGTAAAACACGACCAGTGCTCAACCCGTGGTGAACTTAACTAATAAGTCATAGCTTCACAGATGGACCTGACACCATTGTCGATTCTGACTAATAAGTCAGCGCCATACTCAGGTAAGTCATGCCACCAAACATACATCACGTGTCCAATATCTATAAACAAGGTATTCAGCATGCTTACTCAACAGATATTAGTACAATTAGGACTATGCATTAACACAGGGGCCCAAGCTCTGAGCGATATCACACCCAGTATACAAAGCATGTCCTAATCACATGTTTCTTATGCATCATATGCAATATATCCACAAATCCAACATGCACCAATAACAGCCATGCATGTCACGCTTAATAGTCAACCAACATGCATCAAGAACAGCCATGCATGTCATACATAATAATCAACCGACATGCATCAATAATAGCCATGCATGTCACAAATACACAGGGTGCAGTTTTCTTACCTCAGGTTCGAGTAGAAGTTAAAACAAGAACGACCCTTGAGAACGATCGATCCTTAATCCTTTGACGGTCACCTAGCCATAACCAAAACGATCTCCAATTAATGAAAATTACCAAAGATAGGGTCTTAACCCAAACCCCACTCTCGGGACCTCGAAACATGCCCTCACAGTGAGTATATTCGATCCCGGGCCTTAAGGATTGAAACCCCAAGCCAAAAGCCCTTAAAAACACCCAAACACAGGGTTCTGAAGGAACAGGGTAGCGCTACAGCGCTGCCCTTCTAGCGCCCCAGCGCTCAAGACAGAATCACAAACCGCCCAACTGAGCCCTGTGTAGCGCTATAGCACCCTCTGATGGGCGCTGTAGCGCTACCCCCAGACAGTACCACCCCTGAAACTTCCTTCTTCGACTTCCTCAATTCTAACTCGATTCTAATGTTTCCAAATCCCATTTTTGGTGCCAAATGAACCCAAAAACCATCCCCACATGTCCTAGGGACCACAACCCCAAGAACCCTAGCCAAAACTCCAACCAATTCCCAAGTTTCCAACCCAAAAACCAGCTGGAACTTAACTTAGAAAACAGAGCAAAATCAAGAGTTCTAGTGGCTAGAAACTCACCTTAATCTTGGCAACACACCCTCTTCAATGGTGGATCACAACCTTAGCTTGGCTAAGCTTGGTTCCTTGGCTTAATTCCTCAAACTGAGCTTGAAAATCCAAAGAGAAAAGAGGAAGAAAATCTATCGGGAGAGAAGGAAAAGAAACTCTGGTTTTTCATTACTCTTCTATAGCCTTAATGGCTGGTATATATCTCTTAGGGTAAAAAGACCTAAATACCCTTAAGTCTAAAATAAAACCTTAGCATCCACCAAGGGCAAAACCGTCATTTCGCACCTATCTCGTTAATTATAATTAACGCTCTCCAATTCCCACTATTCTCAATATTCCCAAACACCAATAATCCATATCCCATTACCCTTTAATTCCTGGTAATTCCCTGGTCATTAAATTCACCACGAGACTCACCCCGAGCCCCGAACTTAATCCCGTTATGACTAGACCGAACACTTACACCCCATGATCGTCTCATGTCAATAAGCTCGAACCAATCCACCTTATAATGTGGCTATATTAATTAATCACAATCATGCACCCAAAATATACAATTACGCCCATAGTGGCCAAATTACCAAAATACCCTCACAATAATAAATTCTCCCATATGCATGCATCCACCATCATATAATAATATAATTCACGTAAACATGCATATAATCATTAAATACTATAATAAATCAATTATGGCCCTCCCGGCCTCCTAATCAAGGTCCTAAACCTTATTAGGAAATTTGGGGCATTACAATAGGTTTATTTAAATTTTGGGAAATATGATAGAAATAGGGAAAATGCTACCCAATTTTTTTTAAGATTTAGTAATTTGAGAATTATGCATGTGTTGATTGATTAATTGGTTTGTTATATTTATGTGATAAATACCTTACACAAGTTTTTTTATTGTAACTTTCATTGGATGTTAGTATTAATTCAGCCACATAGCCATTCGGTGGCTTTTTTGGATCCTGTAAACTCACATTTTAGTCCAGAAATCAATGAGATAATTATCATGTAAGTTTTTCATATTACTTAATTAATTTATGATTTTATTTCAAACTCATATATGGGTAAATATTAATATTGTGTGCAGGGCGTTGGATCGTTGGATCAATATGATACACACTGAAGACTAAAAGAGTCAATCAATCTAAAAGTTTGTGTTCCTAAGGTAAGTAAATTATATTACTTATCGTATTCAACTTTTTGACATATTTCTATTATAATAACTTACTAAATATAATACTTAAAATTTGGATAACTATGTTGTAATAGTGTCGAAACCAGACTGGGCCAGCCGAGTGTGGCTTTTACATTATGAAATTTGCTAGAGACTTGATCTCACAGCCTAGACCGAAGACCTACTTGAAAAATGAGATATTGTTTTACTTTTTAATTTTCATTTAAACTATCGTTCATAATTTTATTTCGATGATTTCTAACTTATTATTTTAAATATATTCTAATTAGTTTACGAATACGAGTCCATATTCGGCTGACGAAATCAACGAGATACGGGATGAGTGGACTGAATCAATTATGGCGTATCTCGATTAGCAAATGAGCAAGTTGGTGAGGAAATTTTAGTTTAAGTAGGTTTAACACTTAGAAATTTAGAACACAAGAGTACATATATTAACTTTGATATCTTAGGGTCTGATTAGTTCACGATTTGAAAATTGTATTTTTCAAAAGTGTGATTCTGAAATAAAAATTTGAGTTCATTGTCTGGAAACATGTTTTTGAAAATGTGATTGGTTGCACTTTGTTAGCTATTTTTGAGTTTTAAAAAACTTAATATATGATCGGTAGATAATCTAAAAACATAAAACTCAATTTACAATTTGTGGACTTAGAAAAATATTTTACTTTGTTAGTTATTTTTATTTGATAATATTTAACTTTTAGTATAGAATTAAAATGATAAATTTGTATTTATTTATTAATAGTAATTTTTTTTGTAATCTTTATTTTATAAAATATTTTATCATTAGCTGAATTTTATTTTAAAAAATATATTATAAATTAGAATCAAGTTATATCCCCTTTATAATTTTACAATGGAATATTTTAACAAATATATATCGTTATGGAGGTGGATAGGAATTTTAAATTGAAGAAAATACCATTTTTATAGAAAAAATAGAGAGTAAATAGTCCAACACTAGAATTGTAGAAAGAAAGAAAAAAAATATAATTGTCAGTAAAGAAAAAGTATTGTACATAGCACCTTCCAAAAAAAAATTAAACAATCTAATAATAAAAATCATATAAAGAGAAATAAGAAAAAAGTGGTCATAAAAAAAAGTAAGATCAAACTAAAAACATAAAATCATCGTTTTCTAAATCCCTTTGATAAATTAGAGTTTGTTTTTAAAATGAGTTTTCAAAAATGATAAACCAAACAAGATTTCTTTGTAAGTCCCACAACTTTTAAATTTTAAAAACATAAAATGTGATTTGAATTCTATACCAATCATACCCTTAATTACTTTTATAGTTTTGATCACAAATGTTAACTCTAGATAAATGTTTAAAAAAAATTATACTGTTGTTTTTCTGTTTATATTGTTGTTTTTCTGTTTATGCTGCTGTTTTTCTGTTTATGCTGCTGTTTTTCTGTTTCTTGTGCTGATTTTTTTATAAAAATAGGCCAGGAAAATTGGCATAAATATTTGCAATTTCCCTGGTTAATACTTTATGCGACAGTGCCCAACTGACGCAAAAAATACTCATTTTTAACATTTGTGGCAGTGCCACACTGACGCAAATGACACTCTGGTTTGCGTCATGGGCAATTGCGTCACATATTAAACTGACGCAAAAACTCAATTGTGGCAGTTATAAACTGACGCAAATGACATTTTTTGTTGTAGTGTTTTAATTATCTTTTTCAAGAAAAAAAAATAATTTATTTTAATAATAGGAGCACAATTTGATAGTAATCAAAATTCTTAGGTAAAATTGATAATTATTTTACACGTGTCATTGATGTGTAAAATTATATCAGTTGCCAAAATGCCACATCATATTACATCTTGAACGAAATACATAATTCCCACATTTTAATAACACTGGGTATAAAATACGTGCAATGTATGTCATATTTTGTTTTTTTTTAAATTATGCAATTTTTAGAAAATTAATTAGAAAATGTTTTTATATAGTGGTATTTTTAAATAAGTAAATTCCATAACATTTATTAATAATCAAACTATAAGCATTATTTTTCAATTATTATAATATTATTAAGTATATATATATTTTAAATAATAGTTTGTTGTAGATATTAATTTAGTTAAAACCAAATAAAATAAAATAATTGAGATTGACAAACTGAGCAAGATAGATTCCTACGAAGTCAATACAGTTCACATGAAACAAATACATACAATCAGACATCCGTGCACCCCTCATTCCTACTTTAAATTCTTCCAAACATGTCAGATAACTTCGGCCTAATTATTTATCATCTTCTCTAACTATGTAACCTTCAAGATTCAATTCCATAATCTCCATATTATCTAAATATGGAAACCAATCATGGGTCACCTTCCACATCCCACACTCCCAAAGACTTTTTATATATATATATATATATATATATGTGGGGTATTTGCGGCATAAATACCCAATGTTTTACTGTTGTCACAAATAAATACAGAATCTTTTATTTTACAACAAAAATATTCAATGTTCAATAAATGTTAAAGATAAATACCTAATATTTTTCTTTGCAGCAAAAATACCAAAAGTTACTACAACATTGATTTTATCAGTACCTCATCTGTTGAAGTTATTAACTGTTGACTTACCAAATATGTATCATTCTGTAATTTGGGTATTTTTGTCATCAAAATATGAATTTTTTAAATTTGAATTAATTTAAAATATCTTTTTAATTTAATTTTCTAATTTAAAATGTTTTTCTTTAAATATTACGAAATTGACCGATTACAAACAGAAAAATGTCTGTTTAGTCAACATGTTTAACAGCTCATACAGATGAGGTACTTACAAAAGCAATGTTTTAGCAACTATAGGTATTGTTTCTGCAAAGAAAAAAATTAGGTATTTATCTTTAACATATATTGAACATTGAGTATTTTTGCCGTAAAAATAAAATATTAGGTATTTAAGTGTAACAAGTGTGAAACATTGGGTATTTGTGCTACAACTACCCCTATATATAAAAAATGTGTAGATGACATAAATTCTTAGTTTTGACGGTGTTTTTTGTTAACTTTAACGAAATATTCAATGGAATATATCTAAAAAAAACTAATTAAAAATAAATAATTATTAATTGTATTAATATAAATTCTAATTCAAATGTTATAAAATATCATTATTATAATAATATATAGTACAAGACTAGATATTTAATAATTATATCAATATAAATTAAGATGTTATAAAATATTATTATGATTATAATATATAATCCTAATTTTTTACTAATTATATTAATATGAATTCAAATATTATAAAATATTATTATTATAATAATATTTAATACAAAACTAGATATTTAAAACCTATATTAATATAAATTTAAATATCATAATATATCATTATAACAATAATATATAATTCATAATCTTAATTTTTTATATAAAAAAATTCATTTATATTTAAAAAGGTTATCATATTTGTAGATGTGATTTCCTACAATTAATTAAACGGGCACCAGCAACCTGTCAAGAACAAATAGAGGAATGGGAAGTTCAATTGGGAGCACCGGTGGGGTGTCAGTCAAATGGACTCTGATGCTCAAGTCAATTATATTGTTATTGAAAGTAATAGAAATCGTAAAATTGCAAGGTAATCAAGAATGAGAACAATTGAGAATGATTATCGCAGTAGTGACGGCGACGCTAGGCGGTTCGGTCAGGTCAGGTCAGGCTGACTGATTCCGTTATCGAGAATCTCGTCCAGTCTAGTAGTTTTGAATACTCATTATCCTATCTCCCGATTCATCCCCTTAGGATTCTTCTTATAGTTCATTTATGTACCATTACCTTTTCATGTACCTGATCCGTCTGACTCGCTCCTAGTGATTACCTTCCGCCTATCCTGGGATGAATCGTATGACTCTCCACTCATTCCTTTCCCTTGGCTGACAGACTGTATTCGGATCCGACCCAGGTATGGATTGTCCGATTGGGTGATCCGATTAGTCATCATGGCCTCCTGCTTATGTTTGACTAGGTTTGTATTACTAGCCAGGGTGCCATGTTGGGCTTGATGTATGTCTTAACAGGCCAAATTGGTTTAGTCAGTTTGATTTATTGGATTGGGCCCGACTTATTGGGCTTTCAATATATGGACAAAATTTTCCCACTACAGTTTGTCCCTCACTCTCTAGTTTGAATTTATTCAACTAGAGAGTTTATAATGTCAGATAACGTTTGTAAACGGTCTCCTGTGAATATCTCTCAATTAACTTTTTTTTTTGCCGAGGTGGCTGACTAGGTTGACTGGGTAGGCAGGCCAAGAGGCCTACTGCTCTCTATGGGGAACCTGCGTGCACGTTGTGCGTGGCGTGAGGGTCTGGTGAAAGGCTCCTGCGCGCGCGCAAGCAGGCAGGCTGCGTGGTTGAGTGGCTGACTGCTCCTGGTACGCCTAGGGAACCAAGAGGTCGGGTGGCCGACTACACCTGGCCGAGTGCCCGATTAGCCGACTGCACCTGGCCGACTACTCCTGGTGCGCCTAAGGAGCCTCGAGGCCGGGTTGCCGACTGCTCCTGGTTCGCCTAGGGAGCCTAAAGGCAGGGTGGCCGTGTGGGTAGCGTGCTTGGGCAGTTTGGCCGAGAGGCCAAGTACGCCTAAGGTCATACGAAGTGGTTCCTGGGCCGATAGTTTATATTTCAATTTTGGCATTGTAACTTATAACGATATGGTAATATAATCTATATATAAATTTTTGGCATTATAACTGCATAGTAAAATAATCTATATATAAATATATATAAATTTTGGCATTATAACGACATGGTAAAATAAAGGCTCTGGAAGGAGCTTACCTAAAAGGTCTTCGTAGGCTAGCGTTGTAGACATAACTTCGCCTAGATCTTTAGAGAATTAAAACTTTAAAAGAGTGTTAAGAAGATTTTTAGGCAGAGTGAGAGAAAGAATGATTTTTCGTAATTCAAAAATGAATTCTGGAAGGCTCTATTTATAGGAAAATATTGAGTTACTATGCTGCATAGTAAAATAATAAAATATTCAAAATATCAAGCATAGTAATTTGCTAAAGTCATCACTGTGTCAGTACTGCATCAATATGTGGGACCCATGGGGTGGACCCCACTGTTGGACCCATGTGGACCCTGCTATGGGACCCATGCAAACCCCATTGTGGGATCCACTATGAATAGTACCCGGTGAATAGTAACCAAAAAATGAAAACTTCCCAATTTACTTAGTCCAACATTTTTTACTCACAAACTTTTTTGAAAAAGTTTCTCTAACATCCATAAATTAATTATTCCCATGTGTTAGTTACTTCAACAACTTAGAATTGTTAAAATCCCACAATAGAATACAACTATATCCCCAACGGTCAGGTTACTGTTTCCAACGGTCGGATCACTATTCACCAACGGTCATAACAGCTAGTTTTTGTCCTATAAATACTTGTTTCTTCAACCATTTATTTGCATAACTTCTTCATCTCTTAACCTTCTAGATAAAATTCATCATTAAATCATGAATTTCTCTTTATTGTTCATAACTTCAGTGATTGTTTGCTTGTATTTAGCATCATTCTATGGGTATTATACTAATGAAATGCCCATGAATATTATAGTTGCGTATTCATTAGTTATTCTTCCACTTTACTTAACAGCTCTAGCCTTCGATTAACATTGTAATGCACTCAAAAGTATGAATAAAATATCTTGTCTTATTTTTCATAATTGTTATAATGCATTTGTAGAAAGAAATGGGAGTTACAGATTGCTAGGGGCCCACGGTGGGCGCCAAATTGTAGATGTGATTTCCTACAATAGATTAAACGGGCACCAACAACCTGTCAAGAACAAAGAGAGGAACAAGAAGTTCAATTAGGAGCACCGGTGGGGTGTTAGCCAAATGGACTCCGGTGCTCAAGTTAGTTGGATTGTTATTGAAAGTAGTAGAAATCGTAAAATTGCAAGGTAATCAAGAATGAGAACAATTGAGAATGATTATCGCGGTAGTGACAGCGGCACTAGGCGGTCCGGTCAGGTCAGGCTGACTGATTCCATTACCGAGAATCTCATCCAGTCTAGTAGTTTTGAATACTCATTATTCAATCTCTAGATTCATCCCCTTAGGATTCTTCTTATAGTTCATTGTTGCCTTTTCGTCTACCTAATCCGTCTAACTCGCTCCTAGTAGTTACTTTTTGCCTTTCCTGGGATGAGTTGTATGACTCTCCACTCATTCATTTCCCTTGGCTGACAGAGTGTATTCAGATCCGACCCGGGTATGGATTGTCGGTTGGGTGATCCGATTAGTCATAATGGCCTCTTGCTTATGTTTGACTAGGTTTGTATTACTAGTCAGGGTGCTATGTTGGGCTTGATGTATGTCTTAATGGGCCTAATTGGTTTAGTTAGTTTGATTTGTTGGATTGGATCCAACTTATTGGGCTTTCAATATATGGACAAAATTTGTCCACTACAATATTATATATATACATTTTTAAAAATGAATAATAATTTGGTTTAATTTTTCTTTTAATATGTTTATGTCATTTTTTATATATAATATTGCTTATTTATTTAAAATTTATATGACAATGATATTGTTATCCCCAAAAATTGGAGTTCGATGATGTGGCAATCAGAAGTGATAAGTGGCAATACATGGTCCGTTAATGACACATTAATAGTCAATAAATGTATTGGCTCTTCGGAGTTGTGATTAAGTGATCTGACTGACCTTGTAGAGATTCTGTCAGACCGATAAGGATTTTTGACTGACCAGTCAAGTGTCATGACCGACCAGTCATGTGCTTGTCTGCCCAGTCATGTGCTTGTCCGACATGTGCTTGTCCAACCAGTCATGTGCTTGTCTGCCCAGTCATGTGCTTGTCCAACCAGTGAGGTGTTTGTCCGACCAGTGAAGTATTTGGCCGATCGGTGGAGTGCATGGCCGACCAGTCAATTGTTTTTCCCGACCAGTAGAGTGTTTTGCTAGACCAAAGGTGTGCTAGAGGAGTGATTTGCCTACGAGAGGTGCTTGCCTAAAACCTCAGTAACAGCTTCAACCTGAATCATTCTCAACTACCGCGGGAATCTCTCAGATATCCCAGAATAATAGCCATATTGTTGTAATATTAGATTTATTTATATTTTATTAATTAAAGTCTGTTGGAAGAACAAATGACCCGGTAAAAGGGAGATATTTATGTACGATCCATGAGCCTATAAATAAAGGGCTCATGGCATCATTTGGGGGGATCTGAGTTTTTGGAGACTGAGAATGTAGAGTCCAAGAACTTTACTTAGCTAAGATAGATAATAGTATGATAGTATTTATAGCATTATCTTTGTTACTATGGATTTTTGGTTCAGACCGGGAATTATTTGGACACTCATAGTAATACTTATAGATTTTCTAAGTTTAACCTATAGTTTAAGAATATTAAGTATAACCTAAGGTTTGATTAATGTGACTGATATTAAGGATTATATTATTATATTATAAGGTTTAGACATCAACCAATAGGATTTTAAGCACATGTTATGAATGGTAATTAAGGATTAAGTATTTTTGAGGATTAAATTAAATAAGGGTAAAGTTTGAATGTTATAGGGTCAGTCAGCAGCCTTGAGTACGTTGAGGGCTTAGTCAAGGCTGTTTACTCCATTCAAACTTAGCTAAAAATGTGTAATTTCGTGTTTAAATATTCAGCGTATGCCGATATATCGCAGCTATAGGGGGCGATATATCGCAGCACGTAGATACAGAAAACACGAATCGATGCACGGTCGCCTCGGGAACAAACGTCCAGGCGATATATCGCCTATAGGGGGCGATATATCGCCTCCACCAGCATGTTTTCAAATACATTTGAATTCTTTTCCCTTCAGCCATTCAAACTCCTTCGACAGTCCAGCATCTTCTGAACGAGTCTTCAGCCTCTGCTGAACGATTATTCAAATGATTTTCACCTAAAAAGCCATTATTTTTATTCAAGTAAAATCAAGATATTTTCATTCCCAAACTCTATAAATAGGACCTAGTACCCAGCCATTATTCACCATTTGCTCTAAGTTCAGAAGCTGCTAGTGTTAAGTGAGTGTGAGAGTGTAAACACTTGGTTTGGGGAAAAACTATAAGCTTAAACATCATAAGCTTATCAAACACTTTGGGAAGTGAGTTCTATAGTATTTCGGTGGAGGTTAGATTGATCTTGCAAATCTTTGAGGTAACCAAAAACTCTAGTTCCTTTCTGTATTATGTTTCCTTTCTCTTAGTCTTCTACTCAATTTCCTAACCTCATTCTTATTTTGGTTAGGGAATCCAAGTTCTTAAGCACTTAAGTTGTGGTAAGCATATTTTCTTTTAATGGTTTAGTCTTCCTATTCTCTTTCATTTCATCTCTTTCCTTCTTTCAACTCACTCTTGTTCATTATGGTTTTAGGAGTGTTCCAAAAGTCCCAACTCAGTCCATTATATCCCGGTAACTTTGGTAAGGAAAATAGGCTAGAATATATATGTTTATGTTTATGTTATCTTATGTGTTATGATATGATATGAGTATGTTATGAATATGTTGTGCATGTGTATGTTGTAGGCTTAGGCATATGCCCTATTTGACTAACAAGACCCCAAAAAGATTGTGGGCATAAGCCTATTTAGCTGGTAGGACCCCACTAATCTCATGGGCATAAGCTTGTTTAGTCTATGGGACCCCAAGTAATAATGGCCATTATAATAAGTGTATTATGTGTTATGATATGTCTTTACGTTATTATGAAATTATGTTTATGTTTATGACTATGTGTTAGATTTTCCTTGCTGGGCATTAGGCTCGCTCCTTTCTGTTTATGTCCAGGAAATAAGCTTTAGAGGCGGTAAGATTCGTGACGCTTAGAGGATGTGTATCGATGATGAATGGAGTCAAGGGGCCGAGCGTTATTCGATTCGAGGATGTAGTCTTGTTTATGTTTATTATGGTTTTAAATGTATTTCCGCAAAAATGTAAGTTTTATGTATAGTTTCGTTAATGGTCCAAATAGTCTAGAGTAGTGGGTCATTACAGAGAAAAACTCTCTAGTTTGGGACTGTTACTTGGGGTTTCTTGGGGCATTTTCTAAGAAAGTTAGAGAGAGAAACTATGTATTTTCCTACTTACACTTAAGAAACTCAGTTGGCACAAGTTCATCTGATATTAAGTGTAGGATATATATCACAACTCCAAGTGGATTAGGCTATTACCAATAAATTGGGGCTGAACCACTATAAAATGATCTGTGTCATATTTTTCTCTTGAAGGTTTATTGTAGTTTTGACGTCTACTCGTCGTTGGCCAAAATCGTGGTCAACAGATACAAATTTAATAAAAATAATTAATAAATTCTGTAAATGAAACTAAGCAAACCTGCAAATGCAAGTTGCTTGTATCTAGTATATATATAAAATGAATTTTTGTGTGTGTCCATACTAAACAAAAATTAAAAAGTAAACACCTTTTAGTAAAAAAAATAATGCAAGATAAATGTTTATTTTAAAAAAAGTAAGATAATTTTTTTATTAAAAAAATAAAAGCATATGTTAGAATGTAAATCATACATAATAGTTAATTATTATTTTTTTTAGAAGTTTTCTTAAATTAATTTAAGATAAATATTGTTTCTTATAATGTTAATTTAGATAAATATTATGAATTTTTTTATTAAAAAAACGACAAAGAATATGTTTATTAAATTGTATTTCTAATATGATTTTTTACTTAGATTTTATTAATTTATTTTTTAGAGCACCTGAAATTTCGTTTTTTAGTAATTACCAAATTAATTAAAGTGTGGAATGATAATTAACTGTTTACACAGATAGCAGTTCTCTCGGGACAGAATCCGAACTTGTCACGATAGAAACTGAACACAACAAATAGACAATGCAAAACAATAAAGAACACACGAAATTTTTACAAGGTTCAGAAACCCTTTCGAATAACCTACTCCTTGGGGCCACGCCCAGAGAATAAACCAATTAGTAAAGAAACAATGTGTACAAAAGCATTGACTTAAACAATGTAAGACTCCCTCTTAAACTATTGCCACAGTCTTGTTGTACTCTTCTCTACGAATCTGATTTGATGAAACGTTGATTCTCTTGAACTCCCTTCAAAGAATAGCGAGTGCACACTTCCTCCCAAAGTGAGACTTAGATAGAATCCTCTCCCGAAGATCCTTATGAACACGTTCACAATAGACACTATCTGTTTACAATGGACTAGATAGATATCCACAAGTACACTCAGCACTCTCACAAAGATTAAGGTGAACAAACTTAATCTCTACAAATAAAAACACTATTCAAAATAACGTAATGTTTACAAATATTCAAAATGGAAGAGGTGAAAATTCCAAAGGCCTTGGAAAGATATTTATAGGCAAAAAATCGTCCAAGGCCATCATTTTCTGGTATCTTTGAAATCAATTTGCGAATTCCTTTAATTAAGGAAATCAGCCAGCCAGATGAATTCTGTGTCGACAGAAAAGGAAACTGATGAGTCAGCAACGTAATCAGTTTTATCTAGCAGAATGAACATGGTCAAAATTGACCATGTTCATTTTCGATACCTTCTTTATTCCAGAATAAATATAATCCCTAAAAATAATCTCAAGATAATTGCAAAATATATTTTTACCAAAAATTGATTATTTGTGATAAATAAGGCAACAAATATATTCACACTTAAAGATATTTTCATATTTAGAAAATCAACTCAATAATTTGATAATTAATCCGAAAATCAATATGGAGATATGCTACTTATTTTCTTTAAACATTTTAAAATATTTTGTCTAAATTAAAGTTTAGCCAAAAAAGACTTTTACAGCACCTATGAAATTTATATAACTTGAGGTATACTACTTATTTAATTAAACAACTTTTATTTTTATTTTTTTTTGACAAAATATTTCTTATTTATTTAATATTTAGAAAAGTTTTTATTAGGATGGAACTATATATTAATTAGTTCCTCGTTTACATGATATTTATATTAATGCACTATAATTTTCAAAAAATAATAAATTTAATAATTAAACTAGGGTAAATACCATTTTGGCCAATGTGTTGTGCAAAAGTTACCGATCGGACCCTCTGTTTTGTTAAATGGCAATTTGGACCCTATGTTTTGCAAAATGGAACAAAAAGTACCTTGAGTCCAATTTTGGTCAAATATTTTTTAAATATGACCAAAATACCCCTATTTTTATTAAGTTAAGAATTAGTTAAATATTTAAAATAAATTAAATTGATTTTAAAATAAAAAACTAATTTAAATAATAAAATAGTAACATAAATAATTTAAAAATAAACAAACAGATTTTACTAAAAACAAAACTAAAGAAATCGATTTTTCATCCGATTTTTTTCTTCTTCTTCTATTATATAGATCTAGGGTCATCAATTTCCATGGGAAATTTGGGGTTGTCAACTGGTGTGCTCATTTCTTCAAGTCGATTGATAGTGAGGAGCTGATGGCTTGCTTTCAGATATGGCCCATTATCCTCTTTGACTGAGTTGCGAACTTGCAGATCTGAAGCATCGATCATGGGGCATCGGCGGAGCTGGGGAGAGAACTCAGATTGAATGGACTGGCGACAAAGCTGTAGATCTAGGGCATTGACCACAGAGATATACGAGGGTCTAACGACGGTGGGTCCGTGTTTTCAAGGGCTGACGACCATGGAAGAGAGATGAGGCTATGCTTTTCATGGTTTCTAGAAAAAAGTGGAAGGTGCCAACGAGATAGAGTGAGCAGATTTGTGAACTCAGGTTTCAATTTGTAAAAAAAAATGAAAAGCTAAACCTAGATTTGATTAGATATTGCATTTTATTGTTATATTATTTGAATGATCTGTTTGCTATGAATCTGAGTTTTGATTGCAATTTTTTGGTTGGTATTCTTATTGTTCTTGATCTAATTTTAGTTCGTACGATTTGGGACAAATTGTTAGGAAAAAATGTATTTGCCTCAATGGAAATGGTAAGAAATTACAACTCTATTAAATATATTACAAATAAATAATGATTGATTAAAAAGAAGTTACAACTCTATAACTAAAAATTACAAATAAACAAAGAAAATGAAGAAGATGATGATGAAGAAGAGAATGGTGAGAATACAACTCTAAGCAAAAGACTACAAGTAAAATAAAGGTGGTTGAAACAAAAGAAAGGATTACAACTCTTAAAGAAAATATACAAGTAAAAAGAACAAGAGAATAAGAAAAAAACAATACAATAAAATGGAGAACGAAAATACAAGAAAACTTTCACTTACATAACCTAAGTGAAGAGGGTTAGGGATCACCAACTTGAACAAGGTTTAAAACATTTGTCCAAAAGCTTATTTCCCCCTAACTCAAGCACTAAGGGATCTCTCTCAGATATAGAATTATCAAGCCTCAAGGTGTTTCTGGCCAAGTGTTCTAATGGATAGAAATGTTGTATCTTACAAGTGAGCTATAGGCTTCTATTTATAGAGTTTAGAGACACCCTTTGAATTTCAAATTTCACCAGCCCCCATGGCTGTTACCAATGTTTAATTGGATTAATATGGAATTAAAAAAGAGATTTGGGAGTTATTTGGGTTTTTTGAGCCGTTCAACAAAGATTGAAAAAACTGAAAAATTGGTCAATTTTTGGCCTGTGGCCGCAGCCAGAGACATTAGTGGCCGTGGCCACTGGTCTCTGTCCCACAGGTCGCGGTCACCGACCAATTTCAGCACTTAAAAATGTGTTGTTTTTCCAAACGGTTCCAAACCCTCCCAAATGATTTTGTAACTCCCAAAACACATTATTGGGGTTAAAATCATATCTCTAACAACCATTTCACATGTGGCTTTATGAAATTTATCTCAATATTGTGTAACAACAAATTTAGACAATAAAGGGTAATATTTGGAAGTTACAAATTTGTAACACCAAATATGTTACATTATTTGGATATATCTCATATATCTAAATATTGTAACTCTCTATTATATGTTACAATATGTGACACTCTTTGTCACATTTATTTAATCTAAAACATTATAATATAATATAATATTACATTATATTATAAAATAATATAACATTCCCCCACTAGATTAAATAGTTATCTACTGTAACACTTATTTAATCAATTATTATATTTTGAAATATAACATATCCCCCACTTGATTAAATAAGAACTCTCTCTTATAGGAGTCATTGCATTAGTGCATAAAGCAAAGTGTTTTTCAACTTGAACTTTACTATAGTGTAATTATCACAAAATTTGTTGAAAATTTGGTTGCACTAGGCATTGAACCATCTTTTCATGATAACAAATCGGTGATAATACACACACCTTTGCGATGTTCACTTGAGACCTCTATATCTCGCTTTGCACCGTTAATCGCCATGTGCACTTTCCATTCATGGACGTTCTTGAGAATACTCCCAATTCTCATGAGAGGCGGCACCACCCCTAGGTCCATATAGGTAGAATTCTTACAGTATTTTGTTACCAAAAATATTTGTCTTCACAAGACTAAATTCTATTAAAAACCTTTCGGTTTTAACCCTCAACTTAGTAACACACAAGTACTCAATATCTCATATGAGACTTGTTTTGAGTACAACCAATATTCACTTGATTGACTTGTTGTTACCTATTGAACTTAACACTAGTTGAATAACTAGTGTTAAGATAGGTTACCATCAATCGTGAATCTCTTTAGGGAGTTTAAGTCCCATCCCTTGAGATGATGCAGCCACTAAATCCCTCGTTAGTGGCTTAGTGAAAGGGTCCGCCAGATTTTCACTTGTTCTCACATAGGATATTGAGATGACTCCTCTTTGAATCAATTCTCTTACATATCCATTTTGTTGGGTTTTATGCCCTTATAAAACCATGTCGGACATGTAGCACAATTTCAGATTATCAATAAAAGTAGTAGAAATCATTTAGTTTGACAACTGTGTTGCTTGCTTGTTTTATTACATGATTATTGAAATAATACAAACATTTATAAAATCCCGAACATATGGATAATTACAATTATAGTGACTAGGTCACAGTGGATTATAGTTGTAATTATATGTTCAAAAGAACGAGTCCTAAGATTAGATCAGTGCATTGGATTTTCACTAATTAGGCAATCTACGATATGATCTACTTACACATTCAGGGTGTGATGTCTTGTCCAAGGCTTCGGCCAAGTAGATAAGATCGGATGTATTTAGTTACATCGGACTAGGACCGATATTGATTATTGATAAATAAATAAATATCGTTGTTATCAAATATAGTCGATCTTAATTCTGAGTGATAATATTCTGCTAATTATATTATTTAAATCTTTTGACTTGTTCGTTACCAGCTTACCCTACGGTCTAGCCCATACTTACATCTTGGAGATTTATTAGTGTAATTGAGTGTGAGTATTATTCATAGATACGCAATCTATAACTTCTGTATGAGAAGTGAAAAGATGATTTCCTTAATTGCTTTGTTCAAAAGGTTAAATGATTAAGATCTCATTTCTGTGATTAAGTTCACGGAAATATCATTTATAAGGAACTTAGTGGGAGTTAAGGATAAAATACTGATGAGGGGTAAGACAGTAATTTGCACCCAGCTCGTTAGTAAGTCATCGATAGAGGATTGACTGATTGTAATGGTTATAACAATGGATAACGTATTTATGGTTTTGAAAATACGTTCTATGAATTCAAGAGTTCAATTCCGAGTCTATAGTGGAGTCACGAGGAATTAATTGGGTAGTGAAATTATTCGTAAATAAATTCACGGTAACTTGTTGGAGCTTGATTTCATGGATCCATGGTGTAATGACCCAAATTCGCTAATAAGGCTTAAGGGCCTTGATTGGTGTGCCTGGAGGGCATAATGGGAATTAATTGTGATTTTAATGAGTAAAATGCATGACTATGATTTAAAACATGTTATATGACTATCTGAATATTTGAGATGCATGACTATGTGTATTAGTATGCATGTAGACCCTGATTAGGTTAGAAGGGCGTAATCGTAATTTTGGCCAGTATGGGCATAACTGTATTGATATATGTGATAATTGTCGAGATCACATTATTATGTAGATATATCTGTGATCTGTGACTCGAGATGATCCTAGGGAGCAGAGTAGCGAAAAAGTCATGGCAGGGATTTATACCCGGCTCGGGGTGAGCCTAGGGGTATAAATGGGAATTTAGTGAGTATATTGGGGTCTATTTTGACATTGAGGAATATTATTGGTGATTGAGTAGGTATTGGGAAGTAAGCGGAAAATATTAGGGATACTCGAGGAGTTAGCGGGAATTGGGTAAAATGACTAGAATGCCCTTAAGTGGATTAAAGGGTTAGAAATAAAAGGGAGGGCATTTTGGTCAATTGGCATCTCAGAGATAGATAAGTTAAGGCTTTATGTTAGTGGAAGTTGTAGAACAATATAGAAGTCTGAGGAAAGGGAGAAAAGAAGGAAAAGGAAGAAAAAGGAAAGGGAGAAAACAGAGCTGGTATTCTCTAAGGTCGGTTTATGCTTTCCTCATCAATTTCTTGTGAATTTTTGGAGCAAAGCTCAGGGAGGAGCTAGGTTAGGCTGAGCATCAAGAATCCTAAGCTAGGCTTGGAGAATTGGCAGAGGTTTAGCAAGAACACCCTAACACTTGAGGTAAGGTTTTGTAGTTTCTTCAGTTTCTGGTTTGGTTTTTTTGAATTATGGTGTATAAGCTGGACTTGATGGGAATTTTAGGGAATTTAGGCCAAAGGGTGAGGAAGAGCAAGCTAAAGAGGTGTAGAGGTTGTCTTGAAGTCGAAATCCCATTAAAGGTATGGAGTTCTAAACTTTAACTATGATGTTTTGACTGGTTTTGCTGAGTTTTTGAACTTAGGGTCAGCTATGGTGAATTTTGGGATTAGGGATGCATGTGTTTGGGTTTTGAGTATTTAGGGTGCTTGGGATGAGTGAAGTATGTTCATAAGGTTGTTTCTGAGTTTGGTGAAGGTTTGGAGAAGTTTTGGTTGAGTTTGGCTCGAGGAAATCGCAGGAGGGAAAACTGAGGTGGTGTCTGTCTGTGACTAGCGCTACAGCGCTAGCCTTTGGGCGTTGTAGCGCTAGGCCAAGCGTCCTGGGGGATTTTGCTTCTATTTGTAGCGCTGTAGCGCCCTCCAATGTAGCGCTGCCCTGTTTTTAGAAGGGGATTTTAGGGTTGTTTGCAAGGGTTTTTGACCAAGGGTTTGGGGTTTGATTCCACCACCTTGTTTGGTGGAACTAGGACCTCCCGGGGGCTCGGGATTGGCCCCGAGGCTAGGTTTTGGACTTGAGGATTGATGATGACTTTGGCCTACGGTTGTGTTTAGGTGAGCGCTAGGGCTCGAGGGGGATCATGCTCAAGGAGTCGAGAGATCAAAGCTAGCGAATCGAAAGGTAAGAAAACTGCACCCGGTTATATATTTGTGATGGGACTAAGTGCTCCCGATATTTGTATTATGTCAATGATGGTATTATGCCATGGGACATGTGTTAGCGGCCTAAGGGTACCGTACACAATATTTGCGCACAGGGCGCAGCTTGGCCACTGGTAGCCGAGGATAGCTTAATATTCACTGAGCTCGGTTTAAGCGAGCCGGAGTCAGTGGGATAACGGAGGGAGTGGCCTGAGGACGCTAGCCCTAGTTATCATTTGTGAACTGTATATGATATGAGTTGATATGTTTAGTATGTGGAATACTTGATTATACTGAATGATTATATGGTTGAGATTATGTGATGCAATATGAGATATTGATTTGTCTATTAATTGCTTATGCTCTGTTGTTGAGTTTTCTTGCTGGGCCTTGGCTCATGGGTGCTACGTGGTGCAGGTAAAGGCAAAGGCAAGCTGGACCAATCCTGAGATGGAGGGCTGCGGGGTTGAATGTACATAGCCAGTTGTTCGATCGCCATGGTCGAGGAGTGGATCAGGACATGGATTGCCTAACTGTCTGTTTGGCCTTAGTATGGCTTGATATTGTACTTAAACCTTATGACTTTTGTAAACGGTCTTTAAACTTATTGTTTTTGGGATCCCGTGTAAACAGACAAGGTTTCTTAATGAAAAATGTGACTTTTGAAACCAAAATATTTTAACCCTAGTTCCTTCATAGTTCCAATAGCACGTTTTCAATTAAACGACTTGATTAGCAAGTCTAGCACTTTTTAAACACACAGTGTAACAGTCTTGGTTATCCAAGGCGTTACACATGGGCCTCGCATCACCTTTGAGTAAATCATCTAGAATGTCTCAATTAATTGATTTAATTATCAATTAGGATTTTTGAAGTTGACTAGGTCAATTTTGGAAAATTTACATAGATATGAGATTTAGAGAATACAAGAGAATCTTTGGGTAAATTTATTAATATTGATAAATTGGTATCAATATAAATAAATAATATTAAATCAAGTTTCAAATTATAATTAGCTAATTTGAATAAGGATTTAATTAATTAATTAAAAATAAATAAATAAATAAAAGGTTTTGAATTTAGACCCAATTAGGATTTAAATTCAAAACAAAGAGATTGGGCCCAAGTCCATTTATGGCAACCCAAGGTTTTTATTTTTGTTTATTATTTTTAATTAATTTAAATTTAAATAAATCTCATTAAGTTGCCTATATAAGGAATATGATATCTAGGGTTTTGATAAGCAAGTCAGTCTCAGTTGATTTGGTAAGTGAAAACCTAGACAGTCTAACCTTTCTTGGCCACTCTCTTCTTCTTCTCTGCAAGATCTCTATCTCATGTGTTGAGAATCAGCCCACACTAGTTCTAGGTTGATCAAAGGCTTGGTGAGGAAGACTGTGTTGCTGATCTTGTTCAATCTCCTGATAATACTCTGCTACAGAAAGGAATCAAGGGTTAGAGAGATTGAAGGATGGAGTTGTTCCAGTTCCGCTGCGTAATGTAAGTTTTTACTTTACTCTGTATTTGTATCAATTTCATAGGAGCATGTTCTAGGAATTTGCATGTTTTAGGAATTTGCATGTTTGTTTGATAATATGTGAATTGCATAAAAATAAATAAAGATCCTACAATTAGTTTTTCCTACAATTGGCCTCAGAGCCATAGGTTGCTAGTTTATTTTCATGAATGAACATGTATGAAATTGATTGATATGTTAGGTATTAATTGGATGGTACATGTTATTAGTGCATGTGTTATGTTTTTTTTTTATGTAAATTTAGCAATAATTTAGCTGTTTTTTACTTGTTTTGGATTTAAAAACTGCACAGATTTTTTTAAAAAAAAATTTTGGACTGTTTTTTTTGCAGTGTGTGTGTTGGGCACGCATGGAGCCCTGACGGGACCCGGCCGTACGGCGTCGGTGCCGGAACCCGCGCGCGGCATTTTTTCACAAATTTTTTTTTAATTATTTTTAAATTGGATATTTTGTGTAGTTAGGTTTAAAATATTTAAAATTGATTATTTGATAATTTTATAGATATTTTTTCTTTTTAAAATATTTTGAATTTGTTATCTGATAATCAGGATATTTTAAGATATTTTTTTATTTTGTTATAAATAAAATATTAAAATTAGTTATCTGATTATTCAAGATATTTTTATTGTTTAAAATATTTATAATTAGTTATCAGATAATACTAGATATTTTAAATTTGGTTAACAGATATTTTGATATTTTAAAATTTGTTAAAATATTTAAAAATAAAATGCTTGTCATTCCTAATAATTTAACAACCTTGGTTAAATTAATTATTCAAAATTGAATTTTGTTTGATAAATTCTATTTTAATTAATTTAATATTTTGTAACATTATTTAATTAATTATATTGAATTTTGTCCGATGAATTCTATGTTAATTAATTATGGTATTTTACAAAATAGTGTATTGTTGTGGTATATTTGCATAATTTAATAATACATGCTTATAGAATAACTTGTTAGGCCCATCCAATTATTAACATATCAAGCATCATTATTAAGTTATTTTTTGCATTTGGGCTTTAAATATAAGTATAATGATGGCCCAATTTTGCGTTTAAAAAAAATGTGGGAAAACTCAAACAAAACTTTCATAAAATGTTAGGTTTTATTTAGGCCCAATTGAACATGTAAAGTTTAAATTCCTCTCTTGTGGGTGGTTCCACTTGTGAAGGTCCATTTGCTTTGCATTACTGGATTGGGCCTAATCAATTGAATAACAGTTAATAAAACAAATGTTCAAATTCCTGTCTTTTTGGGCTTTGTGTGGAAGTTAGGGAGCCTTAGTAGTGGGTCAGACATACTGAACCCAGCTCTCCTCCATGCAAGCTCGAATTGTTAAGGCCCATTTACCTAAGTTGGACTTAATTGTATTAGGTTATTCTTTTTAGTTGGACCTAATAATTGATTAGTAACATATTAATTCTAATATTTAGATTAATTTTCAATGGCAATTTTAGAATTAATGGAAAAATTATAAACTATGGTTTGTTGATTATTTTTATAATTTGGTGAACCTTAGTTGGTTTATTAATTATTTTGATAATTTGGAAAACCTAAGTTGATATTTTTTTTCAAAAAGGAATAAAATACTAAAATATTTAATAATGAGTTTTAAAAAATTTCAATTCGATCTCCACCGTTGATTTAACAAGGTTAGAGTTCAGTGGGGCCTCATGGCGCTTTGATTTCGTCTCCCTACAGAAGGTGTTCACTGGACTTCTTAACATGGTTAAATTTCTTAGGATAGATGGTTATAGATGGACCTTCTATAGACTCATCCCTACGGTGACTATAAGAATTAAGTCTATAATAATCGAAACTGTGGGTCAAACTCATAAAGTAAGAAATATTTGTGACTCTCGCCTACCGGGACACATGAGTTTCCGTTACTTTGATCGGATGGAATAGGTAGTTAATAAAAGTCTGACGTTTTATTAATTGAGATGTTTCTCTATTTAACTACGTGAATATTTGTGACTCTCGCCTACCAGGACACATGGGTTCATGGCTAGCTAAAGTACCTAAGAAATAGAAGATAAGTGTTTTAGTATTTTGCTTGTCTCAAAACATTTTGTATGTTATGCTATTTCTAAAATATTTAATGAATAAATGTTTGTCAAACAATGTGTTGATTTCTACTTAGTTGATAATAGAAGCTCTAGGCTTCCCACCTCATACTCTCTCTGATCTCTAAAATGTTACTCTATGGTGAGAACCTCACGAAATGTTTGTCCAACATCAACATGGTGTTGATTTTAGACAACATCGAGTTCGTGATAATCAAAGATATTCCTATTTTTCCCATGCAACGATCACCAAATCTGTAATGCCCCAAATTTCCTAATAAGGTTTAGGACCTTGATTAGGAGGCCGGGAGGGCCATAATTGATTTATTATAGTATTTAATGATTATATGCATGTTTACGTGAATTATATTATTATATGATGGTGAATGCATGCATATGGGCTCATATGTTAATTATGAGGGTAATTTGGTAATTTGGCCACTGTGGGCATAATTGTATATTTTGGGTGCATGGTTGTGATTAATTAATATAGCCACATTATAAGGTGGATTGGTTCGAGCTATCGACATGAGACGATCATGAGATGTAAGTGTTCGGTCTAGTCATAACGGGTTTAAGTTCGGGGCTCGGGGTGAATTTAATGATTAGAGCATTACCGGGAATTAAAGGGTAATGGGATATGATTTATTGGTATTTAGGAATGTTGAGATTAGCGGGAATTGGAGAGCGTTAATTATAATTAACGGTATAGGTTAGAAATGACGAATTTACCCTCGGGAGTGTTTAGAAGCTTTTAAATTGGTCTAGGGGTATTTTGGTCTTTTGACCCTAAGGATATATATGACATAAAGAGCTGTAGATTGATACTAAAACAGAGCCTATCCTCTCTTTTTTTCCCTTCCATCCCGTACAAACTTCCTCCCTCACCTTTCTTTGAATTTTGAGAGCTCAAATGGAGGTGTTGAGCTAGGGGATTAAAGGTGGCAGCTAGGGAACCTATAACAACCATCAAAGGGGATTCAAAGCTGTGTTTGAGGTGAGTTTTAGCCTTTGAACTCAAGTGTGCTCTGTTTTTTTGAGTTAAGTTTTGAGTTTCTTAAGTCTTTAAGCTTAGGATTGGACTTTGTGAATTGTTGAGTTTTTGGTTGGTTTGAGCTTCAGGTTTTGGTGGTTTTGGACCATTGAGAAGTTTGGTAATATTGATTTGATGATTTGGAGATGTTTAGATGGGTTTTTGGAAGGTTTTAGAAGTGGAAAAACGAAGAAAAATGGCTGGTGCGAAGTTGGGCCGCGGCCCTGTTCTTGGGCGCCGCGGCCCTAGCTTGAAGAAGGTGGTGGAGGCTCTGTCAGGGGGGCGCGCCGCGGCATGGTCCATGTAGGGCCGCGACCCTTAAGGGAAAAAAAATACTAAATGGTGGTTTTGTGATGGGAACTTAACTCTAAGGGCCTAGGATCGATCCTACTACCTAATTGAGTGGGATTTGATATTCCGGAGGCTTGGGTTGGGTTTGGAAGTATTTAATTACTCATTTTGATGAGGTTTTATATTTGGTTATGACTAGGTGACCGCTAATGGACTAGAAGTTGATCGTTCTCAAGGGTCATTCTTTTAATCGTTCTAGCTCGACATTGAGGTAAGAAAACTGCACCCTGTGTATATGAGACATGCATGGTTATTATGATGCATGTTGGTTGATTAATGAGTACGTCATGCGTGGTTATTATTGATGAATGTCGGTTGATTATTATGTATGACATGCATGGCTATTCTTGATGCATGTTGGTTGGTTATTAAACGTGACATGCATGGCTGTTATTGATGCATGTTAGATTGCTGGATTTATTGCATATGATGCATGAGAAACATGTGTTTGGGACATGCTTTATATACTGAGTATGATACTGTTCAGAGCTTGAGCCTCTGTGTTTATGCATGGCCCTAATAGCACTACTACCTGTTTGGTAAGCATGCTAAATGCCTCGTTTATGGATGTGGAACATGTGATATGTGATTGGTGGCATGTCTTACTAGTGAAAGACACTGACTAGTCAGGGACCGACTCTAGAGTCGAGAATTATGCATTGAATGGCTCTATGGAATTAATGCTAGACCGACCCTAAGGTCGAAGAACTTATAAGCGCTTGCCTGGTCTACGACCAGATGACTATAGCCAAGGTATATGACCCCGGTGACCGTTTGTCACATGGCTAAGGGATGTTGTCCATAGTTTCGACTCTAGGGTCGTGAGGAAGGTTATGTTGGTGACTAATCACCTTGCACCTGTCCTAATCAAACTTAAGAAAGAATCACTTATCGTTTAAGCCCTGGTGACCCTATCGTCACATGGCTAGAAGGAGCGATGCTCATTATTGTGACTTTTGGCTATTGTCACCTATTTGCTTGGACTGATAGTCATGAATGGTTATTATGATCGTTGTTGATATTATATCATGCTTTATTGTGTTTTCTTGCTGGGCTTCGGCTCACGGGTGCTACGTGGTGCAGGTAAAGGCAAGAGGAAGCTGGACCATCCTTGAGTTGGAGAGCTTAGGTGATGATGTGTACATATGCAGCTGCTCGTCCGCCACGGCCGAGGTTTAAAGTGGAACTAGGGTTGAACCCTGTTTTGCCGCTTAGAACGGCCTGTTGTAAATATTTTCTGTAATAAACTCTGAAACTTTATTTTCGGGATCCCAATGTATAAATTAAACGTTCTAGTGAAACGTTACATCTTAACCAAAGTTTTTAATCCCTAAACTGCTAATCATACTTCACGATTTTGGCCAAATGACTCGGTTAGCGAGTTTAGCACTGTTTACAAGGCACACCGTAACGGTCCCTGGGGTTTGGAGCGTTACAAAATCCTTCAAAGAGGATTGTTGATGGCAGTTCGAGCAAATGAAAGAATACTAATACTACTAAACAAGCTCAAGGAGAAGTTGCTTTGAGCTTCTTCTTTGAAGAGCAAGAGAGGAAGAAATTCATACAAAAAGAACAAGAAGTCAACTGGCAAGGCACCACATGCTGCAAAGCATCTTGGAGCAAGGCCTGATTATAAGTACACAAAAAGGGGAGTGTTTCCAACTGCAAGGAGACTGAGAATTGGAACAAGATTGCCCGGAACTCAAGGCATATGGAACCCAAAATAATTAAATTTGTCTTGGATGCATGTGATTTTAGAGGATGATACTTCAGTTTTGGATCGCTGAATCACAATCTACTAAACATGCATGTACCTTTTTACACTTTTAGCATTGGGAAAGCCATGAAGGATAAAAAGCCACGGCTTGGTATCCATCAAGGGTTGTTCGTATCAAACAAGGCAAAATGATAAGCTTGAATGAATTTTGGAAATAAATATATTGTTTTAAGACAATGTTTATTTTATTCCGATTTTCAATAGAAATTTTAATTTAAGTTTTTCTTATTACATCAACAACAATTTGTAGTTACTTTCACAGGTAATAAAATCATATTTCTTTAAATGAATGTGAATTGTGGGGTGGATGTATGAAAAACAGGCTATACCTATTGCAACTAAACGAACCCTATGTTATAGATAATGAGTTGTTTAAGACAGCTAATTCTAAGACCGTTAAACGACAAAAGGTCAATAATGTTAGAAATGATGTACCTTTGGCATTTTTGCTTTGGTCATATTTGTTATGATAGGATTCAAAGACTAACAAAGGCTAGGCCTTTGAGGGAACTCACCTAGGGTGACCTACCTGTTTGTGAATCTAGTCTCGAGGGCAGAATGACAAAGCGTCCATTCTCTGTGATAGGAGAAAGGGCCAAAGAACCACTAGGGCTAGTATGTTCAAATGTCTGGGGACATATGAATGTTCAAGCGAGGGGTGGTTATGAGTATTTCGTCACCTTCATCGACGATTGCTCTAGAGACTCATGTAAGTACCTAAAGCATTGGAATTCTGCGAATTTGTTAAGAAGTTCAAAGAATTCATTGATATGGCTTTAAAACCAAATTAGGTAAAACATTAAAGATCTTGCGATCTGATAGGGGTGGAGGATATTTGGATAATCAGAACCAAGATCATTTAATTGAACTTGAGGATTTGTCTAAAACAACTGCCCCAAGGACTCCGCAACAGAACAGTGTTGATGAGCGGTGTGAATCACACGTTTATGAAAATGTGTGTTCTATGATAAGCTATTAAACTCTACCAACTTCTTACCCAGATCTGTTCTGGAGACATACTACCTAGATCACATGTGATATTTTTTTTAAATGTTGTGTCGTCTCAAAAGTTGTCTCCAAGACACCACTAGAATTATGAAATGGTCGTGAACTTGGTTTACGTCATTATGGAATTTGGTGGTGTCATGTTTTTGTCATGAGGAAAAAGGTAGAAAGCTAGAACAATGAGCTGAGGGTTTGCTTGTTTGATGGCTATTCTAAAGGTACTCAGGGTGGTCTGTTTCATAGTCCAGTAGACAAGAAAGTGTTTGGCTCTACAAATGCTACTTTTCTGGATAACGACTACATAATGAATTTCAAGTCTCATAGAAAAATAGTATTAGATGGAAAAATGATAAACTATTGTTCCATCCTTACCGACGCAAGTCGATGAAAACAAGGTACATTTAGAAACCACTAATCCAAGTCAGAATGTTACGATGCCTCGTCATAGTGGGAGGATTTCTCGGAACCCGGTACCTATGATATGGAAAATGAAACCCACAAGTTGGTTGGGGACACAAGTAACAATGATTCGTTGACCTTTAAATAGGCAATGGGTAAGTCTGAAAGGGATTTTTGACTCGAGGCCAAGTACCAGGTAATAAAGTCTAAGTACTCTTAATTTGTCTAAGATCTTGTAGATGTGCCATTGGACTTTAGGCCCATGGGGTGCAAGAGGATCTATAAGAAGAAGAGAGGAGCTGATAGAAAGGTCGAGACATTAAAGGCTCGACTCGTGGCAGAGAGAGAAATTTGACTTAGAGAAAACTTTTTCTCCAGTAGCCATGTTAAAATTCATTAAGTATACTCTTATCCATAGGCATAACTCTTGATTAAGAGATAAGGTAAATGGACATCAAAGAAGCATTTTTAATGGCTATCTTGATGAGACAATTAACATGTATCAATCAGAAGGATTTAAAGTAGTTGGATAAGAAATTTGGCAAGCTGAGTAAGTCAATCTATGACTTAAACAAGCTTCGCGCTCTTGGAACTTAAGGTTAAATGGAAACATTAAGACCTGAGTTTTTGAACAAAATGTAGTTGACCCTTGTGTTTGACAACTTAGGGAAAAAGACACTGTGGTGTTTTGAATCCTTTATGTAGATGATATCTTATTCATTGGAAATAATATCAAGAAATTATCAAACATAAAGAACTGGCTAGAAACGAAATTCCATATTTCGTTGTAGCAAGTCGTGTTCTTGGTATCCAGAACATCAGGGAAATAAATAACTAAACTTTAGCTCTAACTCAAGCGACCTACTTTAGTGAGGTGCTTGGTCATTACTCTGTAACAAATTCCGAGAAAGGATGTTTAGTGTCTTGACATGGAATTTATTTTTCTAAGCAGCAGTCTCCACAGACTCTTCAAGAGAAAGAAAAGATGTAACGAATTCCTTATGCATTTGAAATTAGAAGTCTAATGCACGCTATGTTGTGTGTTGTGATCGAAGATCTTCTATGCAGTGGGAGTGGTGAGCAAGTGTCAGTAAAACCTTGGAAATAAACAATAGATGGAAGTCGGTATCTTTGATGGACTAGAAACTATATGTTAGTCTTTTCAGGTGGATATTTGTACCTGTTAGGCTACACATATTCAGATTTTAGACTGATGTTGATGACAAGAAGTCTACTTCTGAAAAATGTGTTTACTCTTGGGGGTGGAGCTATGATTTGGAGAAGCGTTAAGCTATCTGCCATTTTAGAATCCACTTTGGAGGCTGAGTACATAGCTGCGTCTATGGCGGCTAAGGAAATATTCTGGCTAAGGAGATCTATATGGAACTCGGTGTTATTCAAAAAATGGATAAACCACTCATTTTGTCTAGTGACAGTAATGAAGCAATAGCGAATTCGAAAAAACCTCGAAGCTACAAAAGAGCAAAGCATATAGAGAGAAAGTACCACATTATCAAAAATGTGTGGCGAAGGTGTGAAGTGAAGGTGATGAAGATAGCATTGTAAGGCAATCTTTCATATCCCTTTACAAAGATATAAGCAGAAAACATAATTGTGAAGTCTGTAGTATGCATGGTTTTGAGAAACATGTCTCATTTGTTTTAAAAGGGCAAGTGGGAGTTTGTTGGGTTTTATGCCCTTATAAAACCATGTCGGACATGTAGCACAATTTCTTATTATCAATAAAAGTAGTAGAAATCATTTAGTTTGACAACTGTGTTGCTTGCTTGTTTTATTACATGATTATTGAAATAATACAAACATTTATAAAATCCCGAACATATGGATAATTACAATTATAGTGACTAGGTCACAGTGGATTATAGTTGTAATTATATGTTCAAAAGAACGAGTCCTAAGATTAGATCAGTGCATTGGATTTTCACTGATTAGGCAATCTACGATATGATCTACTTACACATTCAGGGTGTGATGTCTTGTCTAAGGCTTCGGCCAAGTAGATAAGATCGGATGTATTTAGTTACATCGGACTAGGACCGATATTGATTATTGATTGATAAATAAATATCGTTGTTATCAAATCTAATCAATGTCACAACGTTGACCATATATTAAGTCGATCTTAATTCTGAGTGATAATATTCTGCTAATTATATTACTTAAATCTTTTGACTTGTTCGTTACCAGCTTACCCTACGGTCTAGCCCATACTTACATCTTGGAGATTTATTAGTGTAATTGAGTGTGAGTATTATTCATAGATACGCAATCTATAACTTCTGTATGAGAAGTGAAAAGATGATTTCCTTAATTGCTTTGTTCAAAATGTTAAATGATTGAGATATCATTTCTGTGATTAAGTTCACGAAAATATCATTTATAAGGAACTTAGTGGGAGTTAAGGATAAAATACTGATGAGGGGTAAGACGGTAATTTGCACCCAGCTCGTTAGTACACTACTACAAAATTTTACTTAGACGACATGCATGAGATGACGTTTGTAGTAGAACTGTTGTGTCATGTTAAAAATATACATGACACAACAGTCGCTCACAAACTATTGTGCCATGCAAATTAAAACTCACATGAAATGACAGTTCTAATGAGACTGTTGTAACATGCTTATTTTTAACATGAGACAACATTTCTACTTAAATTGTTGTCTAATGCAATACAAATTTTCTAATCAATAAGTACTAATTTAATTTGTATTTTTTTAATATAATTTAATATATTTATGTAAATATATTAATAAAAAATATTAATTAATAATTTGCAACACACAGTAGTTACTAGTTAAAAATGAGTTATTCAAATAATTGTTTAAATTTTTAATACTTTTTCGTAATATTAATTGCTAATTAAATTACTTATTATATATTTAATAAAAGAAGATTTCTTTTATTAAAAATTCATTAATGATAGTGTTGTTTGGTAACACTTAAAAAAAAGTTTTTTATTTAATTAATTAAAAATTTGGCAATTAAACATAAAACAGTGTTTGACTTTATTTTAATTTATTATTTTTAAAAATTTTAATTAAAATTCATTAAATTTTGAAAATAGAATTTTTCTACTTTTAATTTTTTTTTTTTAAACCGTTTCGACTTTTTGTTTCTTATCTTCTTCAAATCAACACACTACAAGAAAATAGGGTCTTTACCTATACACTTATATATTTGATGATGTGGCAAATTATAATTTGACTTACACTTAATTATGTGTAAATAAATATTGATTTCCTTACACATAATATGTCCATGTGTAAGTAAATGATGTGATTAAGGACTTTGGGCCTCCATCCTAGCACGAATGTCGTAGTGTGCCACTTCAGAACTGATTGTCGAGCCTCTAAATGCTAGATCAATGGTATGATCTTGCTCTTGGTGATCAAGATCCCTTACTGTACCTACAGAAATTAACAGCTCTATTAAAGTGGGTACCTACAGAAACCGATGGAACTTGATATTGAGTACTTTTCTCACCAAAAAACTAATTGGGTACTAAATTGCAAGAAATCCAAAACATTGGGTACTTTTGCCACCAATTTCCCTTATACCAATTTTGAGACTATAAAGAAATTATTGTCCCCATTTCCTGTCGTGGGCTCGGGACGATGGTCCTGGCCCATGGGCTGGGCGTTCGGATATGGGCCCAGCCCAGGCCCGCTTGGTACGAGAGTAATCAAGAGCTACGACCCAAGTGTAGTTCCGGACTCAGATGGTGTCCGGGAAGGTGATCCAGGACAGTCGCCCAAGCGATGTATGGTCAGCTGGGATTACGGTTTGAGTGCATGCAAAGACGATCCCGGAGCCCGGTAAACGGTCCGGGCCCCTGGTAACCGAAGAGGGACAGAGGTAAACAAACCCGGATCAATTCCTCTCGGTTGGCAAGGAAAAGCATCCGTGACTCTGAAGCCGCCCCACGACGCTTGGGGGTTGTCCCCACTTTTCACCTGTGGAAAAGGCCACCTCGGGATTGCACGCCGCTGTTTCAGACCTGCGCTGCCAAGTACACTGACTGGCTTTGTCCCCTGAATCTACCTCGTAACTCGGAGTGCCCAGACCAAAAGCACCATTTTGTCGGGCGAAATATAGTTCTTTGGCTGCCCCATTGGGCCTTAATTATTCTTGGGCCTGTGTATTTTTATCTATTGTATTGGGCTTCCGCCAGAGAAGCCAAGAGTATCCACATCTTTGATGGGCCCGGGTCATACCCGGCCCAGACCCAATGTTCCTACGAGCCTATAAATACAGGCGATAGAGCACTGGAAAAAGGATCTCTCTTCGACTTGTATACAGTTACTCTGTCAAAATATAGAGAGAAACTCCATTGTAAAAGACTTTCCAAGCTCTAATACAACCGACTCGTGGACTAAGGCTCATTAACGCCCCAACCACATAAAAATCTTGTGTTAATCTTCTTAACTCCATATCATTAATCTTAGCTAATATTCATTAGTATAGTTTCCAAAAACCTCGGTAAACATTTTGATGCTTTCATTGAGAGCCTGAGAAAGCTAGTGCTAACACCATGCCTTTGCTACAATGGTGAACACATGACACACAACGTTCGACCCTAGTAATCCAGAGCAGGGCAATGGAGATCCGTTGCCTTCCCAGCATCTTTCTCAGAATCCGCCTGAGAACGCTCCTCCTCAAACATCTCACCTTGACAAGTCACAAGACTATGAGGGTGGGACAGAGTACGAATAGGAGAACGAGGAGGAATATTATGAAGAGGAAAACGAGGGGGAGTACCACAATGAAGCTGCGGATCCCGAGATCCCCGAAGGAGAGCCCAACCAGTAGGACCTGGAGGTGACTAGACTGAGGCAGCAAGTCCTGGACCAGGAGGCCAAGATCACTGAGCAAGTGGAGGCGCATCGGCGGATGCAAGAGTCCCTCCAAGCCCTGCGGGCATTCATAGCCGCGCAGGGTCTGACGACCAATCCTACAGCTGGCCCACTTCCGGGAGTGCAATAGCCCGCTCTGCAAGCCCGAGCTGGGGTCCCCGAAGAAGTAAGGCCGATCCCTCCCCCGGAGCAGTTTCCTGAGCTAGCCCCAGGAAACCCGGACAGGGAGAAAAAGAAGGCCGGTGGAAAGACTGGAGACAAGAGCACCCCCGTCATGAAAGCCGGGACCCGTTCCCGGCCGCTCCCTAGGAAAGAGAAGGTGTACCCCGTCCCAGGACGAGGCCACCCAACCGATCCTCAGGGGACGCAGCCGCAGAATGCACGACCCCAGCACGCCCTAGGGCGAGACGAACGGGAAAGCTCTTTGCACCCAAGCGCCTTGGTAAACAAAAACCGAGTGGCCGCGCAACGAGGAGCGTCATGCCCTTAGTTCAGGGGATGACACGTTCCGGATAGATCTACCCGACGAACTGAACGCTCGAAAAGAGCGGGCCCGTAAGGAAAAGATTCTCCCCCGAGGTGGCAACCTTAGGAACAACATCAACGACAGGAGGAACGAAAGAATCCCCCTGGAGGATGGCACGGCCAGGCAACTCATGGAGCAGCTGGCCGCTTTGAAAAGGGTCACGGACCGTTTGGTCCGCAAGCAGGAAGGAGAGGAAACCGACTCCGATGAAGAGGACAAAGAGCCCTGCGCGAGGCACATCCTGGACGTTGTACTCCCCAAGGGGTTCAAGATGCCAAGCCTCACCGCCTATACCGGAAACACCAACCCCAGGGACCATCTGTCCCGGTACAATCAGCTTATGATGGTGGCCCACTTCAGTGACGACGGCAAGTGCCTCTGTTTCTCGATCACTCTAGGTGGTCCCGCCGAGGAGTGGTGGAAAAGACTTTAGTCGGGATCCATCCAATCCAACCACGTAAAAATCTTGTGTTAATCTTCTTAACTCCATATCATTAATCTTAGCTAATATTTATTAGTATAGTTTCTGAAAACCTCGGTAAATAGAAATATTTCCCTCTTAATTTATATTATCATTTATGTGAATAAATAATAATATATATCCAATTGGATGAAAGATTTATCCTAAAATTTGTAATATTTAAAATAAATTATGATTTAATTATAATATTTAGGATTAAAAGAAAAATTTTTGATTAGTCAAGATTATTGGATTAAAATGTTATTTAATTATAATTGGGGTTTTTAAAAATTGAAATGAATTTAGTAAAGGACTTAATAGAGATGATTTTTGAAATTTGGGGCCAAAAGGAAATTAAAGAAATTGATTTTATAATAAGATTTTATTTAATAAAAGTAAAAACTAAAGATATTATTTTATTTTTCCCTCTGACCTTGTTTCTCTTTCCCCCGATTTCTTCTTCTTCTTCTTTTTTCCCTGATTTCTTCTGTTGCTGCTCTGTCCTACTTGCTCCATCTTCTTCCCTCCTCCGTCTGCATCGTCTTCCTTGTCAATGAAGCGCCGAACGAGACTAACAATTTTGTCCCTGCATCCGAGCATCTCATTAATTTTTTGGGCGCGACAAAGGCATAACGTTTGGGCAGATTTGGGGAAGCAAGAACTTCCGGTGTCTGGGCATATCTGGGTAAGCATCTCTTTCAAATGAAATTCTTTCAGATTTGGTGCTTTTTCCGGCATTAGCATATTTGGTTGTTCTTGGTTGTTCTTTGTGGTGAATTTATTATATGTGGGAAATAGTTTACTTTCATAAAACTGTAGTTTTTGGAAATTTGTTCAGAAAATTAATGTTTTGCAAAATTCTTCTGAACTTTATGATATACATGAAAGTTCCTGAACAGAAATCTAAGTACAAGAACATCTTTATTGGACAAAAAATATATGACGCAAAAAATTGCTTGTATGAAACAATAAGACCAACTTTCCCAAGAAAGAAAATAAAAACTTAATGCTACAGGTTTATACCAAAGTTGATCAGGTGATGAAATAATCCATATTGTGAAGCCTATAAAGAGTGATATAAAGATAATAAAATGATTATCTGTCCAATAGGAATATAATATACAATCCAATAGTTGAAACTTTTTATTCTCACTGATTCCCAAAATAAATCACCAAGTCTTGGCTTCCTCTATTCTAGTGTCTCAAGTAAGGGGGTACGATTTACGTTTAAACAATATAACAAATGTAATCTGTGTCTTTATGTGAAAGGTATCCAAGGTTTAAAAGTATATGTTAAAGTACTGTAATGCCCCGGATTCCCTAATGTGGTTTAACGGCTGGATTAGTAGGCCGGGAGGGCCATAATTGCTTAATTATGTTGTTAAACGTGTTTATGAATGTTTATGAGAATTATATTATAATATAATGCTAATTGTATGCATGTCGGTGATATATGTTGAGACCACATTATGATGTGGGTTTGTTCGAGCTGTTCGACATGAGACGATCGTAGATTATTGATTAGCGGTTTAATCACAACGGGTTTAAGTGCCGTGACTTGGTTTGAGTCTCGGGGTGATTTTGATGATTAGAGCGTTACCGGGAGATAAAGGGTAACGGGATGTGAATTATTGGTGTTTATGATTTTCGAGAATAACGGGAATTGGAGAGCGTTAATTATGATTAACGAGTTAGGAGGAAAGTACCAAAAATGCCCTTGGGAGTCTTTAGAAACCATTAATTGACCTAGGGGTAAAATGGTCATTTCACCCCTAGGATAGATATAACCCTTATTCAGCTGAAAAAGGTGATGGAAAAACAGAGTGTTTTTTAGAGTCCTCCCGTACCTTTTTCTCTTCACTGTTCTTTGTGATTTCTGGACCAACTTTGAGGATTCTAGCTTGGGAAGCAAGCCTTGGGAGATTGGGAGTATGTTCCACTAGTGAAGGCCATCATAATCCAAGCTTTGGGTAAGTTTCTAACCATAGTTTCTCTGGTTTGCTCTGTTTTAGTTTTGTTTTGCAGCTGAAATGTTTAGGGTGAATTCATGGGTTTTGTTGGGAGTTTTGGCTAGGGTTCCCATGCTTGTGATGTTTGGGATGTGTTGGGATGGTTTTTGGGTTCATTTGGCATCAAGAATAGGCTTTGGAAGCTTGGGAATCGAGTTAGAATCGAAGGAGATGAAGAAGGTCGGTTCAGGGGTGTTCTGGGCTGGAGGTAGCGCTACAGCGCCCACCTTAGGGCGCTATAGCGCTCCTCAGGGAGGTTTCTGGCACTTGGGCGGTTCTGAGTATAGCGCTGTAGCACTAGGGGTTGAGCGCTGTAGCGCTACCCTGTTCCTTCCAAACCCCGTTTTGAGTGTTTTTAAGGGTTTTTGACTTGGGGTTTCAATCCTTAAGGCCCGGGATCGATTCTACTCACCGTGTGGGCATGTTTCGAGGTCCCGAGGATGGTGCTTAGGTTAAGACCCTATTATTGTGGATTCTCATTAATGGAGGTTATAATTGGTTGTGATTAGGTAACCGTTAAGGAGCTAAAGACCGATCGTTCTCAGGGGTCGTCCTTATCATACTTCTCGCTCGAACCTGAGGTAAGAAAACAGTGTATGGACACAGTTGCACCTTGTACAGGTATATGACATGCATGGTTTGATATTGAGGCATGTTGTTTGTTATATGTGAACGTGGATTGCATATCAAATGCTAATGATTGCTAATCACCTGTTTAAGACACTGACTAGTAAGGGACCGACTCTAAAGTCGATGATCACGCATTGAATGGCTCTATGGCATTAATGCGGGACCGGCCCTAAGGTCGATGAACTTATAAGCGCTTGCCTGGTCTACGACCAGATGATTATAGCCAAGGTATGTGACCCCGGTGACCGTTTGTCACGTGGCTAAGGGACGTTGTCCATAGTTTCGGCTCTAGAGTCGTGAGGAAGGTTATGTTGGTGACCAATCACCATGCACCTGTCCTGAACAAACTTATGAATGAAACACTTATCGATTAAGCCCTGGTGACCCGATCGTCACATGGCTAGAGGGAGCCGTCACATGGCTAGAGGGAGCGTTGCTCACCACTGTGACTTTTGGCTATTGTCACCTATTTGTTGGACTGATAGTCCTGGATGATTATTATGATCGTTGTTGATATTATACCATATCTTATTGTGTTTTCTTGCTGGGCCTTGGCTCATGGGTGCTACGTGGTGCAGGTAAAGGAAAGGAAAAGCTTGGCCAGCCTTGAGTGGAGAGCTTGGGCGGTGTGATGTACATACAGGGCCGCTTGACCGCCACGGTCAAGGAGTTCTCAGAGGGACTAGGGGTTTACCCTATTTTTGCCGCTTAGGCCGGCGGAGTTTGTATTTATGAAACTGTAGCGACTCTTTTGTAATACGAACTACTTGTAAACATTTTAAAAGGCTCATGAGCAGTTTATTTGCTTAATGAAAAGTACCCTTTCCTTTTACTGGTTTTCCACCTTAACCTGATAATAACACTTAGATCACGTTTTTAGCCAAAGGACTCGGGTAGCGAGTCAAATTTCCGGTTCACCGTTCTCCGTAACTGTTCTGGGGTAGCCAGGGCGTTACAAGTACTATCATTATCTTTCATATATAAGATTCTTCTATAACTTGAACTTGATGAATGTTGTATATGATTTTTTATATCAATAATATGTGAAGATTTTAGGATTGATTTTCTTGATCCAAATTCCATTTTTAACTACTCACCTCTACAGAAAGATCAAGTTTTGTTATCGCCTCTCGAACCCTCCTGCAAAATGGGCATGCCTCTGATGACAAAATTAGTTTGCAGCTATGATCAACTTAATTGAGAGATGAAAATTGAAGTTGAAAAATAACTGCATCAGATGCTATAAACAAGACTGGAGTTGGATCTATCTCTAAAATTAATATACTAAATATGTGTTTCTTTTATTGTGTGTATTTACAATACCTATATATCTTTTATTAAATATTGATAGTTTTGTTGAAATTTCTTTGATTGTGAAACATATTACTTGTGATTCGTTTGTGTTTAGTGGATGAAAGTGTTGATAGAATATTTATTTTAGTTATGTTGTTAATGTAATTAAGGTGTTTGATTGAATTCTTGAACGATAAAAGATGTAGGCTTCTATTTATTTGGAGATGTGGTGTGGTTTGATGTAATATTGTGTATAAAAGAGAAGTTTGTTTTTTAAAAGAGAAAAATAAAAGAGAGAAGTGGGGTTCTGTGTAGTCAAGTTAAAAGGATTTGAAAGTTGTTGATTGTGTTACTCTTATTACTGTTTTTGGCATTATTTCCAACCCTTATCTTTTTCCCATTTTTCTTTTTTTGAATGTCTCTAATCATAAGTGGTCTTTTGACTTTTAAGTTTTCAGGAGTAGATAATGAACAAATTACATAGCTGTCTCCTCTAATTCAGATAGTATTATTATATAGGGATTCTATTTTCCACTGATATAATGTACTTTCTGCATTTTTGTTATACAAATATAAATTTATTGATATATAATTGTATATATTTGTATTAAACAAATAGAATAAGTTATATGGTTGAAGTTGATTATGAATTATGAGATTTATTTGTAACTGAGGAAACTTTAATAGGCAACAGTTGTAGATGTGAGAGGAGAGCATGCATGTTTTATATGTGTTGGAAAAGTTAAAGACAGACAGAGGTGAGAATTCAGAAATCCAAAGTGCTCTTTCAGTTTAGTACGTAGCTTAGTTTACAGTCTCTTAAAATCTCTCTATCTTTAAATTAATAATAAAAAACTCACATTTTTCTCTAGTCTTTATTGCATACTAAAAGTTTGCTCATGATTTTACTTTTTGAAACTTTTTTCTTTATAATGATTTTGCACTAATTTTGTGGATTAATGATATAATTAGTAATCTATTTCTTTATAATGATTTTTCACTATTTCTTTATAATGATTTTGCACTATTTCTGTGTTTTGCATTATTTTGAAATTTTGTGGATAATTTCTGTGGGATTCATCTATTTTGTCATTTTACATACTTTTCATTGGTTTTTCTATTTTGTCTTTTTCAACTTTTTTATTTATTTTAATTTTCTATAGCATGCTTAATAAAGTTTTGTTTAATTTGGTTCATCTATTAATATAATTTCACACTTATGGTTCATTTTTTTTGCAGGCACCGGAAGGACACATCTTGATTTATTTGTTAATGGAACTATATGGAAAGGACACATTTATTGTTGAATGAAGAAATAGCCATCGAGATAGACACCAAGTCACTTGCTTCTTGGTTCCTTTGACAAAGGTATGAATTGTTGAGCAAACATGTTAAATAAACTAGAGTACCCTACTTATATTTATTAGTTTGTTGAGAAATGTCTTTATACTTAGCTAGAAGATTTAAGCATAAAAATTGCTAATTTTGTACCTCCTCGGTATATATGTTCATGTAGCAACCTCATATACTCATGTGGGTCTCAAAATCATACATAATATTTTGTTATGTATACTTGTGGTCGAATTTTTGTCCACATAATATGAAAAGTTTATCTGAGAGCAGTAAAGTTATTAGGTATGATCCTAATGAACCAATCTATCCACTTCTGAAAAATTTCATGGATTGGGTTTGATTCATGGATAGTGTACTTTCTGTTTGCTTGATTTGAATAGTTTGAATTTTGCTGATGAAGCTTTAAAGCATTCTTGGGACTTTTAAATCAATTAATTTCATTCCTTTGGACTAACCATACCTCCTATAATCCACTAATTTCACAATGTAGAGCTATCATTTCCTTTGAATTTTTAAGGCACGGGGTATTTGAAACTGAAGTGAGTGTTGCATATTACTCAATAGTTGTTGCAGTTAGCCTTGAAAATGGAGTGAGTTAACCTGTATTATTCATATATCATAAATGTCACTAAAATTTGAATTATCAGCACTTGTTTTTGTTCGCGTTCCTTTCTTATTTTCTTAAGTTATACAACCCACATTATAGGAATTTATTGAAACTGAGTTTCCTATGAAATCTATGAAATTAATTTTCCTTTGCCAGCATGGTGATCTCCATTTAGGTTGTGAAATCTTGCTGTAAATATTCTTATTTACAATTATAGCTGCAATCTTTTGGTTTGAACATGACTTATACACATCAATAATTTTATTTAATTATGTAACAGAATGATTCTATAGTAACTTTAAGAGAATGGGGACATGAGTAGATTAGGTGGTTTCTCATGGAATCTATACCAATTTACAGCAAATACGAGATCAGAAACTATAGAACAACAATCAATCAAACAGTAACACAAATTTGGGTAATATGGCAGAATGCTGTATTTTTTACTTGAGCACCAGTACAAAGCTTTCCAAGTTGTTTGAAAGAACTTGGAGACTCTTCACTTGAGCCAAAGCTCACCCAAAATAACTTAAATGCCTACCTCACCAGCTAAGAGCAGAATATATATTCCTACTCAACCATCCCAAAGCTAAACTACCACTACACCTTGCCAGTTATGTAACCAATCAAGGACATATGATCACTGTTCAATACAAAATACCAAAATACCTCCACAACTAATTATTGTGTCGCCTACTATATGTGAAATGTATTGGAGGCCTATCAAAATCTAAAATTAATTAGAAATTTATATGCCAGAGTGTTAATATAAGTTTCATAATTGATTTGAGCGTTAATATAATTTGTTGAAATGTTGCTCTTCTGAATATTCTTCATCAATGTGGAAAATTTAAAATTTGTTTGGTTCACCCAGAAATAATATAGAAGTTATTTGCAACCACTTCTGTGTGTTGGAGGTTATGCATAAAAAGATAATGGATAAATCTTAGCTCTCTTCTTTATGTTCAGTTATCTTTAAGCTTAGTGTGATTTACTCTTTATTCATCATATCAAAATCTGTAGGATTTTCTTTCTTGGATATATTCTTTACCTTACAAGCTTGACACAGTTCCCTATAATTAATGGATTAGAGGAGGTGTGGTTATTTTGTTGATTACTCTAAGTTTCATTCTTTTGGACTAGCATTTATTTGAGCACAACACTTTTTTTGGTTCCCATTCGTACTTGTATTAGTTTTGAGTATAATATATTCCATGTTATAATATTTCAAGCATTAATTTTATTTTTAGGTAGTAGAATTAGTGAGGAGCATTAGAAAAGCTTGCTATTGATTGGAAGAGGTATATTCTTTTATTCTTTTTAATATTATACATGTGTATGTTAGAGGAGTTTGAATATCTTAAATATTCATCCATAGTGAAGTAGGTTCTGAGATTATAATTGTGTGCTGTGATGATAACGGAAGTTTGAAAACTTGCATGTATTAGTAAAGTAGGTTATGAGAATTTTGTGTGCTGCCGTGATATATGGATGAAAACCTATGTGTTGTTTGAATTGTTTTTGTTGATTGTGATAGATGGCTAGGCTAGTAAATTAAGGTATTTGTTGTCTGATTTTCTGTTTGATTTACTTTTATACTTCAATGTTTTCTCTTCAAAATTTTAATTACAATACTCCTATAAATGATATCGCAATGAATATTCATATAAATGAATATGAATGTGTAGATTAACTTTCATGTATGTAGTATAATATATTCTGAGTTGTGCAATAGAGAGATATCACAATATTTTGGTTTCATTGAGCCACCATGGTCATCGAGACTTGGGGCAAATATGGATAATCGGACTGAAATTAACTCAGAGCGTATCAATAACACAGTGATGGGTCAAACTTGGTTAATTGTACTTGTACCTTATGATGTTTATTTTAATAACTTTGTTTTAAATGCAGACGTCACTGGATGTTAGTGATCATTGATCCAGATGACCATACATGTTACTATCTTGATCCACTTAGAAAATCTCCTCCAAATAATTTGAAGAACCTTATGAACAGGTAATACATTTGAAACTAATTTTAGAATATAATATGGTTATTTGATATGGAAATAAAAAATTAATATGCTCTTAATATTGATGTATATATAGTCTCTTCACACATTAAGCGAAAGACAGGAAGGAGTGAAAAAAATTTCAAGTGGAAAATAGTCAATTGCCATCGTCAAACATCGTCAGTAGAGTGCGACTTTTATATCATAAGGATGATGAAGGACTATTGCTTGAATGAGACACTCATGCGATGGCTAACTAGTAATGTAAGTGCATTTATAATTATTGAACTACAATTTTATTGAATTTAATTTCTGACTTTTTTTTTTATTTTGTGTTTTGTAGTGTGGTGGGAAGAATACATATACACTTGGCGAAATTAATGAAACTCGAAATGAATGGGCAGCCAAGCTTCTTGAGTGGATGCGTCATAGCTAGAGTAACTTTTGAAATCAGAATTAAAAAATATACTAATTGTAGTTTTTAGTTAGCACTTACATAGTTATTGCAAGTGTATATTTTGATCTTATAATTTTTAGATTTGGAACATACTGAGTTCTATTGATTTTGTTTGCCTGTTGATTCTGTCTGAACTATGTTGTAATTACACAGAAAATTATGAATGAATATAGTGGTTGAAAATAGAGAAATGAAAAAGTTCTCATATTCTACGTGGGATGTCGGTCTCTACAAAACTGTCGTCTTATGCATTGGAGGGGACGATGCTTGCACATAAATTGTCATCTTATGTACTACAGGAGGATGACGCTTGAGTAGGAGCTGTCGTCTCATTTACTGCAGTGGATGACGCTTGCACATAAATTGTCGTCTCATGTAATACAAGAGACAACATTTGTATAAGAACAATTGTCTCATGTACGACACGAGATGACGCTTTTATTTAAACCGTCGTTTTATTTTTTACATGGCATGACATTGCATGAGACGGCATTATTAGAACCAACGTACAAGAGTCCATACAACAGTTTAAAACCATCGTCCCATGTCAATTTTGTAGTAGTGGTAAGTCATCGATAGAGGATTGACTGATTGTAATGGTTATAAAAATGGATAACGTATTTATGGTTTTGAAAATACGTTCTATGATTCAAGAGTTCAATTCCGAGTCTATAGTGGAGTCACGAGGAATTAATAAGGTAGTGAAATTATTCGTAAATAAATTCACGGTAACTTGTTGGAGCTTGATTTCATGGATCCATAGTCCCTGCATCACCTTTGAGTAAATCATCTAGAATGTCTCAATTAATTGATTTAATTATCAATTAGGATTTTTAAAGTTGACTAGGTCAATTTTGGAAAATTTACAGAGATATGAGATTTAGAGAATAAAAGAGAATTTTTGGGTAAATTTATTAATATTGATAAATTGGTATCAATATAAATAGATAATATTAAATCAAGTTTCAAATTATAATTAGTTAATTTGAATAATGATTTAATTAACTAATTAAAAATAAATAAATAAATAAAAGGTTTTGAATTTAGACCCAATTGGGATTTAAATTCAAAACAAAGAGATTGAGCCCAAGTCCATTTATGGTAGCCCAAGGTTTTTATTTTTGTTTATTATTTTTAATTAATTTAAATTTAAATAAATCTCATTAAGTTGCCTATATAAGGAATATGATATCTAGGGTTTTGATAAGCAAGTCAGTCTCAGTTGATTTGGTAAGTGAAAACCTAGACAGTCTAACATTTCTTGGCCACTCTCTTCTTCTTCTCTGCAAGATCTCTATCTCATGTGTTGAGAATCAGCCCACACTATTTCTAGGTTGATCAAAGGCTTGGTGAGGAAGACTGTGTCGCTGATCTTGTTCAATCTCTTGATAATACTCTGCTACATAAAGGAATCAAGGGTTAGAGAGATTGAAGGATGGAGTTGTTCCAGTTCCGCTGCGTAATGTAAGTTTTTACTTTACTCTGTATTTGTATCAATTTCATAGGAGCATGTTCTAGGAATTTGCATGTTTGTTTGATAATATGTAAATTGCATGAAAATAAATAAAGATCCTGCAATTAGTTTTTCCTACAATCCATGTCTTAGACTAATATGTCTAGACTTCCCATTATACACTCCGTTGTATGCTCTAGCCAATGTCGCTTGGCTATCACAATGTATCAATATAGTAGATACATTCTCTTTGATTAGGGGAATCTCTATCAACAGATCCCTTAACCATTCGGCCTCTTTGCCGGTAGCAGCTAGAGCTATGAACTCTGCTTCCATAATGGAATGAGATATACAGGTTTGTTTCTTGGAGCCCCAAGAAATTGCACCTCCACCAAGTGTAAATACCCAACCAGTTGTGGACAAGTTGTCCTCAAGATTGGATATCCAACTTGCATCTGTATATCCTTCTAAATTTGAAGGAAATTTGGAGTAGTGAAGGCTTAGTCCTTTTGTTTTCTTGAGATAACCTAGGACTCTTCCAATTGCCTTCCAGTGATCCACACTTGGATTACTTGTAAACCTACTAAGTTTACTTACCGCAAATGCTATATCAGGTGTAGTACATTGGGCAGCGTACATTAGACTCCCTATAGCACTAGCGTACTCCAATTGAGCCACTGCTCTTCCTTCATTCTTCTCTAATTTTACACTATGATCGAATGGAGTATTGGCATCTTTAACCTTGAGATGGTTAAATTTGTTCAATACTTTCTCAACATAGTGGGCTTTCCCTAACACAAAACCCCTACTATGTTTATTTACTTTGATACCAAGTATGGTGTCAACTTCTCCAAGATCTTTCATCTTGAAGGTTGATGATAGAAACCTCTTCGTTTCTTCTATCCCTTTCATGCTATTACATAGAATAAGCATGTCATCCATGTATAAGCAAACAATGATCACATATCCCTTACAAGTTTTGGAATACAAACACTTGTCTCCATTGTTATGTCTAAACCCATTAGACATGATGGCTTGATCAAATTTCTCATGCCATTGCTTAGGAGCTTGTTTCAATCCATATAAGGATTTTACAAGTCTACAAAATTTATGTTCATATTTTGGTAGGACAAACCCTTCGGGTTGTTCCATATAGACCTCCTCATTGAGGTCACCATTAAGGAATGTCGTTTTGACATCCATTTGATGAACATACAAGTTGTGTATAGAAGCTAAAGTGAACAAAATTGTTATAGAAGTTGTTCTTGCAACAGACACATAAGTATTGAAATAATCGATACCCTCTTTTTGCCTAAACCCTTTAGCTATTAATCTAGCTTTAAAGGTTTGGATAGTGCCGTCAGTGTGGTATTTTCTCCTAAATATCCGCTTACACCCAATTGGCTTAGACCCCGGTGGGAGGTCTACCAATTCCTAAGTGTTATTGGAAATAATGGAATCCATCTCATCATTGATGGCTTCTTTCGAAAATGCACTATCTCTTGATTGCATAGCTTCTCTATAAGTCTTAGGATCATCCTCAACTAGAAGTACAATAGGAATTTTCCTAATAACTTCCTCTCTATTTCCTTCTACCATGTAGAACGAAATTCGTTGAGAATCTATCTCATCCACTACTAGAGTTTTATGATTTTTAAGCCTTTGAATTCTTCTAGGTTCAAAGGGTTGCTTTACATCCTTTTGAGAATTCTCCTCTTGAGAATCAACTTTGGATGTAGAAGCTTGAGAATTGTTCTCATATAACAAATTCTCCTTTAGAGATGTTGAAGCTTGAGAATTGTTGTCACATAACATATTATCAAAAAATTCAACTTCTCTAGATTTAATCACAATATTATACTCTAAGCCTAATAGCCTATAAGCTTTACTATTATTGGCATAACCAACAAAAGCACACTTTATGGCTCTTGAACCTAATTTTGTTCTATTAGGTTCGTTTTTATTGCAATATGCTAGACACCCCCACACTTTGAAGTACCCTATGTTGGGTTTTCTTCCTTTCCATAACTCATATGGAGATATCTCATTTTTCCTCATTGGTATTCGATTAAGAATGTGACAAGTGGTTAAAAGCGCTTCACCCCATAAGTTGAAGTTCAACTTAGAAAACACCAACATAGAATTTATCATCTCTTGATAAGTCATATTTTTCCTTTCGGCAATACCATTGTGTTGTGGTGTATAAAGTGCAGTGCACTCATGAATTATACCATTTTCTTCACAAAATGTATTGAATTCATTAGAGAAGTACTCTCATCCTCTATCACTTCTTCGCACCTTAATCTTTTTATTTAGTTGATTTTCAACTTCTAATTTATACAATTTAAAAGCATCAAAAGTTTCATCTTTGTGCTTTAAAAGAAACACATAGGTATATCTACTAAAATCATCTATAAAAGTAAGAAAATACCTTTTACCACCTCTAGTTAAAACACCATTTAATTCACAAAGATCACTATGGATTAAATCTAGTAAATTAGATGATCTTTCTACACTAGGAAATAATTTCTTAATCATTTTTGCCTTAACACATGTTTCACATTTACCATAGTTTTTAATATTGCATGCAATCATACCACATTTTACTACTCTTTTCATGGTTGAAAAACCTATATGCGATAGTCTAAGATGCCAAAAAAAATAAAGAATCATACTCAACAATATAGGCGGAGTTAGCATTTTTATTGATAACATTGAAAGTTACATCATTGGTGCACAATTTAACCATTCCCTCACAAAAGTACCATTTTCCTAAGAATACATTTGATTTGGTAAGTATAAGTTTACCGGACTAAAAAACGGCTTTAATGTCGGGCTTTCCAAGCAAATCACCATTTACCAAGTTTCTACACATTTCGGGAACATAAAGTACATTCACTAATGTAACTTTCTTGCCGGAGGTGATGTAGACTTCAATAGTACCTTTGCCAAGTACCTTGGATTTGCCCTCATTGCCCATTTGTATCTCATGGTTGCCCTTTGACTCTTCAAAGGTCTTGAACAATGATTTGTCATAGGTGACATGGACGGTGGCACATGTATCATACCACCACCCTTTCACCTTGCCTTGGACCGCATTCACCTCACTAAGGGTAGCAACTATGTTTTCCTCTTGATTTGCGTTCACCTTAGGTCCTTGTTGGTCTTTTCTATGCCTACACTCTCTAGCATAGTGACCATTTTTCCCACACACAAAGCAAGGACCTTTCTCGCCCTTAAACTTGTTTGGGTTGGTTTTTGGACCCAAAGGTTTCTCGTTACCCTTTTTCCCTTTGTTTTTGGGATGTTTTGGTTGTGACACTGCATTTTCTTTGGAAGTCTCTCCATTAGACCCCTCCACAAGTTTATCTCTACATATCGATTCCTCTTCAATTCGAATATGTTTTTGGATTTCCTCCAAAGAATAATCCTCATTTTTATGAAGGATTCTTTCCTATAGCTCTTCTAAGTTGGTGGTAATTTAGCCACTATAGCACCAACTTGAAAGGCCTCGGGAAGCTCAATCTTTAACACTTTCAATTTGTTAACAATTATTTTCAATTCATGTATTTGAGGAAGAATAGGCTTATCACCAAAAAATTTGAAATCGAAGTATTGAGATATCAAAAACTTTTTGGTACCTTCCTCTTCCGCCTTAAACTTTTTCTCAAGTGCATCCCATATCTCCTTGGTCGATTTGGTTTCGGTGTAGAGGTCATAGAGCCTATCGGAAAGGGCATTGAGGATATGACCCCTACAAAGGAGATTGTCCTCCTCCCTCTTCCTTCTCTTCTCGACCTCCTCGGGAGTGTCCTTGTCGGATGGCGCTGGGAGATGTTTTAGAGTGGATTCTAGAATGTAGGCGATTTTGAGAGTGGTCAAAAGGAATCTCACATTGTCTTGCCACCTAGTGAAATTGGATTCATCAAACCTATCCAATCTCACTAGGTTTTGATTCATGATTTTGATGGTCTCACCTTCCATTGAAACAAACAAAGGGTTAAGCTTTTGAATGTTAGGAAAAAATGTATTTGCCTAAATGGAAATGGTAAGAAATTACAACTCTATTAAATATATTACAAATAAATAATGATTGATTAAAAATGAGTTACAACTCTATAACTGAAAATTACAAATATACAAAGAAAATGAAGAAGATGATGAAGAATAAGAGAATGGTGAGAATACAACTCTAAGCAAAAGATTACAAGTAAAATAAAGGTAGTTGAAACAAAAGAAAGGATTACAACTCTTACACAAAATATACAAGTAAAAAAAACAAGAGAATAAGAAGAAAACAATACAATAAAATGGAGAACAGAAATACAAGAAAACTCTCACTTACACAACCTAAGTGAAGAGGGTTGGAGATCACCAACTTGAACAAGGTTTAAAACTTTTGTCCAAAAGCTTATTTCCCCCTAACTCAAGCACTAAGGGATCTCTCTCAAATATTGGAAAAACTTTCTGGAATTATCAAGCCTCAAGGTGTTTTCTAGCCAAGTGCTCAAATGGATAGAAATGTTGTATCTTACAAGTGAGCTATAGACTCCTATTTATAGAGTTTAGAGACACCCTTTGAATTTCAAATTCCACTAACCCCCATGGCTGTTACCAATGTTTAATTGGATTAATATGGAATTAAAAAAGAGATTTGGGAGTTATTTGAGTTTTTTGAGCCGTTCAATAAAGATTGAAAAAAATGAAAAATTGGTCAGTTTTTGGCCTGTGGCCGCGGCCAGAGACATTAGTGGCCGCGGCCACTGGTCTCTATCCCACAGGCTATGGCCACCGACCAATTTCAGCACTTAAAAATGTGCTGTTTTTCCAAATGGTTCCAAACCCTCCCAAATAATTTTGTAATTCCCAAAACACATTATTGGGGTTAAAATCATATCCCTAACAACCATTTCACATGTGGCTTTATAAAATTCATCTCAATATTGTGTAACAACAAATTTACACAATAAATGGTAATATTTGGAAGTTACAATTTTGTAACACCAAATATGTTACATTATTTGGATATATCTAAATATTGTAACTCTATATTATATGTTACAATATGTGACACGCTTTATCACATTTATTTAATCTAAAATATTATATTATAATATAATATAATATAATATAATATAATATTACATTATATTATAAAATAATACAACACAAATGAGATAGATAAATCGAGGGACAAGGTATTGGATTGGGGTTGGAGTTGAGGGGTGTGAGATTCGAAGCCGAAGATGAAAGCGAGACTTGAGGTGAGCTAGGGATGGGCTGAAGTTTAAGATTTGGGGCTTGCTGGGGTGCGATGAATCTGGGCACCTTCGCGTGGTGCTCTTCACCATCGAAATTCGCTGATGGCGGTTGGTAGGGCGACACACAAGAGAGACGACCGGAGTTCAAGTATTTTCTGGTTTACGAATTGATTTGAGGCTTGAATGGGTCTTCAGTTTGTTAAGCTTAGGATTCTTGGTTGAATCTGGCTGCTGATTGAATATAAGGATGTCAAATTTGAGGGACCTGCCATTTTTCAATTTTTGATTTATGAATATGAAGATATGAAATCAAGAGGTTTCTTTTGGATATATTTTTTGTTTTCTATTAAGATTTCTAGGTTTTTGAATTTGATTTTGATTTTTTATTGTGAATTTGTGTTTGAATTTTGGTTTAGCTTCAATTTGATTTTTTTTAAAAATTAGTTTAATGTTTTAATTAGTTTTTTATTTTAAAATCAATGTAATTTATTTTAAAATCTATTTTAAATATTTAAGTAATTCTTAACTTAATAAAACTAGGGGTATTTTGGTCATATTTAAAAAATATTTGACCAAAATTAGACTCAGGGTACTTTTTGTTAAATTTACAAAACACATGATCTAAATTATCATTTAACAAAATAAATAGTACAATCAGTAATTTTTGCACAACACATGAGCGAAAATACTATTTACCCATTAAACTATATATTTTAGTGGACAAACTAATAAACCTATTCTTATCGGAATTTATATATAAGTAACATTAACAAAAATAAAATAAAATTGTATTTTGTTTATGTAGAATAAATAACTAATTTTTAATGGGTTTATACCTTTTTGGACCCTGTGTTTTTTTCCATTACCTGTTTGAACCCTGTATTTTGACAAATTATTTTTTGGACCCTATGTTTTGTAAAATGGTTAAAATAGAACCCTAAACTCAATTTTGATAAAGAAAAAATTGAATATAACAACACTATTTTTAAGCAGAATGATTTTATTTTTGTTCTGAATTGTTAGTTTGGTAAATTATTTGTGATTTTAGTTGAGAAAACATTGACCAAAATCGGGTTTAGGGTTCTATTTTAACTATTTTACAAAATATATGGTCCAAAAAGTAATGTGTCAAAATACACAGTCTAAACAAGTAATGGGAAAAAACACAGGGTGAAAAAAATATAAACCCATTTTTAATATTTGGAAATTTGAGGGTCTGATTGGTTCGCGATTAGAAAATTGTATTTTTGAAAAGTGAGATTCTAAAATGAAAATCTGAATTTAGTGACTAAAATCGTGTTTTCGAAAATGTGATTGGTTCAATGTCAGTAAACTGTTTTTGAGTTTTAAAAAAATGAATATGTAATTGGTATTAAATTTGAAAATATAACATAAACTAAATATGTGATTGGAACAACTGAATTTGAATATTATTTTAATTTTATATACATAGGTTGTATAATATTAAATTTTGATTTATCAATAGATTTAATTAAGTAAAATTTAATTATATAGATAAATTAAAATTTAATAATAATTATTGATTAAATTTATAACAATATTGCATTGTCATTTATAAAAATACCAGCACAACTTATTTTTGAATTGTACATAAATGTCATAAAATATTCCATAAACACCGAACATACTCAAGTCATAAAAATTGGCAAAAAAAAAAAAAATACAAGCAATGATACAAAGAATATGAGTAGAGGAACAAATAAATCTTGATTTTGATTTAAAGTTTTTGGAGAAAAAATCACAAAACAGAAAAAACGCAAAATTATTATTTTCTAAATTACAACACAAAATTAAAATTCTAATTAGGATATAGTTTTAAAAAACAATCTACCAATAAAATATTTTGGTAGGTCGCACAAATTTTAAATTTTAAAAAACATACAACCATTTCCAAATCCCGTACCAATCGCACCAGAGTTTCTTAAAATTTCTTGTAATATTATATTCTATGACATACAGTGTTTTTCCCAAACCGATTTCACAGACCTCCAAGTCCCAACTGCTGTCCTTCGATTTCTTCTTGACTCCTCTCCTCTCCGCCAGCCTCTCTCACTGACTCCGTTCCTGCACCATTTCCCTCCCTCCGCCACCCTCTCTCTGTCTGTGATTGTGGGTGTGTGACTGCCACCGCCGATCCGCTTCCCGTCGCCCCGACCCACCGTCGAAGAAGCTTTGAGACGACCAAATCCGAAGAAGCTCGCCGACGCCCAAATCAGAAGCATTTGCTCCGTCTCTCTCTGCGGCTCAACCTCAACAAAGGTAGTTCCTTTTTTGAATTTTTAAGATTTATTTGAAAAACTGAGAAGTCTGTGACGGGAATGGTCTGAATGGTTATGGTTGCTAGTGACAGTGAGTGAATGAGAGTTTATTTGAGAGATTAACAATTAAATTGAAGTTAATAAGAAGATCAGTAGTAATATATGTTTCTGATAATCTGATCTGTTCTGCATTGTTTTTTTTTTTTTGTGGTTTAAAATTTATCAGAGCAACTGAGATGGGAATGGTCGGAATGGATTTTAGTGACAGTGGTTCCGAATGAATAAGAGGCTCGCTCTGTATAATTCTGAAGATTAAAGTTAAATAATAAGTTGATTCCCTTCTCAAATTCAGTTAAAACCCCTAAATTTCCAATCAGGTATTTATGTTAGTTACTCCTCAAAAATGTAGTACTGAGCCTAGATTCTTGTTTAGTGAAAATGAAGTCCTGACTAGCTTTCTCCATAGGAAAAATGTGGTCAATTGTTGGTAGATTTCCCATCCTTACATGTATATCAAAATAGTTTAGGCCAAATCCAGTTGGGGTGACTCACAAACTCTCATTCTCTAGTTCTATTTGGCGGTTTTTTTTATTTTTTTGAATGGTCACTGAATTTGTTTTAGATCTATAATTGTAAGGACTGTAAAAATAATTTAGTTTTAGGGAGACGTGTTTTTTATTTTCTTGCAATTGCCAACTTTTTTCTTTGTTTAAGGTAAATAGTATGTAAAGATGATTTTTCTTTTTTCCGAGAGTGATTTCTGAAATCCCTATTGATTCTGGTGTGAGGTATTTATGTTCTCGTTTTAATTAGTCATAGTGTGACTGACTAACATTTAAAAAACCTAATAATATGTCAAAGTATGTTTCTTTCAACCTATATGTATGCTGTAAAGGATGTGTTGCAGGTATGAAATCTTGATGTTATTTTACCGTTTCATGTTTGCCCTTTTTTGTAATTTTATGGTTAAATAATAAAAAACTTGCAGCTTTGGAAACGATTCTCCTATTATTTATTTTGTTGTGTGGGATTTCTTCACAAAGGCTTTGAAGTCATGACTATCTTTTGTAATTATGTTATGGTCTTTAGGCCTTTCTTTGAACAATAGAATTGTCCTTTGTGGGTTTATTTTATTTATTTATTAGGACCATGATCAACATCACAATTATTTGTTTGAATCCATTTTTGGTTTATAATCTTTTGTTTGTTTGCTTAAAATGTGTTTGCTGTGTAATGTAAAAATTTAGGTGTCCTTATAATTTGGAAAATTTGATGTGGGGTTTATCGTTGAATTCTGTTTTTTTTTTTTTTTTGTATATTATGTAAAGTAGAAGAAGATGGCAGCAAAACAAATGGAAGAGATACAAAGAAAACTAGGGTTGTTAAACTATCCTAGAGCCAATGCTCCTGCTCAGTCCCTTCTTTTTGCTGGCATGGAGCGCTATGCCCTTTTGGAATGGCTCTTCTTTCGGTAATTACTGCTGTCCTGTTGCCATTACCACTGCCACTGCTTTCACATCCCTACTCCATGCTTGATTTAGCTTTGTATTCTTCAGCTTATTAGGGGATAAGTCCCCCTTCTCCCAACAAACTCACCATGGAGATACTATGGATCGTGATGAAGAGACAGCTCACATTCAGTGTAGGTCATTCACAATACCACCAACTTTATCATTCTAACTTCACTAATTTATCTTTAACAGATACCTTATTCTATAATCTTTTTGCAGATTTGGCTGAGATTGCAAAGTTTCTTGGTATTACAACAACTATAGATACAGAAGCCATTCAGGTCAGTTGGGCCTAATGGTATGCTATCAAGAACTATCTTATTTCCCTAAAGAAAATCATCTTTTGGATACTTTATATTGGTCATAAACTACATAATGACTTCTGTTATTTTGAAAGTGGATGAATCATCTTAGCAACTAATCCTTGTCGTGGTTGAACTCACAGGGACGGGGAAGCTATGAAGATCGCACTGAAATGCTTCGTCTTCTTGTTGATCTTGTTGAGGCAAGCATTTACGCTGATAACCCAGAATGGAGGTTGTGATTATTCTAATTTTTTATATTTGGTTTCTGTTTGTTGAAGAAACTTTTACTAGTTTCTAAAATCTACTCTTTTATAAAAATGTGCATGTGTATTTTGCATTTAGGTACTGATAATTGTTTTTGCCGAACATCTATTTTGCATTGGACTTCTCCAGTGTTGATGATCAGGTAGCAAAGGATATACAACTGATTGATTCAATTGCTGAAAAGCAGGCTCAGATATTCTCAGAAGAGTGCAAATTGTTCCCTGCTGATGTTCAGATTCAATCTATATACCCACTGTAAGAGTGGCTTTTCTAATTGGAATAACTCCCTATTGATTACTTCACACTTTGCTAATTGGTAAATTCAATGTTCTACTAGTGTTTTCTCTTCATATTAACTAGAAAGCCTGCCCTTACCAGGTCAGGGACATCCAATGTAATCTTCAAATTACTTAGAAGTCACACATTTGATAATATTATTAAAAGTTCATAATTTATAAGTTCATTGCTGCTTACATATGTTGTCAGACACTTACGTTTTGGATGTAAAGTCTGAATGGGCCGTGAGTTGATGGGGAAGCAAGATTTTGTTGATTTATGTTAAGAGAGGCTTAAGAAGGAATGATTTACCAAATTAGATCCAGTCATCCCATGTGACATTAGAGATGCAAAAATGTTAAGGCTTCTTAGAGAGAATGAGGTGGATATTCTTTAGGCATTCATTCAAGTGGTTCATTTACCAGTGTGAATTTTTGGATAAGCTTGTGTTTCATGCTATTTTCTTGTATGCTTTGTTATTCATTTATGCAGGGTAACATGAATCAAGGTTCCCCAATATTAGCTCTCAACCTAGTTGTCCACCTCTTTTATTGTTTCGTTTAATTAGAGTTCGTTTGCAGGCATGATGTATCTGAGCTGGAGACCAAGCTTACAGAACAATCAAAGATACTTTTAAATCTTCAGCAAAAAGTGGATGATTTGGCATCTAAGGTTCCTCTTTATTTCTTTATTGTAGACTTCTCTGATTTCACAATATTTATTATTCATTTTGTTAAATACGCGTGTGAGTGTAGGAAAGTTACAGGACAAATAAGCTATCTTATGAGATTCCAGTTGCACTTTTCTACCCATTGAAGGATTTAGTTTGTTACTTTGTAATTACATAATTCTGTCAATATTTGTTGAAATATTTTGTCTATTATCTCATCATTTTCCTTTCACTTCCATATAATACTATAAATGAGAGAAGATAAGAGTTCACTGTTTTCAATGGTTTCATGAATTTCATGTATTTTAAGTTACGCTGAATGTGCTGATTTCACCTTTCTATTTACCCAACTGAAAAGCAATGCCCTCATTTTAATAGTTGAACTGCATAACTCCTTTATTTATAAAATTTTCTGTCTGCCAATTGTCTGTTGACATATTATTCAAATGTGTTGAATGATAGGGAATTGAGTAGACCCCTCAAACTGTAATTGACCATTTTCCCTGTTCTGAAATTTAAACTTTTCCACCTTTCAGTTCTAGTTTCTTAATACTGAGAGGATTTTTACCCTGAAGCTGTATTTTTTAATAGTTCCCTGTACTATTAGTCCATTCTTGATCATAACAATCACCAATGGTTGACGTAATTATCATTATCATTCTCTTTAGATTTTTAATTTTTATAACAATGCCCTGGAATTTCATTTCTTACAGGGAATATGGACTGTTGCTTTATTTATTTGCGAACTTTTTACTTCGGTTTTCTGATGTTGTGATTTTTTTTCTCCTTTTCATTGTGTTTTGTATTTAGCATGCTTACAACCCAGATGAGGAGTATACAGAGGTCGAATCCCAATTGCGGGCACATTTGGAGTCTTTTCTGGAAACTGCAAGAGCATTTAATACAATATATACCAAGGTGTGGATTACTATTTTTTTTAAGTTGATCTTTCCTTGAAAGCTTATGCTCATGCTTGTTCTACTTGTGCCCGTCATTAAGATTTTATACACCACTTGGCTTTTGCTGTGTATATGGATTCTTGAAATGGATTAAATGCTTTCAGTTAGCAATGCTCACATATCTAATTTGAGTTACCTTGAACTTTTCTACTTCTATTGCACCATATGTAGTATAGGAGCAAAATAGAAGGGAGGGAGTTAGACTGTTTACAAATAATGTTTTGCAGAATCTAATAATTCAATGGTATCTGTAGGAAATCCGTCCTTGGACGCACATGATGGAGGTACCCCAACTTCATGGGTTCGGACCAGCTGCTAATCGCTTATTGGAGGCATACAAGATGCTTTTAAAGGTAGTTTCATGTTATTTGTGTAATGTAACGTGACTTCTATGTCATGAGGTTTCTCTTTCTTTAACTCATTTGCTTAGGGAAATGTGGATGATATTTTTTAAGTTAATAATCTTGCCCTTGAAAGTTGTTTGTGTCCCAAAGTTCTATTTTCAACCGGTTTTATACTTGCAGTTCCTGGGGAACTTGAGGAACTTGAGAGACTCGCATTCAGCTCTTGCTGTTGGCTCGTCAGAAACAATTGCTGGTGAGCCATCATCTGTCACAAGGATAATATCCGAGTGCGAGTCTGCCTTGACATTCTTAAATCGTGATCTTGGAATTCTCTCGTCTTCCATTGCTCGTGAGCAGCAGAACGAGGTAAATTTGAGATGAAACTAATCCATCACACCCATTAGTGTTGGAGCATCACCCACTCTGCAAAGTGTATTGTCTACTTTTTTTTGTGAGGATTCAATGTTAAATATTCTATCATGAGTGTTGGTTGTATAGTGGATAGATCGTTCCAAATATAGTAGAACAAATTGCTTGACTGTAGCGCTTTCAGTTAGACCATGTGTGTGATCTGTTCACTTGATTTAAAATGCTTTTGAACATAGATTTGAATTTTTGAAAGATCACATTTGCCAAAGACATGGAAAATTTGGTCATTGGTTCTTAATTGCAATTTTTTTAAGCCTTAAAACAGACCCCTTTTTGCTGGACAACATACAGATGAACTTGAGAGACTGTCATTAGCAGGACAAAATTTTCAGCACTTTTAAACCAATTACAATTAAAAATTATATTTGGCATAATACATTATAACCATTCCCAGTAAGAATTGGCAAGAAATATTAATACCCTCTATAAGCCTACCTACATGTATTCAAATATAACAAGTGCACAACATAAGATAACAAAACAAAGCATGTATTACATGCATACTATTAGAATCTCTCCTACTCTAATAGATGTATATTTTGAGACTGTTATTTATTTCATTGTAAAGTACGTATGTGCTACTCTTCAAGACTTAATTCTCATGTGGTGCTATGCTTTTTGTTTCAAGAAATTGCTTAACCTTCTCCATTGCCATGTGGAGGTGGTCTTTTGCTATCTTTGATCTCTTTTGTTGTTATCATGTGGACAAGTGATTGCTAGCCTTAATAGTTAACCAAGCTGAGGAAACTTTATTTATGTCATCTCTTTCTCCATTGACTTCAACAAACGATTGAATTGAAGTTCCAATAGTCCATCTCTTCATCAAGTCTTCATCGATATTTTAAATGAAATACAAGTATAAATGAAAAAAAAAAAGGATTGTTTCGTTCCATATTGATTGCTTATGGGTTTCCTTTCATGTCTTTAAGCTATAGAAAGGGATAGCTTTGCTTTTTGAATAAACTTTATATAAACTGAAATGCTGAGTATTGTAGATGTAATGAACATAATTACTTGATTTGTAAAGGGAAATTTGCAGCAATAATATATATATAGTTATATTTGTTGCACTTAAATGCCTATATACAAATTTTGGCGGCAATAATGCATACAGTCGCGGATTTAGTGCAGTCGTTGGTCTTGGCCGTCAAGTCTATTCGAGGACCTATGTGGCAGCCACGAGGTCGCATCTAATTGGCTCAGTTTTTTTAGTTTATTAAATATTTTAAAAATTATTTTTTTAAAATCTAATTTATTTTAAATAATAAAGATCTTAATAAATCAATTAAAATTAAATGTAAAACCTATAAAAAAAAAGTAAAACAAAAAAATTAATGTGATAAAGTAAGGTTTTTTTTCTTTCTAAAACTATAATTCAAAAAATCTAAAATCTGTAAAAAGAAAACCGATAAACTTTATTTTGTTTTTGTCTAAAGAAAACCTAGAAACTTCTTCTTCTCCCCTTCTCTCTCTGCACACGATGATCTCGGTTCGATGACGGTAAGCACACTATCAATGGTGCGACGAGCTGGGTTCGAGGTTGTCTTTCCGTCTGCAAGGCAACAAGCTAGATCTGAAGATGAGATTGAGGTTGGGGAAGAGAAGAGATTAGGCAGAGGTCGGCGATGGCTGCATATGTCAGCAATGGAGTTTGGGTATCAAGTTGCTAGCATCAAGGCAGCAGTGTTCAAGACAAATTTCTAGGCAAAGTCTTCTATTGAGCGAGTATGTCTCCTTCGACTTGGCATGACATTTTTGCACCAGGCCATGTCGCGAGTGGCTTGCAAGTTGGAGGACGAATGGACATTTGTAGATCTGGGTTAAAGACAATGAAGATGGCATTGATGATTGATGATTTCAGATCTGGAGTTTTTTTTATGGGTTCGATTTCTTCTCCAAATCTGACGACTATGCATCTAGGAAAGATGGGCAACGACGGACAACGAAGAACAAAGTCGTACGTCTGCTTGGGCAATGACGAACGGGGCGGAAGAAGAAGGTCTTGCGTTTGGGCGAGCTAAGGCGAAGGTTGGGCTTAGGCCTGGGTTTATTATTATTTTTTACTTTTGTTCATATATGCTCATGCACAATAACATTGAAGCCAACAGGTTTGTGGTCTATATTTTGTAGGTTTGCTCATGTGTTCATATTGTTCAACTTGGGTGAGCACAAAAATTGAGAAGTTAGCTAATTTTATTTTTTGGATATTTCTTCTGATGCACAGATTTTGACTTTGGGCTTGATTTTGTTCTGTAATTAATATGAAACGATGATGATAATTGTTATTGATGATGAACAATGGTTTTGGGATTGACTTTATAATGATTTTGAGTATAGATCGATGAATATATTTGTGTGAAGATCTGGAACTATGAATATATTTGTATGTTTTTTTAGGTTTAGAAGATAACGATGAACATTGAGTTTTTTAAATTAATTAGATTTTTAAAAATTATTTTTAATGATTTTTAATATATTACATAAATTAAAAAAATGAGTCAATCAGGTACTGCCACATGGCTGCTACGTTGGCCCCTAGGCAGACTTAGCGGCCAATGACCAACGACTGCACTAAATTCGTAACGGTAGGCATTATTGCCGCAACAAATTTTACATAGCTATTTAAGTGTAACAAATCTAACTACATATGTATTATTGCCGCAAATATCCCATTTGTAAACATGAGTTTTATTTAATGTTATATTGCGTTGTAGATGTAATGAAAATAATTACTCTAGAACTCTAAGAAACTTTAATACTTTCGTGCATTTAGTGACAAAGCAACTTACATGTTGGGTTTGGGTCTTTTATGTTGTTGCCCATAGCCGTTGGTACATGTACCATGTATTTTCAAGCTTGTTATCACATCATACCTAACTACAATATGCTAGAAACTATGTCATTTTTCATTGAGAGTGATCAAGTCATGGGAGAATATGGTAAGAAATTGTCAAATTCTCATGTTTGAATATGCTATACTACCTGGTCAAGTTTTCATGCTCATGCCCTTCTCTATAAAAAAAAAGTGTCCATGTTGTATCATGACAATAATGCCCTTGTCTAATTCTATCCTATTTTTCTTGACCTGCTTTCCTTCAAGATTATTTTGAATGTGACTTATACAAAGTGCATAGCTATCTTCCTTCAACTCAACCTTCGTGCATACTTCCTATTCTTAGTTGTGTCTCCCTTCAACTCAACCTTCTCAAGTAATAAGTCGATTATTACATGAATCAACATTTAATTAGGCATAGTCTACGAGTCAATGTTATTGACTAAGAACTCGGAGTACTCAAGTTTTCTTTGGGCTTGCAATTTAGCAACGTTTTGGCTTGCTCAAGCTGGCTTATGTTTACAATGAGATTCAAGCCCTAATTATAGGTGACTATGGATGTTTAAGGCTCTTTAATAAGAAATAATTACAATACTTAACATAATTACATGGTAAATATATGGTTTACATAATGGTAAGCTGGGAAAATGTGTTAAGTGGACTAGGCGCACTGGGTCCAACTTGTTCAACATGTAAACCACATTGTTTTCCTCCCCGGGTAGCTACATTTGAAGCTGGTAAAGGAACTCTGGGCATGTGGAGTATGAAAATGGGAAGTGGCAGACAATGTCAAGTGACACATTTCCATTTCCTAAGTGTGATTCTGTTATTCTAACAATCCTAATTGTTGGTTGTACGGAGGGGACAACCACCCTTCCTATGCAACCACCATGTTGCCAGTGGTAGGTGGGTGCGCATGCTTCTGGGTTAGACCGTGGTTCCCACACCCTTTTCTATCCTTATATGCATGGTTTTTGCTTCTTTAGCAAGAAACAAAGTGCCCCAAGTAATTGCTTTCCTTATAGAATTTGGAGTCTAATTAGACCATTTTCTGGATCGTCAACTTCTGGGTCTTAGGAGATGGTTGCGTTCTTTCATGATTAGTTCCCAAGTAGCCGGAGGTATACTCGATGACATGGATAACCCCATGACTAGCTACTCACTAAGGGTTAGATTATATATTTTGAAGGTGTCATGTACCCTCGAGAACGTCTTACGTTTTGAAAAAATAAGAGTATTGCTTGTATATAATTAAATTCATATAAAAGGTTAATAGTATACCAAAATATGATTATGAATATATTTTCGAAATTCCAATCTCATTTATTAAATAATTAAAACTAACAAATTTTAATGAAATTTCTTTTAACTTGATCTTTGGACATAAATTAGGCACTCCAAATATTAAGATCGATTTACTCTTATTTTTATTATAGTGAGTTTTAAAAGGATAAATAGTTAAAGTTCCAATTGGGAAAAAAATCAACTATAGACCTAGATATTACAAAATGTTAAAAGGAAAACAAAATTGGGATTGTAGCTGGCAAAAAAAAAAAAAAAAACCTAAAATCAAACCCTAGAATATCACCCACTCACGCGTCCCAACTATACATCTAGTTCAATTGGCCACATTAATTACTCAACAATTACTCTTAACACGTATTTATTATACCCAAATCACTGTACATTTTTTTAAAAGGAAAATATTCATTCAATGGTTTAATAGGACAAAACCCTATAGGTCAGGCAAAAACAAAGCTGTACAAATCTAATAAAGAGATGATCAAACAAACGACAAACCACGCCGATTATAATATAGGAGCTCAACCATCCAAGAATAATGATTCCAACCAAAAAATAACCAATAGGTGAAGGTCATAACCCTACGCCTTTGAAACATCTAACAATTAAGCGACAATGCTCTAACCTGTCTCGGTGACCCCTCAACCGTGGATGCAAAAATACAACACCATTATTACAAGCAAAAATACAAAACAAAACACAAAAATTAAATAAAAAACAAACTAAAGATAAGAAACTAAAAACAAAAGCACTAAACAGGACAACCACTCCACCCAAACACTCGACCCATCACCAGTGTCTGAAACTCGTGACCAAAAGAGCCAAAGAAAAGAAGACCAACCACGCTTATGACATATTTCTCTGCCTAAATTAGCGTGTAATGTTCTAAATAAAATTTTGTAAATCAAAAAGAAAAAATTATGTAAATATTATTAGTCAAACTTTAGAACTCCTCAAGCATTGAAATTGCTCAATGTGGAGAAGTAAAAGTTTCTAGTCTCCACTAGAATTATTAGTTTATAAACTTGATTTCAATGTTAACAAGTCAAGTAATTAGGCTCCTTTGGACTGAAAAGACAAAACAAAATTTTATGCCAAAGCAAATAATTACCAATGCATGCATCTATTGTTAGTGAGATCTCCCATGTGCTTTTTTAGTGGAAGACAATGCTATTGGTTAAAATGAACAATATATTGATAGCTTTAAATTCAATAAAATAAATATATAAAATCATGTTAAGGACATAAAACTATTTATTCACAAGAACACATAAGTTTTAGATATCTTATTATGAGTTGTAAGCTTTGATTTATATTAAGATTAAATATACTTTGAATAATTTAATTATTAATTTAACAATTTGTGAAGTGAACGAAATGTATTTCCAATCCAATATATATTTAAATAAGTGATAAAAACAATACAATGTGAATTTGATTAAAAAATTGTTTTTATATAATTAAAAAACTTATCACATTACATTATTTTGTTTTGTGTATATAATAAATAATGTAAATTCCAATCTTTATTGAAAATATTATATTATATTATATGCATTTGGTATTCATTAAAACCTCATTTTGGTCTACTTCAAATTCCAACATAATTTTTTTTTAATAAAAATATGATATTGCCCCCACATTCACATGGACATTTTTCCAAGAGAGACGAGAAGTTGGGAAGTTTGGATTTGCTGCTACTTGGTTGGTACTTTCTCAAAGCTTCTTTGTTGACTGGGCCTATCTGTCATTAAAAAAAAAGAAGAAAAAAGTTCACTGGACTGACTACTGATGAGGCCTGTGTTGTCTTCAATGACTGCTGCCATTACGCCATACATGAATCAATCAATTTAAATGTTCTTCTGACAATGCTTGAGTTAATTTATTTGGGGGCCCATCATGTGCACGTGTGCCAGTCTCCTTTGGGCTCAATTGGGTCCATTATTGACTTGTTGAATATACTTTTCTTTTTCTACGAAGCTTGCTGAATATTCTTGTTTAGTTTTAATTATTGATGTAGTACAATTTCCAACCAAAGAAACTATAAGCTAAGAAAAATACTACACTTCTAAGATTGTTAAAATTGTGAAGTTTATTCTTAAACTTTATATTTCTATAAATGTTTCAATGTTCCACGTATCAAACCCATAAAGATGTAATATATTTATATGATAGTTTTTTTAGGTAGGGGTAGGGAAATTTTCTATTTTCGATACTTGGAAAAATTATAATATAATTTTTCTATATGAATGCATACATGATAATCATAGTTGGCATCCTGCCAATTTTTGAGAAATTCTGAATAATTTATAATGTCAAAATCAGAGTTCAAACAGTCTATTTTCCTCTCGTGTAAAAAAAATTAAGCACGCGTGCATCTGACTGTTTGAACTCTGATTTCAACACAATAAATTATTCAGAATTTTTCCAAAATTGATAGGATAGATGCTATAATTATAATGTAAGTTATCATATAAAAATAATTGGGTTATAATTTCTCTTGACCGAAAAGAGAAAATGCTCGTAGACAGGGGCAAAAGTGATGTCATATATATATATATATAAATTATGTACTCATTTAGAGTGGTGATGATTCATGTCTCCCTTGACAGTATTATTTTCTTACAGATAGATATAATACTGTAAGCACACGGTAGTCCAGAAGCAAAGTAGTCATGAAAGTTGCAATTAGTGCTGTAAACGGTGTTTTATCTAATGATTAAGAATTTGTTTTGTCGGTATTCTGATTTGTAGTTGTATTCTGCCATATTTTACAACCTCTCAAAAAAAAAAAACTATTACATCTTTCTATAAAGGCTTATTTTTTTTTAAAAAATTTGAAACTGAGTTTCATATAAAAATTATAGATCGTTTTACAATAAAATTTATAGCTGAACTCGTTTTTTGTACTTAGGTCTCTAACTTTTAATTATTTTGTATTTAAATCTCCAATCTCTTAAGAAGTTACATTGTTATTTCTTTTTACTTTTCCATTCATTTTATTTTTTTGTTAAAAAACAAGAATTTTGTGAAAAAGAAAAAAAAAATCTCAAACCTTTACATCATTTTCCACCAATGCCTCTAACTTTAAATTTTGACATTATATTATTTATATATATATATATATAAAATCTAAACAATCAAAATATCAATCAAGAAATGATTTTGTGATTTATTTATAATGAATTCAAAAAAAAAAAAAAAAAAATATTTTTATTATTTAAAATTTTGAAGAATTTATAATATAGTTGTTGAAATTGACATAAACTATAATTACAACTATTTACTGCAACTATACTTAAAAACACATTTTAGAAAGATAGACTTTAACCATTGTTTAGATATTATAATAAATCTTACATATTAATTATGAAATGTTTTTTTTAATACATTTGAAGTTATTTGAGGGGGAACCAAAATTTAAATTTAGGAACCTAAGTGCAAAATGATGTATAGTTTGGAATTTTTGCCACAAAACCCTATTTTTAACCGAAAATTTAGATGAAAAAGTGAAAGTTGGAGATTATTTAAGTGCATTGTTATTAAGAATAGGAACCAAATAATACATAAGTAGATTGATAATTTTTACTGCAAATAAGCCTTTTAAAAAAATTATCAATATTTTCATACACTAATTTTGAATTAGTTTCAAGTAGTTGTTGTTGTTATTATTATTATTTTATTATTTAATGAGTCTCTACTATAAAAATAGTCATTTGTGACAGTTCTCAACTGCTACAATTGATTTTGTTGCGTTAGTTTTGACGCAAACCAATCTGACTTTTGTGTTGCGTCAGTGAAAAACTGCTACAAATGTTATGTTTGTGATAGTTGGGCACTGATGCACATTTTATATTAAAAAAGTAAAAAAAAAAATGCTATGAACCCCAATCCCCCAACCACCCTCTCAACACCCGCGACCCTAGCCACTCCCCATGACCCTAGCCACCCCCATGACCCGTGCGACCCCAACCCCCCACATGCATAGGCTCCAGCCACCCTCTCAACCCCCCGCGATCCCCAGCCACCCCCCACGGCCCTCACGACCCAAGTCACCCCACACGACCCTCGTGACCCAAGCCACCCCCACGAACCCTGCGACCCCAGCCCCTTGCGTGCCCAACCCCCTGCCACCACCCGCGACCCCAGCCACCCCCCACGACCCCCGCAACCACCACCTAGAGGCTCCTGCAAAACGAAACCCAAGCAGAGAAAAAAATAAGAAACGAACCCCATCCTCGAATCCCCGACCCTACGGCTCACAACCCAAGAGATGAGAGTTTTGAGTTTCAAACAATAATCTTCAAGAATAGGACATCTATACAAAAAATTTAAAAAAAAAACTATGTAAAAGGTTCAAAAACGTACTATATTCATAAATTTAACCTTAAAATTGAAAAAAAACTCACCAAAATAAGTTAAGAAAGTCGGAGGCGCCGTTGGTGTGGAGGGGTTTTCACGCAGAGAATTTTTTTAGAAGTTTTTTAGGGCAAATGGCAATCGAGGATGAAGTTATATATGATGCAAATTTTTCCCATTAACGCCGTCAGTATTGAAACTGACACAAATACCTTTGCATCACTGTCACAAATGCTAATTTTTGGTTAACAACGTTAGTCAACTCAGTTGAATGACGCGTTTGATTGACATAAAAGTGATATTATGGTGTGGTGAGCTCTTACTATTTGAATTGATTGGTTATAGATGAAATTTATTAGTAATATGTGCCAAGAACTATAATTAGTGATTATGATGAGTGGATTATTATTATTATTATTATTATTTTGCATCAACCGTTCAATTATGTTGATGTATGAGACATCCTTTAAAAAAACAATAATGTAATTTTTATAAGATTAGTGTATCTTGATTTGTTTTGTCTTTTTTTTACATATTCATCCATTATCAACAAATCATGACTGAGATGACTTGACAATGACAACTAAGATAAATTGAATGTAAAAAACTTTAGTAATAACTGAGAATCTATAACTAGTCAATATGAATATATATATATGTATTGATTCGATTAATAAATAATACTATATACATAACGAACAAATAAAGTGTTTTGTTTTCTCTAGCATAATCAATATTAATACAAATTCAAAAGAGAAAAAAAAAATATATATATATATATATGGAGTCATGTGAACCGATGAAGAATACTAGTTAATTATTTCAACACACATATATAAAATAAAACATGTTAAATAATATTGCAATACTATAATTCGATTAATATAAATAGTTGGGTATTGGAACATGTTAATATAGTCTGAGTCTTATATGGAAACGCAACCACAAGCATAATAATATTTAACATATTTTCATTATAAAAACCTCACAATTTTTTATATTGTTTGCGCCGCCGGCAAGGCAATAGTAATAGTAATAGTAATAAAAAAAGTACCATGTGATTTTCCTTTAAATTGATAATAAAAAGAAAAAAAAAAAACTTCAAAAACTACAAATCATCAAGTACCGTGGACACATGCTCATCGATCAATCCATTTTTTTTCTTCTTCCAATTATTAACTTGTCCAACAAGGATGATAAATAAAAACAACATTCAAAGTAGAATAATGTAACATATATTTCTATCGCGAAATAGTTTTTTGGTTAGGTAACAAAGAAAAGGTCGGCCATTTTATATATATAATATATAGTGTTAATTAAGACTTATTTGTATTATTAACTAATCAGTGTTTAATATTTAACACGGATATTGCACGTCTATCGTGATTTAATTACCTTTCCATTAGAATAATATATATAATGTTTGAACATATATGTCCATAATATTGCTAATACGTAATTATAATTAAGTTATAAATATGTATGTGTGTGTTTGAATAAGAAAAGAGTAATAATTGCAATCAACCTAGTTTGCAAATGATGATTTGTGAACCTAACTAGTTAATTTGATAATAAATAATAACTTTTGCTTTCTCTCCTTTTGTCGAAAATACACTTACTTTTCTACCATATCCATAAATATATATATATATATATATATTTATAGTTAACCCCAAAATTCGCAGCAAGTATTACATTCTCAACTATTGCACACACAACACAAACATATATATATATATATATACATACATTATTCATAAATCCACGCAAGATAATTTATTTAAATCCCATATGTGTTTAAATTTCCACATGGTTTTAATAGTACTCTATATCTTGCGTTTATTAATAATGAAAAAATAAAATAAATATTCTTTGGATTATTTGGAGGTGCAAATGTATTAGTAGGGACGATCGATGTTACATAGAGAGATTAATTAGTCGTATTATTATACATATTAAACACTTGAAAAATAATTTATCAACAGCTAAGAGTGATTCACATGCAGTCTCATATATTTCTAAGATGATCTAGCTAGCAAACCCTAATCCAATATTATATGCTGCCAATCAGCCATAAAAAAAATTGTCTTGTAACGATAATGATGCCAATAACAAAAGCAAAATACCAAAATAGCAAATACACTCATGGATATATCCGATTAAGAAAACATAGCCAATTTTGTCTGGCACTGTTAATGAGAAATAAAAAAAGCTTGAAAATGTTTTCCTAATTATTTTTTTAATTAATTAAAAATTTCATCCGTACGAGTATTGATTTCATGATTAGACTTAATTAGTATAAAACTATGGTTTAGTGTGTGCCTTTAGACGTTGCATGAAAACAAAATCACACTAATATTGAAAGTAAAAGTCAAAGTTCGAACCACCCATTAATTGTTCTTCTTAGATAAAATAATGTTTGAGGAACAATATATTATACAACACTACCCAAAGAAAAATAGTTTACGTAGTTGACTATTTAAGTGGCCTCTTCCTCTAATAATGATATGCATATATATATATATTTTCAATTTGGTGGATGGTGTGGGCGGCCAAACATGCCTCATGTACTGATCACAAATGGAGAGACATGCATGAATGAGAACCCATGCTGCTTTGCCTCACAATAACACCACCTGGATAACTATGACCACATATAGTACTATATATAATGATCTCTTTTTTCCATTTAAAATGAAATTATTATTATTATAATCTGTTTGATAATATATAAATTTACAAATGGGTGCCAAAAAAAATGGTACGAAAAAGAAGCATGACATGTGGCTATGGCTATGGCTATGTATAAGATTTTGGGATATAAATCATGCTTCCTATTACTTTATCAAGAGAACCACATAATAACATGACATACATATAAATATTAGATTCGTAAAATAATATAAACACAAAAATATAAAAAACTTAGGAATATGCAGCGAAACAATGGCTCATTCATTTATATTATTCTCTATCCTTAATTTTGTCATTTCTAAATGTTATGAATTGTCAAGAATCTAAACTGCTTAGATTTTGTCAAAGTCTATCTCTAAATCAAGTCTAACAAAAAATGGATAAGTTCTCAACACATGAGATAAAATTAGAAAGGGAAAAACAAGAGAATAAGTGACAAAGAAATGATTAAATTGTCTAGATTTTCACAAATAGGAATCAACTCACTTACTTCTGAGAATCCTAGAATCCCATTCCTTATATAGACAACTTAATGAGTTTTATTTAAATTTAAATTAATTAAAATAATAAAAAAAAATCAAAGCATTGAGCTCCCACATAAGGATTTGTGCTCAATCTCTTTGTCTTGAATTTAAATCTCAATTGAGTCTAAGTTCAAAGCATTTTTATTTATTTATCTTTTAATTAATTAATTAAATCCTTATTCAAATTAACAAATTATAATTTGAAACTTGATTTAATATTATTTATTTATATTAACACCAATTTATCAATATTAATAAATGTTCCTAAAGACTTTCTTTTATTTCCAAATTCTTATGACATGTAAATATCACTAAATTAACCCAGTCAATTTGATATTTCTAATTGAAAATTAAATCAATTGTTTGAGACTATTAAGCCTGATTTGATAAGAGACGACATAGGGACTATAGATCCACGAATACAAGATTCAATAAATTCTCGTGAGTTTAGTTATCAAATAAATTATCTCACAATTTATTAATTCCTCACAACTCTACTATAGATTTGGAATTGAACTCTTGAATTCATAGAACATTTTTGCCAAACCACAAATACGTTATCCATTGTGTTATAATCATTACAGTCAGTCAATCCTCTATCGATGATTTACTAACGAGCTAGGTGCTAATTACCGCTTTACCCCTCATCAGTATTTTATCCTTAACTCTCGCTAAGTTCCTTATAAATGATATTTCTGTTAACTTAATCACAAAAATGAGATCTCAATCATTTAACATTTTGAACAAAGCAATTAAGGAAATCATTTTTTCACTTTTCATACAGAAGTTATAGATTTCATATCTATGAATAATACTCTCACTCAATTACACTACTAAATCTCCAAGATGTAAGTATGAGCTAGACCGTAGGGTAAGCTGGTAACGAATAAGTCAAAAGATTTAATAAATATAATATGCAGAATATTGATTGAAAAGTCTTGAAATTAAAACATACACATTAAACATAAAAATATGAATATGCATAAGAAAATATTATTCCCCATCAATGTCGATTCCTACATCATCATCTATGCTTTCTAAATCATCTTAACTAATTCCGTCATCATCATCGCCATTGATGAAATCATCATCCACATTCGGAATAGATCAAGACATTTCCCCAATTATGCTGGTATGACCAGGTCGATCCAAATGCATAATTTCCAACTCTCCTAATACCATAGTGAGTACAAAATTTGATGAGGTGCTATCATGCACGACATCAACCTCGTTATCATTATCAATACTTGGATGATCCCAGATCTTTCGATGATTGACTTCTTCTACTACCTTCCAATTTTTGTTTCTTGAAGGATCTTCCAAGTAGAAAATTTGTTTTGCTTGAGTCGCGAGAATAAATTGATTGTTCTTGTATGTAACGCCCTGGATAACCAAGACCGTTACACTGTGTGTTTGAAATAATGCGAGACTTGCTAATCAAGTCATTTAAATAAAAATGTGAATCTAATGACACAAACAGATTAGGTTTAAAAGATTTTGGTTATAAACGAATAATTTTCATTAAGATAAATGTTTGGCACATGGGATCCCAAATCAGGGTTTAAACAACATAATTACAGAATTTTCAAATCTTACGAATAATCAAGCCACTCTAATGGAAAAATACACGTTTTAGGTTTTCGTCCCTGTACAAACCCCTGACCGTGGCGATCGAGCAGCTGTCAATGTACACCTCGCCCCCAGATTTCTCCAACCCATGGTCAACTTATCTTACCCTTGTCTTTACTTGCACCACGTAGCACCCGTGAGACAAGGCCCAGCAAGAAAACTAAAACGTCATAGCATAATCAATATCGATAATCAAATAGATCATAGAGCATAACCAAATGATTCACAAGACATTAATCAATTATCCACCAAGCCATAGCATTCACTTTATCAAGAACACCAGTTGACAAACCAATGATCCAACATCCAGATATTCAGCATATTATATACATCAAACCAACAACAGTACACATGTCATGAAATAACTAGGGTCGACGCCCTTAGGCCACACCCTCTGTAATAAACCAATGTCTTTGGCTCACTTAGGCCAAGTCCAGTGTTATACCTACTTATTCCGGCCAGCTTAACCGAGCTCAGTGATTAATAAGCTGTCCTCAGCTACCAGTGGCTGAGCCGCGCCCTGTGCGCAAGTATTGATTCTGGCACTCTTAGGCCGTTCATCACATGTCCCCATGGAATAATACCATCTCATGACATTCATACAATTATAGGGAGCTCTTAGTCCCAACATATTCACATGGTTTATCACAATCATCTTGTTATATTATTTTATAATATAATGTAATATTATATTATATTATATTATAATATAATGTTTTAGATTAAATAAATGTGACAAAGTGTGTCACATATTGTAACATATAATAGAGAGTTACAATATTTAGATATATGAGATATATCCAAATAATGTAACATATTTGGTGTTACAAATTTGTAACTTCCAAATATTACCCTTTATTGTGTAAAATTGTTGTTACACAATATTGAGATGAATTTCATAAAGCCATATGTGATATGGCTATTAGAGATATGATTTTAACCCCAATAATGTGTTTTGGGAGTTACAAAATCATTTGGGAGGGTTTGGAACCGTTTGGAAAAACAACACATTTTAAAGTGCTGAAATTGGTCGGTGGCCGCGGCTTGTGGGACAGAGACTAGTGGCCGCGGCCATAGGCCAAAAAACTGACCAATTTTTAGTTTTTTCAATCTTTGTTGAACAGCTCAAAAATCCCAAAGAACTCCCAAATCTCTATTTTAATTCCATATTAATCCAATTAAACATTGGTAACAGCCATGGGGGTTGGTGGAATTTGAAATTCAAATGGTGTCTCTAAACTCTATAAATAGGAGCCTATAGCTCACTTGAAAGACATAAGATTTCTATCCATTAGAGCACTTGGCTAGAAACACCTTGAGGCTTGATAATTCCAGAAAGCTTTTCCAAAATCTGAGAGAGATCCCTGAGTGCTTGAGTTAGGGAGAAATAAGCTTTTGGACAAAGGTTTTAAACCTTGTTCAAGTTGGTGATCCCCAACCTTCTTCACTTAGGTTGTGTAAGTGAGAGTTTCTTGTATTTCTGTTATTCTTTTTATTGTTTTGTTTTCTTCTTATTCTCTTGTTCTTTTACTTGTATTTCTTGTTCAAGAGTTGTAATCTATTCTTTTATTTTGTTTCAAACACTTCAAGTTTACTTGTAACCTTTTGCTTAGAGTTGTATTTTACTATTCACTTCTTCTACATCATCCTCTTCATTTTCTTTGTTTATTTGTAATTTTCAGTTATAGAGTTGTAACCTTATTTAATCAATTTATATTTATTTGTAATATTATTGCATAGAGTTGTAATATTATTGTTAATTTCCATTGAGGCAAAACATTTTTATCTAACATTCAAATGCTTATCCCTTTTTGTTTCAGTGGAAGGGGAGACAATCAAGATCATGAACCAAGACCTAGTGAGATTGGATAGGTTTGATGGATCCAATTTTACTAAGTGGCAAGACAAGGTGAGGTTTCTTTTAACCACTCTTAAAATCGCTTACATCCTTGAGTCTTCCATGGCACCTCTAGTCGAGCCATCCGACAAAGACACTCCCGAGGAGGTGGAGAAGAGAAGGAAGAGGGAGGAGGACAATCTCATTTGCAGGGGTCATATCCTCAATGCCCTATCCGATAGGTTCTATGACCTCTACACCGAGACCAAATTGGCCAAGGAGATATGGGATGCACTTGAGAAAAAGTTTAAGGCGAAAGAGGAAGGTACCAAAAAGTTTTTGATATCTCAATACTTCGATTTCAAATTTTTTGGTGATAAACCTATTCTTCCTCAAATTCATGAATTGCAAATTATTGTTAATAAATTGAAAGTGTTAAAGATTGAGCTTCCCGAGGCCTTTCAAGTTGGTGCTATAGTGGCTAAATTACCACCAACTTGGAAGAGCTATAGGAAAATAATCCTTCATAAAAATGAGGATTATTCTTTGGAGGAAATAATCCAAAAACATATTCGAATCGAAGAGGAATCGATATGTAGAGATAAACTTGTGGAGGGGTCTAATGGAGAGACTTCCAAAGCAAATGCAGTGTCACAACCAAAACATCCCAAAAACAAAGGGAAAAAGGGTAAAGAGAAACCTTTGGGTCCAAAAACCAACCCAAACAAGTTTAAGGGCGAGAAAGGTCCTTGCTTTGTGTGTGGGAAAAAGGGTCACTATGCTAGAGAGTGTAGGCATAGAAAAGACCAACAAGGACCTAAGGTGAACGCAACTTAAGAGGAAAACATAGTTGTTACCCTTAGTGAGGTGAATGCGGTCCAAGGCAAGGTGAAAGGGTGGTGGTATGATACATGTGCCACCGTCCATGTCACCTATGACAAATCATTGTTCAAGACCTTTGAAGAGTTGAAGGGCAACCATGAGATACAAATGGGCAATGAGGGCAAATCCAAGGTACTTGGCAAAGGTACTATTGATGTCTACTTCACCTCCGGCAAGAAAGTTACATTAGTGAATGTACTTTATGTTCCCGAAATGAGTAGAAACTTGGTAAGTGGTGATTTGCGGCAAGCCCGGCATTAAAGCCGTTTTTGAGTCCGGTAAACTTATACTTACCAAATCAAATGTATTTTTGTGAAAGGGGTACTCTTGTGAGGGTATGGTTAAATTGTGCACCAATGATGTAACTTTCAATGTTATCAATAAAAATGGTAATTCCGCCTATATTGTTGAGTATGATTCTTTATTTTGTGGCATCTTAGACTATCGCATATAGGTTTTTCAACCATGAAAAGAGTAGTAAAATGTGGTATGATTGCATGCAATATTAAAAACTATGGTAAATGTGAAACATGTGTTAAGGCAAAAATGATTAAATAACCATTTCCTAGTGTAGAAAGATCATCTAATTTACTAGATTAAATCCATAGTGATCTTTGTGAATTAAATGGTGTTTTAACTAGAGGTGGTAAAATGTATTTTCTTATTTTTATAGATGATTTTAGTAGATATACCTATGTGTTTCTTTTAAAGCACAAAGATGAAACTTTTGATGCTTTTAAATTGTATAAATTACAAGTTGAAAATCAACTAAATAAAAAGATTAAGGTGCTAAGAAGTGATAGAGGAGGAGAGTACTTCTCTAATGAATTCAATACATTTTGTGAAGAAAATGGTATAATTCATGAGTACACTGCACCTTATACACCACAACACAATGGTGATGCCGAAAGGAAAAATAGGACTTATCTAGAGATGATAAATTCTATGTTGGTGTTTTCTAAGTTGAACTTCAACTTATAGGGTGAAGCGCTTTTAACCGCTTGTCACATTCTTAATCGAATACCGATGAAGAAAAATGAGATATCTCCATATGAGTTATGGAAAGGAAGAAAACCCAACATAGGGTACTTCAAAGTGTGGGGGTGTCTTGCATATTGCAAGAAAAACGAACCTAATAGAACAAAGTTAGGTTCAAGAGCCATAAAGTGTGCTTTTGTTGGTTATGCCAACAATAGTAAATCTTATAGGCTATTAGGCTTAGAGTCTAATATTATGATTGAATCTAGAGAAGTTGAATTCTTTGAGAATATGTTATGTGACAACAATTCTCAAGCTTCAACATCTCTAAAGGAGAATTTGTTATATGAGAACAATTCTCAAGCTTCTACATCCAAAGTTGATTATCAAGAGGAGAATTCTCAAAAGGATGTAAAGCAACCCTTTGAACCTAGAAGAAGTCAAAGTCTTAAAAATCATAAAAGTCTAGTAGTGGATGAGATAGATTCTCAACGAATTTCATTCTACATGGTAGAAGGAAATAAAGAGGAAGTCATTAGGAAAATTCCTATTGCACTTCTCGTTGAGAATGATCCTAAGACTTATAGAGAATCTATGCAATCGAGAGATAGTGCATTTTGGAAAGAAGCCATCAATGATGAGATGGATTCCATTATTTCCAATAACACTTGGGAATCGGTAGACCTCCCACCGGGGTCTAAGCCAATTGGGTGTAAGTGGGTATTTAGGAGAAAATATCACACTGACGGCACTATCCAAACCTTTAAAGCTAGATTAGTAGCTAAAGGGTTTAGGCAAAAAGAGGGTATCGATTATTTCGATACCTATGCGCCTGTTGCAAGAACAACTTCTATAAGAATTTTGTTCGCTTTAGCTTCTATACACAACTTGTATGTTCATCAAATGGATGTCAAAACGACATTCCTTAATGGTGACCTCAATGAGGAGGTCTATATGGAACAACCTGAAGGGTTTGTCCTGCCAAAATATGAACATAAAGTTTGTAGACTTGTAAAATCCTTATATGGATTGAAACAAGCTCCTAAGCAATGGCATGAGAAATTTGATCAAGCCATAATGTCAATGGGTTTGGACATAACAATGGAGGCAAGTGTTTGTATTCCAAAACTTGTAAGGGATATGTTTGCTTATATGTTGATGACATGCTTATTCTAAGTAATAGCATGAAAGGGATAGAATAAACGAAGAGGTTTCTATCATCAACCTTCAAGATGAAAAATCTTGGAGAAGTTGATACCATACTCGGTATCAAAGTAAAGAAACATAGTGGGGGTTTTGCGTTAGGGCAAGCCCACTATGTTGAAAAAGTATTGAACAAATTTAACCATCTCAAGGTTAAAGATGCCAATACTCCATTAGATCATAGTGTAAAACTAAAGAAGAATGAAGGAAGAGCGATGGCTCAATTGAAGTACGCTAGTGCTATAGGGAGTCTGATCTACGCTGCCCAGTGTACTAGACCTGATATAGAATTTGCAGTAAGTAAACTTAGTAGGTTTACAAGTAATCCAAGTGTGGATCACTGGAAGGCAATTGGAAGAGTCCTAGGTTATCTCAAGAAAACCAAAGAACTAAGCCTTCACCACTCCAAAATTCCTTCGATATTAGAAGGATATACAGATGCAAGTTGGATATCCAATCTTGGGGACAACTTGTCCACAACTGGTTGGGTATTTACACTTGGTGGAGGTGCAATTTCTTGGGGTTCCAAGAAACAAACCTGTATATATCATTCCACTATGGAAGCAAAGTTCATAGCTCTAGCTGCTACCGGCAAAGTGGCCGAATGGTTAAGGGATCTGTTGATAGAGATTCCCCTAATCAAAGATAATGTATCTACTATATCGATACATTGTGATAGCCAAGCGACATTGGCTAGAGCATACAGCGAAGTGTATAATGGGAAGTCTAGACACATTAGTCTAAGACATGGATATGTAAGAGAATTGATTCAAAGAGGAGTCATCTCAATATCCTATGTGAGAACAAGTGAAAATATGGCGGATCCTTTCACTAAGCCACTAACGAGGGATTTAGTGGCTGCATCATCTCGAGGGATGGGACTTAAACTCCCTAAAGAGATTCACGATTGATGGTAACCTATCTTAACACTAGTTATTCAACTAGTGTTAGGTTCAATAGTTAACAACAAGTCAATCAAGTGAATATTAGTTGTACTCAAAACAAGTCCCATCTGAGATATTGAGTACTTGTGTGTTACCAAGTAGAGGGTTAAAACCGAAAGGTTTTTTAATAGAATTCAGTCTTGTAAAGACAAGTATTTTTGGTAACGAAATACTGTAATAATTCTACCTATATGGACCTAGGGGTGGTGCCGCCTCTCATGAGAATTGGGAGTATTCTCAAGAACGTCCATGAATGGAAAGTGCACATGGCCATTAACAGTGCGAAGCGAGACATAGAGGTCTCAAGTGAACATCGCAAAGGTGTGTGTGTTATCACCAATTTGTCATCATGAAAAGATGGTTCAATGCCTAGTGCAACCTAATTTTCGACAAATTTTGTGATAATTACACTATAGTAAAGTTCAAGTTGAAAAACACTTTGCTTTATGCACTAATGCAATGACTCCTATAAGAGAGAGTTCTTATTTAATCAAGTGGGGGATATGTTATATTTCAAAATATAATGATTGATTAAATAAGTGTTACAATAGATAACTATTTAATCTAGTGGGGGAATGTTATATTATTTTATAATATAATGTAATATTATATTATATTATATTATAATATAATGTTTTAGATTAAATAAATGTGACAAAGTGTCACATATTGTAACATATAATAGAGAGTTACAATATTTAGATATATGAGATATAACATATTTGGTGTTACAAATTTGTAACTTCCAAATATTACCCTTTATTGTGTAAAATTGTTGTTACACAATATTGAGATGAATTTCATAAAGCCATATGTGATATGGCTGTTAGAGATATGATTTTAACCCCAATAATGTGTTTTGGGAGTTACAAAATCATTTGGGAGGGTTTGGAACCGTTTGGAAAAACATCACATTTTTAAGTGCTGAAATTGGTCGGTGGCCGCGGCCACTGAATGTTGGTGGTCGCGGCTTGTGGGACAGAGACTAGTGGCCGCGGCCACAGGCCAAAAAACTGACCAATTTTCAGTTTTTTCAATCTTTGTTGAACAGCTCAAAAATCCCAAAGAACTCCCAAATCTCTATTTTAATTCCATATTAATCCAATTAAACATTGGTAACAGCCATGGGGGTTGGTGTAATTTGAAATTCAAATGGTGTCTCTAAACTCTATAAATAGGAGCCTATAGCTCACTTGAAAGACATAAGATTTCTATCCATTAGAGCACTTGGCTAGAAACACCTTGAGGCTTGATAATTCCAGAAAGCTTTTCCAATATCTGAGAGAGATCCCTTAGTGCTTGAGTTAGGGGGAAATAAGCTTTTGGACAAAGGTTTTAAACCTTGTTCAAGTTGGTGATCCCCAACCCTCTTCACTTAGGTTGTGTAAGTGAGAGTTTCTTGTATTTCTGTTCTTCTTTCTATTGTTTTGTTTTCTTCTTATTCTGTTGTTCTTTTACTTGTATTTCTTGTTCAAGAGTTGTAATCTTTTCTTTTCTTTTGTTTCAAACACTTCAAGTTTACTTGTAACCTTTTGCTTAGAGTTGTATTTTACTATTAACTTCTTCTTCATCATCCTCTTCATTTTCTTTGTTTATTTGTAATTTTCAGTTATAGAGTAGTAACCTTATTTAATCAATTTATATTTATTTGTAATATTATTGTTAATTTCCATTGAGGCAAAACATTTTTATCTAACACATCTAACAGTGCATACAAATACAGGGAACACTTAGTCCCATCCTATCCACATAAACGGGTGCAGTTTTCTTACCTTTAATTCCAAGTACTTTGATTAGGAAAGATGAACCCCAAGCACGATCTTGCCCCGAGCCCAAGCGTGCACCTAGTCACAACCATGATAAAGGGTTCCATAAATAATTGTATAAAGGTTTCCAGATAGAGTTCTAACCTCCGGGACATCGAATTCCACTAAACATGGTAGTGGGATCGATCCCGAGCACCCTAGGTTAGGTTCCCGTGCTTAAAAACTACAAAAGGCCAAAAATGCCCTTAAGGGTCGCGACCCAAGCTTGCCATGCCGCAGCATGCCCTAAACCAGAGGCCCAACCTCGCCCAAAAACAGACACGGGTCGCGGCTCAGCCTTCCCCATGCTGCGGCCCGCCCTCCTTCCCCAGCAGTTATATGCTTCAGAGGGCCGCGGCGCACCAAGAACTATGTCGCGGCCCGACCCCTTCGAACCCAGAAAAGCCACCATTTTTAACAGCCTAATGATATAATCCAATTATCACAGACATTGTAACATGATTTCAGCGACATAACCTAGCAGAAACCTAGTCTAGAAACTCATCAAAACAACATTTCAATCTTTGAAACCCACATGCTCAAGAACACCAAAACCAGTCAGAAAAACCCATAATTCAAACACTATTTCATAAATTGAAGCTTACCTTCACTGAAGAACCCATCCTCCAAGAGATAGCTGAGCTAACTCCCAAATCTTAATCCTCAATTCAACCTTAAATTCAAACCCAAGAACTCTTATAATCCAACTATATCTATAGAATTTAACAACCAAAGATGTAACTCAACACTTACCTCAACCCTTGATTATATCCTCTAGCTAACCCTGAGCTAATTCCAAAGCTTCAACTCAATTTTCCTGAGTTTCCAGCCAAGTTCTTCCTTGTTTCTGTGGTTCCCTTGAGAGAGAAAGAGAGAGAAGGTCGGTTTGGCCTTGTGTCTACCACTTTCTGATTTTTTTAATCTATCCTTAACCGATTAAGTCAATCCCGAGGCTCGGGGTACCGAAAACGTCCCCGAGGGAAAAATGGTAAAATTCCCCAGTATTCCCACCTAGGTTTCCTAACCTCAAATATATCTTAAATTATTTATTTCCATAACCCGATAACCCAAATAACTATCTAATACCCAAAATATCCCTTGACTCGCCTCGAGTCGGGTACCGGGTCCCGTTGTGACTTTCCTGCTACTTGCTCCCTAGGATCACCTCATGCCAAAGGCTACAAATATTTATCCACATAATAACGTGGTCTCAACAGTTATCACAAATAATCACATTTATGCCCCAACGGACCAAAATTACAATTATGCCCTTACAGACTAAACAGGGCCCGCATGCTTATCTAATACTCATAAACATGCATTCCACATATCCATATAATCATAGGATCATGCATATCACATAATCACGCATTTTCACCATTAATTCACATAACTTCCAATTATGCCATCCCAGCACACTAATCAATGCCCTTAAGCCTTATTAATAATTTTGGGTTGTTACATTGTACCATTATGAATTAATCATGATACTAGTTATGTTATTCTCACTCACATTTCGACCCTTGCTTGCATCGGTGTTGAACCATTTGCATTGAAACAATACTAACAAGTAACCATGGGAATAACATAACTCTACAATCTCCTCAAGTTGACCATAGAAAGTGAAACCATCAGTTCCTGGCACCGAAACTCCACTACTTTGAGTGGTACGTCTTTCGTCACGACTATGGACCAAAAACTTCACACTGTTAAAAATGCAAGCCGTAGAGGAGTATGCATTCTGATTGGACCCGTTTGCTAAAGCAAATAATTCATCAATACACTCAGTTGACTGTACTTGTTGCAAACAACCCATCTATAGAGTATGACACAAAAAAACAAAACACAATGAGATGAGTATTAATCTATACAAATTTTGTAAGAATTCTACAGTTTCGATAATTTACCTTCAATTTAAACCAGCTAGGGAAATCTTTTTGAAGATTTATATTTGAATTTTCTCGAAGGCATTCACTGTATAGCATAAGGATTTAGGTAAGATAATAGTTTGCCATGAATTAAATTTAATGAATTCACATATGTGTTGAGATACTTACTCCATATATGGTTGGATTTCAGGGAAATTGTTAAGTACAAACCACTCCACTTCTTTTCGATGAAGATAGTCAATGGATATGATTTTATTTTTGCTACTTGGATGACATTATCATTCAAAAACTGAAAACTGTCTTTTAGGAATAACAATATCTGCATTTCTTTCCGAACGATTAAATTTAGTCTGTATGCCCGAAGATATTGCGAACAAAAAGTCAAAGCTTCATCGGCAACATAACCCGCTGCTATAGAACCTTTAGGGTGAGCCTTATTTCTGACATAATTTTTCAACTTCTTCATATATCACTCAAACGGATACATCCACTTTATGTAAACTGATCCTCCGAGGATAAATTTTTGTGGTAAATGAAGAATTAAGTGAATCATTATGTCAAAAAAGGTTGGAGGAAAATTTAACTCCAACTTGCACAAAATTTGTATCACTTGATCTTCTGCATTCTTCATGTTCTTAACAACCAATGTACGAGCACAAATTTGCTTAAAGATATTGAAAAGCTCAATGATTGTCTTCGAAATAGACTTATCCAAGTAGCCTCGAACTCCTACCGGCAACAAACGTTGCCTAAGATTGTGACAATCATGGGATTTCAACCCAATAATGTTGCCATCATTGTCAGTTACTTTCTTAGAGAAATTTGAACCGAAGCCATCAGGAAGTCTAACTCCTTTTACGAACTGACAAAAAAATCATCTATCATCCGGTGTGAAAGAGTACATAGGATGTGGTTTGATCAACTTCGTACTGTCTTCCTTGAGGGGAAACTCTTCTCAGATACCTCAATTCTTCAAGTCTACTCGTGCATTGGTGGTGTCTTTAGATTTCTCATTCATAAGAAAAGTACCGAGTAAACTATCGCAAACATGTTTCTCTACATGCATCACATATAAATTGTGCTTCAGTTCAAGTTCAGACCAGTAATCAAGTTCAAAGAAAATACTATTTTTACTCAAATTAAGCTCTTTTGGATCTCGCTTTCTTTCCACACCCCCGAAACTGACATGTTTAATCGGGAAACGATCTGGAACATGCGCTAATTGTTCGAGTATGTCTTGACTACTGCATTTTCTTGGAGGACGTCCTTTTTCATAATTCCTATAAAACAAGCGACTCTTCCTCCACTTATGCGTAGAAGATAAGAATCTTCTATGACCAATATAAGCCGTCTTCCCAATTACCCGACATGAAGGAATGTCTTTGTTGCATGAAGGACATGCCATATATCCTTGGCCACTCCAACCAGACAAACTACTACAGGCCAAAAAATCATTGATAGTCCATAATAGTGATGCACACATTATGAATACAGTGTTCGTTGCAACGTCTCTGGTTTGAACTCCTTCATCCCACAACTCCTTCAATTCGTCTACCACATGCCTCAAAAAGACATCCATGTCCTTCCCAGGTGATTTCGGACCGGGAATCAATAAGGTCAGCATGAATGATGACTCTTTCATGCACAACCAATTGTACGTGCTAAATATTACCAGCCACATGCTGTAAGATAGACCCATGTTACTAAATGGATTAAAACCATCAACAGCCAAACCCAATCGAATGTTTCTGGGTTCTTTGGAAAAATCAGGATATCTGGAATCAAATTATTTCCAAGCACCACTATCAACAAGATGGTGCATCACACCATCTTCTTTCGACCGTCCCGTACTATGCCAGGTCATATCATTTGTTGTATGCCTTGAACCATGAAGACGCTTCAGCCTAGGAGTTAAAGGGAAGTACCGCAACACTTTGTGGGCGACTTTTTTCCCCTTTGTGTCTTTGTCAACCCATCGGCTCTCACCACATACAGGACAACTCTATTTTTGGGAATTCTCATTCCAGAACAAACAACAATTGTACTTGCAAGCTTGAATTGATTGATAACCTAATCCTAACTTCCTCATTTTTTTTCTTAAACTCATAGAATGAAGCTGGAATCTTATTCTCCTTTGGGAATGCAAATTTCATAAACTTCAAAGGTTCATCAAAGGAACTATTTGTCCACTTATTCATAACCTTCATGTGCATCATCTTCGCCAAGAAGTTCAAGGAAGACAACCAAGTACAACCAGGGTATAACTCAGCTTCGACCTCTTGAATCAGGTCATCAAATTGATTATCAGCACTATTGCCACCACCATCTGAAATTCCTTCAGTTACGACTTCTTCGTTAGTGTCTTGTTCACCAATAACATCATTGATGATGTCAATCATCTCATTAGTCAATGGAGCCTCATCATCCACTACTAGAGGCATATTGTAACGCCCTACTTCCTTAGAGCCGTTACCAAGTGAGTTTAAAAACGTGCTTTCAACTCGCTAATCGAGGTTTTAGATCAAACAATGTGATTAAGCTATAAACAAAAGAAAAACTTTAGAAAATAATAATTTCCATAGAAAATCATAAAAGCTTTACACTTGGGATCCCAAAATACAGTTTAGAAACATTTACAACATATAAACTGAACCAAGTCGACTAAACGACAAAATCTAGGTTTATTTACAAGCATCTCCCAAAACTCTCTGGCCGTGGCAGCCAGGCTGGCCAAACATGTACACGCTGCCTCATGCCTGCTGTACTCATGGTTGGTTGACCTTCTCTTTACCCCTACAGGCACCACAGAGCATCCGTGAGCCGAAGCTCAGCAAGAAAACCCACAAACAGATAACATATGCAACATATATAACAAGCATATAAACAGGCCTCCAATGGGCGAAACACATACGGCCTAGCCGTCCCAGGCGTTTACCAAGCCCTGGGTTCGCGGACTACGCCGTGAGGATATCCCAGGTATCCTTTTAGGGACTCGCCCTGGCAACTCGCACTCCACGTGCTCAACGCTGCACCCGGCCCCTTGCCGTTCTCGGCCTTGCACTCAACGTGCCTAACGCCGTTCACGGCTCTTCGCCGTTCTCAGTCTACACCGTTCCTGGCTCTTGTCGACCATTCATTTCATAACATACACAACATAGCAAATAAGCACAGAATTCCAACATATTCAGTTAAAGGGCTACGCCCCGCAGTTCTAACATATTGGGCTCAGCCCTGCATACCAATTCTACTCAAACACATTGGGCTCAGCCCTGCACACAAGCTCTATGGGAGCAAGGGTTTTCTTACCTGAGTTCCGAGCTTTCCGAGCACCGATGTCCCGAGCACAGTCCTCTAGCTTGAGCCTCTCTGAATCCCTAGTCACAACATATTAACAAATATCCATCCATTAAATTCTAATCCCATAAATAACTCCGAGCCATAACCCTAACCTCTGGGACCTTGAATTCTATTAATCCGGGTGATAAAATCCATCCCGAGCCTTACCCATTGAGTTCCCAAGCCTAAACACCCTTAAAAACTCAAACTGGCACTAAGGGCCGCGGCCCCACCCTCAAGAGCCGCGGCTAGCCTCAAAACAGAGGCTAGCACACCCCTACAACACACGGGTCACGGCGCGCATGAACTTCTCGGCCTCCCATGGCCGCGCGCGCACACGGGTCGCGGCGCGCCCCTCCTAGGGCCACGACCCTCCCCACTGAACCCAGATTTTCACACCATTTTTCTAAACCTTTCCTCAAGCCAATTCATCCTAAACTTAACTAATAATCCCAGATAACCAGCACCAACATTTCAGCTCAATAACAGCACCAAAACCCTACTGAATCCTACTCCAAAGCTCAACCAAAACACTTAAAACAGATCAACTTAAACAACATGCAAGCTCTTACAAACCAGCAGCAAATCTAAGCATATTCTTATAATAAAAGCTTACCCCTTGCTGAATTCAATCCTAGAAGTTGATCTTCAATCCTCAAGCTCCAAGCTCCCCAAGATTTCTCAGCTGAAATCCTCCTAGTTTCTAGCCAATTCTTCCAAGTTCTCCTTAAGTGTCTCCAAAGAGAAAAACATCCACTTGCTTAGAGAGAAAATGAGTCAGTTCCTTAAGTGTTCTGAATAGTTCTAAGATTTGTCTTATTCAACTTATGTCTATTTGGTCACTTTAAGGTTCGGGGTACCAAAACGTCCCCGAGGGCAAAATGGTAAATTTCCCCAATACTCCCGCCTAGACATTTTATCCTTAAATATATCTCCAAATATTTATTTTCATGTCCCGATAATCCCATAACACACCTAGTACCCAAATTACCACTCGACTCGCCCCGAGTTGGACTCTCAACCCTGTTGTGACTCTCTGGCTAACCGCTCCCCAGGACTGTCTCGGATCGTGCTGCACAAACATATCACGTACATATAACACTTATCTCATTTATCACACTTATGCCCCTAATATCCAAACGGGGCCCACATGCACATTTAACTCAATTAAACATGCATCATTATCATATATTCACATAAAACCACATATTAGCATATTAAAGCATTTATTGCCCTCCAGGCACCCTAATCCAGGCCCTAAGCCCGATTAGCAAATTCGGGTCGTTACACATATCAACTTCACCATGGTTGGTCCACTTCACGTATTGCTGCAGAAACCCATATTTGTGTATGTGAGCCTCCACCACATCCAGTTTATGATTCAGCATATTGACACATTGAACGCATGGGCATCTGACTTCTCCCGAAGCATTCACATGATTCTTGGCCATTTGTTTAAATGCTTGAAGACCATTCCAAAACTTATCAGAATTACGTCGTCTATTAGTTATCCAACTCTTGTCAATCGTCAATAAATTATCACAATGTGATAATCATAAAAAACTACATTTATTTGCTAATAATTTTTTTATCACCAAAACACTAATTTTTTTAAGTAAATTGTGAAATCTTATGAATAAATTATTAAATTTTATGAATATATACTATCAAATTTTATGAATATATATTATTGTTAGCTATGAATGTATTATAATGTTTCGTTATATAATAAAATATTTAATTATAATAATTATTATTTTATTTAATAATTATCAAATTCTTAATATAATTTTTACTTTTTATTTTTTTAAAATAACAATAAAGTTTAATTATTTTAATTTTAACTTAATTTTAAGAGTATAGTTAACTTAATTACCTATTTTATCTACATATATTATCAAATTTTATAAATATATTATAAAATTAATTAAATAAACAAACATTTAATTATAAATTTATTAATTTACCATTAAAGATTATTATTTTAATTTCTACTTATTTTATAAAAAAATATTAATAAGTTTTATACTTGTAAAATTATTATTTTAATTTACACTTTATAATTTTTTTAATTTCTTTAAAATTTATTAATTAAAATTTTTAATCACACTAGTTTTAAAACTACTGTGTAATACTTTTTCTAAATCTACAAAAATTTCAGTAGCATAACGATTGTAATCTAGCCTATCCCAAAATTTAAAATCTGCATAAAAACATATAAATCATTCCCAGAACATACATATATTATAAACGTCTAATCATATTAATCTAACCTACCACACAATTTAAAAATATAATTCACATCCACATTTATATACATATAAACATATTCATATATATTCACATTGTTATCCCCGTTTCTATCTGGATCCACATTCTGAGTTTGTGGGCCGCCTCACGGGGACTTAAAGCCCAGATCAGGCCCAGTAGATGAAGATGGAACAAACATTGGTGGCCCAAGTCTCGGTAAAGCCCAAAGGGCATCCCGGAATAGAAGCTAGGACCATTGCCATGGCGTGTTGCATACTCCCGGGACCGCATCCTCCGGTGCCTCCCGGGATGCAATGAAGAGGTTGTGGCTCCCAAGTCCGAGATTAGACCTGGACGACTTTGGATGAACCCGGGTCCTGGTAAACGAATCGGGACCCTGGTAAATGAAGAGGGATGTTGATAAACGGTCCTGGACCCGGTGGCTAGGTTGGGCGTGATAAAGTATCCCTGATACTGACACCACCCCAAGAAGTGTGGAGTTATGTCCCCATAGCTAACATGCAGAAGAGGTTACATTGGGAATGTACGCCGTCGGTTCAGAACTGTACTGCCACTACTTTGACAAATCCTGTTCACCGAATCTCCCTCGAAGCCCACGACACCCAGACTGGAGCAGCAACCTGTCGTGAGTCTTCTAGCGTGGTTACACTAGGCTGGCCCAATGGGCCTCGGTTAATGTATTTTATATATTACAATCCTTTGTATTAAGCCTCCCTTAGAGAGTAAATAATATTTATACCCTTATTGGGCCTGGATTAGTCCAGCCCAAGCCCAGTGCACTCACTTGCCTATAAATATGAACAGTGGTGCACTGGGGAAGGGGATTGAATTCTTTTGGAAGAAGCTACACTCTGCTCAAATTCAGAGAGTTCATTACTTAAGCTCTTAAAAGCTATAATACAATTGACTTGTGGACTAAAACTTTTTAACGCCCCAACCACGTAAAACTCCTTGTGCTATAATCTTGATTTATTACTTTCTAATCTCTGTTATCTATGATAATTCTAGTTTCTGAAAAACTCGGCAAACACACATTTATATACATATATCTAACATATCATTCATCTTTTATAACATAACATTTGATTAAATTAAATTAACATAAAAAAATAAAAAATATAATTAAATTAACAATACAAATCTAAAATGAAAAATAAAATTCAACGCTATCTAAAATAACCAATTACCCAATTAAAAACATAATTGAATCATTAATCAATCACAAAATATTTTTTTTAAAAATACAAATATAATCAAATTAACAAACATACAAATCTGAAATGAAAAAATAAATTAACACTATCTAGAATAACTAATTACACAATTTGAAAACATAAATCAACATTTTATCAATACATTAATCAATCACAAAAAAAGAAAAACCAATACAAAATTTAAAAAACAATACCTAAGGGCTTGGGTTGGGGAGTTATCCAAAGGCAAGAGCTCGGGCTCGGGATCCAATGGAATCTAAAAAAAAAAAAACAAAAACCCATTTATACCAAATACAACACATATATTAAAAAAACTACAATTTTAAGGACACAATAGAAAGAGTATCAAAAGAAAGATTTGTTAAGAGAAATGACTAAATTGCAAAGGAATTAATTTTCCAGAGCAATGAAATAATTATTTGATAATTATGGGTCATTAATTAATAGTGAATTAATTAATTATTTAACTATTTAGTTTTTATTTTGAAAAACTATAGGTTAAAATTAATATTAATCTTGTTTGGATTAATATAAAGATGGAGAATAATAAATATCTTATTTATAATATGATATTTATTTATTTATTTTAAAACTGATATTTTAAGAAAAAACTAATTTTGAATTAACTTGTATTTATGTTGGGATAAATATCTTGTCTTAAAACTTGATTAAATAAACAAATGAGAAAATTAGGGCAACCCTAAGAGGGCTGGGCGACACACACTGTACAGTACAGTCTGTGGTGCCTAGTGTTAACGCAGTTTTTCATTAACAGGGTATCAAGAGATAATAAGGCAGATTAGTGCTTAATAGTAAACCATAATGAATAATAATATGAATTCACTCAAGAACACATAACTTTTATGTGGTTCTGTAGTTAAAATCCACCTAGTCCACGAGTCAATATTATTGTTGTTTCTCTCTCTATTTCGGGAGAGTTTTTGGTATTACAGAATAATGGTCCTTCTTTTCCTGTCCAATATTCGCAGTATTTATAAGGAAATTCCATGGACAGGTTTGAGTAACTGCGTGACTTAATCACACATTTACATAATAATTACATTTAATACAAATAATTCCCATTTATATTGGGATATGATTTGATAATACAAAAAACAGGTTCCCGCAATCTCAGATAATTAATATGATAGCCTAAACGTATAATGGGATCCCGAGTCTCTTGGGATCCGTGGGTATGCAATATGCTAGAATTATCACAAGCTGGATATCTCCTCCAAGCTCGTGCTTCTACAGCTATTGCATCCTTAGTTCGGGATAAACTCAGGACGCCTTACACCATGTATGATATGAATCTCAAGTTGTCCACGTGGATAAAAACAGATATCATTCTCGGCTATTTCTCCGTATATTTATCTGCCAGCTGTACCTGAGGTGAGTGCATGGACTCGTGCTAAAATCATGGTACAACATTTTCCCCCCAAGCTCCTGCCCGTGTATGATGTCGTCACTTTCTGACCTACACAGCAGGGGCTTTAAGATGTTTGTCACATAAAACAACACCTGCCTACTACTCGAGTACTGGACAAGTGGTGTACCGCAATTGGCATCTTTTCAAGTTTCGAGGACTGCAATAATTGTCTTATCAACTTTTTGCTGCTGTTTGGTCTATTTAGTCTTGGCCCTTGGATCTTGAACTAACCCAATTGGATGGCTAGATTAATTTCCACAATTTACGTATAAATAGTATGGCCAAATTTCAAACTTCACTACCTTTGTATTTAAAAATTTCCTTTTTCTGAACTTCCAAACTTCCCTTCTTTCCCAGAATTCCCAAAACCGTTCATCGTGCCCAAACATTCAGAAGCTTTCCCGAAGCTTCTCGTTGCTGAGTCTACATCTTACCGTCAACGAACACACTTCCTGTAAGTATCTCATTCTTTGGTTTAAAGAGTTTTTTCCTCTTTTTTTATACGTGTCTTGATTGAATTTGTTTCTCGTGCAGCCATATTTGCAAGGACAGAAAAGTTTGTGACCCTCGGGGGTCAGTACGAAAAATTAACCAGAATTCCCCCTGGCGAAAAGGACTATCGCCAGGTCATGAGCGATGCCACCATGTTGGCATGCAAGTTGATCGGAGAAGGGTATACATTAGCTCTGAGGACCCGGGTTCAACTCCCAACCATCCCCGAGCTTCCCGCTCCTTGCGAGGCCTTACCGGTCTGTGAGGACAGCGAGGTGGAAGAGGCCGAGGTGCCTTTTGTGTGAAAAATACGGGCTCCCGAGGCTGTCTAGGAACCTGATCCAGATCGAGTTGCATTAGGGGTAGCAAATGATCCCTCCGACCAAGGTAACCCATACCCCTTTAGGGAATTAGATAGGGTTGTTGCCGATTTTAGGTTAGTTCGGTATAATCTGAATCAACTCATCCACCATCATCCTTACAACTCGGATCCAAATATAGCCCTGCTCCAGTGCGTATACCACCTAGTGGTACGCCATGACAATAGTTACCCTAGGGGCACAATCGTAGTTGACAACACCCTAAATTTTAGATCTGCCATTTTTGAAGAATACGGGACAAACCGTAGGTGTTGGCCTTCTCTGCTCCAGGGTGCATTTTCCCCTGAGTTCAGACAATATGTAGATGAGTCCAGCCCCAAGGAAGAACCTGAACCCCTTAGGATCCAAGAGGTATTAACTGTAGATGGGGAACCCCTTATCCTCCATTAGTTTTGAGGCCGGAGGTGGTTCCTATCCTGGTCAAAACACCCGAGCTGGTGATAATAGACTCCTCCCCCAGCCTGGAGGGTAGGATCTTTGTTTTCTTTCTTTATAAATGCTTTTTGAAACATTATTTTTGTGAACTAACTCCTTTTATTCTTTTTAGGCGAAGAGACGGAACAACCAGGAGCTTCTGACCTACGAACTGCCTTTCAGGCTAGGAAGGCTAGTACAGGCCCTGCTGTGAAAAGGCTTAGGGTGGCGAAAAAGACCAATCCTGCAGCTGGGAATACCTCAAAGCCCCGGATAAGAGTAAGGACACGAGCTAAACTCATGAGCCAGCTCCAGTGAATGTTGCTATCGAGACATTTCCCCCTCCCCCCTCTCGAGAGATGCTCCCACCTCCTTAAGTCATTTAGGCCGAGGCTCCCACTGTTCAAATACCAGTGGATCCTAAGGACTTGGAGAGGATCCCTGAGGCCTTTCAGGGAATAATATATGAGATGACATCTCATATGGTTGGGCCATGCGTACAAAGCCAACGTGAGGGACTCGAGACCTATTGAGGAGCGCAACTCGGAGAATGTCTTCGAATCTGCTATGGGGATGAATCTCACTATAAGTTTTCTCAAGTCTGGTGATGGGTCTTTTTTTTTATATATTTTTGCTGAGTTTTGACTTGTTTTGTTATTTTGCAGTCAGTCCTGGCCCAATACCGCAGTATAACTCAGGCTCGGACCTGGAATGATTAGCTCCGAGCCGAGCTGAACGCTGCCAGAGCCGCCTTGAATGCTGCCAAGGAAAGTGAGGAGGTCGCCAAAGCTGCTCTGACAGCTACTCAAAAGAATGAGCAAGCTGCCAAGGCTGCTCTCACCACCTCCCAAGAAAATGAGCAGGCAGCAAAAATCGCATTATTTGCCTCACAAGCTCGGGCTGCTGAAGCTCAGGTCAAGATATCATCATCCATGGAGGAGATGCTATACCAGTGCTGGGCTTTCAACTAGGATGGGAACTTCTCTTTTATGGAGGCTAGGTTGTGGGACCTGTACTGTAACGACCCCAAATTCGCTAATGAGGCTTAAGGGCCTTAATTAGTGTGCCAGGAGGGCATTATTGGATTAAATGTGATTTAAATGTGTAATTATATGATTAATAATGTTTGTATGATAATTGATGATCATATGATGTATATAAGTGATAAATGTGAGAACCACATTATTATGTGGGTAGGTTTGCAAAGCACGACTCGAGGCGATCCTAGAGCTAGATAGTGGAAAAGAAAGTCACAACGGGATTTAATAATTGACTTTGGATAAGTCAAGGGTATTTTAGGTATCGGGTAGCTATTTAGATTATTGGGTTATGAAAATAAATATATGGAGATATATTTGAGGTTAGGAAGTCTAAGCGAGAATATTGGGGGATTTTACCGTTTTGCCCTCGGGGACGTTTCCGGCACCCCGAGCCTTGGGAATTAACTTAGCGGGTAAGATAAACATAAGGAAACCCTTAGAAGGAAAATAGACCGACTCTTCCTATCAGCTTTACTCTCACTCTCTTTCAAGGAAACACAAGGAAAGAAAGGAACACAAAAATTTTAAGGGAATCAAGCTGGAATTTCTGAGAATTAAGGTGGGGGATTTGGAGGCTTAGCTCAGGAATTAATCAAGAACTAAATTAGGGTTAAGGTAAGCATTTAATCTTCTTTTCTGTGGTTAGAAATTATGAGTTTGTTGGGTTTTGAGGCAAACATGGTTTTGATGTTTTAAGACAGAATTAAGGAGGAAAGCTTAGGAATTTGCTAGGTTTTGGCTTGGTGAAGTGGTTCAGCAGAAGAGGTAAGTTTCAATTCATGATTTAAAGGTTTTAATTTGGATTTGAATGGCTGGTTTGGGTGTTCATAGCTCTTGAGTTTCAGAAATTGGAAAAAGAAGATTAGTGTGTGTTAGGCTGAGTTTTTTGTGGAATTATGTGGTTTAAGTCATGCCAAAGGAGTTGGGATTAATTGGTTATGAGTTGGGGAGCCTTGGGATGGTTTAAGGTGAGGTTTCAAGCTTAGAAATGGTGGGAAATCTGGGTTCGAAGGGAAGGGCCGCAGCTCTGTTCTAGAGTGATGCGGCCCTAGGTTGAAGAAAAGCCAAGGAGGCTCGGCCAAGGGTGGGCGCCGCGGCGCCCAAAGCAAGGGCCGCGGCGTGTGTCTTTGTCCAGGATGGCCTTGGTTCTGTTTTGAGGCTAGGGCCGCGGCTAAGCTTCAAGGGCCGCAGCCCTTAGTTATGCTCATGAACTTTTGAGGATTCTAGGCATGGGAATGTGGTCTAGTATGCTCGGAATTGATTTCACCACCGTGCTTGGTGGAATTTGGATTCCGAGGAGTTATTTTTGTAACCGGAAACCTATATTTGAATATTAATGGAACCCTATATTTTGGTCGTGACTAGGTGATAAAGGCTTAGGCTCGGGAACGGATCGTGCTTTAGGGACGTTGCTCGTAATTCAGTAACTGTAAAGATTAAAGGTAAGAAATCTGCACCTGGTTGAATATATGTGATGGGACTAAGGGTTCCCTATTATGAATGCTTGAAAAGATGGTATTATGCCATGCAAGCAATTTAGTGAACCAACAACCTAAGGGTGCCAAGGGTTACACTAGCGCACAGGGCGCGGCTCGGCCACTGGTAGTCGAGGGAAGCTTATTATGCACTGAGCTCGGTTTAAGCGGGCCGGAGTTAGTGGGATAAACAGAGGGTGCGGCCTAAGTCATCTGCCCTAAGTATTATGTGATATGAGTGAAATAAGATATTGATTGCGTCTTAGATCTGAATATATGTGCTGAATGTCTATTGTGGATTATCTGATAAGAGTTCATGCTTAATGAATTAACTGTCTGATATCATTGATTGTGTTGTATATGATGTTTTCTTGCTGGGCCTTGGCTCACGGGTGCTACGTGGTGCAGGTAAAGGCAAGGGTAAGTTTGACCAGCCTTGATTGGAGGACTCTGTCGGTGAAATGTTCATAGGCAGCTGCTCAGCCGCCACGGTTGAGGTTTAGACAGGGACGTGAGACCCAAAAATTGTCTATTTTGCCTTAGTATGGCTAACCTTTGTTTTTGTGTTTTTTTGGGAGTCTGTAAATTAACTTTTAACTCTGTTTCTTTTGGGATCCCATGTATGTAACAGTTTAATTATATGAAATGAGTCTTTTGAGACCAAAACCTTTTTAACACTAGCTCTTACATGTTTAATTACACATTTTTAAGATAATGACTTGATTAGCGAGTCTTGCACCTTTATAAGTACACAGTGTAATGGTCTTGGCTATCCAGGGCATTCCACGTACCTTGCTAAATTCAAGGTTCGACTTCTGTAAAAGCCCTTGGAGACGGGTGATGCCTTTGGAGCGGTGGAGGGAGATAGCGAGGAGGTCACCTCTTTGGGGCGAGCTGAAGGAGCCCAATGATCTCCTTTGTATTTGTTTTTCTTTGTAATTATTTAACAGTTTTTTTATATTAAACTGTTACACCCAGATTTCGAGCCTTAAGAATTGTGATCTCGAAAGCTGGATTCGTTAGGAATGGGCTCGTAATGTCTGGGTCACGTGTTCGCAACCTAGGCACCGGACCTACAAGCAGTGGGCAACCTCGAAGATGGTAGCCTCGAAACCATTACAAGCTCGAAAGACAGACATCAAAGCACGTCTGTTCTCGGATGGCCTCGGATCAGGGGCTCCGAGCCTGACATAAGTATGAGCTCGAAGTCACATGATCTCAGGGAAATGCCATAGCTCGAAAGTCAGCAAGAGACCTAGGTGGGAACAGCACTGACAATGTAGATTGATAACTTTGAATATCCTAGTGAGTCATTTGGGAGAGATGCGGTCTACATTGATTGTTGTAAATCCCCTATAATAAATGGGTATTTATTATTCAGTCATACGCTCCCTGATCTTCAGGGGACGTTTCCTTGTATATAGGATTATAGGCTTTTAATGCCATTAAATTTATTTACATATACAGAATAACTTCCCAAAATGTGTGGGATAGTATTCTGAAATCTTCTCTATAAATAGAGAAGTCATGCACCATTGTAAATGACCGAATTTTTGTAATCTTGAGAGAAAAATCTGGAGAATTCATTCTTGAAGAATTTCCAGAGATCATCTTAAGTTTTAATAACAAAGACTCGTGGACTAGGTAGAGTTAACTGTTGAACCACGTAAAAAATCCCATTTGTTTTATCGTATTTTCCTGGCCATAACTAATTAATGTTTTCGTGCTCTTATTTCACTATTGACGAAAAACGGCGTCAACAGTTTGGTGCTTTCATTGAGAGCCTTAAGCATTCAGTCCCTGAACAAGTTATGGCCGCTAACGATTAGAACGTTCCTGAAGAAAATTATCCGAGACGCCCTGGGAAACAGCTAATGGTAAACCCGGATGCTGAAGAGAGAAGCGAATCCTCCGATTCTCGGCAACCACCTGCACCACCAAGGGATGAGGATATGTATTACAATCCTGAGCGGTACGTTCCCATTGTGGAACTTGAAAACCGGCAGCTGAAACAGCAGTTGGTAGAAGCCAACAAGCGGAATGAGGAGTTAGCAAGGATAGCCGCAGAGGTGCAGGTGGCTCAGCCCCCGCCTCCGCGTGAAAACAAAGCTTCCCCTCCGAGGGATGTGCATGTTCCTCCCCGCAGACCTCGTGGGCGTCCACAGAAGAATGCTGCCACAAGAAGGCCGGAACAGCCTCCGGCACCAGCAGAGCCATCCGCTCCCTCGAGACCCCAGAGAGGTACCCGAGCCAGGGCCCCGGTTAATCCACCTGCAGCGGTACCTGCGAGAACTGAGAACAACCGAGCCCCTGCAGAGGCTCGGACTCAAGTCCCTGGGAACACACAAAATGTAACCAACCCATCTCGGGTGAACTCCGGACCGTCCAGACCACGAAATGGGTGGCAGCCACCGTCACCCATACGATTCCCTCCATCGCCTATAAGATATCCTTCACCTCCTCACAGGAATGCTCAACCAGTTTGAGATGAGGACGAAAGACATGTGGGGAGGAGACAAGGGTACAAGGAGGCTTTCCGAGAGCAGAGAGGCGCCCTATCTGAAAAAAGTCAAACATCCCGATCTCGCACTGCAGAAACGAGGTGGCACGAAAAAGACCCATCTCGAAATAATCACGCGACAAGTTTTACTAGTGACGACTTCGGAGAAACCAGATCGGTCAGCATACATGATCGAGGTCGAAAGAATACTAGGAGCCGCTGGAATCGCTCCGACCTACTGGAACACTTAAATCAGAGTCGGGGTAATGTTAACCCGACGAACCCGGACCTAAGGGATCGCTTAAATAGGCGTAAAGACCCCCTGCGGAGGCGCGAACCTGGAATTGCGATCGACGACAACCAATTCCAGACAAGACCCCTCGCGGACCCAGTCCAGGAAAGAATTGATCAGTTAGAAAAGGCCTTCAGGCTTTTGAAAAATGAGCAAGGTCTGGATCGATATGAAGATTCTGATGAGGAGCTTGAGCCGTTTGCTCCCCATATTTCCAACACTCCATTTCCCCAAGGATTTCAGATCCCTCACGTCCCAACGTTTGAGGGAAAGTCCGACCCATACAGCCATTTGAGTACATTCAATACCATAATGAGAGCAAGTAACGTGGGTTACGAGCTCAGATGCATGTTATTTCCAGCATCACTGACAGGGCCAGCCAAAAACTGGTTCGAAAAATATAGAAGACACTCAATAACTTCTTGGGATCAGCTGTCTAAAGACTACAAGAAGCAGTTCAAAGCCATGATGGGGGTTAGACCCGAGGCGTCAACCCTGACTAACGTTCGGCAGCAACCAGGTGAGACATTGAAAAGTTAACTTACAAGGTTTAACTTGGAAGTTGCCCGAGCTCGGAATGTGGATGACAGCAGTCACCTAATGGCTGTCCAAGCTGGAGTTATGCCAGAAGTGCTCTCTGGGACGACATGTAGAGAAAACCGGTGAGGTCCCTAACCGAGTTTAACAAACGGGCACAGAGGTTTGTCAATGTAGAGGAAGCGAGGTCGACACTTAACATGACTTCCCAGCCCGTAACTACAACGATAAACGTAAACTCTGCCTCAACCTCGGCGGACCCACTAGCTTCAATGCCTGCTGCGGAAAACCCTTCCAAGAGAAAAAAGAACGAAGGGAGTAACCCCGAGGCCAAAGGAGGAAAGAAAAAGAAGGGGGAGAGATATTTCTCCGTGTACAGAGTGTACACCGAGCTCAACGAGTCTCGGGAGAACATATACCTGGCTAATGAAAACCAGGTCCCCTTCAGGCGTCCAGACCCAATGAGAAATCAGAAGTCCAAGAGGGACTCCAGCAAATATTGTCGGTTTCACAGAGACATCGGGCATACTACTGATGAATGTCGACAGCTGAAAAACGAGATCGAAGGGTTGATCTCGACAGGTTATTTCAGGAAATATGTCAAGAACCAGAGTACTAATCAAGCGACCGCGAGCCAGAGAGCAGCCGCACCGCAGCCCACACAAAACAACCATTCCCGAGCTAGGGAAGAAGATAAGCCCCCGCCGATAGATGGAGAAGACGTGATAACCATCTCGGGAGGGCCTCATCCCGCGAGCATGGGCAGAAATGCCCAAAAGAGATACGTTAGCGAGCTAAAGACTATGGACGAGTCTCCCTATGAAGCCGAACCTAGAGCTCCAAAAAGTCAAAAGATTGAATCCCAACCAATAACCTTCACTGAGGAAGACGCGTCCCATATTCAGTTTCCTCACCATGATCCACTGGTCATCACTCTCCAGCTGGCAAATAAAAGGGTCCACCGAGTTCTCATAGACAATGGGAGCTCAGTTAACATTCTCTATAAAGCAACCCTTGAAAATATGGGACTCTCCCTTCGCGACCTGAAAGCATGTGCGACTATGTTATACGTCTTTTCAGGAGAAGGAACCGCCAGCATGGGGTCCATCGAACTCCCCGTGACCTTAGGAGACTACCCAGTCTCAACAACCAAGATGATGGAGTTCGTCGTAGTAGACCTGCCTTCGGCCTACAACGTGTTGCTCGGGAGACCCGCCCTAGTTGGGCTGGGGGCAGTCTCGTCCGTAAGGCATCTGGCCATTAAGTTCCCAAACCTTAGTGGCGTCGGGATGTTGAAGGGAGATCAGTTAGCTGGAAGGGAATGCTACAGCATTTCCTTAAGAGGAAAGAAACAAACGAGCGCACAAGCACTCGTCATTGTTCAAAGTAAAGACGGGACGGTCTTGGAGATTGATGAAGAAATCGATCCAAGGGTTGAGGAGAAAGCTGACCTCGAACCCTTAGAAGAGCTCGAAGAGATTCAGCTCGAAGAGTCTGATCCCTCGAAAAAGGTAAAGGTTGGAAAACACCTCCAGGAAGAGACCAAATAGCAACTAATTTGCTTTTTGAAGAGAAACCAGGACGTCTTCGCATGGTCACATTCGGACATGGTAGGAATAAGTCCAAACATAGCAAACCACGCGCTAAATATTGATAAAAGCTTCCGTCCGAAGCAACAAAAGTGAAGACAGCTGGATGACGATAGAAAGAAGGCACTGAAGGAGGAGGTCGACAGGTTAAAAGCAAACCGATTCATTAGGTATGCTTTTTACCCTGACTGGGTAGCCAATCTGGTGTTGGTCCCAAAACCTAATGGGACGTGGCGAACCTGTATTGACTATTCGGACCTCAACAAAGCTTGCCCGAAGGTCTGTTTTCCCTTACCGAGGATTGACCAGCTCGTGGATGCCACGGCAGGGCATGGAATAATGTCGTTCATGGATGCCTATTCTGGATATAACCAGATTCCCATGCATGCCCCCGACCAGGAACATATGAGCTTCATAACGGATAAAGGGCTATACTGCTATAATGTCATGCCATTCGGGCTCAAAAATGCTGGGGCCACATACCACCGGCTCATGAATATGATGTTTTCATAACAAATAGGGAACAACATGGAAGTTTATGTTGACGACATGCTTGTCAAGTCTCAACTTAACAATAACCATGTTGATGACCTCGAAGAGTGCTTTGGCATGCTTTAGAAGTATAACATGAAACTAAATCCTCAAAAGTGCACCTTCAGGGTATCTTTAGGAAAATTCCTGGGCTTTATCGTGAACGCTCATGGAATAGAAGCCAACCCTGAAAAGATCCAGGCTCTGATCAACATGCCCTCACCTCGAAGACACAAGGATGTCCAAAGTTTGACCGGCAGGATGGCGGCACTAAGTAGGTTTATATCAAAATCTACAGACCGTTGTCTTCCGTTTTTCAACCTTTTGAGGGGAGGCAAGAAATTTGAATGGACAGAGGAGTGCGAGCTGGCCTTCCATGAGCTTAAAAAGCACCTCGCAGAACCCCCCATCTTATCAAAACCTATTACGGGAGAAGTACTGTACTTATATATTTCCACCACCGAACATGCAATAAGTGCAGTGCTCATGCGAGAAGAAGAAAAGGTATAGAGACCCGTCTATTACATCAGCAAAAGGTTACTGGGGGCAGAGTCGAGATACCCCTTCATTGAAAAGATGGCTCTCAGCTTAATTCATTCATCTCGTAAACTTCGACCCTACTTTCAGGCGCACCCCATCCATGTGCTGACTGATCAACCCCTTAGGCAAGTTCTGTCTAAACCGGAGGCTTTAGGTTGACTTCTTAAATGGGTAGTTGAACTCGGACAATTCGAGATCACTTACCACCTGAGGACGACCATTAGGGCACAAGCATTGGCAGAATTTATAGTGGAATGTACTGGCATGACCAATGATGAAGTTATAACCCCGGGCCACGAGCCGTGGAAACATTACGTCGATGGTTCATCTAATGAAAATGGATCGGGGGCAGTGGTCATTTTGATTACCCCCGCAGGGAGCAGATTTCATTCTGCCTTGAGATTCGACTTCAAGGCGTCGAATAACGAGGCCGAATACGAGGCTTTACTGGCAGGACTTCGTATAGCCAAAGAGCTCAAAGCTAAAGCAATACATTGCTACAGCGATTCCCAGCTTGTGGTTAATCAGATTTTGGGAGAATACCATGCTCGTGGCACGAAAACAGCTTACTTAGAGAAGGCAAAATCCGCATTGGAACATTTCGAGTTTTATGCGATCGAACAGGTTCCCCGAGAGAAAAACTCAAATGCAGATGCCTTAGCTCGGCTCGCTACTTCCGCCGAGAATGATGAGCTAAACGTTGTGCCCATAGAGCATCTCTCGACACCTAGCATTAATGAGCCGGAGGAGGAAGACGTGTGTATGATTGAATCCGAGCCTACCTGGATGACCCCGATAGTCGAATATCTCGAGACCGGAATCCTTCCAAAAGATCGGAACCAGGCTCGAAAGCTAATGTATCAACTTCCCCGTTACACCATTTTAGACGGAAAACTGTATAGAAGGGGATATTCCATGCCATTACTTCGGTGCGTGACTCCACCCGAAGCCAAAAAGATCATTGAAGAAATTCATGAAGGGTTTTGTGGAGACCATACTGGGGGGCATAGCCTATCCAAGAAAATCATACGCCAAGGTTATTTCTGGCCCACCATTAAATCAGATTCTTTCGAGTACGTAAAGAAATGCGATAAATGCCAGAGATTCGCCACGATTCCTCAAGCTCCACCATCCGAGTTGACCATGTTTACTTCCCCATGGCCATTTGAGGTATGGGGAATCGACCTCATAGGCTCTCTCCCAACTGGCAAGGGTGGTGTGAAGTATGCTGTAGTTGCCGTAGATTACTTCACAAAGTGGACGGAAGTTGAACCGTTGGCAACAATAACTTCCAAAAAAGTCCTTGACTTCGTGGTAAAAAACATCATATGCCGATATGGGATGCCGAGGAAAATTGTATCCAACAACGGAACCTAGTTCGATAGCGACTTGTTCACCAACTTTTGCGAAAAGAATGGAATAATAAAGAGTTTTTCATCAGTAGCTCATCCCAGTCGAATGGTGATGGACCCAAAACGGGTATGTTTAAATATTTATACTCGCAAGCGCACGAATCGTATTTATAGAATAGTTTTTGTGTAAGCACGAGGTCGAACCCAAAGGAGTTGTCTAAAATAAAAAAGAAAACTATTTTAAATCAAAAGTAATAAATTCTAACCTAGTTCCAAAGATTGATGAGTTTTAATATTATGAACATAAAATAAAAGATTGAAAAATAAAGCTATTTAAGAGAATGAAAATAAACCAATAATGATTTGACAATAAGTGTTAAAAGAAAAGATTATTAAGATACTAGAATCCACAAAATGTAAGTTTAATAATATTTATTAGTATATTGATTCCCAAGTTTTAGTGATAGTTAAAATAATTTAAACTATCATTTTCCAAAAAGATTTATAATTTTAAACACAAATTTCTTATAAAAAGATAGGATTTTTCTTCACTTTTCAAAATTATAATTTCAAAGCATTTAGTGTAAATCAATCTAATGAAATAACAAATAAATCAATGAACATTATTTATAAGGCAAAACATAATATTTTTGTTCTAAGCATGGATGTGTACAATTTAATGACACACCTTACACAAAGAATATTATGTTTATGCATTAATGAAGAACAAAGTGTAAATATGTTCTAACAATCTAAAATACAAGATATTTAAGATGAAAGAAATATATGAAGAAGAAAAATCCATAGACTTTGTTGCATTACAAGGGAAATCAACATACAACATAAATATTACCTAGTTACAAGTTGCTTCATCATGATCTTAATAATCTTATGAAAAAGATTAGAAGCACATAACTAGAGTAGAAATTACAAAATAAAAGACATACATACTTGCAAAATGCTCTTGAAAAACCCAAATGGAAGAGAGAATGGTAGAGAGAAAATGGGAGAAAAAGATGGTAACCAAAACATTAAGCACCCCCAAAAATGGTCTTCAAAACCCTTATTTATAGCCAAAATGAGATTATTAAGATAATCAATTTAAATTAAGTAAATTGATTAAATTAATAATAATATGGTAAATAGGGGTAAATTGTAGGAGTGATGATGATTTTGGGGTAAAAATTGTGTAGAAAATGGGTGAAAAGTGTGGCATTTTTAGACAAAAGGGACAAAAAGTACATTATGGGCTCAAGAATTGGAGGCTTTGGCTGTTGGGCGGCAGTGGGCGTGTGGTGCCAGGCAGGCCAAAGGTGGCTAGCAGCTGCAATTTGGCAGAGGAGAAGGCAGGCCAAAGGTTTGGGCTTGCAGGTGTCTTCGGCCCACATGGGCTGGCTGGTTATGTGATGGAGGGAGCTGGGCACGTGAGAGGCAGCAGGCGGGGGCTGGAGGAGTTGGGAGCCACGGGTTGGGCCTGGAGTGGGCCTTGGGGTAGGCGGACTGGGCCTGGGCGCTGGCTGCTTGGGCTGGCGTGAGGTGGCAGGTGTCATCGGCCCAAATGGGCTGGTGGAAGCATTTCATACGGAATGCTTCTTGAAGAGGCTGGGGTGATAACTAAATGGTGAAGGCTGGCAGCAGCTTAACGTGTGAAGCTTGGGAAGGCTGAAGAGGCTGGCTGGAGTGCTTTAGGAGGTGAAGGTGTTGATTGTTGGAGGAGCTGAAGATGGCTGGGAGGGACACGGGCCAGGGGGCAGCGGACTGGGCCTGGGCCATGGCTGCTTGGGCTGAGCCATTTTCTTTGCGTTCTTTTTAAAAATGCCACTTCTATCATTGATTTCCTTTAAACAAAAAAATGCAAATTAATTTCTATAAAATAGTATAAATTAACTTCAAATAAATATTTTCAACATACAAATACATCTCATTAATTTAAAGAAAATATTAACTTAAACTTAATTTGTTTTGACACTTAAGTTGAATAAATATGCATTTATTTTTACCACTAAACACACAACAATAATTCAAATAATTAAATTACAACATATTACAATATAATAACTATAAAAACATACAAATATATATAAAATCAAAATAAGCCCAATAAATTCAAAATTACTTTAAAATTTAATAAATCAATTAAAAACTCAAGAATTAAGCAACAATTAGCACATAAAAAGTGGTAAAATAACTCTATTTTGTAGAGTTATCAAATGGCCAGGTCGAAGCTGTAAACAAAACTCTCAAGAGTTCGCTAAAGAAAAAGCTGGAGGAAGCAAAGGGATGATGGCCTGAAGAGTTGCCCCAAGTCCTATGGGGATATAGGACAACAGCTCGAACATCAACGGGACATATCCCATTCTCTCTAGCATACGGTTGTGAAGCTATGTTGCCTATTGAAGTCGAAATCCCAACAATACGAACTCACATTTATGACCAAAGCTTGAACCACACTCAGCTCGAAGAAACCTTAGACTTGATCGAAGAAAGAAGAAACGAAGCTCAGTTGAGGAACGCTGCCTACCAGCAACGAGCTACCAGGTACTTCAACAAGAGGGTTCGAGATTGAAAGTTCAGTGTGGGAGATCTGGTGCTAAGGCGTGTATTTTTGGCAACACGAGATCCAACAGCTGGCATGCTTGGGCCAAATTGGGAAGGACCATACCAGGTAGAATGAGTCATCTGGCCCAGTGTTTACAAGCTAGCGAGATTGGATGGGAGCCTAGTGCCGCGAGCATGGAATGGCGAACACCTAAGACCTTACTACCAATAGTATAGGAAGGATGTTGCCTGTAACCATGTTTGTGTATCTGTACTGATTTGTCTACTTTTGGATTTCATCAAATAAAGATCTATTTCGTTCAATATGTTATGTTTTTCTTTATTTTTGCAACCTCTCTTAATTTAATAACCTATGCACACTCATAGGATATTAAGGGGGCATCATTGGTATATATACCATCAGCTTGAGAAATAAAATAACATACACGAAATACATGCAAGCGTTTGGAGATAACTAAATGCGCCAGTTGGGACGGTTTGGATATAACCAAGCTGTCAAAAACGTACAAGTGTTTGGATGTAACCAAATGCGCGAGCTAGGATAATTTGGATATAACCAAATTATTAAAAACATATAAGTGTATGGATTACAAACCAATCACAACCTTAAAAGGTTTGGAGCAAACCAGTTAGAACTAATCGACGATAAGTTGGAACCTAAACCTACTTCGAGATAAATCGAGATTGAGGCTGGAGTATCTTATAAAAAAATAGTTTTGAACTCATAACCTCGGAGAAATAACCGAGGACGAGAAAAAGTAACTAAACAATAAGATATAACTAAACCATTTGCATTACACACCATACAAGTACTTTCGGGTTCATGGTTAAAGTAATATCCGACCTTGATAAATAATGAGATCAGAAGCGGATAATTCGAGCAAACGGTGCATGAATGCATTGAGTCTCGAGCCTAAATCTAAACTATGTTTGTACGAATAAATAAACATATATGATTCTTTAATATAAAATGTGCAAAATATTTCAAACCAAGAAATGTAAAGCATATGTATTAAAATAAAGAGAAATTGTATCAGCCCTACGGGCATAAATTAAAGTAATTACAAAAATAAAGGGACGCAGCCCCGAGGTGAGGTACAGGAAAGAGCAGTTCCCTTGGCCTTCTTAGCATCAGCAGCACTAGACCCCTCAGGACGAATAACATGACTATCCTTCTGAGCAGCCTCCCGAGCAGCCTCATCCACCTCAAGTCGAGCATTCCACCGCTCTACATACTTCGCCTCAAGAGGACCTAGGAAGCTGGTGTCGAGGTCGGCATTATCGACCCAGATTTTGTACATGGCTTGGTCGAACGCTTTTTCCTTCTTCTCTTTGAACTCGTCAAGGAGGCGGGCCTTCTCATTTTCCATTATCTCGAAAGTGGCAGCTTTCTCCTCCTCGAGTTTGGCATTAGCCTTCTCCAGATCCGCAAGATGAGTCTTCACCTGTTCAAGCTCGGCCTTCGAGTCCTTGAGTTCATTAGCCGTTTTAAGCTGGATATCCCTCGACTCTTGGGCCAGAGACATGCTCGTATGCACCTCGTTAGTCAGCTTATAATTAAGCTGTGCCGAAACGACGAGGGCCTGAAACACAAAGGATGAATTAGAGCACAAGCCAAGACATAAGAAATTAAAGGAGAGTTGCGAAAATTACCGCGGCAGTAAGTTCAATACTCTTATCATAAAGAGTATTACAGTCTGGGGCCTTATGCACAAGATCCCAGTGGTCAGCGCCGAATCCTGAAAAACTCTGACCCACTCGAGAAAGGACGTCCGAGCTAAGTACAACTCCTTGGGTCCCAGCAGTACCATCAAGCACGAACTCTTCAACATGAGGTCGGGCCGACGGCAGGAATGCCTTGAAAATTGAGGGTTTCTTCGGAGGTCGGCCAATTGTTAGCTGAGTAAGCGTGGTAGGCGCAGTCGAAATAGATGCATCGACCTGGGCATTCGGCTCCTCAGCTGTGCTCGTAGTAGTTTGAGCCGTTGGGGTCTTCTTAGTGCGCCTGGGAACTTTGGATGGCCGATCGGATCTCCGCGAGCCTCTCGGGCATTTACTCTTTTGAGCTCCCTCATCGCTGAAAAGCACGGCGTCAAGGTTGGGATCCAAAGCACCTGCACAGTTCCAATTGAAGTTAAACATAATGCTAACAAACTTGGAAGAAAAAAAAAAAAAAGTAGAGAAAGACCTAACTGGAACTCTCCCCCGAGCTTGAGCTCGGAGACCATGAAATTCCCCCATCTTCAGAAGAGGCGGGGGGAGTACCTTCCCTATAGGTGGACGTCAACCTCGAAAGGTCCCTATATTCATTGGTCCCATATTGGACGGCTATTCCATCCCACACCTCGTTCAGACTGTACATAGTGTCATACTTCCCGAGCCAACTATCAAACCTATGAACCCGATAATCTACCCAAGTCCATATATAGAAATGGTCCCTATCATCCTTGCATAATACTAACCTATCGGGTTTGTGTTTTAATAGGGTGGGGGACCACATTTTCGAACTTAGGATGACTATACCTTGATCATCCGAGCTTGAGCTCGAGGCTTCGTCGTTGGCCTCGTTCCCCGATTGCGGGCTCCGTCGGCGAGCGGGAGGCGGGGGCCTCACCTCTATCCTTGGAGGGAGGATGCCTGTTGGCAAAGGCACGAGCTCCCAGAGGTCGTACTTTTTGTTGGACCAATCCGAGGTGGAGTGACCATCTCCCAAAAGCCCGCAAGCTCGAAGCTTACTCTCATGCAAAAGATATGAGAGAGACCTCCTGCCATAAGGGAGTTGGAGCAGAGTTTCTCTGTGCTCCCTCATCTCGTCGGTGGGAGTGGGACGATGATAGTTGGCTGGAAGATAAAACACATTTCAACTAAGTACGAGCCAACAGACAAAAGTCCGAGCACAGAGATAAAGAAGGTTAGGGCACTTACGAATTCGTCTGAATGAATAGTATCGAGACGGGGACATGCCATCTGTCCAGAAGAAGGCCTTCTGAAAGTTAGGTGGATGGTTGGGAAGGTCCTCGAACACCTTTTTCTCTTTGGGGTAGCTCGAAAGATAGTAGAAGCCGTCTCTTCCCCGAGCTCGGGAGGGATTGCTTTTCAGACAGAAGAGATACAGGATCTCCTTTGGTGAAGGTCCTTCCTACTTCAACTCGTGGTATAACGACCTCAGGGCAGACAGAACCCTGTAAGAATTAGTGTTGAGCTAGAATGGAGCCAACCCAACAAAGTCCGTGAAGCCCTTGAAGAATGACTTCAAAGGAAATAACGCTCCTGCCCTCATATGCTCTTGGCTCCAAGCCCCGTATCGCAGTTTGTTATCAGGATTTCCATCTCCTGGGGCACGACAGCTTCGCTCGCTGGAAGTAGGGGCTCGACACCTTAAGGAGCTTGACAGCCTGAGACCGTGGAAGGCCAAGATATCAGCTATCTGGCCTAGCGAGGTAACCAAACTCCAGTAGTGCTCGGCCTCGAAGAAATCCCTCCTCGTTTGCGAGGTAGAAGGCTCCCCCATCAGTGAGAATTGGAGCTCTCCCGGATTGTACGTGATGGTCACTTTTAACTTAGGGTCGAGGGGGATCGGCTTGGGCCCTGAATCAGATTCTGGATAAAGAGCCTCTCGAAGGGTTCTCCTCTTCTTTTCTATGACCTCGACGATTTGGCGGCGATAGTGAGCTCGGGTTTCCTCCTGTTCGCGCGCGAGATCGTATTCACGAATCAGACGTTGGTTCCGAGCAAACATCGACTCTGGGCTCGGGGTTTTTGGCGAATACAAAATTGCCGGAAATGACCCCCACCGTCTTTCTAGATTCCGTGACATCTAGCGAGAAAGAAAAAATGATGAGGGCCATGCATGCAAGGATTCAAGAATTGCGAGCTTGACAAGAAAAACTCGGAGAGTGCTTGGGTACGAAACGAGCTCGATACTAAAAACCCGATTAAGAGTCAGAACGTGTATTCTACGAGAAAAAGGAGGGGAGTGGATAAATTTTTGAAAATCCTGAAATATTAGGGAAAAAGGGTGACGGTTATTCAGAACTGGTAATCTTGGGTATCGCGCGTTCTTTAAAACCAAGACTTTGTACCCGATATCTTGGTGTGCAAGATATGTCTTTTAAATTTTGAAAAACCAGAAAAAAGAGACCTTGTTCTACATCAAAACTGGATTCGGAACCAGTGACTTAAACCTAGCATAGAGACTTAAACGTGAAAGCCTATCGGTCAGAGCGTCCTAGCGTGTCAAACTAAGAAAATAAACCAGTGCATTCCCAGAAATAAAAGAACAACACAGACAGAAACTAGCATAAAGGAAAACGAAAAGATCATCAGATGCTTACACAATGATGGCGATTGTAGAGAAATCGTTGATTGAAGGAGAGGCTGCAGGTATAACCTTACGGTCTCGAACAAATTGGCGGTCCTTTGTTTCTTTGGCAAGGAGAACATGCAAAAGCAAAAAGCTCTCTGGGATGGCTTTTGGTTTTGCCTCTTTTCTTTTTTCTCTCTGATGAGTGTAAAATAAGAGAAAGAAGATGACCAGGGCCTTATATATAGATGGTAAAAAGTGGTAAAAAAGGGATTAATCTGAGCCATTGGCCAGAATCCTTATAAAATTCGACGGTCAGGGACTAATGACATGATGGCATCGAAAAGGTGGCAGGCGAACGATCGTGGGCGAATTTCCAAGGTACTCGAGTACCTTGGATGAGCAATACCCGACTGACACGTGTCCACCCTCAAATATGTGTGACGGTGCGGTTCCCGAATATAGTAGTTCAAAAGTTTCCTTCTCATAGGATTCGAACAAATACTTTTGACGGGGCAAAATGTTACACCCAGATTTCGAGCCTTAAGAATTGTGATCTCGAAAGATGGATTCGTTAGGAATGGGCTCTTAATGTCTGGATCACGTGTCCGCAACCTAGGCACCGAACCTACAAGCAGCGGGCTACCTCAAAGATGGTAGCCTCGAAACCATTACAAGCTCGAAAGACAGACATTAAAGCACGTCTGTTCTCGGATGGCCTTGGATCAGGGGCTCCGAGCCTGACATAAGTACGAGCTCGAAGTCACATGATCTCAGGGAAATGCCATAGCTCGAAAGTCAGTAAGAGACCTGGGTGGGAACAGTACTGACAATGTAGATTGATAACTTTGAATATCCTAGTGAGTCATTTAGGAGAGACACGGTCTACATTGATTATTGTAAATCCCCTATAATAAAGGGTTATTTATTATTCAGTTATACGCCCCCTGATCTTCAGGGGACGTTTCCTTGTATATAGGATTATAGGCTTTTAATGCCATTAAATTTATTTGCATATATAGAATAACTTCCCGAAATGTGTGGGATAGTATTCTGAAATCTTCTCTATAAATAGAGAAGTCATGCACCATTGTAAATGACCGAATTTTTGTAATCTTGAGAGAAAACTCTGGAGAATTCATTCTTGAAGAATTTCCAGAGATCATCTTAAGTTTTAATAACAAAGACTCGTGGACTAGGCAGAGTTAACTGCTGAACCACGTAAAAAATCCCATTTGTTTTATCGTATTTTCCTGGCCATAACTAATTAATATTTTCGTGCTCTTATTTCGTTGTTGACGAAAAACGGCGTCAACATAAACAATTGCTTTCGGGCTTAGTTTGAGGTTTTTCCTCTTCGTGTAATTTATTGGCTTTATTTTGATATATATTTATCTTTTGATCCAGTTATCTTTCCATTATTATCTCTCATGCTTATGAATCCTCAGACTTGTACATTCGAGATTTTAAGAATCGATTTTTAGATCGAGACAGATTTTATCGAGCTTGGTTAAGTTTTTGTTTGATTATTTGCATCATACCTGTTAAGAATCAAGCATCGAACCTGGTTATATCTAGGGTTTTGTAATGATTTAAACTTAGTTTAGTTTAGGTTCATTGAAAACTTGAGCTTAAAAAAAGCCCTTGAATAGTCAATTTTCCCAAATTTCTAAGTTTTTTACGTAGTTATGTCCAAGGTTTCAAATGATTTAAACTATAGGTTTATTGAACACTGGAGCTTTACAAATCCGTTGAATACTCAATTTTTCCAAGCTTCTAAGTTTTGGACTTGGTTGTGTCCAGTGTTTTAAATGACTTTAAACTTAGTTCGTGCTAGGTTTATTGAAAACTCGAGCTTTAAAAAGCCGTTGAATAATCAATTTTTCCAAGCTTCTAAGTTTCTTAATCTTATCAAGCAAGCTTAATTTTGCCAATCTCAGGTTATGTGCCCCCCAAGTAAGCAGAAAGTAGAAACTTTTTTGGTTGCTTTTACAAATATTAGAACACAAACTAATACACCCTAAAAAATAATTTAATAATCCATCTATTATTTGATCAAATGACTTTTATAAATAAGCCTTACATTGATGGTTGTACTACTAATAATACTTTTTCAAATGTAGGGCATGCCAGGTCCGCGGGACTACTTCCCCATTCAACTGAGATATCTTGAAAGTTCCTTCACACAAAACCTCAACGACCTGATATGGTCCCTCCTAGTTTGGGCATAATACACCGTCCATGGGATCTTTATTTGCTAAAAAGACCCTTTGGAGAACTAGGTCGCCCAGTCCGAGTCTGTGTTTCTTAACTTTAGAATTAAAATAACGAGTGATTTTTTGTTGATAATGGGCGAGCTGTAACTGTGACTCTTCTCATTTTTCTTCAATCAGATCGAGAGATGCGTTAAGTAGTCCATCATTATGTTCTTGACTAAATGTCCTTTGCCTGTGGGTGGCTACCATGGCTTTGACTAGAAGCACGACCTCGCTTCCGAAAGTTAAGGAAAAAGGAGTATGTCCTGTGGAGGTTCTTTGAGAAGTTCGGTAGGCCCAAAGTACTTGTGGGAGCTGCTCGGGCCATAATCCTTTGGCTTCGTCTAACCTCTTCTTCAGGCTCACCTTAAGGGTTTTATTCACAACCTCGACCTGCCCGTTGGCTTGCGGATATGCTACTGAGGAAAAACTCTTAGTGATGCCATATTTTTCACAGAAGTCAGTGAAGAGATCACTGTCGAATTGTGTCCCATTGTTTGACATGATCTTTTTAGGAAGCCCAAACCGACATATAATACTCTTCACCACGAAGTCTAGGACTCTTTTTGAAGTGATGGTTGCTAGAGGTTCGACTTCCGCCTACTTTGTGAAATAGTCGATCGCCACCACCATGAAACGAACTCCTTCCTTTCCCATAGGTAGGGAACCTATTAGGTTGATTTCCCATACCAGAAATGGCCATGGGGATGACATCATCGTTAGCTCGACCGAAGTAGCTCAGGCGATCGTAGTGAAATGCTAGCATTTATCGCACTTCTGAACATACGAGATTGAGTCTTTCATCAAAGTGGGCCAAAAAATAACCGTGCCTTAGTATTTTCAGTGCTAGGTTTTGCCCCCAGCATGATCTCCACAAAAGCCTTTGTATATTTCTTGTAAAATGGTTTTGGCTTCCTCGAGTAGAACGCATCGTAGGAGAGGTAACGATTACGTTCTGCTCGAGGAAGCCAAGGCGTAGGAAAGGTTCCATCCACTATTACGTACCGCGGAGCTTGATAAAGTATTTTTCTTGCATCTTTTCTGTCGTCAGGTAGCTTCCTTGTTGTGAGGTATTCCATTATGGGAGTCATCTAGGTCGGTCTTGTGTCGATCATTTCGACTTCGATCATTTCTATTACACTCGGACTCTCCAAGAACTCCACTGGCACTACATGCAATGTCTCAGCTTCTTTTGTGGTGGCAAGTCATGCCAAGGCGTCAACATTTAAATTTTGCACGCGAGGTATCTGTTGAACAGAACTGTACTCAAATTCAGACAGTTCTCCCTTCACCTTATCTAGGTAGGCCGCCATCTTGGTACCTCATGCTTGACATTCTCCCAATACTTGATTGATCACAAGCTGAGAATCACTATAGCATTGGATGGCTTTCTCCTTGAGCTCCCTTGCCACTCTCAACCCAGCTAGTAAGGCCTCATATTCAGCTTCTTTGTTGGATGCTTCTAATCCGAATCTCAGAGCTGTACAAAATTAATGCCCTTTTGGTTAGATTAAAATGATCCCAACTCCCGACCCGTTCTCATTTGATGATCCATCCACGAATATTTTCCATAACTCCGCACTGGCTCCTTCAAGAGCTCCTCTTGAAACTTGATGCATTCAGCCATAAAATCAGCAAGGGCCTGACTTTTGATCGAGGTCCGTGGTACGTACAATATCTCAAACTAGTTAAGTTTGATAGCCCATTTAAAAAGACGTCTCGACGTTTCAGGTTTTTGCAAAACCTGCCTTAAAGGTTGGTCAGTCATGACGTTGATTGAATGGGACTGGAAATATGGCAAGATCTTCCTGGAAGCCAATATCAGACAGAATGCCAGTTTCTCTATCAGTGGATATTGTGATTCAGCTCCGAGAATTCTTTTGCTTATATAATATACTATTTTTTTTAGCACGATCTTCTTCTCAAACTAACAAGGCACTGACTGCATTTTCTATCACGACCAGATAAAGGAATAAAGGTTCTCCAACTATAAGCTTAGATAACACTGGGGGCTTGGCTAGGTGCATTTTTAGGTCGAGGAATGCCTCTTTGCACTCCTCAGTCCACTCAAATTTTTTGTTTCCTCTAAGCAAGTTGTAGAATGGTAGGCACTTATCAATAGATTTCAAAATGAAACGATTCAAAGCTACTACCCTTCCAGTCAAGCTTTGAACTTCTTTACGCGATCTGGGCGAGGGCATTTCCAACAACGATATGATTTTCTTAGGATTTTCCTTTATCCCATTCGTGTTGACAATGAAACCCAGAAATTTTCCAGATGCCACTCCGAAAGTGCACTTCTAAGGATTCAGCTTCATGTCATACCTCCTTAAGATTCTAAAACATTCTTCTAGATCGGCTAAATGGTTATCAGTAGTCTTTGATTTGACAAGCATATCATCAACATACACTTCCATATTTCTCCCGATTTGATCAATGAACATCTTGTTGACCAAGCGTTGATATGTTGCTCTAGCATTCTTCAGCCCGAAGGGCATAACTTTATAACAATATACGTTATTTGGGGTCATGAAGCTAGTATGTTCCTGGTTCGCAGAATTCATCACGATCTGGTTATATCCAGAATACGCATCCATGAAGGACATGAGCTCGTGACTTGCCGTGGCATCTACCAACTGATCAATCCTTGGCAGTGGGAAACAATCCTTGGGACAAGCTTTATTCAAATCAGAGAAGTCGATATAGGTGCTCCATTTCTCGTTTGGCTTTGGGACCAGCACTGGATTGGTGACCTAGATTGGGTATTTTTCCTAGCGGATAAACCCGCACTTTAATAGTTGAGCTACTTCTTCCTCAAGAGCTTCATCTTGGATCCTTCCCAAGCGTCTCCATTTTTGGGATTTCGCAGGCACGTTCTTGTCCAAACTTAAGGTATGCATGATTACACTCGGACTTATTCCCACCATATCTTCATGTGACCAGGAGAAAACGTCTAGATTCTTCTGTAAGAAATTGACCATTTCCTTCTTCCTTTTACCATCAAGATTCTTTCCAACCTTTACGATTCTTGAAGCTTCTTTAGGGTCAATGTTTACTTCCTCGAGCTTCTCTATGGCTTGGAGTTCTGACCTGTCTTCACCCATCCGTGGATCAATGTCATCGCGTTGGGAGACAACACTATCTTATTTTTGTTGAGGTTTTTTCGTCCCACAAGTATCTTCTACTTCCTGGGACTCCCTACCTCCGTCATTTATGACCATAGCTTGCTGCCTGGGTTGTGATTTTCCCTTCATAGAAATGCTATAGCATTCTCTGGCGGCGAGCTGATCACCTCTAACTGTGCATATTCCCACAGTTGAGGGGAATTTCTAGGTGGCGGATAGAGGTCATGGCTTCAAACGCCATCAGCGCAGGTCGGCCCAAAATCGCATTGTATGCAGCTGGACAATCGATTACCACAAAATTAAGTAACTTGGAAATAGTTCGCGAGCATTCTCCTAATGTCACTACCAATCCGATTGTCCCGATGGCTGCCGACCCTTCACCAGAAAACTCGTACAGAGTCATTGAGGTCGCCTTCAAATCTGTTACAGACAACCCCATTTTTTCCAAGGTGGACCTGAAAAGTAGATTCACAGAACTTCCGTTATCTACTAGTGTCCTCCGGACCCTCTGGTTGGCGAGCTGAATAATTATGACCAAGGGATCGTTATGTGGGAATTGGACGTGGCTAGCATCCTCTTTTGTGAACATGAGTGGTTTCTTTTCCAATAGTTGCTGTTTCGATAACTGCTGCTCCAGGATGAACTCCACTCCGTTATGGGACTTCAATTCGTTAATGTACCTCTTTTGGGCCCCGCTGCTCGTGCCTGCCAAATGAGGTCCTCCCGAAATGGTAGTTATATCTCCCCCTACTATTGGAGGAGGGTCGACCTAATTTGCTTGAGCTCCGGTTTGACTTATTGGAGCTTTGGGGACTGATGGAGGGTTTGATCTAGCAGGCTGATTAGGGAACATCCGATTTCGGGCGTACTGGGCCAAAGGTCCTGCTCTAATGAGAGTTTCAATCTCATCTTTCAGCTGTCAATAGTCATCAGTGTTATGCCTGATGTCATTATGGAATCGACAGAACTTTGAAAAATCTCTCTTCGCCCTCTGGTTCTTCAATGGCTCTGGCTTCTTCCATGGAAGGCGAGTAGAATTTTCCAGGAAGATGCGCTCCCGATTGTCTGTTAGGTTGGTATAAGTAGTGTAAATAGGTTTGAATTTCTCCCCAGACTTATTTTTCTTCATCCCGCTCTTGTCGCCCTCGCCATTTACCTTCCTTTTGTTATTTCCCCCTTGGTTATTTTGGTGACGGTTTGAGCCTTAGGTGCACCGTCCGTTATCGCTCCAACGGGCTGGATGGGGATCTGGCTGGTTCTCGCGACGGAAGCTCGTGCCTCCTCTAGATTAATCCACTCTTGAGCTCGAGCCAAGAATTCATCCACACTCTTAACTCATTTTCTTTGGAGTTCTTTCCACATGTCGCCCTCGACATGAATTCTTGTCCTCAGTGCCATTACCTTAAAGCTGTCATCAGCATCCCTAGTCCATGCAGCGACATTGGCGAACCTACTTAGACATGCCTTCAACGTCTCACTGGGCTGCTGATTTACGTTGGCTAATTAATCGATATCAACCTAAGCTGCCTGTGAAGCTCAGAATGATTTTTTGAAATCAGAAGAAAACTTCTTCCACGAGCTTATGGAATGCCTCTTATATTGCTTAAACCACTGCCTGGCTGGCCTGACCAGAGTTGCAGGGAATAAAGTACACCTTAGATCGAGCTCGACATTGTGGGTCATCATCATGGTGTTAAACATTCCAAGGTGGTCTGACAGATCTCCATCTCCATCAAATTTTGACAAGTGTGGCATTCTGAAGCCTACCGAATATGTGGCCGCCGTAATATGCAGAGCGAAAGGATCGAGCTCATCCTCTAAGTCGTAATCATCTTTGTCTTTTCCAAATAAAGGCTTCTTCATTTGCTCTTCCACTAGAGCTATTCTCTCAAGGGTTTGGTCTTTGGTCCCTAGGTTACCTGGGGGCTGCTCAATAGCTCCCATCCTATCGTATGTGTTTGATGGGTTATTGTCCCTCCAAGCTCGAGCTGGGTTTGGTGGGGCACTATTCCCATTATCGTGTACTATGGATGGACCTCCCTCTTGTCGAGTATAACTAACTTCTTCATTCCAAGCTAGATTCCTCCTCTATGAATTCAGACGATCGCACAAATCGGGTTGTGGATCGTACCGAGGGCTCTGTGCTGAACTCAACTGATTTCTTAGGTCGCCCTTGGACCTACCACTACGATGGCTTTCGGTCCTGTAACTCCCATTTGAGAAACTTACAGCTCGCGGTTGGGGCCGAGGATATGGATTTTCAACACGTGTCTATGGGATGTAAGTATTGGCTGATGGGGGAGGATTTCTCCTACTGTCTCCATAAGCTGGAATGTCCCATGTAGGACGAGGTGGCGTCGGATGTCTTATGGGTGACACAGGATGCCTTATTGTGAGGCAATCCTTGTTCCATCAGGACAGACTATGTGACAGTCAGAATATTGTGATCCGTAAGGGGAAAGACTGGGTAAAATTTGTGCAATCCGACATCACCTAGGGAAGGTCAAGTATAATGATTCTGAGACTGTGTAGGTATGGGACTACACAGTTGAAGATGGATTAAATGGATTGATGGGTACTACCTATGCCAACAAGATGCATATTCTTTTTGGTAACCTATCACTTGAGAACTCCAAAGTTAAGCGTGCTTGACCTAGAGTAGTCTCATGATGGGTGACCTCCTGGGAAGTTTTCCAAGGAAGCGTGCGAGTGAGGACAAAGCACGCTGGAAAGACTCGTGTTGGTTTGCAGGGCCAGTCGTAATTCTTGGAAGTAACCATAGTGACGTGGATCGTTACAAATGGTATCAGAGCCTTGACCCAGCTGGAAGTGTGGCCGGCGGGGACGTCGGACCCCTAAGGGTGGGTGATTGTGACAGTCAGAATCTCGTGATCCGTAAGGGGAAAGACCGGGTAAAAGCTCTGCAATCCCACCTCGCCTAGGGAAGGTCAGGTATAATGATTATGAGACTATGTAGGTATAGGACTACACAGTTGAAGATGGCTTAAATGGATTGATGGGTACTACCTATGCCAACAAAATGAATCTTCTTTTCGGTAGCCCATCACTTGAGAACTCCAAAGTTAAGCGTGCTTAACCTGGAGTAGTCTCATGATGGGTGACCTCCTGGGAAGTTTTCCTAGGAAGCGCGTGAGTGAGGACAAAGCACGCTGGAAAGACTCGTGTTTGTTTGCAGGGTAAGTCGTCATTCTTGGAAGCAACCATAGTGATGTGGGGCGTTACAGACTAAATTAGCCCGCCTATGTTCTACTCCATTGTCTCTAGCTCTCTGCACCTGATGATCCGATCGTGACGTATGAGGGTTTGTTGGAACATTTTGTCTTTGTGAGCCTGTCCCGGCCCCTCCTCGTGGATTGCCATGGGCATTTCTAGGGACCTGTGAAGGAGGCACCGAACTTAAGGTTGTGGTTCTAACCGACTGACTGACATGTTGATGACCCCTATGAGGGCCACTGGGTTGAGCATTTTGGCAATCTCATCCTATAGGTACAGAACTTGGGGTGGCAGTTTTGACTGGTCGACTTGGTTTGGATCGATTACTCATGTGGGACTTGTGAGACCCACTTTGCCTCTTTCGGACATTAACGTCGATTGCAAGATAGGGTAACGGAGCCAAAACCTCCTAAATCTGCCTGTTTGCCTTAGCGAGATGGCTTCTCAATTGCATATTTTCCAATTCGACTGCAGTTAGGTAGTCGAGATTTTGGTTCGGTGGCAATGACGCCGAACTCCCAGTGTCGCCACGACTCGCCGATTATTTTCCCGGACGCTGCTGAATCTCAGGGCCATGTTCATTTGGAACAGCGGTATGATGGGCCTACTGCCCACCAGGCTGTTCTATCTCATTATCATGTGTTGAACGTGTGAGCACCATTGTAATGCCATGGCTACCCCAGAACAGTTACGGTGAACGGTGGACCGGAAATTTGATTCAATACCTGAGTCCTTTGGTCAAAAACGTGCTCTAAGCGTAATTAATAGGTTAAGGCATAAAACCAATAAAAAGGAAATGGAGATTTTTATTACAAACTGCTCTGCAGAGCTAAACAAACACATTTACAAGTGGTTCTCAGTACAAAATTGTCATTACTGGTTTAAATTTACAAACCCGCCGATCTAAGCGGCAAAAATAGGGTAAACCCCCTAGTTCCTCTGAGAACTCCTTGGCCGTGGTGGTCAAGCGGCCGCATATGTACACATCACCACATCAGCTCTCCACTCAAGGCTAGGTGAGCTTTTATTTCCCTTTACCTGCACCACATAGCACCCATGAGCCAAAGCCCAGCAAGAAAACATAACACTTTTCATAAACGTTATCAAATGATTATCATTATAATCACACTGAACATAAAGCTTTCCAACAAGCGAGTGAACGTCACATAATCTTAGTGGGGGAGAGTGGCTGCTAAGTAAGCCACTAGCCTCCAAGCGCTTATTTCATTCATCGACCCTCGGGGTCGGTCTTGCATTAATGCTCTTTGAGCCATTCAACACTAATAGTCGATTAGATCTAATCTCTGTTGGCTTGCGTGATCCACGCTAAGGCCGTCCTGACTAATGAGTCAGCGCTATATGACCAGTGTCCAGTATCACTGCCGAACCTGACTAATAAGTCACAGCTTCACAGCTGATACTAACACCTTTGCCAATTCTGACTGATGAGTCAGTGCAACGTGACCAGTGCCCAGTACCACTGCCGAACCTGACTAATGAGTCACAACTTCACAGTTGATACTATTACCTTTGCCAAATATGACTAATAAGTCAGTGCCATGCACAAGTGAGCAACATGTGCCCAACATTCTATATTCAATCCATGTCCATATTACATAACCAACATGCCTCACGAATATCCATGCATGTCACACTTGGGGTGCAGTTTTCTTACCTCTGGTTCGAGCTAGAATGAATAAAAGAACAACCCTGAGAATGATCAACTTTTTGGTCCTTTAGCGGTTACCTGGTCATAACCAAATTATGGGATTCCATCAATAAAATGAACAATAAAAGGTTCCCAAACCAAAACCTAACCTACGGGACATCAAACACTACTCAACTGGGTAGTAGGTTCAACCCCGAGGCCTTAGGCTTGAATCCCCATGCTTAAAACACTATTTTGGCCAAAAATGCCTTAAGGGCCGCGACCCTCCTTGGCCATGCCGCGGCCCGCCCCTCAAACAGAGGCGCCCAAACTCAGCAGCCCCCAAGGGCCGCGGCTCACCCTGACCATGCCGCGGCGTAAGCTCCAGTTCAGCCAAAACCCCTGTTTTTCTTCCCTTGCGTTTTCTCTTGAACCAACCCTTCAAACCCAATTTAAACACCACCCAAACCTCTTTCAAACACCCATTTAAACCTCCAAATCTCACCCATAACTCTCCCTTATCATAACCCAAGTAAAACATCACATAAACTCCCCTTGATTCCAACTTTCCACACCAAAATCTAGAGCTGAAATCTTAAAACGAAAACAGAGCATACATGGAAACTAATGGCTAAAAGCTTACCTCAAGTTCAGGTTATGGTGCTCTACCACAGTGGAACACTCTCCCAAAGTACCAAGGCCTAGCTCCTAAGCTCAAATCCTTAACAAGATCACAAAAATTCACAAGGAAGATGAAGGAAGGAGAAGGTACGGGAAGGAGAAGAAGAAAACTCTGTTTTTGGTTCTGTTTTTACAGCCATCTAAACATCATATATATCCAAGCCAAAAGACTAAAATACCCCTAGGTCTTTTAAAGCTTCTTAAACCACCTCAAGGGTAATTTTGGCACTTTCCACCTACACCGTTAATGATAATTAAGGCTTCCCAATTCCCGCTAATCTCAATATTCTCAAACACCAATATTTCACATCCCGTTACCCTTTAATGCCCGGTAACACTCTAACCATAAAAACACCCCAAGACTCACCCCGAGCCCCGAGCTTAAGCTTGTTATGACCAAACCGATAATTAACATTCCTTGATCGTCTCATGCCAAATGGCTCGAACAAACCCACATCATAATGTGGTCTCAAAATATATCACCAACATGCGTACAAATAATCAATTTACCCTCAACGGGCCAAATTACCATCACACCCCTGTAATAAGAAATATGGACTCTCATGCATGCATTTCACATCATATCATAATAGAATCAACATATACATGCATTTTATCAATCAATAACATAATTAAGCAGGTATGGCCCTCCCGGCCTACTGTTCACACCGTTAAACACAACGGAGAATTCGGGGCATTACAACTATCCCCTCCTTACTGAAATTTCGTCCCCGAAATTTACCTGAATAGCTCAGGATACTGACTCTGCATATCTGACTCCAGCTCCCAGGTCGCCTCCTCGATCTTGCTGTTCCTCCACAACACCTTAACCAAAGGTATTGTCTTATTCTTGAGGACTTTTTCCTTTCTATCAAGTATCTGAACTGGCTGCTCCTCAAAGGAAAAATCTGGCTCAAGCTCCAGATCTTCATCTCAGAATATGGCCCACATCAGATACATATCTCCGAAGAGCTGATACATGGAACACATTATGCACGGCAGACAACGCCGGAGGCAAAGCCAATCTGTAAGCCACCTGACCAATTCTCTCCAGGATCTCAAATGGACCTACAAATCTAGGACTCAACTTTCCTTTCTTCCCAAACCTTCTCACCCCTTTCCATGGTGAGACTCTGAGGAAAACATAGTCTCCTACCTCGAACTCCACGTTCCTGCGCTTGGGATCTGCCTAGCTCTTTTGTCTACTCTGAGAAGCAAGCATTCTAGCTCTAATCTTCTCAATAACTTCACTGGTCCTCTGAACTGCATCATGACCTAAGTATCTCCTTTCTCCTGTCTCATCCCAATGGATGGGAGATCTGCACTTCCTACCATACAACATCTCATAAGGTGCTACTCCAATGGTAGATTGGTAACTGTTGTTGTAGGAGAATTCTATCAAAGGCAGATACTTACTCCAAGAACCACCGAAATCCAGTACACATGCTCTCAGCATGTCCTCCAAAATCTGGATCGTCCTCTCAGATTGCCCATCTGTCTTAGGATGATAAGCTGTACTGAACTTCAATTTTGTCCCCATGGCTTCCTGCAAACTCCCCCAAAACTTAGAAGTAAAAGTGGGGTCCCGATCTGGCACGATCGACCTAGGTGCACCATGGAGCCTCACGATCTCTCTCACATAGAGATCTGCATACTGATCAATTGTATATGTAGTCCTCACTGGAATAAAGTGAGCTGATTTGGTGTAGCGATCCACTATCACCCAAACAGAATCATGCTAACCAGTAGTCCTGGGTAAGCCCACCACAAAGTCCATCGTGATGTCTTCCCACTTCCACTCTGGAATATCCAGAGGCTGCAGTGAACCTGCCGGCCTATGATGCTCAGCCTTGAACTGTTGACATGTCAAGCACTTAGCCACATATTCTACTATATCTCTCTTCATCCCCGGCCACCAATATAACGATCTCACATTCTGGTACATCTTCGTGGTGCCTGGATGCAAAGAGTAAGGTGTAGTATGAGATTCATCCAGAATCTCTCGCCTCAACGCAGTTTCTAACAGAACACATATCCGCCCCTTGTATCTCAACAAGCCTACCTCAGACACTGTATAATCTCTGGATGCTCCAGCCAGAACATCCTCTCTAATCTTGATCAGCTGTGGATCACTCAACTGACCTTCTTTGATTCTCTCTAGTAACGTGGACTGTAACGTAATGTTAGCTAACTGGCCCACCAACAACTCTATACCAGCTCTGGTCATATCGTCTGCTAACTCTCTAGCTATCAGCCTCATACCATGAATCTGCCTCGGACCTTTCCAGCTCAAAGCATCAGCTACCACGCTGGCTTTCCCTGGGTGATACAAAATCTCACAATCATAATCTTTCACTAACTCCAGCCAACGCCTTTGCCTCATGTTTAAGTCTTTCTGGGTGAAGAAGTACTTCAGGCTCTTGTGGTCTGTATAAATCTCACACCTCTCTCCATAGAGATAATGCCTCCATATCTTTAAAGCAAAAACCACCGCCGCTAACTCCAGATCATGAGTAGGATACCTCTTTTCATACTCCTTCAACTGACGAGAAGCATAGGCAATAACCTTCTCTGATTGCATCAAAACACAGCCCAAACCCTGATGAGAAGCATCACAGTAAATCACAAACTTCTCCTGATCTGTCGGAAGACTCAGAATCGGAGCTGTAATTAATCTCTAGTTCAGTTCCTGGAAGCTGTTCTCACACTTATCTGACCACACAAATTTCTGGCTCTTGAGTGTCAGCTCAGTCAAAGCACTAGCAATCTTCGAGAACCCTTCCACGAACTGCCTGTAGTAACCTGCCAATCCAAGGAAACTTCTAACCTCAGAAGCATTCTTTGGCCTTGGCCAATCTCTGACCACTTCGATCTTTGCTGGATCTACCTTAATCCCCTCCTTACTGACAATGTCCAAGAAAGGATACCTGAGACAACCAGAATTCACATTTCTTAAACTTCGCAAACAATCTGTGTTCTCTCAGTCTCTGTAGAACTAACCTCAGATGCTGCTCATGTTCTGACTCAGTCTGAGAGTACACTAGAATATCATCGATGAAGACGATCACAAACTGGTCTAAGTAATCCTTGAACACCCTGTTCATCATATCCATGAGAGCAGCAGGGGCATTAGTCAATCCGAATGACATAACCAGAAACTCATAATGCCCATACCTGGTACGAAAGGCAGTCTTCGGTATGTCTCCCTCCTTGACCCTCAACTGATGATAACCATAACGAAAGTCGATCTTAGAGAATACCTTCATACCTTGCAGCTGATCGAACAGATCATCTATCCTTGGCAAAGGATATCGGTTCTTAATTGTCAACTTATTCAGTTCCCTGTAATCTATACACATTCTCAGAGAACCATCTTTCTTCTTCACAAACAGAACTGGCGCACCCCAGGGTGAGAAACTAGGTCTAATGAAACCCATATCTAGCAACTCTTGCAACTGCACTTTCAATTCTTTCAACTCAGCTGGGGCCATTTGTTGGGGTTTTATGCCCTAATTAAAACCCAAATTCTTTGTAATCTCATTTTATTATCAATAAAAGAATAAAAATCATTTTTTGACTTGGTCAATCACTTTGCTCACATGTTTTATTTTCATGATTATTTGTTTAATATAAACTTCTATTAAATCCCGAGCATATAGCTAATCTTATTTATAGTGACATAATCACAGTGGAATATAAATATGATTATATGTTCAAAATAAGTTAGTCCTAAGATTAGTCAGTGCACCAGATTTACACTGACTTGCCAATCTACGATATGATCTACTTACACATTACAGTGTTATGTTCTTTCCAGAACATTAGCAAAGTAGATAAGATCGGATGTATTTGTTACATCGGACAGGACCGATATTGACAGTTGATAAGATAAGTAAACATACCGTTATTATCTATTCTAGTCATATCATATAGTTGACCATAGGTCAATTCAATCTCAATTCTGAGTGGTTAGTATTCTAACTGATTGTATCATTTGAGTTCTTTGACTTGTTCGTTACCAGCTTACCCTACGGACTAGCCCATACTTACATCTTGGGAACTCGGTAGTTGTGACGCTCCACATCACTATGGTTGCTTTCTGGAATGACGACTGGCCCTACAAACCAAGGCAAGTCTTTCCAGCGTGCTTTGTCCTCACTCGCACACTTCTTGGGAAAACTTCCCAGGAGGTCACCCATCCCTAGATTACTCCAGGCCAAGCACGCTTAACCATGGAGTTCTCAAGTGATGGACTACCGAAAAGAAGATGCACCTTCCTGATATAGGTAGTACCCATCAATCCATTTAAGCCCTCTTCGACTGTGTAGTGCCATACCTACACAATCTTAGAATCATTACCCTTGACCTTCCCCAGGCGGTGTGGGATTGCACAGCTTACCCGGTCTTTCCCCTTACGAATCACGAGATTTTGACTGTCACAAGTTGTAATGCCCCAAATTTCCTAATAAGGATTAAGACCTTGATTAGGAGGCCGGGAGGGCCATAATTGATTTATTATAGTATTTAATGATTATATGCAGGTTGATGTGAATTATATTATTATATGATGGTGAATGCATGCATATGAGCTTATATGTTAATGATAAGGGCATTTTGGTAATTTGGCCTGCTGAGGGCATATTTGAAAATTGGGTGCATATTGTAATATGTGAATGAGATTTCATTAGTATGGAGATATATTCGAGCTATTCGACATGAGACGGTCATATATAATGGATTAGCGGTTTTTTCATAACGGGGTCAATTTTGGGGTAATAGAAATGCTTATTTGGTGATAGATTGGGAATATTTGAGGTCAGGGTGAAATTCTGGAAGTTTTGACTATAGTATCCCCGGGGGTGTTTTCGGGACCCCGAGCACTAGGTTTTATTTGAGGTTACTTAAGCTTGAAGTAGCTTGACAGATAAGAACATACGTTAGAAACTTCTCGTTCTCTCTCAAAACAGTCCGTTTTACCGTTTGAGCCTTTTTGAGGGAAACTTGAGTTCTGGGAGTCAGAATTAAGCGAGGGTCGAGGCATAGCGATCCTAGGAAGGATTAGAAGCTTCTTAGCCGAAGGATTTGATGAGAAACAACCCAATCGAAGGTAATCTAAGTTTGAAGTTTGAAGTTTTTAAAGTTTTTAAGCTTAGAATTGGACTTTGTTAATTGTTGAGTTTTTGGTCAGTTTGAGCTTTGGGTTTTGAGGGTTTTGGAGTATTGGGAAGCTTGGGAACTTTGATTTGATGATTGGGGAATGTTTGGGTATGTTTTTGGAGGATTTAGAGTGCTTGAAACGCGTTTGGGAATGGCCCAGGGTTGGGGGCCGCGGCCCTGCTCTTGTGCGCCGCGGCCCTAGTTCGATGAAGCAGGTGTCAGGAATTTGTGCTTGCTGGGCACTGCGGCCCTTGGTGGAGGGCATCGCGGCCCTTGGTGGAGGGCGTCGCGGCCCTTGCCTCAGAGAACCCTGGGGGCCGCGGCCCAAGGTGCTAGGGCCACAGCCCTTGCCCTGTTTTCACCCCGTTTGCTCGTTTTGACCCCGGGAACTTAGCTATGGGCCTCGGGAGTGTCCCTACTACTTGGATTAGTGTGGATTGATCTCTTGGGGGCTAGATATTGGTGTGAAACCTTTGATTATCATGTTATTGATGGTGTTTCATACTTGGTTATGATTAGGTGACCGCTAAGGGCTTAAAGGTTGATCGTTCTCAAGGATTGTTCTTATATTGGTACTAGCTCGAATCTGAGGTAAGAAAACTACACCCTGTGTATATGTGACATGCATGGCTATTATGGATGCATGTTGGTTGGTTATTGAGCATGACATGCATGGCTATTATGATGCATTTTGATTGGCTATTGAGTATGACATGCATGGCTATGATTGATGCATGTTGGATGTTTAAATGTAAACATTGTTAGCATAATGAATGCTTGGAAAATCTTGCCCATTTGCATATGACTGTTGTTGAGTCATGCTGGATAATTAAGTGTGATGCATGTAATGCACGGGAAACATGTGATAGGGCATGCCATGAACGATGAATATGAGATTGGTCAGAGCTTGAGTCTCTGAGTTTGTGCATGATCATGACTGTGCTAGAAACTGTTTAGTAAGCATGCTGAATGCCCTATTCTTGGATAACTGGCATATGATATATATTGATAGCATTGCTTACTTGTGTATGGTACTGACTAACTAGTCAGATCGACAAAAGTGTTAGTATCAGCTGTGAAGCTGTGACTTACTTGTCAGGTTCGGCAGTGATACCGGACACAGGTCAGGAAGCGCTGACTTACTTGTCAGAACGGCCTTAGCGTGAATCACGCAAGCCAACAGAGATTAGATCTAATCGATTACTAGCATTGAATGACTGAAGGAGCATTAATGCCTGACCGACCCTGAGGGTCGATGAATAAACAGAGCTTGAAGGCTAGTGGCTTACCTATCAGCCACTCTCTTGCTAGAAAACAGAGCTTGAAGGCTAGTTGCTTAACTATCAGCCACTCTCTTGCTAGAAAACAGAGCTTGAAGGCTAGTGGCTTACCTATCAGCCACTCTCTTGCTAGAAAACAGAGCTTAGAGGCTAGTGGCTTACCTAGCAGCCACTCTCCCGCTAGAAAAGAGAGCTTGGAGGCTAGTGGCTTATGTAACAGCCACTCTCCCGCTAGAATCATGTGATGTGCACCCATTGGTTTGAAAGCTTTATATTAAGTGTGATTATAATGATAATCATTTGATAATGTTTATGAAAAGTGTTATGTTTTCTTGCTGGGCTTTGGCTCACGGGTGCTATGTGGTGCAGGTAAAGGCAAGAGGAAGCTAGACCATCCTTGATTTGGAGGGCTTAGGTGATGACGTGTACATATGCAGCTGCTCGTCCGTCACGGCCGAGGTTTAAAGTAGAACTAGGGTTGAACCCTGTTTTGCCGCTTAGAACAGCCTGTTGTAAATATTTTCTGTAATAAACTCTGAATTGTCTTTTCGGGATCCCAATGTATATGTTAAACGTTCTAGTGAAACGTTATATCATAACCAAAATGTTTAATCCCTAAACCGCTAATCATACTTAGATCACGATTTTGGCCAAATGACTCGATTAGCGAGTTTAGCACTGTTTACAAGGCACACCGTAACGGTCCTAGGAGTTGGGTTGTTACAACTTGGTATCAGAGCGAGCCAAGGTTTATGGTTCCTGAAGACAAGCTGGGCATGTACACTCATCACTAAAGATAGCTTCACTCAAGGAATGGTAATCATTTCTGTAGCTATGTGTACAGCTGTTTGAATAAAATGTGAATGCTTTACCTGTACTTTGTATTAGGGATCATGAGATTCTGATAGAGCCTGGCTCTTGACTATATGATTATATGCTCCGTGAATATTTATATGACCGTGATCATATGTTTGCTTGCTCCATGAATATATAGTTGTGTTATTTGCATGCTGGGATTGGAGGCATGGTTTGAGTATTGGAAGAGCAGGGAATATGAGTAAAGTATGAATGCCATGGGCATGTTTGCAGCATTGCAAGTAGACTATGATTGTGGTGTGGTAAGATTTATCCCGTGGGGAAAGCCCTTGATATGGTTATTGTGAATAATGGATCAAGTTATTGACTGCAGATTGAATCGGCAGGTTTATATTCAAGGCAGGTTATGAGGCCTGGTGATAGTTATACAGGGGCTGGGAGTTATAGCCAGGGTATTGGTTCTTCGTCTGCAACTTTGAATGTTCAGCAGACGCTTACGGATTTGCAATTAAGATTGCAGAGGCAGGAGGAAGAGATCAGGTATCTGAAGCACCAGCGGAGTCTGCTGGGGAGTACCTCTTCCTTTGCTATGCCAGGGGTGGCATCAGTTTTAGCTCAGCCTAGGGTTGAGAATAGATGGGAATTTCTCTGTGGAAGATTCCTGAAGTTTTATCCTCCAATCTTTGAGGGAGGCCTAGATCCATTCAGAGCTGAGCAATGGATGGGTATGATCAGCTCCATTCTTGATAGTATGGGGCTGGTAGGTCATGATAGAGTGATTTGTGGTACATGTGTACTGCGGGATGATGCCCGGACATGGTGGGAGGTAGTATCCCAGACACGAGATACAGCTGTGATGGACTGGAAAGAGTTTAGGCAGCTGTTTAATGAGAAGTATTACTGTGATGTAGCTAAGACTGCCAAAATGAATGAGTTTCTGAATCTTGTTCAGGGTGGTGCGTCAGTGACTGAATATGCTACTGAATTTGATGAGTTGGCCAAGTTTGCCTTAGACATGGTACCCACAGATATGGTTCGGAAGAAAAGGTTTATTCAAGGGTTGAATCCTGGAATAGCTCAGGGCATTAGAGTTGCCCCAGTGCATGAAGTCTTTACCTATGCTCAGGTGGTAGAGAAGGCTCTTGCTGTTGAGAGCATCAGAGATGAGGAAAAGAGTGCCATGAGGCATGGAGCTTGGATAGTGGTACCTCCACTTAGTGGAGCAAGCAAGAAGAAAAGCTGGAAGACTGATATAGTATGCAACCGGTGCAAGAGGCGTCATCTGGGAGAATGCCGAGCAAAAGCATGTTTCCTATGTGACATGGTTGGACATCTCAAGAAGGATTGCTCAAGGCTAAGGGAGCTTGAGCAGATGAGGATAGACAGCTCGACTCCAGTACGAGTGTTTGTTCCAGGGCAATCAGAATCTGAGACTGAGACTAGTTCGTCGGGGATGACAGGTCAGAATTTTAGTTCTGAGTTGTGAATTATGCTGTTTGGCTTTGGTGCCATGTTGTTCTTTTGTTGATGTGTATTTGGAGAAAGGTATATGGATGATATATGTGGATCACATGGTTATGTTGCGATGGGAAAAGTAGCACGGTATTGGTAACTTAAGGGATAAGTTGAGTTATGGCAAGGACTCATCGTTGGTTTAATGAGTTAGTTATGACTGGCTATGGTTGATCTAAGGTGTGGATCGGTTAAATAATTTTAGAACAGCTTTGAATAGCAAGGAAAGTATAGTAATTCTTGAGCTTGTGAGCAGAAAGTCTTGTGACAATTGGCACTGTGCATGGATTCAATATATTTATGATACCGGATGTGAGGGCTGAAGTTTGTGCAGGGAGGTGCATGAAGCTCTTAGCCAGTGTGGTGGATACCACCTAGATTGTGCTAGTGAGATCAAGACAGACTGGACTATTCTGTGAATTTTGGATGTGTTCCCAAGTGGTCTGCCAGGGCTCTTTTTATGAAAAGGGACTAGAATGGTGTTTGATTTAGTGCCAGAGAGGGAATCAGATGTAAACACAGTTTTGAGTGGCTCAGTGGGGTTGTAAGAGTTAAAGAGTTAGTTGCTGAGTAAGATGGAATCCTTTAGGGTGGATCTTGGATCTGGTTAAGACCAGTTAGAGATCAGAGTGAGAAAATTATGTAAAGGATTGTGCTTGTATCAGATTAGAGCACTGTGAGTGCTGAGTATATATTGGGAATTGGGTTGGTATTAAGTGTTTGTGAATTAGATGAATAGATCATTCAAGGATTTGTTTGAAATGGGATTTGTGATCGTCTTGGACGATGGTGTAGTGGTGTTTTCTCTGTGGAGAATTGCCAAGAGTGAAAAGTGCCTTGGGGACAAGAGTGTCTATGAATGGTAAAGATGTTTCAGGTGCCTTGGGGCGGAAGTGCTGGGTTTTCATGGACCAGGACCAGTTAATGGGTGGTTATGACATCCTAGTGATAGGGAAAAGTGATTACCTATGCAACATGTTGATGAAAGAATCTGTCCAGAACTGGAGTAGAGTTTTTGGCGGGCCAGGTGGCCAGTTTATTGTTTGAGATTATTATCTCAAGAAAGGTAAAAGGAAAGATGGTTAAGTGAGCCATAGACGGGAAAAGTTGAATGGGAAGCTTTAGCTAGATTAGCTAAGGGTTGCATAATGACAGACATGAATTTATGGTGGTATAGAGATCGGACTTGGAATCCGATGGACATTGAGACTAACCGAGAGATTCTGGATGAATCTCATGCTATTCCTTTGTTCGTTTTATTCAGGGGAACATGACATAGACATTTTATAGTGATGGCCTGAGATGAAGAGACATATGCTAAGGCATGTGTAAAGCGCTTACCTGTTAGCAGGTCGAGACAGTGTACCAGGAAACAGCAAGGTCATTACAACCTTTGGGTGTTTCATAGTGGGAATGAGTGAGCATCGCGATGAGTTTCGCGGTGGGAATCCCAGGTTGATGGATCAGTATGAAATGGATATTAAGTCATTGTGGACTGGTAGTCCAAGTGGGTTTATTATATCAGTAAGGACAGGTGAATAGTACAGCTGAGCTATGTTTAAGTCTCCTTGTGAGAAGGATAGAGAGCCTTCGTGAACTCAAGGTCCATCTTATCAGATGAAGACTCTAATGTTACTTCCAGTTTATGGAGGGGTGAGAGACGGCGATGAATAGATAGATGGAATTTTGTATAGATCGTTATTCTCGGGCTGATTATAATTAGAGGGAGATCTGTCCAGTGTTGAAAGGGTACCTTATGAGATAAGGTATGGTAGAACATGTTCATCACCTGTAATTTGGAATGTGATGGGTGAGATGTTACATCTGGATCATGAAATGGTTCAGGGGACCATAGAGGTTATTAGAGGTTGGAGCAGGGATGCTCATTTCGTAGATTAAATGGAAAGTGATACTAAATTGAAAAGCAGGAACCTGGAGTTTCAAGTAGGAAGTTGTATCTTCCTAAAGAATTACCATGGTAAGGGGTGATGAGTAAAGGCAAGTTGAGCCTAGATTGGTACGACAGTTTAAGTCCTGGATAGGACTGGTTAGATTATCTTTTGTTGGACCATAGTTTTGGTTCTAAGGGTTGTACATTGTTTTGTGCATTTCCATGCAATGGACATGGGTTGAAAGAACTCATGAGTTGAGTTATGAGATTCTGAGGAACAAAGTATACCTTGATTTAAGGTATGTTGCAGAAACAGTGGGGTCAAGGAAATGACCTAAGAAATTTATATCCGGTGAGTGGAACTCCAGTTCCGAGTTGTTGAGTAAATTTCGAGGACGAAATTTCTGTAAGGAGGGGATAGTTGTAATGCCTCAAATTTCCTAATAAGGTTTAGAACTTTGATTAGGAGGCCGGGAGGGCCATAATTGATTTATTATGATATTTAATGATCATATGTGCGTTAATGTGAATTATATTATTATATGATGATAAATGCATGCATATGGGTGTATTTATAATTATAAGGGCATTTTGGTAATTTGGCCTGTTGAGGGCATATTTGTAAATTGGGTGCATATTGTAATTTGTGAATGAGATTGAATTATTATGGAGATATATTCGAGCTATTCGACATGAGACGGTCATATATAATGGATTAGCGGTTTTTTCATAACGGGGTCAATTTTGGGGTAATAGAAATGTTTATTTGGTGATAGATTGGGAATATTTGAGATTAGGGTGAAATTCTGGAAGTTTCGACTATAGTGTCCCCGGGGGTGTTTTCGGGACCTCGAGCACTAGGTTTTATTTAAGGTTACTTAAGCTTGAAGAAGCTTGACAGATAAGAACATACGTTAGAAACTTCTCGTTCTCTCTCAAAACAGTCTGTTTTACCGTTTGAGCCTTTTTGAGGAAATCTTGAGTTCTAGGAGTCGGAATCAAGCGAGGGTCAAGGCGTAGCGATCCTAGGAAAGATTAGAAGCTTCTTAACCGAAGGATTTGATGAGAAATAACCCAATCAAAGGTAATCTAAGTTTGAAGTTTTTAAAGTTTCTAAGCTTAGAATTGGACTTTGTTAATTGTTGAGTTTTTGGTCAGTTTGAGCTTTGGGTTTTGAGGGTTTTGGAGTATTGGGAAGCTTGGGAACTTTGATTTGATGATTGGGGAATGTTTGGGTATGTTTTTGGAGGATTTAGAGTGCTTGAAACGCGTTTGGGAATGGCCCAGGGTTGGGGGCCACGGCCCTAGTTCGATGAAGCAGGTGTTAGGAATTTGTGCTTGCTGGGCGCTGCGGCCCTTGGTGGAGGGCGCCGCGGCCCTTGCCTCAGAGAACCCTGGGGGCCGCGGCCCAAGGTGCTAGGGCCACAGCCCTTGCCCTGTTCTCACCCCGTTTGCTCGTTTTGACCCCGGGAACTTAGCTATGGGCCTCGGGAGTGTCCCTACTACTTGGATTAGTGTGGATTGATCTCTTGGGGGCTAGATATTGGTGTGAAACCTTTGATTATCATGTTATTTATGGTGTTTCATACTTGGTTATGATTAGGTGACCGCTAAGGGCTTAAAGGTTGATCGTTCTCAAGGATCGTTCTTATATTGGTACTAGCTCGAATCTGAGGTAAGAAAATTGCACCATGTGTATATGTGACATGCATGGCTATTATGGATGCATGTTGGTTGGTTATTGAGAATGACATGCATGGCTATTATGATGCATGTTGATTGGCTGTTGAGTATGACATGCATGGCTATGATTGATGCATGTTGGATGTTTAAATGTAAACATTGTTAGCATAATGAATGCTTGGCAAATCTTGCCCATTTTCATATGACTGTTGTTGAGGCATGCTGGATAATTAAGTGTGATGCATGTAATGCACGAGAAACATGTGATAGGGCATGCCATGAACGATGAATATGAGATTGGTCAGAGCTTGAGCCTCTGAGTTTGTGCATGATCATGACTGTGCTAGAAACTATTTAGTAAGCATGATGAATGCCCTATTCTTGGATAACTGGCATAGGATATATATTGATAGCATTGCTTACTTGTGTATGGTACTGACTAACTAGTCAGATCGACAAAAGTGTTAGTATCAGCTGTGAAGCTGTGACTTACTTGTCAGGTTCGGCAGTGATACTGGACACAGGTCAGGAAGCGCTGACTTACTTGTCAGAACGGACTTAGCGTGAATCACGCAAGCCAACAGAGATTAGATCTAATCGATTACTAGCATTGAATGACTCAAGGAGCATTAATGCCTGACCGACCCTGAGGGTCGATGAATAAACAGAGCTTGAAGGCTAGTGGCTTACCTATCAGCCACTCTCTTGCTAGAAAACAGAGCTTGGAGGCTAGTGGCTTACCTAGCAGCCACTCTCCCGCTAGAAAAGATAGCTTGGAGGCTAGTGGCTTACCTATCAGCCACTCTCTTGCTAGAAAACAGAGCTTGGAGGCTAGTGGCTTACCTAGCAGCCACTCTCCCGCTAGAAAAGAGAGCTTGGAGGCTAGTGGCTTATGTAACAGCCACTCTCCCGCTAGAATCATGTGATGTGCACCCATTGGTTTGAAAGCTTTATATTCAATGTGATTATAATGATAATCATTTGATAATGTTTATGAAAAGTGTTATGTTTTCTTGCTGGGCTTCGGCTCACGGGTGCTATGTGGTGCAGGTAAAGGCAAGAGGAAGCTAGACCATCCTTGAGTTGGAGGGCTTAGGTGATGACGTGTACATATGCAGCTGCTCGTCCGTCACGGCCGAGGTTTAAAGTAGAACTAGGGTTGAACCCTGTTTTGCCGCTTAGAACGGCCTGTTGTAAATATTTTCTGTAATAAACTCTGAATTGTACATTCGGGATCCCAATGTATATGTTAAACGTTCTAGTGAAATGTTATATCTTAACCAAAATGTTTAATCCCTAAACCGCTAATCATACTTAGATCACTATTTTGGCCAAATGACTCGATTAGCGAGTTTAGCACTATTTACAAGGCACACCGTAACGGTCCCAGGAGTTGGGGCGTTACAGTAGTATAATTGAGTGGGAGTGTTAATCATAGATATGAACATCTATAGCTTCTGATAAAGAAGTGAAACGATGGTTTCCTTTTAGTTTGGTTCAAGGTGTTAAATGATAGAGATCTCATTTCAGTAATTAAATTAGTTTACTGAAATATCATTTACAAGGAACTAAGTGTTTTAAGGATAAAATACAATGAGGGGTAAAACGGTATTTTAGTCCTTTCTCATTGTAGACCGTCTATAGAGGATTGAGTGACAATTATGGTTGTAACAATGGATAATTAATAGCGTATCTATATTTGTTATATAGTGTTCTATGAATTCAAGAGTGCAATTCCAAGTCTATAGTGGAGTCACGAGGAATTAATAAGTTAGTAAATTTATTTGTTAGATTTATGATAACTTATTGGAGCTTGATTTCATTGGCCTATGGTCCCCATTGTACCTTGGATAAAATCATCTAGATAGTCTCAATTAATTGATTTAATTATCAATTAGAATTATCAAAGTTGACCAGGTCAATTTTGGATAGTTTCACAGAGTTGTGTAATTTTGAGAAGAAAAGAGAAATTATGGCAGATTTATTAATTAAGATAAATTGGTATCTAAATTAATAAATAAATTTAAATCAAGGTTCAAATTATAAATAATTAATTTGATAAAGGATTTAAATAATTATTTAATTAATTAAATCAATAAAAAATAATACATGCCTTGATTTTAAGTCCAATGAGCTTATAATCAAATAGGAAATTTCACGGGCCTATAGCCCATGATAATTTCGACCTAGGGCTTCAAAATGGCTGTTATTTTATTGATTTTTTAATTAAATTAAATGGCCTAATTGAGTCTATAAAAGGAGTGCTTAGAGAGAAGATTTAAGAGACGGCAGATAAGTCACAAGTCAGATTTTCTGATAGTTTTATATTCTCTCTAAACACAAGTCCTTTTCTAAGCCACTTTGTTATTTTCTCTTCTTCTCTCTATATCTATCTCATGTGTTGAGAATTGCCCACACTAGTCTAGGTGGTTCTAAGGATACATTGGAAGATCGTGAAGAAAATAGAAGATCGGTTCAGTTTCTTGATAATACTCTGCGACAGAGAGGATACAAGAGTTAGAGAAACTGAAGGAAGGACTCTTAATTCCGCTGCGTATACTGTAAGTATTATATTATTTGTTTCTCTTTGAATTCAATTTTAGAAACATGTTTTAGGCTATCTCGTATCAATTTGTTTAATATTAGATATACATGAAAATAAATAAAGATCATGTATAAGCTTAATCCAACACCATTCTGTATGGTGCTCTAGACACTGGCTCCGTCCCTGGTGCCAGTTCTATAAGGAACTCAATCTCTCTGTGTGGTGGCAACCCTGGGAAATCCTCTGGAAACACATCCAGAAACTCACATATAAGTCTAGTATCCTCTGGTCTCACTGGCATGACCTGGGTGGTGTCAACCACACTGGCTAGGAATCCAATGTAACCTCTATGCAGTAGATCCCTGGCCCTCAACACAGAAATCATTGGAACACGAGGTCCATGCACAGTACCAACAAACACAAAAGGATCCTCACCTTCAGGCTCAAAGGTGACCATCTTCCTTCTGCAGTCAATAGTTGCCCCATACTTTGCCAACCAATCCATACCCAGTATCATATCAAAGTCAGTCATAACCAACTCTATCAAGTCCACTGAAAACTCTCTGCCCTCTACTGTCACTGGCAAAGATCTGACCCATCTTCTGGACACCACTATCTCTCCAGTGGGTAACAAAGTACCAAACCCCACAACATAGAAATCACAAGGTCTACACAACCTATCAATAATGCTACTAGCAACAAAGGAATGTGTGTTATATTATTTTATAATATAATGTAATATTATATTATTTTATAATATAATGTTTTAGATTAAATAAATGTGACATAGAGTGTCACATATTGTAACATATAGTAGAGAGTTACATTATTTGGATATATGTGAAATATCCAAACATGTAACATATTTGGTGTTACAAATTCATCACAAATTTGTAACTCCTAAATATCACCCATTATTGTGTAGATTTGTTGTTACACAATATTGAGATGAATTTCTTAAAGCCATATGAGAAATGGCTGATAGAGATGTGATTTTAACTCCCATATTGTGTATGGAAGTTACAAAATCAAGTGGGAATAAATTGGAACGTTTTGAAAAAAACTGAAAAAAGTGTTGCTGAAATTGACTGAGGGCCGTGGCGCCTGGAACTAGCGCCACGGCCCTAATGCCTGACAGCTTCTATAATTTCAGTTTTTTATCCAACTTTGAACGATTCCAACAGCTTAGTAACTCCCAATTCTCTATTTTAATTCCATAAAACACCCAATTAATCATTGGTAACAGCCATGGGGGTTGGTGGAATTTGAAATTCAAAGGGTGTCTCTAAACTCTATAAATAGGAGCCTAATGCTCACTTGTAAGACACACCATTTCTATCCACTAGAGCACTTGGCTAGAAACACCTTGAGGCTTGATTATTCCAGAAAGCATTTCCAAAATCTGAGAGAGATCCCTTAGTGCTTGAGTTAGGGGGAAATAAGCTTTTGGATAAAGGTTTTAAACCTTGTTCAAGTTGGTGATCCCCAATCCTCTTCACTTAGGTTGTGTAAGTGAGAGTTTGTTTGTGGTTTATGTTTTTCCTTTTATTCCATTGTTCTTCTTCTTATTCTCTTGTTTTATTTACTTGTATATTTTGTTTAAGAGTTGTAATCTCTTCATTTGGTCCAAACACTTTATTTTACTTGTAACTTTTGTTTTGAGTTGTACTTTACTATTCTCTTCTTCTTCATCATCTTCTTCATTTCCTTTGTTTTATTTGTATTTTCAGTTATAGAGTTGTAACACTTTATTTAATCAATCTTGTCCATTGTAATATTTTGCATAGAGTTGTAACATTATCTTACCATTTCCATTGAGGCAATATTATTTTTCCTAACAATGTGTAGCACCAGAATCAATTAACACATGATAAGGGGTTCCTGCACTAAGAAGCTGACCTGTAACAACTGAGGGGGAAGCCTCAGCTTCTGCTTGAGTCAACGTGAACACTCGAGCTGGGGCCGAGTTGTCCACCTTTCTGGGTTCTTCTTTCCCTATCTGAGGGCAATCTTTCTTAAGGTGACCCACTACTCCACACAAATTGCAGGCCTTTGCCCTACACTCCCCCAAATGGTGCCTCTTGCACCTAGGGCATTCAGGACGAGCCTTCCAGGCTTCACTGCTCCCAGGACGACCTACAGTAATACCACGAGGTCTTTTGTCAGGACCTGGAACTGGGAAGGTATCAGGAACCTTCCTCTTCTAATCACTGGGGCCAACACCCCTACCAGAACCAACAAATGGAGGAACTGTCCTCCTGAAATCCCTTCTGGCTGCACTGTCACGCCAGATCTTAGTCTCTGCACTCTCAGTTGTGAGTGCCTTCTCCACCACCTGTGCATAAGTAGTGACTCCTGCCACAGTGGTGATGCGAACGTCACGGGCTAACCTGGGCTGTAGCCCCTGGAGGAATCTCTCCCTCCTGGTCCCATCAGTGGGCACCAACTCCTTGGCAAACTTTGCCAAACGGTCAAAATTTAAGGCATATTCAGTTACTGATAAGCTTCCCTGAAATAGCCTCATAAATTCATCGGCCTTCGCTGCTCTAATAGCATCATTATAGTACTTCTCATTAAACAAGGTCTGAAACTCCTCCCAGCTCAGGAGATTAACACCCTTGGTCTGGCCAATCACTTCCCACCAAATCCGGGCATCTTCCCGAAACATATAGGCAGCACAGGCCACCCTCTCACTACCAAATACCTTCATAAAGTCAAGAATAGTGGTAAGCATGCTCATCCATTGTTCAGCTTTGATAGGATCAGCGCTGCCTTCAAAAACAGGAGGTTGCTGTTTCCTGAACCGCTCATAAAGAGGTTCCAATCTGTTCTCAACCCCTGGCAGCTGCCCAATAACTGGCACTGACACAAAAGGTGCCTCTGACACATTAACCACTGCAGGCACTTGTTGCTGCCTCAGGAGAAGAAGCTCCTCCCCCTGTTTCAACACTATAGCCTGAAAATCATTAAACAACTGCTGCCAGTTTACAGGTGCTGGCTGTGGAATCTGGGATTGGTCATTCTCTTGACTCTGACTATTGTCATTATTCTGACCCTAACCACTCTAGCCAGCTGTAGTGTCTGTCTGTTCTGGGTTCATTCTGTCACTGATACCTTACTGAAACAACAATCAATACGGCCAGTTAGGTAGTAATAACTAAACCTCTTGTCGCCTCACGGTCCAAGAACAAGCAGACAATTATCATATTCCACAGTCGTTCAATATGCACAAATAGATACATGTTTATGGCACTCAGCACTCAACATGTATCACATAACAGTTCATAATATCTCATGCATATAGGTAAAGCATTTGCACCACATTTAGGCAGTTATGCACATAACTACATAAAGAGTTACCAAACCAAGAGTCGAGCTTGACTTCAGTGATGTGTGTACATGCCCAGCCAGTCTACAGGAACCTTAACCTTGACATTGCTTTGATACCAAGTTGTAACGCCCTGGCTACCCCAGAACAGTTACGGTGAACGGTGGACCAGAAATTTGACTCACTACCTGAGTCCTTTGGTAAAAAACGTGCTCTAAGCGTAATTAACAGGTTAAGGCATAAACCCAATAAAAAGGAAATGGAGATTTTTATTACAAACTGCTCTGCAGAGCTAAACAAACACATTTACAAGTGGTTCTCAGTACAAAATGGTCATTACTGGTTTAAATTTACAAACCCCCCGACCTAAGCGGCAAAAATAGGGTAAACCCCCTAGTTCCTCTGAGGACTCCTTGGCCGTGGAGGTCAAGCGGCCGCATATGTATACATCACCACATCAGCTCTCCACTCAAGGCTAGGTGAGCTTTTATTTCCCTTTACCTGCACCACATAGCACCCATGAGCCAAAGCCCAGCAAGAAAACATAACACTTTTTCATAAATCAAATGATTATCATTATAATCACACTGAACATAAAGCTTTCCAACAAGCGAGTGAACGTCACATAATCTTAGTGGGGGAGAGTGGCTGCTAAGTAAGCCACTAGCCTCCAAGCGCTTATTTCATTCATCGACCCTCGAGGTCGGTCTTGCATTAATGCTCTTTGAGCCATTCAATGCTAATAGTCGATTAGATCTAATCTCTGTTGGCTTGCGTGATCCACGCTAAGGCCGTCCTGACTAATGAGTCAGCTGATACTAACACCTTTGCCAATTCTGACTGATGAGTCAGTGCAATGTGACTAGTGCCCAGTACCACTGCCGAACCTGATTAATGAGTCACAACTTCACAGTTGATACTAGCACCTTTGCCAAATCTGACTAATAAGTCAGTGCCATGCACAAGTGAGCAACATGTGCCCAACATTCTATATTCAATCCATGTCCATATTACATAACCAACTTGCCTTACGAATATCCATGCATGTCACACTTGGGGTGCAGTTTTCTTACCTCTGGTTCGAGCTAGAATGAATAAAAGAACAACCCTGAGAATGATCAACTTTTTGTTCCTTTAGCGGTTACCTGGTCATAACAAAATTATGGGATTCCATCAATAAAATGAACAATAAAAGGTTCCCAAACCAAAACCTAACCTCTGGGACATCAAACATTACTCAACTGGGTAGTAGGTTCAACCCCGAGGCCTTAGGCTTGAATCCTCATGCTTAAAACACTATTTTGGCCAAAAATGCCTTAAGGGCCGCGGCCCTCCTTGGCCATGCCGTGGCCCTCCCCTCAAACAGAGGCGCCCAAACTCAGCAGCCCCCAAGGGCCGCGGCTCACCCTGACCATGCTGCGGCGCAAGCTCCAGTTCAGCCAAAACCCTTGTTTTTCTTCCCTTCCGTTTTCTCTTGAACCAATCCTTCAGACCCAATTTAAACACCACCCAAACCTCTTTCAAACACCCATTTAAACCTCCAAACCTCATCCATAGCTCTCCCTCATCATAACCCAAGTAAAACATCACATAAACTCTCCTTGATTCCAACTTTCCACACCAAAATCTAGAGCTGAAATCTTAAAACGAAAACAGAGCATACATGGAAACTAATGGCTAAAAGCTTACCTCAAGTTCAGGTTATGGTGCTCTACCACAGTGGAACACTCTCCCAAAGTACCAAGGCCTAGCTCCCAAGCTCAAATCCTCAACAAGATCACAAAAATTCACAAGGAAGATGAAGGAAGGAGAAGGTACGGGAAGGAGAAGAAGAAAACTCTGTTTTTGGTTCTGTTTTTACAGCCATCTAAACATCATATATATCCAAGCCAAAAGACTAAAATACCCCTAGGTCTTTTAAAGCTTCCTAAACCACCTCAAGGGTAATTTTGGCACTTTCCACCTACACCGTTAATGATAATTAAGGCTTCCCAATTCCCGCTAATCTCAATATTCTCAAACACCAATATTTCACATCCCGTTACCCTTTAATGCCCGGTAACACTCTAACCATAAAAACACCCCGAGACTCACCCCGAGCCCCGAGCTTAAGCTTGTTATGACCAAACCGATAATTAACATTCCTTGATCGTCTCATGCCAAATGGCTCGAAAAAACCCACATCATAATGTGGTCTCAAAATATATCACCAACATGCGTACAAATAATCAATTTACCCTCAACAGGCCAAATTACCATCACACCCCTATAATAAGAAATATGGACTCTCATGCATGCATTTTACATCATATCATAATAGAATCAACATATACATGCATTTTATCAATCAATAACATAATTAAGCAGGTATGGCCCTCCCGGCCTACTGCCGTTAAACACAACGGAGAATTCGGGGCATTACAACCATGATGATAATCGACTTGGATTTTGATGGAGCACTAATTTGCTCTCAATGAAAGCACCAAAACTGTTGACGCGGTTTTTCGCCAACAGTGTATCAAGAAATAATAAGCAGATTAGTGCTTAATAGTAAACAGTGAGGAATAATAATATGAATTCACTCAAGAACACATAACTTTTATGTGGTTCAGTGGTTAAAATCCACCTAATCAACGAGTCAATATTATTGCTGTTTCTCTCTCTATTTTGGCAGAGTTTTTGGTATTACAGAATAATGGTCCCTCTTTTCCTGTCCAACATTCCTAGTATTTATAAGGGAATTCCATAGACAGGTTTGAGTAACCGCGTGATTCAATCACGCATTTACATAATAATTACATTTAATACAAATAATTCCCATTTATATTGGGATATGATTTGATAATACAACAAATAGGTTCTCACTATCTCGGATAATTAATATGACAACCTGGTCATAAATAAACGTATAAAGGGAGCCTGAGTCTCTGGGGATCCGCGGGTATGCAATATGCTAGAATTACCACGAGCTAGATATCTCCTCCAAGCTCGTGCTTCGACAGCTATTGCATCCTTAGTTCGGGATAAACTCAGGACGCATTACACCACATATGACCACTATGAATCTCAAGTTGTGCATGTGGATAAAAGCAGATATCATTCTTGGCTATTTCTCCGTATATTTATCAGCCAGCTGTACCCAAGCTGAGTGCATGGACTCGTACTAAAATCATGGTACAACACCTAGCATCATGGATTTTTATCCATGGGATTTGAATTTTGAATTTAAAATAAGTTTGTTTAATCAGTTATTTAATTATTCTTTTTAAATATGATTTAAATAAATAATTAAATGAAAATATCTAATTAGTTTTTAATTTGAATTATATTTTAATTAAAGATTATTTGATTATATTAAATATCTTTAGGAATCTGATATACATGATTTTTCAGATGTATGTTTAATTATTAGATTCTTTCTCTAAAGCGATAGTTTTCTCTAAACCTTAAAACTATTCCAAACATCTACTATGTCAAAAACTCTCAAGATCTCATGTGTTGAGTACATCTAGGGAGTCACATAAATTAACCTTTTGAATCCTACGTGCCCACACATGTCCTTGTGTGCTTGAGGATTGATCTAGAAGATCAGGGTGTGAGATCTCAGAACAATGGATAGGAAGATCGTTGATTTATACAAAAAGACTCAAGGACACTTGATAGGCTACAAGAGATAATCCCTGATCTATTTGTATGTGATTTCATATTTATATATGTGTATGATCCTGACTGGTATAATATTTATTAAAATGGGTTCATATATTATGTTGCGTACCTTTGATTTGATCATTTAATACAAACAAACACAAGACTATTTGTAGGCCCATGGCTCGCACGCGAGCAACTGACGTCGTAGGAGAAACTTCATCATGAGTTTTTGGGTTGATGTGACCTCAGACGCATGGGAAATTGAAACGTTGCTTATTTTTTTCCAAAAAAGTACTGCCATTGCTGCCTCTAAACGTGGTGTCAGAAGGCATAGGGAACCTATAAGGTCGTCAGTTTCCTTACCAAGGAGGTGTGATCATTGCCTTTAAAAGTGATGCTACGAGTTTTAATGTGTCCGAATTTGAAGGAGAGCCAACCCAGTCGTACCATGCAAGTTTATCAAGTGTTGGTCATACCAGGATAAACTCGGGGGCGAATGTTTAAACCTAATTTGGACATGGTGACATGACATTTGAAGAGGACATGTGGCAGTAAACGACATCAAATTCTGAGAGCTGATCGAGATAAGATAGCTGCTCGAGTAAGACACAATTAGCACGAAGAGCTACAATTTGCTCGAAGAGAAGATAACTGGTAATACTTCATGAGTGAGGTCAAAATTTTAACCCAAATAATGCTCAAAGAACAACTTATTTAAACCTGAAGATTCAGATTTCGCGAGATATTACAAAATATTCCAAGATATTTATGCAACTGATATTTGAATGTATTTTTCCAGTATTATTTGAATCTTAATCAATTGTAACAATCCCCCACAATACACGTGTAGGACATAGATTATTTTGTAGAGCCCATAGCCCATTAAGAGACTCTATAAATAGAGTTCTCTCACAGTCATTATAGGAGGCGCGCTTTACATACAAAATCCCTATCGAATTGTATTTTCTCTCAGGCTTAGGAAACTCAGTTGAACCTTGTTCTTCTTGATTTTGAGTCTGAGACCTTCTTGATTAGTAAAAGTGCAAGTGGATGTAGGCCATCACTAATTCTTGGGGCCGAACTACTATAAATTCTTTGTGTCATTTCACGTGATTTCAATTCATTAAATTCGTTTCTTTCGTTTATATTGACTCAGTGTCGTTGACCAAAATGCTCGTCAACACTCTTTTTTCACAACTTTACATGTTATTGTTCGATGTGAATTTTAATTTCTTTATTTGATATTGTAGCTTATTTCCAAAAATTGTTCTCGAAAATATAATGAGACTTTATCGAATTCGGTGCTCATTAAACTTCCATGTCATTCAAAATGGAATTGGATAAGCTTTAGATATGAGGATAATTATGAATTTAGTTGACATATACTACATCTTTAGTCGTACCAATTTATGTCTAAAATGGTCTACAATACTCATTAATTTGAAAGGGATTAGTGAAAAAATTAAATATTTCAAGAAATATATAAAAAAAAAATTGATTTTTTATTGTTTCATACTTTTTCCGACGAAAATATACATCTATCGCCACAATTTTCATACTTTTGTCGGTGCATTTCAGAGATACACCGGCAAAAGTGTTAACGGTAAAAGTTTTCTTCTTTTACCAGCACATTTATGAATTGCGCCGACGAAAGTGGTCTCAGAAAAAGTTCTTAGCTTTTGTCGGTGCACTTAAGAGATGCACCGTTAAAAGTACATTTTGTCGGCACATTTATGAATTGCGCTGGTATAGAGCAATAATTGCCGACAAGAGAGCACGCCCTTAAATGACTCAACTTTTGTAGGCATATTTGGCGAATTGCGCTGGAAAAAGTTACTTTTTCCGGCTTTTTTCTAAACGCATAGGCAAAAACCCATTTATTTGTACTGAGAACAAATAAAATAATTCAAAATCAAAACTAAATAGTGATTCGGATGCACTTTTTTTTATTTATAATTGTTATTCTTCTATTGTCATATTTTGATAAGAAATATTTAAGAGAGAGGTAATTGCTTTCAATCGGTAGCATTCAGAATTGCTAAAAACCACTTCATCTAATTTTTTAATATAAAATAAATGTATATTTTTATATGTATATACATATAGAAAAGCTATATGTGTGTTTAATTGTATATATATATATATAATATTTATCTATATCAAGTCAAGCTATACCAACCCCTAAAAAAAATAGATGTCTCCTCTTCAACCACTACAAAAAATCTTAGTTTTAGTCACAACAAATTTTGTGACTAAAATCAAAAAATTTGTGACTAAGGAAAAATCATTATATCTATGTCATCACTAAAAAGTCCGTGGCTAAAAGTATTAGTTACAAAGATCATAATTTGTTGTCACTAAATGTATATTTAGTCACAACAAACTTTATCACTAAAAATAATAGGTTGTGACTAAAACTACATTAGTGACAACTTGTGATTAAGTACGACTTTTTAGTCAGAAGTAATTTTTTGTTATTACTAAAAGTGGCATTTAGTCACACAAAATATATGTTGTGACTAAAAAGTTGTCACTAAAGATTACCTTTATTTGTAGTGAACAGTGGTGCATGCCACTATATCCGACTGCTGCCATTAATTGGACCAAAAACTTTTTTATTCTAATTACGTGTCTTTTTATATAAAAGAAATATTCTTTATAGGCTTTCGGCCATCCCATACCATTCACATTGATCTAAGAAACTTAGTATATAAATTAATATATATATGTAGATAAAGAGAGAGGGTAGATAAGTTTGTTTTAGTTAAGCAAATTCATATAATTTTTATATAATAATTCTTAATTAGATATATATATAGTTAATCAGACGTTTAAAACGAATAGACATTGGACTGCATTACAAGACAAATTTAAGTGGAATAGCTTAAGCCGGCGCACAGACCACTAATTATAAATACAATTTGGCTAATTCAGATAAGGTCTAAACAATTTTCTCGATCGGCGGCGTTTAAAGCGGCCACTAATACAAAGTTAATAAGGTATTATTCTCTTTAATCAATTTGTTAATTTTAAGTATAATTTTTTTTTTATAATAATAATAATAATTCTTTTGTAATGGTAAACGTACTTACGTCTCCAATAACTAAGAAGCAGTTTCAATCCTTTAAGACAAAACATTTAAATAAAACCGGTCTAGTTAAATATATAATTTATTAGTCAACCTTATTTTATAGATTATATATATAGTTACATACACATTATTATTATTATTCTTTATCCAGCTATATATAAGGTCAGGTCAGCAATCAAAATCAGTGTCATCCACAGTCTTAAGCTTGGTTTTTATGTAGTGATTACTTATACAATGTATGTGTTTTGGAAGATACAACTTTTTGTGTCTCACTGCCACGTGTAATACTTTGACAATTTCTCTTAAAAATAATAGTTGAATTCATCAAAATTTGTAGCTCATTTTGTCTTCAAGAGTGAGCATATTAGAATTTTGGAGTTTTCTAACCATAGTGGTCTAATGGTATGTGGAGGTGAATGAAAATTAGAAAAACTATGAGGGGGTGTTTGCAAGTTGAAATATAGAAGTTGAATTTGGATGAGCAAAGCCCATAGGCATATGGTATGTATCTTCTTATGTTATAGTTTGTTGATGATCTTAGTGTACATGATATATAAATGCCAAATTCAGGTATTCATTGTTAAGTATCCCATACGTTAGTTACTGTAGATACATCTCATATATGACAAGCAAAAAGATGTTACTTTTGTTGTATTCAAACTAAATGGCTAACCCAATTAATGATTTCTATCTTATTAGGGGTTAGAAAAGCAAAGGATAAAAAAGACAAGTCATAAATAATGAAAAATATTTTGGGGTCTTGTTTTTTGTTATGTTTATTTGCTGTCGAAAACACACATATAGTTAGAAGAGAACAAGAGACAATAATCAATTATTAATGAATAAAAATGACAACTTTGGATTAATGTTTCTACTTTTTCTGATGAGAGAAAACCAATGCATAAAACAAAAGACTATCTATCGTTATAAGGATATCATGTGTGTCCCCTCTACTACTACTTATCACCTCTAAATGTAAGAACCTTTTTTAGAGTTAAAAAAGAAGAAAAGAGTCCCATTAAGAATCATAATGAAATGAATTATGAGTATGACCCCTCCAATTTCCAAAATTTTGGTTGATGTAGTAGGTCTAAAAGAAGTACACAAATAAGTCACACTTGAGAGTTTATTATTATGATTATTATTATTATTATTATTATTATTATTATTATTATTATTATTATTATTAGACTCAATCCTTAATTTCATCACCATGATCATGATCATCTTCTTCAATCGTGACACTCCTAGTGAGCTCCTTGGCTCTTTGAGCTTGAAGTTCCCAATCGGTTCGAGTCAAAACAAACAACATGGTCATCACACACGAGCTCTCAGCAGCCAAAGGACCAAGCCATTTTCCTGTAAAATCAAACCCTACATAAAAGCTCAACCAAATAGCAACCGACATTCCCACAAGGTAGAAGCAACCCAAGTTGATATTAGCGTCGAGAGAGGGCTGAGCTGTGCCTCTCAAAACGCCACAACTCGTTGTTTGAGGGTAGTTTCCAAGCTCATAAAGACCGTTTATTGGGAAAACCATTGATGTCAATGCAATGATCTCAACGTCTTGTGTGAACATAGTGGCCCAAACTTTCCTAACCATTATAGTAAACAACAATGCCGAGAATCCCATAACAAAGCTGTATAATATAGGCCAACGATGGCAAAAAGTTTAGCCTTTTGGGGACGGTTTGCACCGAGCTCATTCCCAACCCTTGTTGAAACACCAATACTCAAAGAAGACGAGAAAATGTACATTAGAGTTGTGGTTTTGTAACGCTCTAAGCTCCAGGGACCGTTACGGTGCACATTGTAAATAGTGCTAAACTCGCTTATTGAGTCATTTGGTCATAAACGTGTAACTAAGTATGATTAGCGGTTTAGGAATTAAAAAGTTTTGTTAGGATATAACGTTTCACTAGAACGTTTACTGTATACATTGGGATCCCAAAAAATATAATTTAAAGGTTTATTACAATAAAATATTCACAACCAGCCGAACTAAGCGGTAAAACAGGGTTTAACCCTAGTTCCTTTCCTTCAAACCTCGGTCGTGGCGGTCTAGCAGCTGTATATGTACACATCGTCACCTAAGCTCTCAAACTCAAGGATGGTCCAACTTTCTTTTGCCTTTACATGCACCACATAGCACTCGTGAGCCGAAGCCTAGCAAGAAAACTCAATATGCTCATGAACAATCATATTATGATATCAAATCATATCTGGCATGCCTAGCAAACATAGCTTTATTCAAGCATGCAAATAAGTTCAAACAATGCTGGGGTATCGAGGATAAGAAATCATGCCCTTCTGATTAGATGACTATCAAGTCAATCCTAATCAGATGAGTGATTTAATACTAGAGGTTCTGGTAAACCATACTGGGTGACTGACAAGCAAGTCAACACCCAAAGCCATGCAAATGATGATCAGAATGATCATACAGAGCTTAAAGCCCTGAACAGATGAGTGAATATCACTTTGAGGTTCTGTTAACCATACTGAGTGACTAACAAGCAAGTCACTACGGGGCTCAGTGTCCATAGCCGTGTAACGAAACTGTTACCTGGGATTTCCTGCAATGGCTCTATCAGATGAGTGACTGATGGGCAGTCACTAGCTAAAACAGATGAGTGACTGGTGGGTAAGTCACACAAGCGCTTTTAGTTTTCATCGAACTTGAGGTCGGTCTGACATTAATGCTCTTGTTGAGTCATCTAATGCAGAATGTCGATTAGATCTAATCTTTAATCGGCCCAGCGTTCATGACGCTTATGCCGTTACTGGCTCCCAGGTCGGTAACACACGACCAATGCCAAATCTGAGTGATCAGGGCCATGCACAAGCAAGCAATGCTACCAACATATATCATATGTTTAATATCCAAATACAGGGCATTCAACATGCTTACTTAACAATTACTAGCACAATTAAGATCATGCATACACACAGAGGCTCAAGCTTTGAACAATCTCATATTCAATATTCATAGCATGCCCTAATCACATGTTTCTTGTGCACCACATGCATCACACTTAATCATCCAACATGCCTCAATAATAACCATATGCAAATGAGCAAGATTGCTAAACATTCAATATGCTATCAATGTTTACCTTTAAACATCCAACATGCATCAAGAATAATCATGCATGTCACATATGGGGTGCATTTTTCTTACATTTGGTCCACGCACAGGTTACCATTAAACGAGCCACAAGCACGACCCTGATTCCAAGTCTCTAGTGATAACCTAATCACAACCATAATATAAAATCTCTTCAAAATGAGTAGATAAATACTTCCAAATCCAACCCAAGCCTCCAGGACATCGAATCCCACTCAACTAAGTAGTAGGATCGATCCCAGGCCCTTAGAGTTAAGTTTCCATCACAAAAACACACTTTTGGGCAACTTTTCCCTTAAGGGCCGCGACCCTCCAAGGACTATTCCGCGGCCTGCCCCCCTAGCAGAGCCTCCTCCTCCTTTATCAAGCTAGGGCCGCGGCGCCCAAGAACAGGGCCGCGGCCCAACTTTGCACCAGCCACTTTTCTTCATTTTTCCACTTTTAAAACATTCCAAAAACCTATCCAAACATCTCCAAATCCCAAAATCAAAGTTCCCAAACATCCCCATGATCCAAAACCCATAAAACCCAAGTCTCAAATCACCCTAAAACACATCAAAACACAAAATCCAATTCAAGCTTAAAAGCTTTTAAAAACTTAAAACTTAAATCTTGAATTACCTTCAATTGAGTTGTTTCTAACTAAATCCTCTAGATAATAAGCTTCTAATATTTCCTAGGATCGCTATGCCTCGATCCTCGCTTGAATCCAAGTCCTAGAACTCAAGTTACCTTCGAAAATGTGATGGGGAGACGAAAAGGAAACTTAGAGGGAGAGAGAACGTACAAAACGTTCTTTTTATTCTTTTAAAAGGTTACTTCAAGCTTAAGTAGCCTCAACCATATCCTAACACTCAGGGTCTCGAAAACACCCCGGGGACAAAATAGTCAAAACCTCCAGAATTTCCCCCTAACTTACTAACTCCCAATTTATCACCAAATATTAATTCCCATTACCCAATAACCTGGTAATGCTCAAATTACCCCTTGAATCACTCCAAGTCAATAATAAATCCCGTTGTGACTTTCCCACTAGCTTACCTCCTAGGGTCGTCTTGTGCTGAGTAACCCTAGCATAACCAAACAATAATAAAGCACCCCACACATATCACATAGATGCCAAATATGCCCGAAATGACCAAAATATGATAATTACCCAATTACTCAAAAATGAGTTCACATGCATATTTAATATACCTAAACATGCATATTATCATTTAATAACATAATAAATCAATTATGGCCCTCCCGACCTCCTAATCAAGGTCCTAAACCTTATTAGGAAATTTGGGGCATTACAGGTTTGGATCAAAATCCCCATTGAAACAACGATTGCTTGAGGATTAAGCAACAACCCACACAATAAAATCATGAACTCATACCACCACCATTCGAGACAAACCGAAACTCAAAAGAGACTTCCATGCTCTGAACACACTCCGAGGAAATCTCAACCCATGTTTTCTTATACACACCTAAGATTACAACATATACAATCAATGATCCCACTAGGTTAAAATTTGTCCAAACCCCACTCAAGGCGATCCCTTTAATACCCATATTGAGAACAGAGACGAGAAAATAATATATGGGAATGTGGAGAATAATCGAAAGTTTGGCACCGAAGGTGAGAGGGAGCGTTATGGATTGAGTTCTGAGGTAGATTCTAAAAAGGTGTAGAATCGATTGAGCAATAAGATCATGGAGAGAGAGAAGTATGTAAGATTGAGCTATGGTTGCTATATCATCCTGTTGACCAAAAGTAGCAATTTTTCCTCATATTAAACCATAAAATGGCTATGGGGACAGAAGTCAACAGAAGCAAAATCATTGTTCTCTGCAAGGTAAGCCGAAGAATTTTGAGCCTTTTTGCTCCAAAACCTTGGCCACAAATGGGTTCCATCCCCATAGTGAGTCCTGACAAAATAGAGTACCTTGTAATGTTGGAAAATCTGATGGCAAACAACTAGGGGTGTGCATGGTGTGGTTTGAGCGGTTTGAACACTTTTTAATTAATACACCATGCCACAAGTGCGGTGTAGTAGCTAGAACACACCGTGCGGTGTGATTTCGTTGCACCAAACTGACCAAACCAAACCATTTTTTGCGGTGCGGTTTGGATGGTTTTCCACGGTGTAAGTGTGTTAAAAAATATGTGTGAGATAGAGAGGTGATAGGGAGGAGGCGCAAATGAGATGAGAGAGGAATGGGTTGTTGTCGTGTATGATGTGTTAGAGAATAAGGTTATACCCTAATATAAGTGGGCTCCTAATTTTAGATTGGGTTACTAAAAAATGGTATATGTATAAAGTTTACTTTTTTTTTAACATATTTGTAAGTATACGGTGCGGTGTGGTGCAAACCAAAATTTCACACCACCAAATCGTGCACCGCACCGCGCGGTTTAGCTAAGATACTAACCATACCAAACCATTCCACTTTTGGCACCGCAGTTTGCGGTGTAGTGTGGTGCGATGCGGTCAGTCGCCGCGGTTTAGATGCTCACCCCTACAAACAACCCACCAGCCAGAGACAACTCGCCTAGTTGACCCAGAAAAAGTATGGAAATGAGAGAGCGAGAATAAAGCAAAAGCCCAGATAAGACCATGGAAAGAGCTACGTTGGCTATGCATCTGGCCTCGGAAATAGCCTCAGAAAGATGTGTATTTTGATGATTTTGATTTTGTAATTCTAAAGTTGTGATAAAAGGGGTGTGTTCATCAGACTCTTGGGGTGTATAAGAGAGAGTTTTAGGTGGGTTCGAATCATAGTGGCACAAGGAAGGAGACAAATTGTGGTGGCACATAGTTTTGGTATTCAGAGAAGAGACTGAGAAAAGATAGAGTGAGAGAAAGGTTTAGAGTTGTGGAGAGAGGTGTAGGATGAATTTAAAGGTAGAGATTTTTATAAATGGATATAAAAAAAAATACAAGGTGTGAATATAAATTGAAATTATTGGAGTATGTTGTCTCACATGGAATAAATGTAAGAATATTGAGCCATTAATGAGAACATGTGTATCTTCACTAATCACCAGTTGATTTTCAGATGAAGCTCTATGATTCTTGTCATGGTATTATGAGTCAATTTCCTAGCGGGCATTCGATCCACATCGATCGATCAACAAGCCAACTTAAAAAAAAAATGCTTGAGATCTGCATAGTGCAAAAAGACAATTGAGATCCAAATAGTGAGATAAGCCGCACGAGAACCACATAGTGCAAAAAGACACTTGAGTCACTTGTGATCATGTGATTCAAGATTTGTGAGTGAAAAAATTGCCACTATCGTGAGAGGAGATATTGGAGTATATTATCTCACATGGAAAAAAAATAAGAATATTGATCCATTAATAAGAACATGAGTAACTCCACTAATCACTAATTAATTTTTAGATAAAACGTACAATTCTTGTAAGAAATAATTAAAATTGGAAAGAATAAAAAACAAAAGATACTTTGTTTTATTTCAACTTAAATACTTTGGAAGAGAATAGTAGTAGTAGTCTTAGAGAGCTTTGCCTTTTTACGACCGACCCATATTCAGTATTTGGGGGCCTGCGTAAGTGGGTCCCAATCCCCACAAGGTTGAATCAAAGAAGAGTCTTGACTCTTTTTTGGTAGAGTTTATGAACCTAATTTGGTATATATATAACAGGCCAAGTTTTCCTAATAATAATTACTATTATTATTGATGGTGTTGGAATGGTGGAGTTTCTTTTGGGGAGTTTTAAGTCCGACTATGCACAGTCCTTGAGTGCCCTTAATTATGGTCAATGAGATTATACGTTTTCTATTTTTGAATCTTCTACTTTGTTGAAAATAATGTATGGATTGTTTTTACGGAATGAGCTTCAAAAAGAGTCCTACTGAGGTTATTTTGTGTTTTTAACATGTGAATAGTTTTCAGTGCAATTTATTTTTATGATTGTGTATATTGTAGTTATTTAAAATATACTACAAATTTTCAGTAAATTCCAAATAATATATAGTGTCGAAAAATAGTTTAAAAACATATTGTTGCACTCGTAACTAATTTTTTTTATGCGTGTGGAGAACAACATGTTTGAATTTAATTTTTTGCATTATAAATTATTCAAAATTTTATGAAAATTTGTAGGATACTCTAAATAACTACAATATACACAGTCATAAAAAAATCGCACCGAAAATTATTCACGGGTTGAAAATATCATAACCAACACTACACCAAAATACCCATTTTGTGTCAATCAAACAATTGAGTCAATGCAATTGACTGCTACTGTTAATCGAGAATTAACATTTGTGGTAGTTGAGCAATGTCACAAATAAAAAGGTTGCGTCAGTTCAACACTAACGGTGTTAGTGAGGAGCGTTTAACTCAGTGGAGCTATAGATAATTAGATATCGTCTTAGTCAATGCAAACCAAAATAGAATCCCTCAAAAAAAAATTCAAAAAAGTGAAGGTAAACAGGCACATCTCTATCTACGTGTAGATAATTAGATATCTTCTTACTCATCATATTGAAACCGTTTGTGTCTTCTCCTTAAGTTAGAATAACATGTATGCATGACTTTTTTTTCCTTTGATATTTTATTTACTTCTTTATATGTATGTAGTTTAATTATTTCCTATAATTAATTAAAGAAGACAAGTTATTGTGATTTAATTTTTAATTTTTAATATTTGTATTGATTGTCCTTTGTATATATGTATGTTTACTAGTTTGAAGTAACGTGCAATGCCCGCTAGCTTATTTTTAAAGTTGTAAATATTGTCAATAATTTTAATAAAAACTTGTTTACTATTTTTAAAAAATATATATATATAATAGAATAAACTATAGTTTTATAGTATATATAAATATTTATAACAATAATCTCTACATATATGACATTTAAACACAACACTGACATATATATATATTTACATGGCTACATGTCATATATATAAAATACAACAATATTTAAAAAGAAATTAATAATAGAAATAAAATAAGAATATAAAAAGTCATAGTGTAGACAGTAGTATACATGCATCAACTATTTTTAGTTTATAATGTATCTCGCAATGTTCATTGGTGAATTTGATGAAGAAAAAAAGTTCCAATCACTTAATAAAAAACAAACTATCACACAAATTTATAAGATAAAATATGATAGGTATGTTTTTATTATTTTTAAATAAATATGATTTAATTATTTAAATTATCATAAAATATCTTAAAAATATCCTATTTTAATTAATTAATTAATTAAATTTTTTTTAAGCTTATGTTTGTTCTAGTTTTTTAATTTAGTAGTGACAACAAAATATTATATATTATATGTTTAATATATATAATATTAAGTTTAAGTTTAATTAAATTTTATTTAAGTTATAAATGTATAGTTTTATTATTTTTAAATAATTATGATTGTAAAATATCTTATTTTAATTTGTTGAATTATTTATTTTTTTAATTTTATTTAAGTTTAAGTCATGTTTACAATCTACCGATAAATATAAGAATATTCTATTAATTATAAGAATATTTCGTTAAAGTAAACGGAAAAAAAATAAAAAAAACTTTTAAAACAAAAAATTTCTGTTATCTACACACTATGTAGACGGCGGGAAAACGATAAGATCTTAAGGGCCAATTTTGATTGAAATTTGGATTTTAATTTACTTTTTTGATAAGATATTTTGACTGTGTTCCCCTTTTTGGTATTGATATTGTTTGCCTTTATTTATTTTATTTAAAAAATATATATATATTTATATATAAATATATATTGAAGGACGAAGTTTGAATTGGTGAAACTCCTTTGTTTTAGTATTATTTTTTTTCAAGTAGATTTATCTATTTTATTTTATTTTTAATTAATTATTCATTATTATTAATAATATACTATAACTTAAATAAATCTACTCACTTACTTATGTTATTATTTGTTAATAAACAGTTCAAAAATTATGTTTTTGTGTGTATTAAAATTCAAATAATAATAATTACGACATTAATAATGTTACATTTGTTAAGTTACTCTCATATATCTATATATATTTATCTATCGTGTAAGCTTTGTTCAATTTTAGGTAATAGTTTTTAAATCTGTTTTATTTCAATTTTATTTCATTTTTAATCAATTATCTATTATTAATTTTAATTATTTATTATCTATATATATGAAGCTAGGTGATAAGATGGCATTTAATTCAGATTTTTACACTCTCTACATTATCTTTTTTTCTTATATTATCAGAATTTTACACAAATATTTTTTTTATTTCATTTTTAATTAATTGTCATCTATTTTCTCATCCATTCATAATTTTATGTATAGATTTATTTATTCTATTTCCTTTTTAATTAATTAATGAATCATATAACCTACCTTATCCACTTTAGCCAAAAAAAAAGTTTCAAAAATCATATTTTTGTGTGTATTAAAATCTAAACAATGATTACCTTAATAATGTTACATTTATATATAATCATTGCCAAGGAAAAAAAAATTATTTTGTATAAATAAGCTTTTATAAGGTTGTCTTATTTTGAAAAAATAAAAAAAATAATGATTCGTTGAGTTTAATAAAATGAAAAATATGATACTAATTAATTTTTCTACAATTATATTATTTTTTTCTCATACATAATGAAACAATTTTTTTTTAAAAATATATACTGTCCAAAATAATTATAAATGACTGCACAAGCGCTTCTTCATTTCCTAGTGTATATATATATATAGTCGGCTAGAGATATGGTATTAATTTCATCGACAAAGACAATGCTGTGATTTGGTCACACACGTATACAATACAACACAGCATTTTAATAGAATCCACAATAAACAAGGACTAAAAGCCACTCATATTCTAACGTTAATGTGATACATTAAACTCCAAAAAGAAAATGTTCAGCCAAAGGTTAACTCTACAAGATTAATTTTTGTCTATTAGTTAATCCAAGAAAAAATCGACTCATTAATGAAATAATGACAAAACTCAATCTAACTTTGATCATTTCTTCCATCTATATATTAATTGCTGTACTTTCTTGGAATGAACTTTCTTGGCCATGCTTTTTTAACGTCATTATTTAGCATTTGACACTAAAGCCAAAAACAATTTAAAGTGGACAAAATTATAAAAAAAATTTAAAAAAGAAATCTTTGTACTTAATATAATTTTTAAAAATACAAGTTTAATGGATATATATATATTATTTTTGCACACATTTATTTTACATTATGATAAATCAAGTTAATTTAATGATTAAACTTAAAATTAGTTTTTTTACTTATTATTTTGTTATAAGTTTTAATTTCAGCCATTAAATCATTAACATGTATGTATAATAATATCTATGTATCAATTACATTTTTTTTTTGACAAAATCCATTACATCTTTTCAATTAGTTGATATTCATAAATTAATGCAATATCATATATATATATATATATATATCACAAATTCTCATATAGGAGTTCTCCTTTAAGTCCTATCAGTAAGGTTTTCTACGTTCTCGACTCGTGAACAGTTTTCGACATAATTTTTTGTAATGACCGTGTATAATGTAGTTATTTAGAGTATCTTGCAAATTTTCAGAAAATTCCAAATAGTTTACAGTATCGAAAACTAGATTCAAATATATTATTTTTCACACACATAAAAAAAATTAGTGACTCGTGCCCAACATGTTTGATACGTATATAGTGAAGTGTACTATTATATAAATATTTTAAAATATATATAAATTTAAATCCCAATAGAAAGTATGGAGACGTATAGTGTATATGTATATATATGTGGTTCCATATATGATATATATGTGTGTTTAGAGGGCCGGTTGGACGGTGGAAAAGGCAATTGCCGCATGCAGACTTTGTATACGACTCTTCTTAATTTGTCTGCATCAATAATACCATTCTATTCATTTTTTCAATTCGGCTTTCACTCTGTCCTCCAATCCCCTCTGCGTGCCATACTAGACACCACAAAAGTTCAAAACTAAGCCAAAACAATTGCAAAGTACTATATATGAGGCGTATATATATATATACACACACACACAACAGCTATCATAACCTGTATTTATATATATATATATATATATATATATCTAACCATTTTGTTTGTTTCCTAAAATGGCAACTCATGTAATATCCATTTTTTGCACGTGGAATCCTCATGAATAGTATATTATTTGCAATTATTGTTGCTTTAAGATTTGAAGTTTGAAGTTAGGTAGTATAGTTCTCGTACAAATTTTGTATATATATATATATATATATATTATTTCTTCCTCAATTTTTGCTGCTAGAGTACTTATTATTACAGCTTAATTCCTGGACTTTGGAGACACAACAGCACATGGGTTTTCTGTACAATTTTTATATATATATTTATAGGTAGCGTGCATGCATAGGTAGAAGAAGCATTTTTTGTAGTTTGTAGAGTTATGCACGTAAAATTATGTGATGTCTGGTTTGGTTACTTTTCTCCATCACATAAGCAATAAAGATCGATTGACCAACCTAGCTAGGGTTTATAAATGTACCAACCTTTTTCATAATTATTGCATGGAGATAGATGGCCTCAGATCATGATGTGACCAAAACCTAACGGTACTCAAAGTTATTATTACCATTTCTCTTAGACTTAAAAGTCCTCCTATCCTTTAATAGTCCAAAATTAATGTGTCAACATATGTTAAAATATACATGTAGATATTATAGGCAGCCCCGTACGGAAGGTATCCCCAATAACTTCATCAATTTCTTTTAATTAAAATCAACCATCTACCATTGTATATATATTTGTAATAAATTGTGGTACAATCATAGGATTTGACTTGATGAGTTGTAATTTTTGTAATCGTGTGGCGTGGAATTCGTATTCATACATGTATAGATACTTATCTAAGTAGGACTTGACTTTTTAAACGGGTGGAAAATGTGGTCTTTGTGTAGATTTCCAGTAGCAATTAATTTGAGAATGCTAAATGATACAATATACGTACCAATAAAAACCACAACTTAAACAAATGAATCTTACATTAAATTTTCGTATAATTAAGTTTCATGTTTATTAGTATAAGCCCTGACACCGATGTGTTAATTTTTTAACAATAAATATATTAATTAATTTATATGCGTATTAGTTAAACTATCACGCATTAAAATTAGGGATATAATTTCTTTTTGTGGCGTTGAGAACTACTCTTAGTGGAGTGGGGATTCTCCGTCTACACGGAAAACACGGTAGGGACAAGGATGACACTCATCATTCTAACAATGTCTTAATTAATTTGTTTTATTATTTATTTTAAATATTTATTTATGTATTTTTGTAGTACATTAATAATTTTTTTTAAAATTTTTAATTTTATTTTGGAAGATATTTAGTAATTTGAATTATTAACATATTATAATATTTTAAATTTAATATAATCCATTCTTTAAAAAAAAAAAATTAATGGTTCTCTTTAGGAATTTCTTATCCCACCCCTAAGTGGAATATATGAGGAGTTGACATAGATGCAAATAAAATGGTTAATGAGGACAAGGACGGGGAGCATTAATCCTCGCCTATTCAACACTTTGTTTCCATCCCTAATGGAAAACTCCACAAAATGACATCTATATACCCCATAATGATAACCATATACCCATTCTAATGAGCTTTTTTACAAATATAACCTTAAACCCAATTAAAAAGACCTAAATATCCTTATTAAGTAACATTAAGTTTTTCTTCTAACTTACCAACACTTGTTGTCACCATCTTCTTCCGCTCTTCTCTTATCTTCACTTCCAAGTTCTAAATCACATAAGGAGTAGGTGCTATTGTTATTTATGTATTGTAGGTGTGTTAAATAATAGTTTATATGTGTATTTTCAAATTGTTACGAGCTGCTTAAAAAATGAATTTTATGATGACGAAGTTTCATTTGATTTCTGTGATTTAAATTTTTTTTTATTCCGAACTTGTTCACACTGAATTCGGGTCTTAGTTCATACCAAATTCACACATATTCACATATGGTCCCAACAGATTGAAAATTATTAGTGTGAACTATATTATTTGGTATGAAACATATGTGAATCGAGTTTGAGTTAGATGTGACTAGGTCTAAATTTAATGTAAATCAGGTCCGAACATAAAAGTCTTAAATCACAAAATCATTATGCATAAGGACGTAGCTTTACGGAATTTCCCAATTAAAATAAGTGGCTACTACTGGCCAAGTTATATTCGGCTTGCTCGGTAACATGCAAATAAACATGAATAAAAGCTTAAGAACAAAACGTAAAAATACATTCGGTAAGTTTATTTTTATTTTTTATTTTTTAAAATTTTAATTAATTTTTGCATAATTTTGAAAACGGTTAGTTTTTTTCTTACTTTTAACTTTTTTAAACGTTTTTCTTCTCCTTCCTTATCAACTTTTTCTTTCAAAAGCATTGTTATTTTTATTTTATAAAAATAAAAAAACATAAAAACAAAAATATATTTTATTTTTGTGTTTAAAAAATTAAATTTTTTTTTCCAAATACAAGTGTTTGGTAAAATTTTTGTTTTTGAATATTTCAAACAAAAAAATATGGAAATATTTTTTTTTTGTTTCTTTATTTTTAAAAAATAAAAATATGTTTGGTAACTATTTTTGTTTTTTGAAATAATAATTGTGTTTGATAACTTTTATTTTTATTATTTCTTTAACAATATAAAATGATGTGTTGATTGAAGATGAGAAGAAAAAAAATGAAATGAAAATTCGAAAATGGTTTAAAAAAATTTTGAAAGTGAAAAAATTCTTTTTTCAAAATTTAATGAATTTTAATTAATTTTTTTTAAAAATAATCAATAAAAATAGAGTAATTAAACACTATTTTATGTTTAATTGTAAAAATTTTAATTAATTAAATAAAAATTTATTTTTTTAAATGTTACCATACAGTACCTCTAAATATATATATATATATAGAAATTTTTTTGATTAAAAGGGGTTTCCAATTCTAAGGTAGACTATTAATTAATTATTTAATTAGAAATTGAAAACATTCGTGTAAATGACCGATTCAGCATATATACATATATAATGAGTCAAGTTTGTCCATAATCAAAAACTTTAAGCAGACTCATAATAGTCCACATGTACATATTATCAAACGTTTGTTAGTATAGTACATGTATCACACATGGCCGACATGCACACATTTCTTCATATTAATAAGAACGCGTTAATTGTGGACTAAAAGTAAACATTATTTTCTATAGATGCTTAATTTGTTATTATATATATAATTATAGTTTTTGGAAGCTTTTGATTCGTGGGGCACTCAAGTCAAAAGTCCCTCATCACTATATGTATATATATGCATATGCATATATTGACCATGCTAGTACGTACCTAAATCTAAATGTTGGAATGAAATATAGCACCAAGGCAAGGCATACAGAATTTTCTTTTCTTACTAAATATAAATTAATAATATACGAAACTTCTCTTCTCGTTGGTTTGGATTTTGGAATTATACGATGATGAGATAAAATTTGTTCGTTTATTTTGTCAGTCAAAATTTCCCATATCATCAAAGTTGCCTTTTTGTTATTTGACCGACTTCTCCAACTAATCGATCTAGAAACTCCATCACTTTCAATTCCATTATTAATTTGCGTGGAGAACATTCTAAGCACACCCAAAAAATTCCATGCGTGTACTTTAATTAATATTAAGGTGTACTTTATTTGTCCATCTTCTCCATCTGTGTCAATAATTAATAATTACTCGTGTTAATTAAGTTGGTCGTTTTATTCATTATCAAACTAACTAAAATTATCTGTACGTTAACGTGTTTTTAGCACGTTTATAAATCATATTATTTTCACATTGAAACTAATAATTGATGTTACCGTGTTAATTTACCCTACACAAAATGTGATAATATGGATTTCCCAAACCCACTCAAGATAAAGTGCAGGACAAAACCCACTTGCCCACAATCTAAGTTATAACTAGTCCACACGTACTTGACATTTCACTATAGAGTCAACATTCTATACATGTTGACCACCAACAAAACTTCCTAACCATTTTTTTTTCTTTTTATATATATATATATATATATATATATATATATATAGCGATTGTGAAAAGTGGAGATTATTCTTGATTAATTAGTTAAGTCTTTGATCGTTGTATTCAAAACTTTTGCTATGACCATGGTGGTAAGGTCAAAGTAAATTAAATCAAGATAATTACGTAACGCCTCCTTTCTATATCATACGTTCCCATTTAATATATATATATATATACAGTAGCCATAAAAAGCATATTATATGTATGTAGGAGCAAAACCATTGGATTGATTATTCCCACATAAAAACAAGTTCATGTGTATGTTGATATGTATGTAATGTTTAGGTTTAGGTGCATATTTTTGAGTGCACAGATCGTTACTCAATTTAATTATAAAAGTCGTATTCTCTCTATTTTATCTTAGTGTACATGCCAAATTCAAGTATTCATTGTTAAGTATCCCATACGTTAGTTACTGTAGAGATATTTTCAAGATAAATATATGACAAGCAAGAAGATGTTACTTTTGTTGTATTCAAACTAACTAAATGGCTAACCCAATAAATGATTTCTATCTTATTAGGGGTTAGAAAAGCAAAGGGTAAAAAAGACAAGTCAGAGATAATAAAAAAGATTTTGGGGTCTTGCTTTTTGTCATGTTTATTTGCTGTCGAAAACACATAGAGAGTTAGAAGAGAACGAGAGACAATAATCAATTAATAATGAATACAACTGACTACTTTGGATTAAAGTTTCTACTTTTTCTGATGAGAGAAAAAACCAATGCATAAAACAAAAGACTATTTCCATAAGGATATCATGTGTGTCCCCTCTACTACTACTTATCACCTCTAAATGTAAGAATCTTTTTTAGAGTTAAAAAAGAAGAAAAGAATCACATTAAGAATCATAATAAAATGAATTATGAGTATGACCCCTTCCATTTCCACAATTTTGGTCAATGTGGTAGGTCTCAAAGAAGTACACAAATTAATGAGTTACACTTGTGAGTTATTATATATTATTATTATTAGACTCTGGAAAAAGAATCCTCCATTTTATCATCATGATCATGATCATGATCGTGATCATCATCTTCTTCAACTGTGACACTCCCGGTGAGCTCCTTGGCTCTTTGAGCTTGAAGTTCCCAATCGGTTCGAGTCAAAACAAACAACATGGTCACCACACACGAGCCCTGAGCAGCCAAAAGACCAAGCCATAATCCTGTAAAATCGAACCCTACATAAAAGCTCAACCAAATAGCAACCGGCATTCCCACAAGGTAGAAGCAACCCAAGTTGATATTAGCGCCGAGAGAAGGTCGAGCTGTGCCTCTCAAAACGCCACAACCCGTCGTTTGAGGGCAGTTTCCAAGCTCACAAAGACCAATTATGGGCAAAACCATTGATGTCAATGCAATGATCTCAACGTCTTGTGTGAACATAGTGGCCCAAACTTTCCTAACCATTATAGCAAACAACAATGCCGAGAATCCCAACACAGAGCTGTATAAGAGGCCAACGATGGCAGCAAGTTTAGCCTTTTGGGGACGGTTTGCGCCGAGCTCATTGCCAACCCTTGTTGAAACACCAAAACTCAAAGAAGACGGGAATATGTACATGAGAGCTGTGGTTTGGATCAAAATCCCCATTGAAGCAACGGTTGCTTGAGGATTAAGCAACAACCCACATAACAAAATCATGAACTCATACCACCACCATTCGAGACAAACCGAAATGCAGCTTGGTATTGCTAGACTTAAAAGAGACTTCCAAGCTCTGAAACACTCTGAGGAAATCTCAACCCATGTTTTTTTATACACGCCTGAGATTGCAACATATACAATCAATGATCCCACTAGGTTAAAATTTGTCCAAACCCCACTCAAGGCTACCCCTTTAATACCCAGATTGAGAACAGAGACGAGAAAATAGTTTATGGGAACGTGGAGAATGATCGAAAGGGTGGCACAGAAGGTGAGAGGGAGCGTTATGGATTGACTTCTGAGATAGATTCTCAAAGGGTGTAGAATCGATTGCGCAATAAGATCAGGGAGAGAGAAAAGTATGTAAGATTGAGCTTCGGTGGCTATATCATCTTGTTGACCACAAAGTAGCAAGATTCTCCTCATATTTAACCATAAAATGGCTATGGGGACAGAAGTCAACAGAAGCAAAATCACTGTTCTCTGCAAGGTAAGCCCGAGAAGTTTGAACCTTTTTGCTCCAAAAGCTTGGCCACAAATGGGCTCCATCCCCATAGCGAGTCCTGACAAAACAGAGTACCCTGTAATGTTGGCGAATCCGATGGCAAGCGACCCACCAGCCAGAGACAACTCGCCGAGTCGACCTAGAAATAGCATGGAGATAAGTGAGCGAGAATAGAGCAAAAGCCCAGTTAAGACCATGGGAAGAGCTATGTTGGCTATGCATTTGGCCTCGGAAACGGCCTGAGAAAGATGGGTCTTTTGGGGATTTTGATTCTGTAATTCTATAGCTGTGACCAAGGGGGTGTGTTCATCAGACTCTTGGGGTGTACAAGAGAGAGTTTTAGGTGGGTTTGAATCATAGTCGCTCAAGGATGGAGATGAATTGTGGTTGCACATAGTTTTTGTCTCTTGAGTTTTTCGAAAGGAAAAAGATTCAGAGATGAGAGACTAAGAAAAAAGACAGAGAAAGGTTTAGAGGTGTGGAGAGGAGTAGAGAACGAATTTAAAGGCAAAGATTTTTGTAAATGGAAATAATAATAATAATAATAATAATAATAATAATAATAATAATAATAATAACAATAATAATAATAATAAAAAAAACATGTACTTATTATGGGGACGGCTGTTTTTTTTGGGCTTTATAGGGTCCACTTAAATATTATTTTACTGACTTTTCTTCTCTCTCATATCACTCGTACTCACGCTCTTTCTCATTCTCTGACTCGTTCTCCCTGTCTCAGGCGCGGGGCCGTGGATGAGTCGATCTTGGTGCTTGGCGAAGGAGCGGACTTTGACGGAGCCATTGGTGCGACGGTCGGGCATCGATGGGGACGTGGGTGCGTCTGGGATGGAGGTATTATTTTTTTTTCTTTTTCTCCTTTCTGAAATCTGAGTTTTTATTTTAATATTTGAAGTTGATTTTTGGGTTGTTGTGTATGAACGAATCTATTTTGATTTTAAAATTATTTGATATCTGCTGTTTTGTTTGAGTGTTCATAGTGTTTGTTGTTCGAGTTTTTGGTTCACTACACACTCGTTCTCTCTCTCTCTCTCTCTGGCTCATACCTTCTTTATTCTCATTTATTTTAAAACTTTTGACTTGCTTTCTTATATGTTCTGATGATGTTGTGTTGCACGTTGAATAGGCAGACAATTTGTGTCCAAATTCTCGGTCCCATTTAAACTTTTGTTTACACGAGAGAACCGAAATATATTATGTGATGATTTTTGAAATTTTAAAATTTATTTGAAAAACTAAGAAGTCTGAATGAGTGGTTATGGTTGCTAGTGACAGTGAGTGAATGAGAATCTATTTGAGAAACCAACCATTAAGTTGAAGTTAAATAAGAAGAAGATCAGTAGTAATGTGTGTTTATGATAATCTTATCTGTTCTGCATTGTTATTTATTTTAGTGGTTTTAAAATTTATCAGAGCTACTGGGATGGGAATGGTGGGAATGGATTTTAGTGACAGTGATTCTGAATGGATAAGAGGCTCTGTATCATTTTAAAGATTAAAGATAAATAATAAGTTAATTCCTTTCTCAAATTCAGTCAAAACCCCTAAATTTCCTATCAGTTATTTATGTTAGTTACTCTTCAAAAATGTAGTACTGAGCCTAGATTCTTGTTGGTGAAAATGAAAACCTGACTAGCTTTCTCCATAGGAAAAATGTGGTCAATTGTAGGTAGATTCCCATCCTTACGTGTATATTAAAACAATTTAGGCCAAATCCAGTTGGGGTGACTCACAATCTCTCATTCTCTAGTTCTATATGGCGGTTTTTTTTAATGATCACTGAATTTGTTTTAGATCTATAATTGTAAGGACTGTAAAAATTAGTTTAGTTTTAGGGAGACTTGTGTTTTTATTTTCTTGTAATTGCCAGGTTTTTTCTTTGTTTAAGGTAGATAGTATGTAAGATTTGATTTTTCTATTCTCCGAGACTGATTTTGTGAAATCCCTATTGACTCTGGTGCGAGGTACTTTATGTACTCGTTTTAATTAGTTATAGTGTGACTGACTAACATTTAGAAAACCTAATAATCTGTCAAAATATGTTTCTTTCAACCTATATCTATGCTGTAAAGGAATGTGTATTGCAGGGTATGAAATCTTGATGTTAATTTACCGTTTCATGTTTGCCCTTTTTTGTAATTTTATGGTTAAATAATAAAAAACTCGCAGCTTTGGAAAAGATTCTCCTATTACTTATTTTGTTGTGTGGAATTTCTTCACAAAGGCTTTGAAGTCATGACTATCTTTTGTAATTATGTTATGGTCTTTAGGCCTTTCTTTGAACAATAGAATTGTCCTTTGTGGTTTTATTTTATTTTATTTTATTTATTTATTAGGACCATGATCAACATCGCAATTATTTGTTTGAATCCATTTTTTGTTTATAATCTTTGATTTGTTTGCTGTGTAATGTAAAAATTTAGATGTCCTTTTAATTTGGAAAATTTGATGTGGGGTTATAGTTGAATTCTGTTTTTTTTTTTTTTTTTTTGTATATTATGCAAAGTAGAAGAAGATGGCAGCAAAACAAATGGAAGAGATACAAAGAAAACTAAGGTTGTTAAACTATCCTAGAGCCAATGCTCCTGCTTAGGCCCTTCTTTTTGCTGGCATGGAGCGCTACGCCCTTTTGAAAGGGCTCTTCTTTCGGTAATTACTGCTGTCCGGTTGCCATTACCACTGCCACTGCTTTCACATCCCTACTCCATGCTTGATTTAGCTTTGTATTCTTCAGCTTGTTGGGAGATAAGTCCCCCTTCTCCCAACAAATTCACCATGGAGATACTATGGATCGTTATGAAGAGACAGCTCACATTCAATGTAGGTCATTCACAATATCACCAACTTTATCATTCTAATTTCACTAATTTATATTTAACAGATACCTTATTCTATAATCTTTTTGCAGATTTGGCTGAGATTGCCAAGTTTCTTGGTATTACAACAACTGTAGATACAGAAGCCATTCAGGTCAGTTGGGCCTAATGGTATGCTATCAAGGACTATCTTATTTCCCAAAAGAAAATCATCTTTTGGGTACTTTATATTGGTCTTAAACTACATAATGACTTTTGTTATTTTGAAAGTGGATGAATCGTCGTAGCAACTAATGCTTGTCGTGGTTGAACTCACAGGGACGGGCAAGCTACGAAGATCGCACTGAAATGCTTCGTCTTCTTGTTGATCTTGTTGAGGCAAGCATTTATGCTGATAACCAAGAATGGAGGTTGTGATTATTCTAATTTTTAAATTTGGTTTGCCTAAGTTTGTTTCTGTTTGTTAAAGAAGCTTTTACTAGTTTCTAAAATCTACTCTTTTATAAAAATTTGCATGTGTATTTTGCATTTAGGCACTGATAATTGTTTTTGCCGAACATCTAATTTGCATTGGACTTCTGCAGTGTTGATGATCAGGTAGCAAAGGTTATACAACTGATTGATTCAATTGCTGAAAAGCAAGCTCAGATATTCTCAGAAGGGTGCAAATTGTTCCCTGCTGATGTTCAGATTGAATCTATATACCCACTGTAAGAGTTACTTTTCTAATTGGAATAACTCCCTATTGATTACTTCACACTTAGGCTTAGCTAATTGGTACTAGTGTTTTCTCTTCATATTAACTAGCAAGCCTGCGCTTACAGGTTAGGGACATTTAAAACAATCTTCAAATTACTTAGAAGTCACCAATGGGTGACGTAATTATCATTCTCTTTAGACTTTTAATTATTATAACAATGCCCTGCAATATCATTTCTTACAGGGAATATGGACTGTTGCTTTATATATTTGTGAACTTTTTACTTGATCGGTTTTTTGATGTTGTGATTTTTTTTCTGCTTTTCAATGTGTTTCTCATTTAGCATGCTTACAACCCAGATGAGGAGTGTACAGAGGTCCAATCCCAAATGCGGGCACATTTGGAGTCTTTTCTGGAAACTGCAAGAGCATTTAATACAATTTATACCAAGGTGTGGATTACTATTTATTAATGTTGATCTTTCCTTGAAAGCTTATGCTCATGCTAGTTCTACTTGTGCCCATCATTAGGATTTTATACACCTCTTGGCTTTTGCTGTGTATTTGGATTCTTTAAATGGATTAAATGCTTTCTGTTAGCAATGCTCACACATCTACTTTGATTTACCTTGAACTTTTCTACTTCTATTGCACCGTATGTAGTATAGGAGCAAAAGAGAAGGGAGGGAGATGGACTGTTTACAAATAATGTTTTGCAGATTCTTATAATTCAATGGTATCTGTAGGAAATCCGTCCTTGGACGCACATGATGGAGGTACCCCAACTTCATGGGTTCGGACCAGCTGCTAATTGCTTATTGGAGGCATACAAGATGCTTTTAAAGGTAGTTTCATGTTATTTGTGTAATGTAACGTGACTTCTATTTCATGAGGTTTCTCTCTATATAACTCAGGTTCTTAGGGAAATGTGGATGATATTTTATAAAATATAATCTTGCCCTTGAAAGTTGTTTGTGTTCCAAAGTGGCTATTTTCAACGGGTTTTATTTGCAGTTCTTGGGGAACTTGAGAAACTTGAGTGACTCGCATGCAGCTCTTGCTGTTGGCGCATCAGAAACAATTGCTGGTGAGCCATCATCTGTCACAAGGATAATATCCGAGTCCTAGTCTGCCTTGACATTCTTAAATCGTGTTCTTGGATTTCTCTCGTCTTCCATTGCTTGTGAGCAGCAGAACGAGGTAAATTTGAGATGAAACTAATCCATCGCACCCATTAGTGTTGGAGCATCACCCACTCTGCAAAGTGTATTGTCTACTTTTTTTTGTGAGGATTCAATGTTAAATATTCTATCACGAGTGTTGGTTGTAAAGTGGATAGATCGTTCCAATTATAGTAGTTGGTACATGTATTTTGAAGCCTCTTATCACTTTACACCTAACTACAATATGCTAGAAACTATGTTATTATACATTATATTGTTAATTTCTCATGTATAACATCCTATACTAGCTGGTCAATTTTTCTTGCTCATGCCCTTCTCTAAATATGTTTCCATTTTCTAATTCTATATTGATTTTTCTTAACATGCTCCCCTTCAAGAATATCTCAAATGTGGTTTATACAAAGTGCATATTTTCTATTTTCATTTGTGTCTTCCTTCAACTCAACCTTTTAAGTAAATGGAATAACTAGATTTTTACGTGTTTCAACCTTTAATGGAAGAACTTGCAATGCTCAAGTTCTCTTTGGGTTGTAATTTAGCAGTGTTTTGCTCAAGCTGGCTTGTGTTTACAATGAGTTTTAGTCCTAATTATAGGCAACTGTGGTGCTTAAGGCCCTTTTATAAGGAGTAATTTGAATGCTTAACATAATAACATGGTTTACAAAATGGTAAGCTGGCAAAACGTGTTAAGCGGGCTGGATGCACTAGGTTTAGCTTGTTCAGCATGCAAACCACGTTCTTTTCCTCTTTGAGTAGCTGTATTTGAAGATGGTCAATGAGCTATAGACATACGGAGTACGACCACGTCTTTGGGAAGTGGCACACAATGTTAGGCAGCGCACTACTACTTCCTAAGTGTGATTATGTCATTCTAACAATCCCAATTGTTGGTTGTATGAAGGGGACAACCACGCTTCCTATGCAACTACCGTGTTGTCAGTATATTAGGTGGGTGTGCATGCTTCTGGGTTAGACTGTAGTCCCTACCCCTTTTGTCTTTATTTGCATGGTTGTTGCTTCTTTAGCAAGTAATAAAGTGTCCATAGTAACTGCTATCCTTGTAGAGTTTGGAGTCTAATTAGACCATTATTTTTGGATTATTGGCCTCTTGGTTCGAGGAGATGATCGAATTCTTTCATGGTTAGTTCTCGAGTAGCGTCGAACATATACTCAATGACATGGGTAACTCCGCGACTTGCTACTCACTGAGGGTTAGATTATTTGGTCGGGAGGTGCCATGTGCCTTCGAAAATGTCTTACGTGAGAAGTTTTGAAAAGATACGAGTAATGCATGTACATATTTAAATTTGTATAAAAAATTCTTAGTATACCAAAATATGATTATGAATAAATTGTCGAAATTCTACTATCATTTATTAATTAAAGAAAAACTAACAAATTTTAATTAAAAGTTTTTTAACTTGATCTTTGACATAAATTAGCCACTCCAAATATTAAGATCCATCTACTCTTTTTTCTCATATTTTTTAATGAGTTTTAAAAGGAAAAATATTTAAAACCCCAACTAGGAAAAAATAAAGAGAAATTATAGTAAGTGACCCAAAACAATGACATCAAGAAGCTAATGTCCTTATTTTTAAAATTGTAGATAAATGACATTTTTACATTGTTGATTACCTAAATTGCCATTTTCTATAATTTTTTTAATTATTTAGGAGCATATGACTTTAATATAGTGGTATATGTATATTAGTTTTGTTTAATTAGTTTTTATTTTAAAGTTATATTGATTTTTTTATATTTTTTATGGGTTGTTGGTATATTATTTTCCAACTAGTGTATATGTTTTTTGTGGTATGATATATAATTTTTTGTTATGATATTTAGTTTCTATCTTATTATACATAATGATAGTATATAATTTTGTATCATGTTATATATACATTTTAATGGTAATATATAATTTTGTTAGCATAGTATATACATTTTTGAGTAATAATTTTGTAAGATTTGTTGGTATATTATTTTTCAACTCAGTATATGTATTTTGTGGTATGGTATATCATTCAACAACTCATAAAAAAAGGAAAAAAATAAAATAACTTTAAAATAAAAACTAATATACATATATCATAATATTAAAATATTTAGAATAAAATAGTAATTTGCTAAATGACATATTTGGTAATATGTAATAATAAAAATATGGCCAGGCTATTTTACTACAAAATTAAAAACATGGACATTACTTTCACAAACTATTAAGGGTCATGTTGGATAAATTCCCCCGTGAGTTGCACATTCAAGAAGATCAAAACAGTTACATTCAGTTAAAATTTTCAGCCAAATCTAACATATTTTATAGCTCAGCTCAACAAACCAAATTCTTTACTTCTATTTTAAATCTACTTGTAATGAATATATAAATAGCATGTAAGAGTTTTAGTTATAGGATAACCTGTTTTTCAAGCATTAGAAAGATTGAGAGGGAGCGACTTGTAATCTGGGGTTGGAGAGAGTTTCTTTTATTTTCCAGTGGCTCATGTAAAGAAAGAATAGAGAAAAATGTTAGAGTGAGAAAAGGAGGGAAAAAGAAAACAATAAAAGGAAGAATCTGAGTTAGAGTATTTGATTACCTATCGGATTGTGGCATTGGAATCGATCTCTAACTTGTGTTGTAACCAGAATGACATAGTGCAGAAGGAACAGTCGTTGAGGCGAGCTCATAGAGGATTAGCCCAATTTTTTCTAGGTGAACCTCTATATACATCTCGTGTTATCTTCTCTCATCTTTGTTTTTCTGATTCTATGTTTTTGGTTACTCTTGATTGTCGTGATTCCTTTTTCTTTTGTTGCCCTAGGTTTGTATAGAAATTCGAAGGGGTGGTCATCTCTGCAAAAGAAAATAAATAGGGTTAAACTGATTCAACTTTTGTTTTTGTCACTGTACTAAGTGAGACGTATGTGGTGTTTTTTGATTCCACGTTTTTCCAACTTTTGATGTCAAAGGTCAAGAATGACCTTAGTGTCTCTGACTTGATCGTGTGTTGGTGTAGGGTTATTTTGGTATTAAAGTCCTACAGATCAGAGCTAGGTTCTGCAGAAACTCAACACACCAAGTGACAAAGAATTTAAACCAGTCTGGAGGAGGCTAACCCATTGGGAGGAGTTCTTGACTTGGAAGAATTTGAGGATATTCCTTTGAATAATCATGCTGACTACTTTCAAACTCAATCTTTTCTAAACTTAGATTGTAGAAACATGAGTAATATGAAAATAGAAATTGATAGATTTGATGGTTCTGGTGATTACAGGATATGGAGGAGGAAAATTAGATCCTTATTGGCACAACATAAATTATTAAGGGTCTTGGAGGATCCCATTGAGTGGCCTTAGAACACATCCAAGATTCAGCAAGGGGAATTTTTGGAAACAGCAACTGAAATCATAATATTCAATCTTTTAGATGCCATCATCAGATTAGTTGACAAAGAGGAGACTCCAGCCAAGATTTGGAAGAAGCTAGAGGAACAATTTCAGCAAAAATCTCTTGCTAATAAGATTTTTCTGAAGGAAAGAATTTTTGGCTTCAGGATGAGTCATTCAAGAACATTAGAACAAAATCTTGATGATTTCTTGAGAATGCACATTGAACTTGCTAACTCAGGAGAGAATGAGGTTTTGAGTGATGAGAATCAAGCCATTATAATTCTAAATTCACTACCAGAGTCTTATAGGGAAGTAAAGAATGTTATCAAATATGGGAGAATTGAAATCACTTTAGATGAAGTTATTTCAGCACTGAAATCTAAAGACTTGGAGATAAAATCAGAGAAAAATGGAGGTTCAAATGGAGAGTTGAACTTAAGCCGAGGGAGACCAAGTCACAAAAAACCATGGCATTCAAGAGGACGAATTCAAAGCAGAGGGTCATTCAAAAATCACAGCAACCATGACAGGGGAAGATCTCAATCAAAAGGACCAAATGATCAAAATGGTTGTTATCATTGTGGTAAACCTGGACACTACAAAAGGGACTGCTATTTCTAGAAAAAGAATAAGAATAATAGCCATGAAAGACAAGGAGAAGCTCAAAGTTCAGATCACCACTCATCAAAACATAAATCTGGCTTTCAAAATGCTAACCTAAGTGATGGTTATGAAAGTGGGGAAGTTTATGTTGCTGCAACATCTTTCAAAGATGATTGGATACTAGATTTGGGTTGCACTTTTCATATGACTAATAACAAATCTTTATTGACTGATTTCAAGGATTCAAACAAAGGGAAAGTGATACTAGGAAATGACCAATATTGCAAAATTGAAGGCTCTGGAATTGTGACTTTCAAGATGTTTGATGGTGTCATTAGATCCCTAGATGGGGTAAGGTATGTCCCTGAACTATCTAGAAATTTAATTTCACTAAGTGTGCTTGATGACTTGAAAATAGAAAGAAAAATCAAGGAAGGACAGATGAAACTATGCAAAGGATCAATGGTCGTTATGAAAGGCTTAAAGAAGGAAGGTTTGTACTACCTAGTTGGAGAACCTATTGCTAAATGCCACAATTCAGTAGCTGAATCACCTGAAGACTCTAAGGCTATTTTATGGCATCGAAGGCTGGGACACATTAGTGTAAGAGGACTGCAAATAGTAAGTAACTATCAAATACTAGGGAAAGATAAGGTGAGCAAAGTGGACTTTTGTGAATACCGTGTACTTGGAAAATACCACAGACTCAAATTCAAAACATGTACTCTTAAAACTAAATCTATTTTGGAATATTTACATTCAGATTTGTGGGGTCCTGAGAAAACTAACACTCATGGGGCAATACCTATTTCATGTCTATTGTAGATGACTACTCTAGGAAGGTTTGGGTATTTTTACTTAGACACAAAAGTGAGGCTTTTGAGAAATTTAGGCAATGGAAAAACTTAATAGAAAACATCACAAACAAAAAAATTAAAACCTTACAAACAGATAATGGACTAGAGTTTTGTAATATTGAATTTGACACATATTGCAAAGAGAATGGTATATAAAGACATAGAACTGTTAGGTTAACTCCCCAACAAAATGGAGTGGCTGAAAGAATGAATAGAACTATTCTAAACAAGGCAAGATGCATGTTGTTTAATTCTGGTTTTTCTAAAGGGTTTTGGGGAGAAACTGTTATGACAGCTGCCTATTTGATAAATAGGTGCCCGTCTAGTGCCATAGAGTTTAAAACTCCCGAAGAAAGGTGGTAGGGTAAACAACCAGATTTGTCAAACCTGAAAGTATTTGGTTGTGCAGCCTATGCACATAAAAGTGTTGGGAAATTAGAACCTAGGGCTATCAAATGTATTTTTCTAGGTTATCCTGAAGGGGTTAAAGGCTATAGATTATGGCTGAGAGAAAAATGGGGTTTTAAAAGGGAAATTTGATAAATCATGCTTACATTAGCTTAATAATTAAAATTTGAACCAAA